>NC_052612.1:38107015-38707015 GCF_016545825.1 Eucalyptus grandis
ATTCATTCGATAACTACTACCCGTGTAATACGATATGAGAACTGGATTGGATTGGTTGAAGTGAAGCCCCAGGCCCATTCCCGTCCGGCCCGCTCTCCTTTGGCCACTCAGCTTGTATTTTCATCTTTTGGAATCGTACAGACTTGGTTCTCTTCGAGTCTTCGAGATATAAATATAGCGTAACCTGAGGGCTGGATATGCTTGGACAACAACATCTTAAAATCATCGCAATGGTTTCAAGCGGCCACCACCACCCGGCGACCGTTGACCTTCACCCTAGAGAAGGTCTGGCAAAGGCCATCCGAGTTTAATTTTTTTCTTTTTTTTTAACTCGATTGGTTCTCACATCCTTTTCTTCCATTTTGAAATTCTTAAGCTACATATACATCATTGAAATATATTTTCATTCAACTTCATAATCGGTAGTTCCCCAGACGCATATGAGTGAAGATTAAGAGATATTGAGGAATTTCGCTTTCCAACTTATTCCATTCTTCTCTTAATCCGAGTCTCGCGATTCGAATGCCATAGAGGCCACAAGCGTTTGATGACAAGATTCAAGATCGTACACAATTCAATGTGCGACGTGCTTCACCTTGGGTTTTCCTTGTGAAGGCTTTCCCCTCAATGTTGTCAATTCAAGGGCGGGGACTTCCGGCATGAATTTTGATGATGATGATGATGATGTTGTCGTTGTCACTTTGCTCGGACGGATTTCCATTGATTCCTTAAGAATAAGCCCACGTCCATCGAAAATAAGCCAATCGTAAACCACCCCCCCGGGGATGGAATGAATCACTTGGTCCCCACACGGCTCATCGTCCAGCCAAGTCTTTCGTGAGATCATTGACTTTTTTTTTTTTCCTTTCTTATTTCAACACGAGATGTGAAAGACTACAGTACTGACACATGAGAAATGGAGATTGAACAGCCAACGCGAAATGGTGCCTTTAATGTGATTTGATTCGATTGAGCTTGTGAAAGGGTGTCTTGAATTATATGGACCACAAGATTACGTAATGGGATTTTCTTCTTCTTTTTTAATGGTAGAGGGCACTCTTTTAACAATAAAAAGTAAAGTAATGTGGCCCTTTTGTAATTTTGGTATGAATGTACAGTTGGGTAGATAAATAACTAGATAAAATCAAATACATATTTGGACATAAAAGAATTTCTCACAACTATTCCAACAAAAATATGAGTTTAAGAGACACATTTTGTGGATGATAGTCATGATTCGTGGAAAAAACACAGCGCTAGGATGGGCATACCTATCTAATTACTATAGACGAAAAGACACAAATCGACATATATCGATGTTTGTAAGTTTCTAAATGGGGCGACCGCGATTTCTTTGGTGGCCCCCCCCTAGACCTCTACTTCTGCCTTTCTTTAGGTTTGCAAAAAGTTGCATCCGATTCTGGACGTTAATCTTCACTCCATTTTCCAAGTCTTTCTATGATTTGGTTTTCCACGTTGCATTTCCATTCTTTCAGCCATTGAATTTGAACGAAAAGAGATCAAACTTATCAGGTGTGCAAAAATAAGTTTAGAGTTCATTCCATTATTTTCCTTCAATGAACACACAATTCCGGGCTTTGATGGTGCCATCTTGTAATTTGTATGCATTTCGAGAGCCCTAAAAATGGACTCACATCAAATTGCACCTTCTTAGTTCTTAACACCAATATTATTCGATGCTCTTAATGACTTAATGTCACATAGTTTCCAATGGATCAGTGGCTTGATCTCTAATTATACAGTAAGGGCTTGTAGTTAGGAGGGTGTTGAAGTCACAATGACTTCATTTGAGAAGTTAAATCTTGAGTTTGAAAGAATTGAACTTGACGTGAGAGTCATCCACACTTGTTGGGCTAGGTCCTCCTCACGGCCTGGCTCCTCATCACTTATGAATTAAAAAAAAAGGAGAAGCTGAACAGGCAAGGGGGGACCACAGAAAAGTCAAAAAGAAGGAGAGAGACCGACGGTTTTGAGAGGAGAAGAGGCAGTCAACTTCCGGGATGATTCGATGGTGAAAACCTGTTGGAATCGGCTGCATTGTGGTGATGATATATTGATATATTGTTAATACGTGAAGCTTCTAACTGTGTAAATAGAGATGAACTATTGTGCATCCTATTAATTCTTGGTTTAGTAGAAGGTTTTTGGAGACCCGTTATTTTTTGCGCATTGGATTTTTCACGTAAAATTTGTGAGTGTTGTTGCTATCTTGTTTCTAATTTTCTTGAACTATATTTACTGTCTTTGAGGTTGATATTGTTTAAATATAATAGCCGGTTGCCGTTGAGAATGAATTGTTAGCTTTCTCCTTAATTAAGTGGTATCATTGAAGGTTCTAAAATTAAATAGAAAAAACAAGCAGCACCATATTTAAGTTAAACACCTCTAACTTTTATAATTGGGAAGCCACGGATCGAAGAAATATTGTATTGTAAAGATCTATATGATCCCCTTAATCGGGATGAGGTTGAAGGAGACAGGAAATATAAAGAATGAAAGCGAATGAATTGGCAAACAGTTGGCTTTATTTAATGTCTTCAATCAAGTTGCTCAAAAATCAAATGTTAAAAAATTTGAGGAGGTGTTTCATCGGAATTCCTCCCGTGAAAAGATATCATTCACCGAAAGCCACTCCTCAGTTTTTATTTAAGGAAATTAGGGTCCCGCACTAACTTTGGATAAGAGATATCACAAGAAAAATGAACCAACAACATAAATTAGAATAGGACTATACAAATACAAATCGTAATGGAATTTAATCAACATCAAGGTCCGGAAGAAACAAACTCAATGAGGTGACCAAATGTAAACATACTAGATTGGAATTTAATCGACAGCACAACAAACAAGGTAAAGATGCACATTGAAAATTAATCAACGATGCAAATCTAAAAGCTACAACTAGGAAAATAAAGTGCAGTACAGGAAGCTAAAAGTACTGAAAATATGGTTGATTTGTTTGATTTGTGAGAAGGTTTCCTAGTAGATGATTAGTGGTATACATAATGGTTGCAGTGGCTGTTTTCGGCAGTTGCATTTCCTTCAACGGTTTCCACCAGTCGTGTCCATGTCCTTCCATCTCCACAAATTTTGTACTCGCGCTCTTATAAAGTCATGCTTGTGTCTCTTAACGATTGTTCCTCCTACATGGTGTGTTATCTGCTTCTTACTTTTGCTCAGTCGTTATGTCCTGCAATCCTACTTATAAGTGGTGACTATTCCCTCCAAAATGCATGCCCATTTCTCCTCGATCTCAACTGCTGTAGCAAATTTCACGATTGTGTTTATCTTTAAGTAAACAACCGTCAGTTAATTCACATTAGTAGACGTGATAACTTTTTGGTTCTTGGCAATCAAGATTGTAAAATGTGGCATTGTCTACAACTAAAGCACAATACATTGCTAATACCAAAGGAGGTAAAGAATTCTTGTAGATGAAGAAATTCTTACGAGAGTTGAGTTTGAGACAAGAGAAATTAGTTTTTGTATTGTAGTAGTACGATTGCTATTTATCTTTTTAAAACTTTGTGTTGCATTCAAAATCGAAGCACGTTAATTTCAAATCTGAGAGAAATTATGGGGAAAAAAAACTCTTTCAACTTTAGAAAGTCCACACCAATAACAATAGGTCAGCTATGATGACAAAAAAATTACCCATGATGAAACTTGATTCTGATATGACTAGTATAAGTACCTAGAGGGGGGTGAATAGGTATAACAAGTAATTTCTAATGATAATCGCACAATACTAGACAGATGATAGAAATGAGACAATGTTTCTTCGTCAATAAACAAACAACGATCAAAGTAAGACTGAGAGTAAGGAAGAGAAAATTAAACACGAGGTTTATAGTGGTTAGCATTTCAAGCCTACGTCCACTCTTTTCCGCACTGACAGTTCTTGTTTCGGATTCCATCCAACAAAGAGATATTACAAGCACTTGTTCTTCCTTGATTTCTTGGTGTAGAAGATCTACCACACTCTCTCAAGGTATCACTAAGTATAGACTCTCTTTGCATGTACAGTTTCGCTCAATATGAATCGACTAATAATCAAGGAGCTTCAGACTCTGGAATTTCTCTATCGAGCACTTACTTGAATAACTGGAACGTCTTCTTTTTATACTCATTTATGCCATCATACCCGTTGGCACTTACCAAAGGAATTCTTCCAATCTTCCCGTTGATTTAATCAATTAAGAAGGTCATTCGAGCTATTAAAGGAACATGTCGATAGCCCATCAATCATGTTCGTTCATACAATCAGGATCTTGGTTTCCAAGAATAGAACCTTCCAAGAATATTTAGTCAATCATCGGATCTTCAAATGATCTTGATTTCGAATAATTAATCCGTTGTAACAAATCCAGCCAAGAGATCTTCTCTAGTTGATAAGACCAAATCCTTAATCAAACACTTTAGCTCTGGATCGCCTTCGTCACTGGATTAGAAACGTCAATGAGAATAGTCTTGAGTCTTGAGTCTTGAGTGCGAGTCGGGTGATCCGAAAGTCTTGAGACTCTAAGTACAAGGGTCTGCACAGCTTCCAGTTTAGACTGATAGAAACGTTTTGTCAGCTTCAAAACACTCTAGAGAGATTTCTCCAACAGATTCATCTCATAATAAAGCGGGCATGATAAAGCTTCCCTCATGCGACAGAGGGGGTCATCTGCTAGGTCGGGTCTGCCTCATCATCATTGAAAAAAATGAGAAGAAGAAGCAGAGAGAGTTGAACAGGCAAACTACAGGGAAAAAAAAGAGGGAGAGAGACTGGCGGTTTTGCGAGGAGAAGAGACAGCCAACTTCGGGCAAGATTCAACGGTTTCGAAAACTTGTCAAAAATCAGCAGCGTTATTGTGGGATCAAGAGGTACAAAGTGAATGTCCTAAAAACAGATAAGAGTCCTTCTCCAAGCTACCTCTCAATTTCTCCACCAATAGTTAGATTTTTCTTGCTCATTTGTGTTAATTCACCTTTGTCGTGATGATATATTGCTATATTGTTGGTATATTGAGCCTCTAGTTGTGTGGCTAGAGATAAAGTATTTTGCATTTTACTAATTATTTGTGATTAGTGGAAGTCTATTAGTGATCTATAGTTTTTCCCATAAAATTTATAAGTGTTGCTGTTACCTTGTTTCTAACTTTCCAGCACTATATTTATTGTCTTTAGGGATGATATCACTCGAACATTGTTGCCGGTTGCTGCTGCTGATGAATTGTTAGCTTTCTCCCTAACAACACTTGTATCCAACAATTCTGGCTTCATTAATTCTTACAACTTCCACCTGAACTGATGAAGATCATCGAGGCTTAGAGCCTGATTCAGTGGAGTTTTGTCGATCTAGAATATTCTCTCTAGAAAAGATCGCAAAAGGCGCTGATTGAGTCAAATGGCAATGAGAGGTCTTGACACCAATGTTGCGATAGTCAAAAAAGTAGCTTGGGTGTATTGATGCCTGAGTGAAAGTTATGTAATGAGAATGCCATGATAACAATTGAAGATAGGCTAAACCGCTGCATCTTTGACAGGGAACCGAGTACACCATGGGACAACACATGAGTGAGCAATAAGTTTATTCGTAAAACCTTGTTTGCTTTTTTTACATGGTAAATTTCTAGATCGGATCACATAAAGAAAAATGGAAACAGGGGGCACAAAGCCCAAGTAGCAAAGCCGCGCCCCTTCTTCTTGGTTTTTAAAGAGAACTTGAGCATATTCGTACAAGTGAAAAGGAAATGCAGAGGGAATTTGAGATCAAGCTTTGTGGGGGAAGAGGCGAACAGGGAGACCCTTGGCAGGCATGGGCATGGGATCAACCACAATCTTCTCATCGGGGATGAGACTCTCCCACTTGAACCTTTTCACCAGGTTGTGCATGAACACGAGTATCTCCAAGCGCGCATACTCTTTCCCTGGGCACATCCTCGGCCCTCCCCCGAACGGCACAAATGTGTAAGGCGCTGGTCCGTTGCCGTCAAATCGCGACGGGTCAAACTTCTCAGGTTCCGGGAAGTACTCTGGGCTCCTGTGAGTCGAGTGGGTACTCCAATAGATCTGTGTCCAATATTCATTAAAATCAACAATAGGTTGTGGGATTTGGCAAGGTGAATAATCGATTGATGTGTAAGTTAATTACCTTCCAGCCTTTAGGAATGGAGAAACCATTGAAGATGAAGTCATTGAGGACTTCTCTGAATGCTCCCTGGAGCGGAGGCGCCAATCGCAGCACCTCACACGCCACATTCCATGAGTATCTCATCTTCTGGATGTCATCCCAGTTCAACAACTCTCCTGGGGCTTTTGACTTGGCGATCTCCATTTGCTCTGCGCACCATACACATATATACAGATCAGGTTCTAATCTAGACAGGACAAAGTCTCGTAATCCTAGTTGTCCTACCAAATCATTCTAATCAAGAGAAGAAGAATATACCCTTGTAGACTCCCTCGTAGACTTGGGGAAGATCGGCAAGGTACTTGACGATGAAGGTACAGGCGGCACTGGCAGTGTCGTGGCCCCCGATCAACAAGCCCAAGATCTTGTCAGCAATGTCCATCTCGTTCATGTGCTTCCCATCTTCGTCCGTGGCCAACAGCATGTGCGACAATATGTCCTGAGTCGCCGACGCCCTGCCTTCTGCCAAGTCCAGCTTCCTCTGCTTGATGATGGCCCTCAGCTCCTTCCTGATGAAGTTGGATGCGTGCTTCGCTTTGTTCAGGGGCGTCCCCGGCAGGTCGATGGGGATCGAGAAGATCCCAGACGCGATGTCGTTGAAAGGGTCGGCGAACTTGGCGACGTGGTCAGGGTCCTGGACGCTGACAAAGACGCGGCAGGCGAGCCAGAAGGTGAAGCGCTTGGCGAGAGGGAAGACGACCACCTCGTCCTTGTTCTCCCAGGACGTGGTGAAGTGGCGGTGGGCGATCTCGTCCATCATGCCGATGTAGCGCTGCAAGGCCTCGGGCTTGAAGAAGTTGGGGAGCATCTTGCGCATCTTCTTGGCTTCCTCCTTGGAGGAGGTCTGGAGGGAGGAGGGGAAGACCTTGTTGACGGAGTCGGGCCACCAGGCGGTGACGAGCTTGTTCTCGTTGGAGAAGAGGAACTTGTTGCCTGGGGCGCCGCAGAAGACGGCGGTGGGCTCGGCCAGGATGGAGGTCTTGAACACCCGGGGGGAGTAGGCGGACATGCGGTCAAAGATGAACTTCTCGGGGTGGCCGTTCCATCCGGATCTCAGGAAGTGGAGAGTCTCTCCAATGAAGGGGAGGCCGAATCTGCCGGGAGGGAGGTTGTTGCCCCGGAAGTGGGAGAGGTGCTTGTACACCATCCCGAACAGGGAGATGGTGACGAAGGAGACGAAGGACAAGAGAAGAGCTACGTACATGTTCACCTCCATCATCCTCCCCCGTTGGCTGCTTCTTCAACCTCAAAACCTACAACCAAAGAGAGCTCTCAAACTGTTGTTCCGGTATTGGTGTGGATGGCAATGCAATGTGGAGTGCGTGCCTTTTTATAGGCCTGATGAAAGATCTGTCTTTCGAGGTTTTTCGGTAAAAACGTTAAAAGCCTTAAATTAAGATAAAAGTCATCTCTGAGGGGCTTGAGTTTTGGGGAGTCGCCAGTTCATCCATTAGAAGTCAGAAAAGGAGAGCTACACTTTTGATTCCGCTCAGTTAAGGTGTGCTTGACTCGCAAAGCATTCACCCCCCTCCCCCTCCCCCTCCCCTCTCAACCCAATTTAATAATACCATTTGAAAATGATTGTCCAGTGTAAACATAACCTCACTCGGCCCCACATCAAGCGACTCACGAAAGCCATATTATTGCGCGAAGAGACCGCTGCGTGCACACAAAACCATTTAGAGATTTGGTGGGTAGGGGAGGAAAAAATAAAATAAGACAAAACAAATCCCTCGGATAACATCGAAATCAACGTTGGCAGCGGTGATGCATTCGGCGATCTTCCAAATCACATGGGAATCAATGTGAGTCTTTGACCTCACACGTATGTATGTATTCCCTTCAATATTATCTGTACCTAATTCCAGCAAAAGGCATCGAACGAGACATGCCAAAAACTCATTAGCTCTTTACATGCGTGTCCGGGGTTCGTGTGAATGACAATCCAATTATTTTAACCATACTTAGCCCCGGGGAGGGGGACAAAAGGGAGCATTTCCTGGTGTTTCCCCCCTTTCTCCGTATTGGACAACAATCAGAGAGAGAGGGAGGGAGTCATGTATTTATGCCGAAACTTGGAGGTTTTTCAAAGGATGCTGAGGTGCGTTCTTACCGTGTCAAACAAGGACAATCTCCATACCTTTGACTTTGGGAGATACCGGTGTTCGTTCTTGAGCTGTACCTAGCTTTGGTCACCGTATCAATCTGATTCGTCCGATCAAAAGAAATACTCAGAATTATTTTAACCGGCGACCACTTCTTTTTTTTTTGGTAAGTAACCAGCGACCACTTTCTCATACGCCGAACTCCAAAAGATGATTCACCTCATTAATGTGTCTCTAATCACATTGAATTTTCGCGAGTGAGTACGGATATCCACCGCAAATCTAGCTAGAGACATCAAATGGAGAGATGACAAAGAAAAGGTGGCCCTTAAATAGAGAGTACACTAGTGAGTGCGGATTGCTGGCACAGTCGACGGTCCCAATAGAGTTCACCTCGACTTGTCCCATAAAGCCAAAAGCACTCTTCCGTGTCTTGTACGTTCTGAAGATGAAAAAACAAAAGGTTTGGTTCTTGATGAATTTTATTATTCTTTTACTTGCGCATGAACTGATGAACGTAAGTGGAATGTTTTGACAATTCAATTGGTAATATTTATTCATTTGCATTGAATACGTCATCATTTTATCAATAAAGTAAGCTCGTTCTCAGTTATTGCGTCAAGTGATCTCTTAGTGAAAACGGTCGATTTGATTGTGGTTGAAGGTTATCGAATGTGCTCGATAGTAAAATTTTGCAATTGAATATGGCCGAAAAACTTTACTTGATACGATTGTCAAACACATTTAACAGTGACATCTACATTTGTCTAGGGCGAAGAAAATTTTACACGTGCCTTATAATGCGATGGATTCTATTGGTGGACAATAATATGGGACCTGATACGAAATGTGCTTATTTGGGGGGATGCCTTGGGGAATGCTATTCATAAGGGGAGGGGGGGTTGAAGAATATAGGGAGCGAAGGAGACACGAAAGTGTGGTCCGCACTTGAGGTGGTGGAGCCAGTTGAGTTCTACCTGATACTGAGACTTAACCGGCAACGACTCAAAAAGATCATTTTGCTGGGTCCAAATTGGTAGGTGGAGTTTCTAACTCGGCGGCTACCGGTCCAATATTTAAGAGATTCAGACATGGTGGATGGCTTTTTCATGTATTAGCAAAAAATATAAATCGTGTTTCAAACGCCCTCCCTCCGTCGGTCAACCAGTCAAAACAAACACGCACGCCGCGCAAGCGTTCAGATCATGTGATGGACTGATTTAGCAATTTAGGAGAGAGTTGACATGCGCCGGCCTGGTTGCGTGTGCGCTACTGCCGAAGGAAATTAACCCCTATACCATACATTAAGAAACGAGGAGGTCCCTTTTTGGTCCCAAGTCAAGACCGCATCGGCTGGCGATCCGTACTTCTTTTAAAGCAAAATTACTTCCAGCAACTAATCACGCGTCTCTTTTGACCGGGAAACCATTTTTTTACTTCCAACATCTGGATGAACAAGTTATAAATTGTAGCCTGTAGGGGTGGCGTTTAAGAGGCGGGTTTCTCCGCCTTCAAATTAAGGTTCGAGCAGACCCTAAGCGGTTCTATGGCCGCTTTTAGTGCTAATCTCTCTCTGTCTCCGAACTTACACCTGATCAATTGACCGTATGCATGCTAAACGCTCGACTCGGTGAATATGCAGTTTGTCCATTGACGACTTAATACCGGGATTCATGCTAGCACTTTGGCAAATAATAAGCAAACATCATAAAAGTACCAAAATAGTCCTAAACATTTTGTATTGGTATCAATTCAGTCCTAAACTTTTTAATTGGACCAATTTAATCCTAAACTTTTTCACATTGGTACTAATTCGGTCCATCCGGCTAATTTAAGCCGAAAATTACTGACGTGGCCGCTGGCGGTCTTATGTGGCGCCACATGGACAAATTGAATTGAGGGTAAGGAAAAAAGAAAAAAAAAGGAAAAAAAATTTTAAAATCTCAAAAAATATTAAAAAAATTATAAAATTTGTCCACGTGGCACCATATAAGACCGCCGGCGGCCACGTCAGCAATTTCCGGCTTAAATTAGCCGGATGGACCGAATTAGTACCAATGTGAAAAAGTTTAGGATTAAATTGGTCCAATTAAAAA
This sequence comes from Eucalyptus grandis, assembly GCF_016545825.1. NCBI lineage: Eukaryota > Viridiplantae > Streptophyta > Magnoliopsida > Myrtales > Myrtaceae > Eucalyptus > Eucalyptus grandis. Next base: position 38,117,416 of record NC_052612.1, read on the forward strand.
GTTTAGGACTGAATTGGTACCGATACAAAAGGTTTATGACTATTTTGGTACTTTTCCCAGCAAACATCCACAGCCCCTACCAGTGATTCTCTGCAAATTAAGGGGTGAGACTTTTGAGTCCAGCCTTACCTCTGCCATCCCAGTATCCGGAAAGCAATTCAATCCACCACGCCCTTTAAATTGTATCGTCCTAGTTTGTTCATCTTACCAAGATGCACAATCCATCGGACGGTGAAGTTAGTAAATTTTAGCCTATGGTGTGATTCTCATGACTCCCCGAGCAATGCTATAGTCATCGTATCGTTCCTCTTGATCGTCACTTCTGCTTTCTGACCAAACCTTCTTATCCTGCCATTCAAACAACGTGCCTGTTCTATGGAACTTCAAACACTTCAAGGGTAATTAGGCAAAGATCCAACTGCGATCGGGTAAGATACATTAATAGTCGGCTACAACTACAAGGGAGGTGGATGAAACCAAGTGAAGGATTAGAGAGACTTCGTCACTGGTCACCCCTCACTGGGCCCACTGCCATACGTGCCTCCTGAGGGTGGTGGCTCCACGATTGCTTTAAATTCGATGTCAATGCAGCAAGACAAGAGTCAGATTGATTTGAATACCAAGTTTGGGTTCTCCCTCAACCTACCACTGCCCGACTAAAAAGGATCTTCAAGAGTCTAAAGCGATGCCGCATGTTGGCTAATTAGCTAGACGTGAGCCACAATGACACCACCTCACCACCGCTGCGCATCACCAGACGTGCCACTGCCTACCTTCGTCTCTGTATCTGCTCCATCTCCCCCCGCATCCAAGCCGAGCTCGACCTCCTTGCCTCTGTTTTCACTTTTCTTTGAGCTCGCAGCTGTCACTTGTCTCGACAGCTCATCCATGGGCCTCAGAATCTTAGGCCTCGTAAGCTTGTGGCCACGGACGAACCACCATTGCTAGATCTAGTGCCTCCAAATCCGAAGGCTCGGCGCCTTCCGTAGCTATTGGTACCAAAGTGGTTGGAGAATTCAGAGGTAACACAAATGTGATAAAATAAATGACTACCACTTAAGGCTGCGCATGGTAACATTTCTTGGCCGGGGAATAATTTTTTTTCAGAAATCGTTCTTTTCTATTTCTATTCAGAACAATTTTCATGTAAAAAACCCATTTGGTAACTACACAAAATTTTTACTTTAGAAATAGAAAAAAAAATATAAATGTGTTTGGTAAAAAATAGTTTCTTTTTATATTTATTTTTTTTTTTTTTATTTTTGCCGGTAGACCGCCGCCGCACGCCTGCCGCACGGCCCACGGCCGCCGCCGACCGCGGCCGCCGCGCACGGGCCCATCGGCCACCGTCGACCGGCGGCAACGTCGGCCGGCGACAACGCAGGGCGGCGGCGTCCGGCAGCGACCGGTGGTGGCGGCGCATCGGCCGCGACAACGTGCGGCGACCGGCGGCGGAGACCGGCGGCGGCGACAATCGGTCGGCCTCCGACGACCGACAACCGGCGGCGGCGGCCAGCGGCGGCGGCGACCGGCGGTGGGGATCGGCGACGGCGGCAGCGGTGGCGGCGGGCGACGGTCAAGGGCGGTCAATGGCGGTCGGAAGAGAAAGATAAAAGAAAAAAATTCACTTATTTCTTAAACTTGTTCCCAGGAAACAAGAAGCAACTTTTTTACTTCTCATTTCTATTCCAAAACCATTCTCGGGCTAACTTTTTGTTCAGGAACAAAAACTAACTTCTTTGTTATCAAACAGGTTTCTATTTTTTTTTTTGTTCTAGGGAAGAGAAGAATAGAATTGGGCTGGGGAAGTTTACCATGCGCACCCTAAGAATCCACCTTCGAATACATGATATATAATAAGGTAAGTATGTAATAAGTTTAGGACTTTTTTGATAATTCTCACAAATAAATAGAGCTTTCCCATCATGAATTATGAGACCAAATTGGAGCACGAAATTCTTATGAACAGGTACAAAAAATTGACTCTTAAAATTCTGCCAACAGAGTTGCACTTATTCCCCCCAAAAAACAATTATAGATCAAGTTCTGGATAAGGTTGAGTTGTGCTGAGATAATTTTTTATCATTCTCTCCCGGTTGAAAAAGACTTGTTGTCAATTAGGGCTCATTCGAAAAAGACTTGTTGTCAATTAGGGCTCATTCTCACCATCGACATAAGGAAAAAGATTGGAGACGTGTTGTCAGAAAACCATAATGACGGGGAATTTTGATCTTATAAAGCATTTTCACTTGCTTTCTTTAAGATTCGAAATGGACCATTTGCCCTTGGTTTGATTAACCGAATACGCTCGGGAGAGAAAGTCTTCTCAGGACTCATTGGATAGGCTGTCTTGTTTGGAATAGGAGCATAGGGCAGACAATCTATGCAACGTTGAATCTCCTTCACAGGAGGAAGGCCGGATGAAATTTCATCGGGCATGGACATCACGGAACCCATCAAGTAAAAACCACAAAATTGTTCGGATCTTCTCTTTTGCTTTATTTTCTTCCAATATAAAATAATAGCTTTAGCCTCACAAGAATCCTCCAAAAAATTGAGACTTGGGAATGAAGATTCCTTCCTTCTTCTTTAGTAGGTTTCCGAAACTCTCCATCTAGCAACAGTCCAACATAATCTCGACGCCATCTTTGACGAATGAATAGGTGCTTCTGAAGCCATCATGGATCTCCTTCCACCATATACCATGGTCGTCCAGGAAGTAGATGACATGCATCCTACGGAACAGCATCACGCATAACTACTTTGTACTTTTCACCAATAGAGAATGAAACTAAGCATCGCTTATTTACTTTTAACTCATTACCTTTCTTAAGCCAAGAAAGCTTTTAAGGATGTGGATGGTCTTCTTCCTTGAGTTGCAGCTTGTCTCGATGGTGGTGGCCCCGCCATTTCTCACATCACTATCCATGATGACATTGCATACCTTGCCACAAGAAGTTTACTAGGCGTAACATACATTGGTACAAAGCCATACATCATCATCAAGATGAATTGCAATTAAACTCCTTTACTCTTCCTGAACTCCGAAAGTGATTTCTTCTTCATTGAGTCTTCTTAGAATATATAGTCATATTGTGACTCGTCTTTATGTTCATCCTCCACGAGAGTAATGATCCTTCCTATTGGGACACTCCGAAGCAATATGACCAAATCCATGACACTTGAAGTGACTTTCCTGAGTCACTATTAGGAGTGTTAGGATGGTTAGCCTAAGATGCTTGTTTATACCGGAGGTAACCTTCGAGAAAGACTCTCGCCTCGAACTTCTGTGGTTAGATTATCTTACCGCTTCTATTGCTTTTTCCCTTGAGTTGCTTCCCCTCCTTCATAGCTAATCTGCAAACATCATTCTAATTCCAATAGGGTAAAAATTGGACAACATCGGCATTTTCCGATGAGGGCTGCCAAGGTAACGAGCCATACTTTGCTCCACGGCCTCAGCCACATCATATCCAAGCATGAGATGCTCAAATTCAACAGTTTCAGGAAGAAACTTCTAGAGCCTTTTCATCATATTAACCCACGTTTCAAATTGCCACTCATCTTCACGAGCTCTTCGACGCTTATGATTTTCCCACCAACTTGAGGCATGGTTTTTAGGTTTGATAGCCACGAATTTTATTTTTCGATTCGCGGCCATCAAACCTGTATGTGTCCCTCGATTATGTTGAGCCAAAGGATGAAGTTTTTCTGGATGCATATTGCCTTCAAAGTTTGAAATGTCGCTTGGACATTGAAATCGTGAAAATCACGATTCCAACGACGATAATGCAAAAGAGCCTTTTCACTAAACGTGTCGGAACGGTCTTCATGGAAGGTTCAATCTCCTCTTCGTTTTCTTCTTCTTGACCCTGATGGGGATCATCGCCACTCAACAATTGAGATTGCTCCAATTGTTGTTGGAGTTGTTGCATTTTGTCTTTCCAGATCGTCCAATTCGAGATCAAAACAGTAACCATACGGCTCACGGGTGCATCGACATTAGGTCCATAACGACAACCTACCATAGCCTAGGCTCTGATATCAACCAATATCCAAGTGGTAGGAGATTTAGGAAGAAAAACAAGTTGCGACAATTTAAATGCTCACCACCTAAGCAATCCATCTTAAGATATAAGGCACACATTATACGTAGGTGCTTAACACCTAAGGACTCTATCTTAGGATACAAGGTCCGTAACTCGTCACTCAAAATATATTAATCCACCTCATCAAATAACATGGACAATCATTTTTTTTCCAAATCAAACTAAACAAATTACAATGATTAGTATATCATGATTTGAGTTGATTATGACTACTTTTTCCATAGTTCAAACGTACAAGATCAGAAACAAAATCATCAATGTCTGTTAACTTGAATTAATGAAATGACAACATTGAAAATTTTCATATCGTCCGGAAATTAAATTAAACATGTATCAAAAGATCATGAACTATATTGAGTAAATTAAAAATTCATGTACGACATTGTTTACTATGCAAAATCATCAATTTAAGGGCTATTTGTATTAGTTTCTCTAATTTGAATTATTATGTTGCAAAACCTTGGAATGAATGTGAGGTTTTCAAAGTTTAGTGAGATCAATCTAGAACATTAATTCAAAAGCGTGCCAAAGAAAGGAAAGCGGAAAAAGGAATGAGAGTGACGTTATACCGTGTTTCTAGATTTAGTGTAATCGTCATGCCGTAAACATTCCTGGGTTATAGGGGTATCCTTTTCTGGTGGAGTCATGCCTGCCCTTGCTATTCATTCCCACCTTCCCAACAACGTTAAAGGTAACATTTCTATTATTAAGGTACTTTTTCGTAGGGAGGGCAGAGTCCTGAATCATGTATTTAAAAAATGTAGAAAAAAATATGTCAAACGTTTTCGAATCTATTCATTGAGTCCCAACATTTATAGAGTCTGCTTATTAAATTTTTGTCAAATGAAGTATGATTTTGACCATACTCATTTAAGGAAAAAAAAATAGGGCTTTTGGCATTATAATAGTCGCATGACTTGTTCATGAGAACCAATTAAAGAAGATTGAGAAAGGAAGGAAAAATCCCCATTATTAAATCTTAAAGTTATACCTACAATATCTAAACACGACTTTATGCGAGACAATTCAAATTCCAAAACTTTCTCGCAGGATCTTGCTATAAGGAAAATTTAGATCATTTTAATCATGTCCATATAATTACTTCCTGAGCTTCAACTAAATATTACTCGCTTCTCAGGCTCCTGGTTTGGTTATTTAGTTAGATAATTGGATTCTTGCTTTTGACCGAATACTAGTAATAACAATAATGTTTTTCTTCCTCTTCTTCCTCTTCTTCATTTTTCCGGATCTTCTTATCTTGTTTTCTAAAACCTGGTTCCCAAAACGGTCCCTAGAGAGAGAGAGAGAGAGAGAGAGAGATGCGACTCGTGTGCATTTGACCATTTTCAAAACAATCGTACGCCACTTTCGAATCTCTACCCCCCTCCTCTCTCTCTTTCTCTCTCTCTCGGCTTCTTCGTCCCCTTCCTTCCTTCCCTCTCGACATCGCTCAACCCCTCCAACCTAACCCGAGAACCACCCATTCCATTCCATTTCCTGGCGTCCTCGGAGTTCTTGTGGGCAATGCAAAGTTCCTCCTCCAGGTGACGACGACGTCTCCTCCTCCTCCTCCTCCCGTCTTCTCCCTCGCGATCTCCGCCCCCCCGCGCGCGCGCGTGTCTGCCCTGGATCTGATTCGCCTTCCTCCGCTCCGATTGTAGGCGTGTCTCCAGAATGGGCCCAAGATGAAGGGCAAGAGATCGCCGCCTCTCCTCGGGTTAGGCTTCAAATTCATGGGGGGTTGTTTCAGTTCCGACGACGAACGCGTCCAGGGCCGCCAATACATGGAGAGGATCCCCGGTAAAATCCATCTATCCCTCCCCCCCTCCCCATTTCCATTTTCGGCTCGTTCGCCCATGTGTTCTTTTGTTTCGGCGAACAGTAAATGCGAATGCTTGCCCTTGGATCCTCGTCCTGCGATGTTCACGTCGCGGAGTAAATGCGATCCACTGCATTGTGGTGGGTATCCGGAAGTTATGATCGGTGCGCTTGGATATTAAACGCGGAGCATGACGAAAAAGGCGTGCCTTGAGTTTCGCATTTATTGAGAATCCCTTAAATGACCAATTTTTAAGCACCCGGTTTTTCTGCTGGAAAAAAAAAGAATGAAATTTTTTTGTCGATTGCAGGGAATGATTTCTCCACGTCTCCGACTAAATCGAATAAAGTAGAGGTTAGCAGCGTGAAAAGCATGTCCGGTACGCCAATGGCATCCAAGAATGTTAAAGACCTGCGCCAGAGCCCGGGGTACTCCAATGTCGATATCTTTACGTATGAGGAAATGAGGCTGGCGACGAAGCAATTTCGGCCGGACTTGATTCTCGGTGAAGGTGGGTTTGGAATTGTTTACAAAGGAACCATAGACGAGAATGTCAGGCCAGGTTACCCAACCGTTCAAGTTGCCATCAAGGAGCTAAATCGGGAGGGCTTTCAAGGCGACAGGGAGTGGCTGGTATACGCATCTTATTTTGAAATTTTCTTTAATATGTACGTCTTGTTCTAATTAAAAACTTTGGGAGATCCACTGAATGTAAAAGGGAATGGTTTCACAAGATTCTCTTACCTACATATTAGAGTTCTAAGATTTTACACCTTGCCAGACTTAATATCTCATTGCATTAGTTGTCCTCAGTGAAAAGAGCATTCAGAAGGGAACCCGCAAGAATGCTTCAAGCCTTAGACAAACTAATAAACAGTTTAGTCAATTGCCCATCAACTTAAGCATAAAGAATAAGGTCTACAGAATTTTTTATTCTACATGAGTTTACTCTCAGACTTTCCTATATCGATAGTGCTTTTAAGTACTTCCGGATCTCCAATTATCCTGTCCATATGCATTTATGTCGGGGAGAGAGGGGCCTCGAGAAGGGACCCCCTTTTGTATATTATAGATATTGGCCTTTGAAAATGCTAAAACTTGCACCAGCCAAGCTTTTTCCATTGGCGGAGAGCTTGCGCTTTTGTAACTCCCTGTCATGGGCATTGTCATTTTAGTGATACCTATGGTATTAGTTTGCTATATAGATCTTGGTTTTGCAGGCTGAAGTCAACTACTTGGGGCAGCTTGATCACCCAAATCTTGTGAAGCTTATTGGATACTGCTGCGAAGATGAGCATAGGCTGTTGGTCTATGAATACATGGCGGGGGGGAGTCTTGAGAAACATCTTTTTCGAAGTAAGTTGTTTGTGTAGTGCAAGCTTATGCAACTTAAAGGTTTTAACTGAAGTTATAAATTAGTTAACAGAGAAATGGTGAATGATTTAAACGCTATTAAGTGAAATAGCATGACCCTGCAAGCTTGTGCTTGCCCCTGATGGTTCTTCACATGAAGCTCACATATGGATAATGCTTGGCACTGTTTAGTTGGCTTGAATCAAATGGTTACAACGAGGTGTGGCTATAAGTGCTATGGATGGTTTGATTAGGAGGACTTGCAGTGGCAGATACATGTTTTATAATTCTTATGTGAAGTTTGTGCAAGAGAATAATGTTGGTTTTTGATATATGGTCGTGCCACCAGTGGATTGTTATTGACAGACTAGAACTTTCTTTTTGCAAGAATGTAGAGATAAGCATTGAATAAAGATGTTTGGAGCTTAAACTAAATTAGACAATTTGTCGGTGTTAGATGGTTTCATGTCTATTGCAAAATATTCAATTCCAGATCTTGTTTTGAGTCAACAGTCCAGTGATTCGACATGATATGTGATGTTGCAAAAGAAAAGGTTTAATTTAACTACAGGCGACGACTTTTTGTAATCTTGAGATTCAAAATTGTTGCTTCTCATTACTTTGGCGCTTGTTGTTGCTGATCACTTCATGTAGATGATTTGTTATCTAGTTGCTGATAAGCGAAGAGGATAGGATTTCCTTCAAAGATGCATGCACAACCAGTTAGTCATCTGAAAGTGAATTACCCAATATATATACTAGCAGTCCTTCATCAGTTTTTCCTTTCTTTTGGCTCTTGAGATGCATTCTCATTATCGTTTTTAACCTGGCTTGAGTTACTGCACACAAATTAATGAAGATTAAGATATATGGAGAGATTGAAAGGAGATTTCAAAACTATACTGTGCTATGCTATAGAAACTCTCCTCATGTTTGCATCATCCATCCAAGAACTAGCTGCTGCTCCTTTTATAGTGCACATTTGCACTTTGGAGTTTGGACTACCTTACATAGAATGATTCATCTTTTGATAATTTCACTTTTGTCTACCTATTATATGTCTTTACTTTTCTGCCGTGACATCACATTGTATGTCCTTGCTTTATAGCATATGATGTCTAGATTATTAGTGATGTGGCGCATAGAGGGTTGGTGCATTTCAAGTATGTCTTTTTCTTGAATAATAGTGAATAGATATTGTTGAATTATCCTGATTTTTAGGACCTGATTATCAGGAATATTCAGTCCTGATTTTTTTGGGTCCTAATTATTAGGAAATAGCTGTAAATAACTAGTTAGGAAATGATTTATTAGTATCCCTTAATTTGTGGGATTATAACTTTATTTTTCAGATTTTTTTTTTTCCTAGATTAAGCATGAGGGAGAGTGTGGGAATAATTAAATATTGAACCACACCTTCATCTAACAATTTAAACTTTTAGAACAGTTGACAATGGTCCTACAAAATCTCATAGATAGTAATGTTGTTGCTAGTCTCAAATAAAGTTCGCAGAGAACCAAGTAGTGACTCAAATTGTGAAAGGAACTCTGTGAGATTCTTCTCTTCATTGTTTATATATTGCTGCATGTGCCAAACTCCTAATGAGTATTTCAAGGTCAGGAAGTGCTCCAATAGATGATTAGTGCGTGAAATTCTATTTCACGAGCTGATGCCTCCTGCGTTAGTAGACTATACAACGATGAAACTGTTGAAAACACCTTTTTAGTATGATCAGTGTTTGGATGCTAGGAGTTGGTTGCTCTCTGACATGGTCGAGACGAATGAAGATAGCTTTAGATGCTGCAAAAGGACTGGCTTGTCTCCATGGTGCAGAAAGATCAATTATATACCGAGATTTCAAGACATCAAATATCTTGCTGGATGCAGTAAGTCTTTGATAAGCTTCCCACAGCTTTTTGCAGAATAAATTATATTGTGGGTGATCTGCACTATAAAACAACAGTTATAAATCTATTGAGGATGAAGGCTTGATCTTATAGATCATGTTTAGATACTGGAAGAGATTACAAGCAGCTATATGAAATAGAGCCATTTCTTACTGAAATCATCATGTCATGGTTGCATATTCTCTTGCATACCTTGGGAACGGATGTATATACTTACAATTCTCATGGGTGACTTCCTGTCTCAAGTTTACCCTTGACAACCATGATTATTATTGCAGGACTTTAATGCAAAGCTTTCAGACTTTGGGCTTGCAAAGGATGGACCTGTGGGCGACCAAACTCATGTCTCGACACGTGTAATGGGCACATACGGCTATGCTGCACCAGAGTACGTAATGACTGGTACGTGTTCAATGGTACTAAGTCATCATTAATCAATCAGGTGGTGCGGGAGCATATGCGACTGTAGTAGTGAAAGCAAGATTCTCTGCTTTTGTTGACTAGAAATGTCTTTGTCCCCACAAAAAAGGGTAAATAGAATGCTGAGATAACAGGAAATATACAGGAAATAATATTCTCCAGCCTCTATAATGCCCAAACTTTTAGATGGTCCTCAAGGTTTGACCCATAAGCTTACCGCCTCAATACTAGAGAGACCCATGGCACTTTTTCTCTGCTTCAACTCTAGACAGCATGATTTGTTCATTTTTTCTGCATCAAGTGTGGCCTATGGAAGGTATAACGTGGCTACTCGCTAGGCTCCAAGTATAGTTGTTCTGTCATTCTTTCTCTACAATGACATTGACATAGAACAGTGAGTCCTGACATAATTAGCCTGAGTTGTTTGATTTTAGAACTTGAATGAAAAATGACTGAAGAAGCAATTTTCTTTAGGCATCATAGCGAATGGTTCCTAAGCATCACAACTAGGGTTTTCTAAGTGTCTTGAAAGGAATGATGTCAAACATTTCAAAGGCAAGACTAGCCAAATTTATAACCCATCAACGCTGTTGAAAAGAAAGAATTGCAACTTTTTTGTAGGCTCTTCTAAAAATACTAATCGTGATTGAAATATGAACCTTTTACTATAATCATAACTAGAATAGGTGTTAGAATGTTCAACCCAAAACATTGAGTCAATAAGTGGAGTGAGATTTCATGAATATAAGGCCCATTCAATCACCTTAGTCAAGTGGTCCATAATATAATTTAACACCCCCTTTCACAAGCACAATGGACAGAGAGCACCACGTGGAATTGATGAATGGGGAGCCTCACTTGCCAAATAAATCTGGGAGGGAACCTGGCTCTGATTCATGTTTGAATGTCCAATCCAAAATTTTAAGCTGATAAGTGGAGGAGACCACATGAATAGAGGGCCCATTGAAACCCCATAGAAAAGGGATGTGGATGTACTTTTCCAATGGGAAACCTCTAAAGGGGAACATGATATCTTTAGAAAGAAAAAAAAGAAAAGAATGGGAGTAAGATCCTAACAGTGCAAAATTCTTTGGTGATAAGTTTGCTAATTGAACTCAAAGGAGAACTTTAGTTCTTTTTGGACTCCTATTTGAAATGTGGACCCATGCACTGTCCGTCTTCACCAGATTTGATGATATTGCAAAATATTTAGGCAAATGTCTAATTATACAACTTGTGGGCTGCCATTATTCTCCCCTGGATGGGTAAGACTCATCCTCGAGTTTTGAAGTCCTAAACTATCAGATTTGTCAGTTTCACCCTAATAACTGCAAGCTTTGTAACTCAAAAAAATTTAATGATTAATTGGAACTCGTGGAAATATCTGTTGAACAAATCCTTTGGATCCTTCAGTTTGAATGGTATCATGGGACCAATTTCCTCATCTACACATAATCTTCATGGCCACCTTGATCTGATTTTTCTTTTTCCCAACTTGCATTTCAGTTGTACATTGATAAGCCGAATGGCCTAGTTTCTCACATTAGAAGTACGCATTGAACAATTTGAAATGCTTGCTTCATCAGCATTCTCAATCTTCAACATGTAATCAAATATTCTTTTGTGAATCAACTTTTTCCATCTTCAATCATGGATTCGCCTGACACTTGAAGATCATTCACACCTTCTCTATTTTGATATTGAGAAGGGACTAAAATTTTGTTTTAGTGGGTGGCACTCCTAGGGTAATGAGAATCTCGTTCGGTAATTTTACTGGTGATAGGAAATTTATTAGCAGGAAACTTGTAACTCCTAACAAAAGAAGGAAACATAATAGAGTTCTAATGGTGCTCGGATTATGAATGTACTAATTGAACTTGAAGGAGAATCCTCATCGTTTTAAGGCTTTTTTTTTTTTTTGGGTTGTGGATCGATGTAACATCTATTCTTCCCAAAATGCAATGATAATGGAAACATAAGCTCAAACATCAATTTTTTCAATCTTGTGGGCTGCATCAGATATGCAACGATAATCAAGATCAAATATTAGACTCGTCTCACTCAATGAGCAAAGTTGTTGGATTGCTATATCACTTTGTAAACCAATTGTGTATACTAATCTCTTTGGTGTTATCCCGTGTTGAATGCAAGGGGTGATAAGTAGGTAAATACTTGCTAAGGGAACTTGTTCACATCCTGGAGTGTGGAAGCAGAATTGCTTCAATTGACATTGCTATGGCCTGTCAAGTTTCTTTTATGTATGGCTTGGGTCTTATTTAATGGATTATTCTTTGTGTTTGGCCAGGTCATTTAACCGCTCGAAGTGATGTTTATGGGTTTGGGGTGGTTCTACTTGAAATGCTTATTGGAAGGAGAGCAATGGACAAGTCAAAACCTAGTCGAGAGCATAACCTGGTAGAGTGGGCCCGACCTCTGCTGAATAATAATAAGAAGCTTCTTAGGATCTTGGACCCCAGAGTGGAAGGACAGTACTCAGTTAAAACTGCTATAAAGGTGGCCAATTTGGCGTATCAATGCCTTAGCCAAAATCCAAAGGGAAGACCCTTAATGAACCATGTTGTTGAAATACTAGAAAGTTTTCAGTCAAAGGAAGAATACCAGGAACAAATGATGATTGAGAGTGGACGTGGGAGTGTTACTCTTTTTGAGGTTTCAAAGGAGACTGAGGAGCATAGGACCCTGAAATCAGAAAGTGAAAGGAAGGAGGTGCAGAGTAGAAAACCAGCTCATCGAGGGACCAAGAGTCAACCTCCAAATGAGGTTGACCATAATGATGATTCTCCGGATTTGGGGTGTAATGCGAAATCAGCTTCTAGCAGAATTTGAAGTTTTGCCTCGTGTGGATGGAAGTTGAAATCTTGTAATCTATCAACTTTCTTGTCCCCTTGGAGTTGTGGAATGCTTATTTGATTATTCATTGCTGTAGAAATTGGAGGTCCAACATATTTGAGTACTGGCTACAGACGTCGCTTGGGTTCATCGCTTGCTTTTTGTTCATCTTGCCTGCAAATATATGATGGTAGGTTTTGCTTTTACGTATCGCTGGAGACCACTGTAGGTACATTAGTTGCTTATGCACGGTTGGCCTCTAAAACAGCAAAGCTCCTACTACGATGATTAGCTAGCTTAATGCAATAAACCATTTTAAGTAATTTTTACCGCGGGCTTCTCAGTTTGGAATTCTCACATTGATCTACCAAACAGGAAGCTTGCGCCAAATTATTCCTATTGGCACCGTGGGAAGGATGCTGGACACATCCCAATGAGGAATGATAATGAACTTACGTGCATGCTTCTAGCACTCACAACATTAGTTATATGTTAAAGTAGACATTTCAACTAAGAGAGTCGAAAACGCTTGATTTCTACATTGCTCAACTTCCTGTTGCCCATAAACATGACAACGTATTTTTCATTCTTGCAATCCGCTATCCTAGACGTATCTCTTGAATCCGTAACTTTCTTGGGTCATTTCCTTCTAAAATGCAAAATAAGGAAACATGAATCGAATCTAAAATAAGATCCATCCCTGCAGTTTCCTTTAACGTTAGGGAGCATCAGCTTTTCAACCTATTCAAAAGTCTAATGCTGAATTGCTAATTACGTTTTCACTTTGCAAGTTCGCTTGCGGGCATTAGGATGATTGAACATTCCTTGAAATAAACTTGACAAAACTGGAAATAAGGTACAATAAGGCCCGTAATCAATTGAAGTGGGCAACAAGCATGAATTAAAATCACTTTTTGATTCGTGATCAAAATAGCTACAATGCGCACGATGAGTGCCATTGACTTTGGACATGCAAATCTCTATGCTACAATGGCCTCAAGCGACTACAAGGGCGAATTGGCAGCTTCACTTTTTCCTCCCACCTAAATACATCAGCTGCCCGTTCCTGGTGATAGAAAAGTAACCGTTAATAAGTTCCATAACATTTTCATATTCAATTTAAACAGAATAGTCACAAAAAAAAAAAAAAAGCTAGGTAAATGGTGATTGTCTCCTACACAACCAGTCAAGTAACTCTTCCAAATATTATTTGAGCCTATAAAACTCAATGAATTTATATACAAAGTTCTTGTGGAAGGACTAGATTATTGCAAACACAAACTAGGAGAAGGAATTTATTTAAGGAAAAATCATAAGAAAAATGATAGATGGAAAGACGACTGATGCATCCAAACCCCCTTTTCTGGATAAAAATAAAATGCCGAGTCTCGATAGTTGCATCATGACATAATAGTCAATGTAACATCAGATGTACCAAAGAACCATAATTGTTGCCAAATCTCTTTAACTTGAATAACTTTTACATTATTGGCCAGTTGCCACTGGGGAATAATGACACAAGAAGATTCTAACTGCTATAGCCAAGATATGTTAGAACTTTTCTTCCAGTTTCTAGCTTTGTTGATTCCATAGAAAAGGTTCAAAGCCCAAATTTTGAGAACTCCACTACTCCAAGTATCACGCAGCAAATTCAATATTTGACTGCCTTTCTCTGGTTTATGTACTCATCCACCTGATAATAAGTCGGGGTTCAGTAGTCTAAGAAAGCAAATGTGCAACTTTAAAAGTAAAGAGATTACCGCTAACCATGGGGTACACTCAAAGTGAAACTGACATGAAACACATGTAAAGAAACTACAATGGCAAGTTGTTCTGTCCCTGGACATATTCATCATTGATATTATTCGAGGTTGCTGAGATGTCCAACCCAATCTCTAAATCATTAGGTGAGATATGTTTAACAAGCGATGTGAGATACCTTAGACAATATGTTTACAAGGGCCATATAAACCTTGTGGACAAGTAATGTGAGATATTTCAACACCTGATCTCCCATGGAAACTGTCCTAAGAACGGCAAGTGGAATTGATGACCTAGGGGAAATGCAAAGTAAAATTGGAGCGAAACTTGGACTCTAATGACATGTTAGAATGTCCAATTTAAAAGCTTAAATTAATAGACAGAGGGACATCATAAACCATATAGACAGGCAATGTGGAATAATTCAATAAAGGCATTACAACCTTGAAATATCTATCAGACCTATGATGTTTTTTGGCTTTAAAAGAAATATAGAGTTCCATTTTCTCGAGTTTAGAGAAGTATGAACACACATAATACAGCATTTCATAACAATTCACTGAGCAATACCAGTATTCCATAGCATATATAACAAAACCATGCCCTCTGGTCAAAGCAAGTACAGTAGTTTTATTTCTCTTTGTTGGCATATATACAAGCCTAGCCATACTGATATTGTTCAAATATGAGTAGACTAAGGAAATGTGCCACAAATACACTTTCATTCACATCAGATTGCTTCAAAACAGACAAATGTTTTCATGTAAGAAAACCCCTCTTCAGAAGCTAATCTGGGTAGAGTTCCAGGAGTAAGCTCTAATTTTTACCCATTACATACCTTGCCTTCTTTAGAGGTATAGGTTCCAAGCTCAGAGTATAAGATAATGTGAGAAACGAAATTGTTGACTGAGACAGGGTGACATGGAAGATGATATGTTGTATCACTTAGGAAAAAAACAAGAGATCAAAAGCCTTTGCACAGAGAGCATGAGATAGCTTTGAGTCTTTTCCAAAAGAGAGAAAAAAAGGGTGGGGGAGGGTGTTACTTGGAGTACTGCAGCGATTCTGTATTAAAAGATAACTGAGGGAGGGTGAGGGTTGTATTCAACCACAGAGAACTACATAGACAACAAAATTTTGACTATAAAGGGCAATCCACTCGAGACTAGCAAGACATCAAGTGGTGTAATTGGGACAAAGCATTGAAAAACTGTTTTGTGCTTTCCATGCGTGTAGAGTTAAACCTAGCAGTCTTACATGCTAGCTAATGGTTTAGATAGAAAAAAAAAAGGCTTATGCCAATAATGAATTAGATGTATCACTGGAGCCACACCACAGCCTTAGATCAAATCAAAGAACAAGTCACTGTAAGTCATTTATTAAGCCTGCCCATGATCATAAAAAACTCAATTCCTTTATGTCAGTGGAGATTAACATGGTACTTGAGCAATGATGGTTACCCTACAGTACTTATTCACTTTCTACATTACTAGCCATTGCACTCTTCTCCTTTTTGGACCGTGCCCCATGTATTTTCTCAAGTACCATGCTTTGCTCAATATAGTATTACCGTCTTTTCCATGTATTTGACTATTGGGCTATGAGAAAATTATACTTTAGCTTTGACAGATGTTTTTCCATTTTGAAAAGGTAATGTAAAAGGGTCTCCAATTAGATAAGTGCTAACTAGAATCTTGCACCAAACGAAAAAACTTCGACAGAATAAGTGCATGTTACAAAGTCAATAAAGTTGAGCACAATACCCAATAAGTGGTGCAATTTCACAGCCATTTGATTAGCAGATCTTCTTTCTGCACTACTAGAGAACTCCATTTTAACAACTTCATGAGTAGCAGACATGACTTCTTCCTTTGCTTTCATGGAGAGAATGAAGTAAGTGGGCCCATGGATGGTGCTCAAATCCACTACCTGAAGTAGTAAAACAAAACAGAATTTTTATAGTTCATGTTTCAAACAAGAAATTATTATTTCTAAAGCAGACAGAACTTAATATGAGAAACTGACAATATCTATGGAATGAACATTTAAGGAGGGCATAATTCATTCAAAAAAATCTTGTAAAGGGAAATAGAAAGAGCTTAAGGGTACACTATTATAGACTTCCCAGCTTTGATTTACCCAAAAAATCTTATTTAAAAGGCATAACTCACAGGCGAGGCCCATAATAAGTGCATCAAGACACAATTTCAACTCTATCAAGCACCTCTTTTTCTACGATACAGCAGGATGAATCAAAAAAGCACAGCCACTTAGCAACTGCCTTACAAGACAATTTCATTCTATGATACTAAAGTGACTTACCTGCTGCAACCATGGAACAATGGGGCCCACAGACCTTTGCTCCATGAAGAATGAAGCCAGAGTACAAAGAAGGTCACTAGCAGTTTTCTGTGATAAACTATCCAGAACAGGACCAGTTGCGTTGACAAGCTCATTCAGAACATGCTCATCACCTAATATCAGAGCTTCAGCATATGCAGATTCGAGGTCACCTTCACGGAGAAAATCCCTGATATGCTTCCACACACTATTCTTAGTGGGACCATTATGTCTAGCATTTGCACCTGAATCTCCTTTTCTTTGAACACTAACGATGCTTTGTGCTCCCTGCACTGAGAATTTATGACAATCCTTACCCAAATGACTCCTGGACGACCTCGTACTGGAAGCCATCCACACATCCGCATCTTGCTTTAAATTTGCTGATTTGCTCCAGTTCCTATCAAGTGAATTGTTATCCCCAAATTCACTCTTCCTCCGGGTCATAATGGAAGGCCGTTTTTGTTGCATATCCACTGATGTCCGGGGGGTACATAGAGAAAGTCTTGGGGAATCAATACTTTCATCTTTTCTCATACATTTGGAGCCTCCCATAGAAGCATATCCATCCTCATGAATATAGTCCTGCGATATTCTTCCAACAGCAAGCTCTAAAGCAATCACTTTTGACTTTATGAGAGACAAGCTTTCACTCGTGCTGGTGGTGAACACCTGAATTTTATCTTCACATGAGCAAGGATGTAGTGGTTTCTTACTTCTTATAGACTTCAATACATGCACAAGCATGCTGACACCAAGAATAATCAGTGCTTTCAACGGACGAAAAAGCAGTATCCAAGAAGAAAATTGAACTTCAAGATAGGTTATAACAAAGCATGATAATTCTAGAATGGACAAGGCTAAGTGGCTAACTAGCAAGGAGGCACATCATGGCAGGTAAATCAGGATAATTAGTTATTCGGAGCATGGTTTCTTAGCTACGAGAAAAGAAAATAAGTTAAACTTGCGGTTAGCCAATAAAATATAGATGATGTTCACTGCAACTGCACACACCATGGTAGACACACATTATAGTTGTTAAAACATTAAAAAGGTAAAATTTATGTCACCTGCAACATATCCAACAAATTTGACTGTTTTTTCTCTATCGCCAAAAGCTGTTTGCGAATGGAAATCATTTCATTTGCTGCTTTCTGACAACATCCAAACATGGCTGGATAGCTGGATTCTGTCACCGTAGAATCAAGACTTCTGCGATCCTGCACTGTAAATGGATACATGTGTCCCTCGCTGCTAACTTCTTCGGTGACATGCTGATGACTGGTTCCACGGAAATCATGAGAACTCTCATCAATATAGCCTTTAGAAACAGTCATGATCTTGGTCTTGAAACTATCAGCACCAAGATTGGAAACAGAGGAGCACTCCTGTTGGTCATCTATGATACCATAATCATAAACATCATCTTGCATGCTCGTGACGTCGGCACTTATTCTCTCTGCTCCATTGGTAACAAAACTACCTTCAGGTTCATGTTCTTCACAATGTTTGACAGACATCTTTGTGTTTCTTGGAACCGCAATTTCTACATTCCAATCCTCCGGTTTTGGATGTTCTTGCTTCTCCACAAAATTTTGACATGCTTTTCTAGCGCTTAACCCAATCCTCTTCTTCATTAAATCTCGACCCACACTTTTTAAGATGGCCACCCGCCCGGATTCACTTGCACTAGTCAAATCACTTAAGTCACCGCCGTAATTGTTTCCTGAAGTAAATGCATGTTTAGACCAATGAAAGAAGTGAATACAAAAAGGGCATATGAAAACAACTTAGAAAGAACACTACTTTAAAGTCGTTTCTCCTCACATGACCAAAAGTCAACTATTCAAATTAACAGATGTCAAAAGTAAAAGCTATAAGATGTTATCCTGCTTGTGTCTACAGCCAACATCCAACCAACCAAAGATGCATGGTAATTCCATTTGTAAAGCATGGACCAGCATCTCAAATTGATAAGTACATTGTATATACTACTATCCCTGGCTTTCAGGAAAACCAGACCGTCACTCACATAACTAGACATAAAATATCTACTCGCTTAAAACAAACAGTTTAAAGCCGTAGTAACTGTCAATATTACCTTACAAGAAACTGCTACGGTGAATATAAAACATTCCATATAGATAAAGCATCTGTTAAATTTCTATGAACTTCATTGGAATCTTGGAACTCCACATAACGTGGTGGTAATTCTTTTGTCTTGAGTCCAAGCAAACCATTCTTTTGTCTTGAGTTTACACTAGAAGGCAAAAAGAATTATATTCAAAGTGATGCAAAGCAAGAACAAGTGGCAAAAGTTATATGGACTTTTCGAAAAGAAATCGTCCAAATTCAAACAACTTTTGAAATAATCCCAATTTCTCATTCCTTCGACACAGAGACATAGGAAGCAGTAAAAAATATGCAGGATATGTGTGCATGTTTAACTTTAGCAGCTTTAGTTATCCTTTTACTCTCCCTTCTTGAATATTGACACAGAAATAAGTTAAGGTTTGTCAAAAATGAAGTTTGGGAAAAAGGTAACATGAAGTGATAGGCATCATTATGGTCTTACGCATGCATTTTCCAAAATTGACAGTGAAGCAAAACAGAAAAAGTTCAATACGACAATGCTGACCAGGTATGGTTGTCCAAACATTTGTAGATAGTAAAGCATATGGCTACCTAAACTTTCAGGCAGCTTAAGAAAAAATTGGGAGACAAAAGGGGATACACATTTATCTAGTGTACATTATCTCCATGGCAAGACATATTACCCAGGCTACTTGTGAACATAAGTGAAACCAACTAAGAAGACAAATCAAAACTTGATTAATAAGATTAAAGAAACAATTGAACCAAGAAAACCACTCATTGAGTTGAGGCTATATATGCAAGCCCTAGAATGATGGTGCATTCTCTTTCAGATGATTTGTAAAAGAACAATCAATTCATTTCCTTTAGTTACACATGTACGTACAGGCATATGCCTTTACAAAGAAACAATACTAGTTGAATAAGAAACATAAGCAGAACAGTGCAAAGTCAGGCCACACAGTTTACATCAGTTCATAGTTTCTAGAGGTAGAGCAAACCTATGGATTTTTAATCACGAGAGTATATAGCCAACATCTTTCCACAAAATTCTTAGTACCAAAAAATGAAAGAAAAATAGTCTGAACCTTTAACAGAAGATCCACACTCTGATGGTTCAGGATGATCCTGACCAGGAATATTTTTCCAGCAATGTAATGCTTGCAAAACTGTGTCCCTCACTGGTTTAACCTAATTAAAATAATAATTACTCAGATATGATCAAGATATATTTGTTAAAGGAACAGAAGAAGAGTTATCTCAATGAGAAACCTTATCAAAACGACATGCTTCGAGGGACTGTACACAGGACGCCTTAAAAGTTCCCAAGTAACATCCACCACTCGAAGCAATTTCTGCTAATGCTAAAGAAGCAGCTTTACGCGTAGCCCAATCGCTGCTTTTTAATGCTTCTTGAATACTAGTTAGTGCAGCAGACAAACCATTCGCCGTTGCAGCACCACCTGCCTGGAAGAGAGAGAACTTCTCTGAAGAGACTTCCTTTGCATACAGTAAAAATATGTGAACAAAAAGTAGATTTAACCTATCTATAAAATGATATCTAAGCCTACTATTGGTCAAAAGAACGCGCAGATATCATCTCCCTCTGTCAGTTGCACTCAGAAATAAACATTCATCCACAAGTTGTGCAGTGTAGGATGAAGAAAATGCTGGTCTTTCCCCCTTCTGTAAATATCGATGTGCTAATGAGAGAAAATAGCATATGTCAAGAACAGTCCCCAGATGACAGCAGAATACAAGAAAGATGGACCAAAAATTCAAATTGCATGTACTAACACCTGACTAAGGTAATTTACTCCAAGAACATCCCAAACTGACATAGCCATACGACATTCAAAAAAGCAAAAGGAACCACACAAACACACAAGATCCCTGAAAAACTCGAAATCGTACCATAAACAAAACGTGGCAAGTTTCACCTCGTCAAAATCATAAGTAAAATTACCTGAATGATACTTCTATTTAGCTCAATGACTGCTGCTTTGGCCATGAAATGTGGATTCCTGAGTAACTTCGCTGTTCGAGTCAAGATGCGCTGTAGAATTGATACCGGAGGGTCACCGGTACAGTCAATGACCCTTGCCAAACACAATGCCGAACCCGACTGCACCTGCTTATTCTGCTCGCCCAAGGATTCAAAAAGCGGCCTCACCAACGTGATAAAAATCTGGCCTCTCTCGCCAGGGTGGTTAGTTAAGGACGAAGCCAAAACGCCCATCGTCTGCACACAAGCATCCCTCACACCCGAGTCTGAGTCCTTGAGCCGTTTGACAAGGCTAGAGACCATCTTAACAAGATACGGGCCGATGAGACCCTCGTGAGATTTTACCAATGTCCCTATCAGCCGAATACATTCCCTTCTGATAGCACATTTCTGTTCGGAATCAGTGTCGAGTATGCAGGAGAGGAACGGGGCTATAGTGTCGGAATTCAAGCTCTCAGCTGCCTTCTCCAATTCCTCGACTCCAATTTGATGCGTATCTCTGTCGGCGACCTTGTTGAGGGCGAGAACCACCTTCTGCTTCAGCTCGAAGACAACCTGTTGAGGAGTCGCCCTACCAGACCCTCTCCCTCTTACGGACGACTGGTTCTTCATCCTAACAAGAAACCGAGAGCAAGAGCACCTACTCCGCACAAGTTAGAATCACCGTCTTGCTACATTGGCTAAGAGTGATATTCACGGCATTCCATTTCCAACAACGACTCGACGCACTTAATGCCACAATCGACCTTTGCCGTTGAAGACACCATACCGATCCTGTCATGCAAAAAAAGAAAAAAAAAAAGAAAAAAAAGGAAGGAGTTTTAGTTGAAGAACAAAGAACAAACTGCAATATCTCAAAAGTTTTCGGCTGACCACATTACAAGAAGTGAGCAACTTCGGCAAAGTTAAGGGAAGCACATCTTAATAATCCACAACTCATGGAGCCCCAGGGAAAACTCCAATCTCTTGGTTCCGAGAGAAAGGAATTCGAGATGAGCAGCCTAGACAGGAGGAGTAACCAAAGGGGGGAAGGAGACCTATCATGGATGGCGATCGAACTTGCGAAGAGCTTTCCATGAAATGGTAACCAACCCCCCAAGAAGTAAAAAGGCAAAGAGGAATGATTCCAACTCCTTAAGAGTGGGAGGGTGCGTACCAGTTACAACCAGCGAGCGAGCGAGCGAGCGAGCAGAGAGAGAGAGAAGAGGAAGAGGAAGAGGAAGAGGAAGAGGAAGAGGAGAAGAAGCGCACACGCAGAGAGAGAGTCAAGTGACGGAAAGCATAAATAAATAAATAAAAATAATCGGTATCATCAGATTCATCACCACATTCAAATTCACTTGAAGTCGCTATCTGTGATCGGAGGGGGGGAATCTCGATGCGGCGAGACTGAGAGAAATGAGAATCCCGGATATCCTACTTCGAGGATCGAGATCGAGAGAGAGAGAGAGAGAGCACCCAACTTTTTGCTTTCAAGGATTTGATTTTTTTGGGGCTTCAAATTTCGCGCTTCTCCCACTCCCCTCCCTGGCGATTTGAAACGACGAGGAGATGGAGCGGGGTGTGGGGGGGCCGTCTTCGCTGTGGGCCGGAGCTGCCTCTCCGCCTTTTTGGGCTCTCTCTCTCTCTCTTCCTTGTTCTCTCCACTGTTAACTGTCCGCGAAACTTCCCCACTCCTCACCATAAAAAATTCTACTTCATCGACAGATAATTCCTCGGAACACGTAATCAACCTTCGTCTCCATGTTTCTCCTGTTTATCTGATACTTGAGAACAGCTAATAGCCTCGGAGACACACAATTTGATATCTAATCTAACAATCTTTTCAAGACTGATTTGGCAGTTTATAATTTAACTGAATTTGCCCTCGTGTATGAATTTATTGACGTGTTCGACTAATGACTAGCGTTCTTATCATTCATTTGGATGAAGGCATAATTTACTATAGTTGAATATTATTCGATAGAAAGTATCGGTGGCTCTAATTTCCCTCCTGCTATATATGCTAAAGACTTCTTTGGAACTTCTACGAATGCTGCTTTCGTGAAATTCTTCCAATGAGTAAATGTGTTTCCATTTCCTACTCCAGACAATTAATCATCGTGATCAAAAATTCGCCTTCAATTAATTTCTTTATCACTAGTTTAGTAAATTTTAGTTTCCCATAGTAACAAAGGATATCAACCCCGCACAACCAATCAAATGCTTTTAAGCTGCGTTTGGCAACCACTTTGCCCAACTATCTTTGAGCTCCTAAAGATCTTTGGGCTAACGTAGGGGTATTTGGCAAAAAAATTTCAACCCCCATTAGGAGAATGCCAGCCTTGGGCTTTCGGCTTTCTTAGCATGCCCACGCACGTACTGTTCATTTCTTCTTCTTCTTTTTTTTCCCAAAATTGTCCTTACAAACTTTTTATTTTTCTATTTCTTGCCCTTGTGAGGAGACACTGTTCATCTTCTCCATCGAGGGTGACGAGTTTAGCTCTTCCTGATTGTGAGGGGCCGGTGACGACTAGAGGGACGCCGGCGTGGTCGCGACAACCTAGGTGATCATCATCGAAGAGTCAAGCGACCTCCATGAGTTGCGGCGACTCAACAACCATGGCGAGGGGCCGCCCCGGCAAGTCACGACAGCCTAGATCTAGGTCCTCATGGCTTAGATCTAAGTTGCCATGACCTCAGGCAAGGGTTGCGTGGCCCTGACAACAGTTGCTCAGGGTTGCGCAACCACTAGTGAGGTCATGCAACCCAAGCACGGCCCTCACCGAGGTCGCGCGACCTCAGGCAAGGGTTGCATAGCCTCAATGACGGCTGATCGGGGTCGTGCAACCTAGGTGCAACCCTTGTCGAGGTCGCACTACCCTCGCCGAGGTCCCTTGACCTCAGGGGAGGGTTGCGTAGCCTCGGCGATGGCCGATCGGGGTCGCGTGATTGCCGGTGAGGTCTCGCGACCTAGGCGTGGCCCTCATCGAGGTCCCCTGACCTCGGCGAGTCTCTGGGGTCGCGCGACCCCGCCGGTGGTCGCGCGACCTCGGCGCCCTCGCTAGTGGTTTCCGTGGGCTGCTTGACGCCGCGCGTCGGTGATCCCATATCATCGATAGCTGCTGCCCTTACCAGCTAAATATTTTTTTCATTTTTTATTAATAAATGTGATTTGTAAATAATAAGTCTTCCAAACACCATTTTATCCAAAGAAACTTCGAAAATGGACTTTTATATTATAATTTTCCTAATGCCATTTGCATTTTGAAAAACCCCTTTCAGTTAAAGTCATTTGCATTTTCCTAAAGACTTTCCCCAAAAGTCTAACCAAACGTACCCCTAGACTCATTGAATAACACGAGATACTACCATCTTTTACTTGTTAGTAAATGTATGAATCAATTAGCAATGCATATATCAAATCATATAAAATAACTATGTAGAATCTTAATTGGGAACACAATGACATTTGCGGCTTGTAGATTTCACAATAGGAGTGAACACTAGTCCCAATTCAATTTGAGAACCAGCCCGTATCGATCAAATCAAGGCCAATTCTCAAATGAACCAAGTAGGCTCAAGGGTAAAATACCTAACAAACCGACCAAAGCCTAGGCTAACCCTCTAAATCGGCGATGATCTTGAGCTCATAACATGTGTTGACATGTATGCATTGTAACGAAAGATTGCATGTAACAGATGTTGACGCGTATGCATTGTCAAAAAAGATTGCAAAGATCACTAATGAAGGCAGTTTTGGGACAAAATTTCCGGGTCACGATAATTCGTGAGACAAGTTAATTAGAAGCAAGTGCATAACGTGGCTACAAGTTCGGTAATACTAACCCTATTATTAAATAAAAATCTAGACTTACAGCAAAAGAGATTCAACCCCGGATGGCTCAAAGAGCCTTGAACTGCTTCTTCAACCATTTTGCTAAGGGAACCTAATGCTCCATCTATGCCAAAATAAAACTTATTATATCTTTAAAAATGCGGGAAACACTTACTACCCAAATCCCGAATCTGTTTGGATACAGCCGATTTAGTTCCGAACCAGTTCCAAAGGTCCCAATTTAATTCCTGATTCAGAACTAACCATTTTCAAGTATATTCCAAGTTTCTATTGGCGATCGACCTACCTTGAAACTGAGCACCCCGATTTCACAATACAATATGCCCCGAGATTTAGAGGGTAATCATATTAGAGTTCCAAAACTATGGCCAATCTCATATATTCGTACGGTTTGTACTTCCAATACGCATCACAAGAAAATCAAAGACCGTAAAAGAAAAAAAGACAGCACTTTCTTTTTTTGTTGGAAGTCCAAATCCCACTGATTGGAGTATAACATAGGACAGGCATCCCTCAAAATTTCTTCTATTGAAATAGTATTGAGGTACCTCAAACCAACAAAGTAACTTCAATGCTATCTTTTCTACACCGGTCAAAGCATGAAATTCTCCTTGCAATGATCGGGCTATTTCATTCTAGCTAAACACGGGAGTTCCATCAACCCAATAAAATGGAGCAATCGAGTAAATCAAGAAGGAATGCATGAAGAAGGTACAGCCCTATTGTGCTTCATCCATGGGATCGTTATGATTACAAGATTGAGATTTTAAGTTCTTGTCGTCACGCCTTGAATCATCTGAGTCACTTGATTTAGACACGGAATCTTCGAGAGCCTCGAGAAAAGAAAGAACAGTAAACTTGTCTGCAAGAAGAGAGAACACATTATCTAGTTCCTGTGCAACTGAAAGGGGAGCAGATATCAAATCAAGTCACGACTAAATTTCATGCAAATCCATTAGTAACAAAATCACATGTCCTTCACATAGGCAAAACTTTTTGGTTCAACACTCCTTCAAAAGTCCGATCAACAAATAAATAAATAGAAAGAACGAGACTGCTCCAATGCATATAGATCAGACCTAGAGGATCAGAACAACCCAGTATCTAATCATGCACATAAAAGTAGAAGAGGATATGGCTTTGAAAACTTGATATGACCATCTCTTATACTGTAATGAGTCATGTTAACAAGTAGTGCCCAAAGGGCACTAGTCACTTAAGAGTGGAAATGACATTTTTTGAAACACTAAGAGAATGGAAGAATTACAGATTTTAATAAAGTCAAAGCACATTCAAAAAGGCTTAACAAATTGCCTTATCAAGGCACTCTTTAACAGTTTCGTAATGTAGTTTCAAGCAAATATTAGCATCCAGAAGAAGGAAATTCACTTTTTCTTAACATGGCCAAAACATTTTGCCTATCCTTCCATCAGATATCCCTCAAAGTCAAAGAACCCAAACAAATTCTAGATGAGCTGCGTCTAAAAAACATGAAATGAAAAAACCAGCACTTCGTGTTAACTTCAACACGGAGTTAGAAAACCAACCCCCCCCCAAAAAAGAAAAAAGAAAAAAGAAAAATTGCAGTTAGACAAAATGTTCCCTGCAGGAGTACTTACATTTGGTTGAGTCAATCTCAAACTGAGACAGATCTATCTGTCCCGTACGAAGCACCTGAAAACAAGAACCCGAGAATCAACTACATTTGGATAATCTCTGGGAAAGCATCAGAACTGAGGAAAAAATAATCCAAATTCTCACATAAGAAAAGGAATCCACTTGTTGGCGAAAAGGAGGACTCTGAAACAGCTCCATAATTTCCTCAGGAGACCACTGCCCCTGCAAACTCATGACAGTTCAAGAGGTGTCTAAACAGAATACAAGAGCAAGGACACAAAAAGTAAGGATCACAAGTACCTCAGGTAAGTATGAAGCTAAGCGCTGTTCAAATGGCAATGTGCATATTAATGGCATGATCAAATCTGGCTTCAAAATGTCCCCAAGCCCGAACCCTATCGTGTTGAAGCAAAGCGATATCAAAGGTTTTAATTGATCAAGACAAAACAAGATAAAGATTTGTGCCAGGCCTTTCTATGCTGTTGCACATATGAACACACTCAAAAATTCAGGAATAGATGCAGATATAGACAAGTCTGGCAGAGGAAATAACATAAAGCTGTGAAAGGGCAGAACTCATCAACTGATCCACTAGTTACAAGACTAAGTGGTTAAGAACCATAAGTTAAGTCGCCAGACTGCTTTCCTGCACCTTAACTTTCTGATACAATATCAAAAAGCAGGGGCTTAACTTAAAATCAATATAGGATTAACTTTGTCAAATATTAGCTTATCGTTCACTCTCTTTCCACTAAAAAAAAAAAAAAAAAAAACACAGTTAACACAATTTAAAAACATTAAATCTTAGTGTAAATTTCAGAAATGCTGGATGCAATGGCCGAAAACAAAAACTAACATATCAAACACTATATCCGACTTTCTACTTGTAAGGAACATTAGAGCTGTTGGCACAACGAAGAACTTTCACTGACAAGTCATAAAAAGGAAAAAAAAGTCACCTCCATCTGGATCTCCAGCATTATCTGCAGATCATGAATGGATATAAGAGCTCATAGCAACAAAAAGAATATGGAGAACAAAAACACCAGGAAAACTTGTTTAAGGACAGATGCTACACCTCCAGGTTCAATGCTACTGAGAATCCTTTTCAATTCTGCCCATGATACTGCTCCAACAGAGGGAGGAATACTATTATCAGTTACTTCAGCAGTCGAACCAGGTCCAGCTCTGTAAACGATAAATATAAGCCACATAAAACCAATCACAAACCAAAATCCAACAAGAGTAGCTTGATCAGCCTTACCGAACTTCTTTTAGTATAGCAGGAAGATACAAAGGATGGACAGGTTACCTTGATGAGATGTCATCTTCAACCATATCCTCTGAGTCTTGAAGAGGAACGGTTTCCTCAGGCCCATCATCATCATCAGGGAGCTCTATTATACAACAAAAGGCAGTTAATTTACTTTCTTAAAAATCACCGAGCATTCAATACGAATTGGACAAATTGATTTCTCTGAGAAAAATTAATCAAATGGACTAAGGATTTGGGAAACACATAGTACTTGCATAAAAAGCAAACAAATCCAAGCAGTTAGGGATCCCATGCTGAAATTTACTTGAACCACAGGATATAAATACCATATATACACTCTGCCTGAGAACATAATTCCCTGAACATGTCTAAGATAGGGAGTTAGGTGGAGAGCAATGCCACACATAGGCGAAACCAACAGCACGACTACATGGCATAATTTCATCATCTAAAATGCAAACACAAGACTTTGGCAATGCGCCTAGTCCAGCAGTTATAAAATGATGCCTATAAAAAGTATATCAAGGGTTGAGAACATATTCATTCCATTTTAAAGCTGGCTACACACATTTAGAACGTAAAAACACTTAAAGATGGATAGAAGAGGGGAAGGAGGAGAAGGGGATGTTGGTTTGAATTAAAACGAAGGATAGAGCATGCAGGAATGAGATAAAATGCGAAGAACTTCTCTTGCCATGGTTACAGCAGTGGCTGTAATCCCATCAATGGATCACAGAAGAACTCTGTTATTTATAGTGGTCACTAAAACTATGACATTAATCACTACATGTAGATACATATTGTGAATCATAAGACAAATCGACCTATAAAGAGTAACTAACCAAGGGCCGTGAAGCCCACAGTTAACCACAACCTTACATTAGTAAGAATTGCCAACTCAACCAACCCATTTATTTCATTTTGAAATGCAGAAAAATCTCTATTTCAAGGGAAATGAACAACTAGATATCCAGATAGAGACCAATCCCAAGTGTAGTCAAAGGCAAAAGGCGCACTTCAGGCGCTATGCCACAAAACACCTCAGGCCGGAAGAGCAAAAAAAAGTACTCGCCTGAGTGAAGCAAGGCACATTAATTAAAAGATATAAGTAATGACAGTCTTTTAGCAAAGACGAACATTTAAGCTTATATCAAATTGCTTTACAGATCACTCATAAACTTCATAATCCCTCCTAATACTTTCTATCCTTCTTTACCACCATTAGGCCAAGTCCTTGTTCTATTTCTTTGTATCTCCAACTGCAAAAGCGCCTGATTACACAATGTCTGACATTGGACCAACTCACAAATTTTCAAGATACAAAATCTGGATTAGCATAGCACATACCAATTGGTTGGTTGATGTAGAAGTTGACAGAGTTACACAATTGTGCATCACCTTCAGCATTAGGCTCCTGAAAGCAAAAATAACCCGTAATAATCTAAAGACCTTGTGAATGTTCATGATCGGATTATTGTAAAAGGAAAGAAATGACATTAAGGAACCTGCATCCAAAAGAAGAACTTCCTGTCATCACTATTGAACTTCAAGATGTAAACCCTCCCTGAAGCTTGATTCACCTAAGATGTCATGCCAGAAAGATAATAAGATTACTGCATAACAAAGCCATCAAACATTCTATTTTACAAATGTAATGAGAAAAGTATGCCTCCACACACAAGAATCCTGCATAGCAATGTCTGGAGAGGGCCAACTGCACCCAGACAAGGCTGCCTCTTTTAATAGTGGGAGCGACCTTTACCATTGCGCGAAGGTGCAGCATTCAACCAAATTACAGCTTTTAAAAACGAGGGGGAAAGAAAGGAGGGGGCGAGGGGGAGGGGGCAGAGTAGGACAGGGAGGACGAAATGCTTGAAAAAGGTTAAGAGAACTAGAATACCTTCTCAAACACTGCTTCCTCTGGAAAGATAATCTGATCCTGAGATATACTTTGTGAAGGGACTTCAAGAAAAGAATAGACAGACCATGGACGAATAGCAACCATGTAATGACAATGCTGAAGACTAAAGTGACGAAGACAAACAAAGGAAATAAATGAATGAAAAGGAATCAGGACACCTGAAACAATGAACTAATTATCACTTAATGACAGAATTTCCTGGTTTGGGTGTTATAGGTGAAAAGGTCGCACAGGATAAGGGTGTAACCTTTAAAACTCTCTTTCCAGATAAATTTCTATAGACAATATCCTCATAACCGACAGCACGTGCACACCGAAAGCAATTAACATTCACAGTTATTTCACCCAAGACGCACTAAGAGCTGACTATTTGTTAACCTACTCAACTGTCAAGTGCATTATGCCCGTTCTGCTGGTTTTACTGAATCCATCAGAGAACTGCCAATAGCCTCTGAAATTTGCCGATACCGTGGAAACAGCATTAGGAAAATCCACCTCACTCAATAATGTCATAAATGAGATGACTTTTCCATAGCCAGGACTGTCTCACTATACCACAAACGATTTAAGTCTTCGGCTCATCTTTCCATTTATGTCCCTTTTACTTGACTCAAAATATCGCTAAACTTAATGACAAGACGCTACTGAACATCACCATTAGCAATAAAAAAAAGTGCCAACTGTAGTTATAGTATTTATTAACTTCAAATTTTCACTTCCTCAGTCCTTCCTTAGTTGGTAGAGAAACATTGCTTAGGCAAACTGTTACAATGGAACAGTACATAACATGACTACTTAACTTCATCATTTGATGTTACAGTACTCAACTCGACTACTTAAATCCAGCAACGGAAAAATCTATCAGCCCAGACAAAATCCTCAGCACACTTTTGCATAATAAGCACGTCAAATTCACTACTGATAACCAGAAATTCTTTCTAATCTGAGCAATCTTTCCAACAGCGATGCGGATAGAGCATTCACTCCGGCAACAGCATGATGTTGGCGCTTCCAACAAGATCTGGGATCTGGATATAACGAAAGAATGATACACTTGCCCGAGAAGAATGAACATAAATCTGCATAAAACGTTTCTTCAAGATGAGTATTTTTCATGAATAAATGGCCAAAGTAATGCTATTCCACACTCCTTACTGCAGTCAGTAGCCATCAACATTTAAAAGTCTCTCCTCACTTTCTTCTTCCTCTACCCAATCCCAGATCAGGAGAGAAAATACCCTCGGCACTAAAATGAATACCGTGGAGCAAACAACAGACCACCAACATGTTCGTCCAAAAGATTAAGAAGTGAGTAAAAACACCTCCGCAGATTAGTTTCTTGGATGATATCAGTGTTCGAGGCCAGCGGGCAATGAATTCATCCATATTAATATATATTCTAGGATGTGGAAAGATCATAAGTGTCCAACTCCAACTCCAACATCGCCCAGGGTGCAGCATGTGTGCAATCACGTGTACAGCGTGCACGTAAGTATGAATCAACAACTAGGTAGGTGCCGCCTGAAAATCGTTGAAAGCCATAAACGGAGAACCGGACGAGCACATTGAGATTAGAATTTCCATGACAAATGGAGCTAAATGATATAGCTGCATGAAAATGAGTGGGGGGAGGGCATATGGGCTTTCCAGAAGATTCGAATGCAAGCATCAGTCGAGAGGAAAATAAGGATCAGAAGCAGGAGCATGCCCAGGTTCCTAACGACCCATGGTGCATGGGAACACCAATTTAGGTATAGTTCAGCACCTCATGCGAATCATATTAAAAAAAAAAAGAAAAAAGAACAGGACAAGGATACGTCTTCGAGGACGTTCAGAGTGCGATCGAGCCACTGAAAGTGCATCAGTCCCTCCTCGCCCTGATAGATACACAACCCCAATCAAAAATGAAATAAACAAAATCATAAGAAGAAAAGCCGCCCGCTCGAACAAACCGCAAGCAAACGATCCGGGCGAAGGAAACGGGCACGCAACGTACCCTGGCGATGCGAACGAGGCCTTTCCGAGCATCGGGGACGACCCTCGTCCCCTCGAGACGCATCTTCCCGGCGCGAAACTCCAGCATCCTGCCTCTCGTAAAAGCAAGGAGTTTTTCGGTCAGAGAAACCGAGCTCCGCTCGCACAGGGAGACGCCGCCGAATCGCCTGCCGACGAAAGGCCAAACGAAAGAGCGGAGAAAGAACGGACTTCGATCGACGGGAGAGGGGACGGAACGCCGATTAGGGCTCCGGCGAGATTCCAGAGCGGGATTCTCTCTCTCGTTCTCCGGACGGTCGAGTCGAGCGCGATGGAAAAAGGGGCCCGCGACCTCTGCCGTTTGCGTCTTATATAGGACCATAGGAGGGCGGCGATGGCGACTTCATTTTCATCATTCTTTATTTGGGCCTTTTGTTTTTTCGCTTTGAATTTCTTTGGTAACATCTCCAGATACCATCCCAAAAAAAAAAAAATTATAAAATTTATCCACATTAATGCTGGCCGTATCAAGTAAGACAATCAGCGTCTATATTATCAATTTCTTGTCAAAGGAATTATATGTCAAATTGTCAAAATGCCTATGCTTTAATTAACAAAATGAAAAAGTTAATAACTGAACTAGCATTCGCATGGTAAGTTTATGACTTTTTTGTTTTTATAACAATACATGTTACGAAATGTACGTAGATTTGACAAGAGAAAAATGGACTTAGGACAAGCAAGAGGCTCAACCAAGAGAGGAATGAACATAGAACAATCCAACTCTTTATCCAAATGTGATCTCCTCTGCATTATGCTTTGATGACGGGGCGCATGCCACGCCAATCAGCCCAAAGTATCTAGACAGGATGCGAGGGAGGGAGGGAGGGAGGGACGAGCACATGTCAGCGACTCAGCATGGATGGACGCTTTGTCCTTGTCCTTGTGATTCCTTCCAGAAGGGGTCGACCGAAAGCGAAGGCAGTCGAAGGGGAGGGAACTAGGGAGGGGCCTGCCATCATCATCATCATCATCTAGAAACAGAAAAAACAAACAGGCTTTGACGCGCAGTCTATAATTAGAGGGCGCTGGCCGCTAAAACCAACCACCATCCTAATTCTGGATGCATCGGTTGCGGCAGAGCCTTAGCCACCCCCACAACAGTTCTCAGTTAAGTTGGTTGCTCTTGCCTTTATGTTCTTTCTCTTGCCTCGACTCTTCCTCCATTCATCAAGGCCCAACCTCACCATGCTCTCTTTGCTAATGTCCTGCATCCTACTTTCCTTGAATGCTCGGTACGCATCGGAGAAGCATTGAAGAGGAGAATTCATAGGTTTTTCGCGATATGGCGAGGAGGAGCAACCACCATAACGGAGAGCGCAAGAGAGAGGAGAACGTAGCGGTGGCCATAGACAAGGACAAGGCGAGCCAGCACGCCCTCAAATGGACGGTCGATCACCTCCTCTCCCGCGGCCAAGCTCTGACTCTCCTCCACGTCAAGACCAGACCTTCCTCCATCCCCACTCCAAGTAGGGACCCTCGAGTTCATCTCTCTTCTCGGTCTCCTGCTTTTTTCCTTTGGTAGAACATAACGGGACGTGCGTGCAGTGGGTAGCCACGTCGCCATCTCCGACGTGAACGACAACGTGGCGAGGGCGTACAGGCATCAGGGCGAGAGCCATGCCAAGGAAGTGTTCCTCCCCTTCCGTTGCTTTTGTACTCGAAAGGAAGTAAGTCGGAAGCACCTGGATCGCAGCGTTTGTCATCTGTGATTTGGGCTTTCTCTCGCGCTAAAGCAGTGTTATGGTGACATCAGATACAATGCAACGAGATCATCGTGGAGGACGCGGACATTGCTAAGGGCCTAGTGGACTACGTCAGTGCAACCCCCCTCGATGTTTTGGTGGTCGGAGCTCCCTCCAAGAGTGGCCTCTTCAGGTTTCTCTGAATACGAGACTTCCCTATCACATTCATCTCTTCCTCACTAGCACAGGACCGCAAGTTACAAAAAAATTTCATTGTGCATTTGTTTAATATGACACAACAATAGCATTTCAATTTCAAAGACCACGTTAAAGGCACCCTGATGTCTTTGAAGCTATTTAAAGTTCGTCACGGGTCAAGTAACGCAGTTTTGTCTCTGTGAATTTCGGGAAATATATCAATAGGGCCGTGTTGAACATATGGATTATTAAACCTCAGCTATATGTGCATATAATCACATAAGTGAATGTTAATTGAGAATAATGCATGTAGTGTGTATGTAATGTGTTGTTGAGGGTGCATATGCCGGATATCTAACCTTTGGAAGCTTAATGGATTGAAGATTCAAGACCTCAGATGTTCCCACCAACGTGTGTAGAGCGGTGCCAGACTTTTGCACTGTGTACGTCATCTCCAAAGGAAAGATATCGTCTGTGAAATCCGCCACCACTTCGCCGCCATCCAAGCCTCCACAACCTGCTAATATGTCCAACAATCCAAACGAGGGTCGTTCCGCGCATAACCAAATCCTAAAAGGTCCTTTCCATCGACACAACAAAACCCCGGCTCTGATCTTACCTTCCACAATTACTAACCAAAACCATTTCTAATTCTTCTATTTGCAGCCGCTGAGAGGACTACTGGCATACCTCGGAGTCCTCAAAATGATCCTCCAGACATCAGGTACGTTCTCTTCTAGCCATCTGACATATTCATTCGCCTATTCCATGCTCAAGGCACCCATGCATTTCGCGATCAAGACGTAGTTATGAACGAACTACAGTCCCAAGGAAACAAAAAGCATTCACAGGGACGCTAATTACTTGTGAGAACAAGAGTCCATCGCCCCTTTGATGGGCAGAGAAACCAGTGCTTTAATGGGGAAGTCTAACTGATTGAGAACTGAAACAGGTCGCCATTCACCAGAGCAAGATATACAACCAATAAATCCTACGAGTTGTCCTCACAAGATAGTGACATATCCTATGTAAGCAGTGGGATACCGAGCACCGACCGCATGTTTCCTTTCCTCTGCGATAACATGGAACCTGGCAGGCTTTCTTCCGCCAGTTCGGACTTCGACAACAACAGCTCTGGCGCATGTTTCTCCGGGAACAAGTCTTTTGATATAACTTTGCAACCAAATGACTTCTCATCCTCTTCAGGGGAGGGCGGAAGAATGTCAATATCATCACAGAACATGGTACTTTTATGACCTCATCTACCAGGGGACACGGTCAACCTACAAGTCATCTTCAAAACGTAGAAAACATTTGCTTAGTTATGCCTTGCATTACGTACACAAGTCACTGCTCAATCAAGATCACTTCAATCTCTATTTACTCATGCCCTCGAAAGGAAATTGCTTTTATTGGAAAAATTGTCTTGATATTCTTCTAAAGCAAAGCGAAGATTTTTCTTGTCCTTTCCCACATCATTTTATGAGTTGAGAGACTTGTGATAGTTCACTAAAGGAGTCAACACGGTAGCATCTTGCTAATATCATGTCACCCCCAATGTCATGAATCATCTGACAAGTTAGTGATGAAAGCAGGTATACTCTCAAATAAGAGTTCGAGTTGAGGATTAATGCCGAATGTCAAATAGTGTTTTTCCTTCTAGCAATGAATTAGAGTAACAGCCCGATCTTCAGATCCTTAAGCTGCTTATTGGAGCTAAGATTTCTGATTTATGTCCCGAACTTCTTTTGTTCATCACGGATCACAAACCACAAAAGCGAATTATAGCAAATGCTTTTGAAATTGTAGGATGATGTGGAAGCAGAGATGAAAAGGCTCAGGCTAGAGCTTAAGCAAACGATTGACATGTACAGTACGGCATGCAAGGAAGCGCTCACGGCAAAACAAAAGGTACCTACCAGCTAAACCTTGTCTTATTAAAGTGACATCGTATCTCGGATTCTTGGGCCCAAGAAGCCCAACGTTGATGCAGTGCATGTAGACAAAAACACGAGTGATGACCCTCACAACTCTCCCTTGGCCTTTTCACAGTCAGATTGAATACAAAATCTTTCTTACGCATTTATCCAAAATCATGGTAAGACATCCTATGAAAAGCACATTTCAGAGAGTTTGTCATCTGGAAAGCAGACTCCAAACAAGCACTTGATCCCACAAGACATACAATGACACACAACAACTGCAGCTCCAAAATGCAAATAGCAACTAAAGACCTGCTCTGCTGTATACATATACTCCACTCTATACATAAATCTTATGTATAAATATAAGCAAGTGGCATGTGCACATATAACCCATAACACAGAAGCACAACGTGGTATTTAGATTCGAGAAAATGATGTTTTGCCAGAAAAAAACAGTTTTAACGGCATTTTATCAGGCTAGGGAGCTTCATCGTTGGAAATTGGAAGAGGAACAACGGTTAGAAGAGGCACGACTAGCTGAGGAAGCTGCATTGGCTCTTGCAGAAAAGGAGAAAGCAAAGTGTATGGCAGCAATTCAAGCAGCTGAACAAGCTCAGAGAATTGCAGAGCGGGAAGCAGAAAAGAGAATACATGCCGAAAAGAAAGCTCTCAGAGAAGCTGAGGAGAGAAAGAAGATTCTAAATTCAATGGTACATAATGATATTAGGTACAGGAAATACGCAATCGAGGAGATTGAAGCAGCTACTGAGGATTTTGCGGTGTCCCGTAAGATTGGGGAAGGAGGATATGGGCCAGTTTACAAATGTTACTTAGATCATACACCAGTGGCCGTTAAAGTTTTGCGTCCAGATGCGGCACAGGGACAAGCACAGTTTCAGCAAGAGGTTTGCAGCACCATCTTGGCTTTTCATACTGGCAGCTGTGAAACTCAGCAAGGTTTTATTGTCACGAATTGCTATCTATGTAGCAATATAGGGAGAACCATATCACCTTATACAAGTTGGCAATCAGGACTTTAGAACCATGCTAGGAGTCTGTAGAGGTATAAAAAAACATAACTAATTAATCTTTGGCTCATGAACTTGCATAAAGAAACAATCTCCTGCATACCTAAAATTTTGTCCATAAGGATGAGTATGTACCTAACTCATCAAAGAGGACTAAGACCAGATTTGGTTTCAAGATCTTTAAGTACTATATCATGATCTATTTTGCAGAGGGAAGGAAG
This sequence comes from Eucalyptus grandis, assembly GCF_016545825.1. Taxonomy (NCBI): domain Eukaryota; kingdom Viridiplantae; phylum Streptophyta; class Magnoliopsida; order Myrtales; family Myrtaceae; genus Eucalyptus; species Eucalyptus grandis. The sequence goes on from NC_052612.1 coordinate 38,153,818, forward strand.
CAAGGATTATTCCTTATATGGGGAAGTTTTAAGGGAACAGGCGAAAAAGAAATGGAATTCAACTGTACACATCAGTTTATAAACAGACATTAAAAACTTCTTTCCTGTCTGGGATTCCACTCTACATAACCACAAAGGTCATGAATCATCTAATTCACTTCCTTAATGATGATGCAGGTTGAAGTACTGAGCTGCATTCGGCATCCAAACATGGTTCTCCTCCTCGGCGCCTGCCCAGAATATGGATGCTTGGTCTATGAGTATATGGCCAATGGAAGCTTGGATGACCGTCTCTTCCGACGAGGAAACACCCCAGTAATTCCATGGCAACACAGATTCAGAATAGCTGCAGAGATTGGCACTGGCCTACTTTTTCTCCACCAAACCAAGCCAGAACCACTTGTGCATCGTGACCTAAAACCTGGCAACATTTTGCTTGACCGTAACTATGTCAGCAAGATCAGCGATGTTGGCTTAGCCAGGCTTGTCCCTCCATCAGTAGCCAATGCGGTAACTCAGTATCGCATGACATCAACAGCTGGGACTTTCTGTTACATAGATCCAGAATATCAACAAACTGGCATGCTTGGAATAAAATCTGATATTTACTCACTTGGGGTCTTGCTTCTTCAAATAATAACGGCAAAGCCCCCAATGGGTTTGACTCATCTTGTGGAACGGGCTATTGAGAGAGGGAACTTTGCAGAGACGCTTGATCCAGCAATTCCCGATTGGCCAGTTGAACATGCCTTAGCATTCGCAAAGTTAGCTCTTAAGTGCGCAGAATTGAGAAGAAAGGACAGACCTGATCTAGGTACCGTAGTTTTACCTGAACTTAATAGACTGAGAGCACTGGCTGAGGATGCAATGCCCAGCATGGCACAATCAAGCAGTTCAGGAGGGTCATCAGGCAGCAGTCACAGTTCAAGCACAAGTCAGGTGAGAAGGTGTACTTTGTAATCATTCCGCCTACTGCTTACCGCATGAGGTTTTAATTTTTGTTCAACCACAATTTCCCGAGTACCCATTCCATTCATTTTTTATTGAATGATGACTGAAGCTTTGACATTTTTGTCATCCCAAATTTCTTAAGGATGTGATGACAGAAACCCAGCTGCCACAGTCTGTATGTGAGAGCTCAAGTACATCATCCTTCACAGGAAAAATAAGTATGTTCTCAGCAAACTTCTGCAATAACATTGCTTAATGTCATCCAAGAGACAAATCTGAACTGGAAATTGTTTATTTCATGATAGGAGACTGAAGTTTCTTGGAGTATGTCGAAACCAATGCAAGGGGTCAATTTGAAGAACGCCCAAAGTTTGTCAATAAAGCTGTTGTTGCACCAAATTTGGAGTACTCACAGTCTGAAGATACCATACTACTTTCCCCGGCCCCTTACTGTGAGTTGTATTGATGAGAATATACATCCTGTTAGTCCAAAGTGTTAGAAAGACAAAAGCGCTTGTCTATCCAAACACATTTATACAATGTAGAAAACAACAAATTATTTCAAACTCAACATCTATGGTCGTCAATCAGGTGATTCTCCAAATGCTAATCACAACAAAGTGAGATTGGCAACAAGATGCTTGCTCATTGCATAGTGATAATACATAAGAGACAATGCCAAGAAAGTGCTTAGTAAATTTTGTATTAAATAAATACCAACAAGACAATGCCAACAAAGTATTCATTGCAGATATTCCCTATTAGTATTAATCCCTGGGCAGGATTAGGAATTATCGAGAAATCTTACATTTATACAAAACAACCTCTCGATAACCTCAACGAATATCTACGAAACCTTACACTCTCAGCAAACAAATGCCCAACAACTTAAGAGACAATGACAACAGAGTACACACTTAACATCATAAAACAAGATTCCAAACATAATGTCTTGGCATTCTTCAAAATTTTGTGGAACCGTCACTAGTTCATCTGAAAACTTAAGTCGTTACATAAAAATGAGGTTTGCAATCTTAATGCTCAAACAATCTCTTACATGTAGGTTGGGCTAGGGCCTCAACAGAAAAAAAGGAATTCATATTCAGGAGATGATTAAGGACCGGGAGAGATTCAAACACATACCACATAAACTTGTGGAACCTACTGCCCATTGAAGTAAAAGATTAAGCTGTCAAATGAGAACATGGTTTGATGTTTCGATGCTCTACTAATTCTCATGGCTGCACTAAAATAGAATCCTCTGTTGACCGATCTGCAACCTAAATAAATACCCATACATCTACTGATGCATATTTATCAACTAGAATAAAAACGGCGGAAACCAAGGTGCTTGCACGAATATTTTATTCCTTTTCAACTTTGACGAATTTAGAGACAGGCTTCCTGAGTTGTGGATTGGGTAGAAAAATAAAACCAGTACAAACGAGAATTAAGAAGGCTACACTAGATAGTATACGCGTTCAGGCAAAACCTTAGGTGTGTGCATGTGCATGCCATGAGAGGGAGAGAGATCAGGCTGAATGACAGGACCCCGAGGCAGTTCTGCCTTTGGCAATTCTTCCACTTGCTTCTCCCTATACAAACTTGCTCCCCGTGCCAACTTTCTGCTTTGTAAAAGCATTCTGAACCATTGACAAACTTGTTCTCTCTCTAAACTGTCCGTGCTCATCAACTCCAAAGTACAACCACTCCTACCCATGGGGAGAATATACTGCTGCAGAGCAGAGGATTTGGTAACAAATATGTGTTCACCACATGGCATGGCTGCTTATGCAAGCTGCAACTCCATTCTATGAACTCAGCAGCATTTGACATTTGACATTGTCGCAGAAAGGAAAACCATTTTTACAGCCAGCGGCCCAAAAAAAAAAAAAAAAAAAATCGATCTCCTCACCAGCAACACCTTTTTCACAGTCCTGCATGTAATCTAACTCATCGAAACACATCATGCAACTTCCTTTAGCACCTCAAGTCCCCTAAACAGCATCCCCCTCATACCAAGCAGCTAGCATTAGGTGCAACCAGACATCCTTAAACACTTGACTTAGCACCCCCATACTTCTGCTTATTCAAAGCTTTCAAGGATATGAGTATATCACCCTCCATTCATCTCTCAAAGCCATCGCAACGACATATTCATCAACCACAGCTTTTAACAGCTGAAGTGTGTGCTGGTACTAAAACTGACTCATTTCGCTCCAAACAAGCTAGGAATCTTGCTGGAAGGGGTCAAGTTTGAATGGGTAGCTTTTTGTCATCTTGCCATCGTAAACAGGATTTGAGAGACCCCGACACTGATTCATCTTCCTTTAAAGTATAAGCACTTGGAACAGCAACCTCATCCATGCACGACCCACCCGAATTACACTGACTCAAAGTAGATTTTTTATTGATGTGATGAAGATCCAGTATTGGAATCGATTAAGAGTCTGGTTCTTTTCCTTTTTCCCACAGCTTCCAATATTTTACTTGCACACGTCAAGCAAACCTACAACAATAAACGTCCAAGTGCAAACAGTTTCAAAGAAGATATTCTTCAGCAAAAAGAGTCAAGCAATTTAACAATTTCAGAATCTAGGGCAGTACAAACTTTTTCTAAAGCAAAATAAAACTGAAACCACTTTGAGATTCACCATGGATAAAACATCAATGACCAAACAATTAAAACCCACAAAGTTTCAGAAATTACTTAAAATATCCAGAAAGAATCCGAATGCAAAGGTATTAGCTTGCAGGTATTTGAAAAAATTATCATCACTTAGTTTGACAAATGGCCGAAGAAGAATAACAATGCCATGCTCTAGCAGGAACACAATTTCTCACAATAAAAGCTTGCGATAGTTGCTTGCTCATAGCAAGCTAGCTAATTTTAAAATTAAGTCAAAACTAACTTAAATGCTAAGCAGGCCTCAACGGGAATATTAAGATCATTAGAGCTCATGACTAAGAGAGGCCCTGCTTGCAATTCAGCTAGGGTCTATGGCACATGGCTCATTAGACTGAATGCCTTAAACAAAGAGTGCCAAGGACTTCGATTAGAAGAGAAAATAAATTGGGTGAGATACATCTCACAGATGATGACACGGTGTGCACTGAAGTCTCTATACTTGTGTACCCTTTCTTATAGTAACCATGCCATTAGCAGTAGTGTCCATTATTGCAGAAAAGGCCACTGTACTACAATGATTGGCAAGCTGGCATACTTAATGATTAGATTATCCATCAAAGAGCATCCCAAGATATTATCAAGGCAACTGGAGGAACACCATACACCACATATGTGCAAAGGTTTAATTTTGATTTAGTCCGCAATGACTGCTCTGCTCTCCCCTGGAATGACTACACAGCCGCAAATTATGATCTTCTTTTTGTAATGTTTTCTTTTTTCTTGTGAATAAAGACTAGTGCAGCACGTTCCTACAAGTTCAGGGAATACTAAGTCAAATCCAGCTAAAAACAACTCACAGGAAGAAGCACCCTGACGAATTATTAAGACCAGCTAAGTAACCCCACTGGCTGCATCAGCCGAGGGCAGATCAATTTGCAGTGATCCACAGGGGCAGCTAGAACTCCTGGGAAATCAATCTTAGTGGATGTTGGAGGAGGAGGCAGAATGGAGGAGTGAGGGCCGCGATATGAAATTTTGCCTAAGACGCGTCCGTCAAAATTTTATCACGAGAAGGGTGCATAAGCCCATATGAGAAATATAGATTATCCATCTTACCTTCCACAAACATCAAACAATCAGTTCATGGTAGCCCAAATAGATAAAAAATCTTACTCGACAGATCTTTCCCTTACCTTTCCCATGGTCAGAGAGCCAAGACAACAAGGTTTCCACTACCAGGGCGTGATGTCGTAAACACTAATTCTGAGCTCCAGTGGTGGGACTTCAATCATGAACTCGAACATAGTACTCCTCAGTCACGCAATGCAAACTTGAGAAGTAGATTAAAGAGGAAAAGAATACTTCTTGTGCAGCAATCTTAGGCAGCTAATCAGTAATTCCAAAAGATCTGGTTCCGATCGCTCCTGTATTGTTTTCGCAAATACGTGGCGACGACCTTCCGGTAAGTCCAAGGACTGTTCCTCCGAAACTCCAAAAACGCCTCCGCAGTCGAATGGAAACTGCCTTTGCCGAAAGCTTCGAACACGAGCGAGTCCGTCGACACCCGAGGAGGGTCGTCCAGGTTCATCTTGTCCAATGCGAACCTCAGGTTTCTCCCGAGCCTCCTATCCATGTAGGAATCGACGACACAGCCATAAGTGACGAGGTCGGGAACGATGCCGGCGCGCTGCATGTGGTCGAGGCTGAGATGGAGATCCCAGAACATGGACATCCTGGAAAAGGCGAGGAGGCGGACGTTGAAGGTGGTGACGTCGGGGCAGAACCCGGCGCGAACCATGTTCAAGAATTCCCTCTGCAAGCTCTTCATCTTGAAGGCGGCAGCGTAGGAGAGCAACAGCAGGTTCCACAGAAGGTTGCCGAGGTCTTTCCGACCGAGACCCACGTCCCTTAAGAACCGTCCCAACCTGTAGAGCTCGCGATCCCGCACGTAAGCGAGAGCGACGGCCCTGATTCCCGCGGGGCGGGGGAGATGCCGAGAGCGCTTGAGCCAGGCGTAAACACCCTCCAGGTCGTCCAGAGAGGCGAAGCGGCTGTAGTACCGGAGGAAGGCGTCGCCGGCGGCGGAGTCGACGGGGAAGCCCCGGGAGAGCAAGAGGGACAAGGCGCGCTCCATGAAGGGGAGCTGGGCGTAGTCGGCGAAGCAAGAGATGGCGGCGGAGAGAGCCCGCGGGAGGAGGCCGGGAGGGAGGGCGGCGGAGGAGGAGGAGAGGCGGTCGAGGACGAGGAGGAGGAGGTCGAAGCGGCGGGCGTGGGCGCAGGCGGAGAACAAGAGGGAGAGGAAGGGGAGGTCGGGGACGAAGGAAGGGTCGGCCGAGAGGCGGAGCCAGAGGGGCCACGCTCGACGCAAGCGTCGGTCGCCGTCGCCGTCGCCGCCGCTCGCGTGGCGGAGCGAGGGAGCGGAGGAGGAGGAGGAGGAGGGGCGAGGGGTGGCGGCGAGAGCGACGGAGCGGGGCGGGGATGGCTTGGCGGCGCCAAAAGGGAGCGGAGAAGGAGGTGGGGAGTGGGGAGTGGGATTGAGAGGAACGATGAAGTGGAGAGGAGGGGTGCGACGAGTGATCATGATGAGGAATGCAGAACAAGGTGGTTGAAATGCGAGCTCCACGGAAATGAGGGAACTTTTACTTTCATCGTGGATCCGCCATTTCTGCAATCATCTTTGCTTTCTCTCTCTCTCTCTCTCTCCTCTCACAGAGGCTGATTCTCGAAGCGATAGAGAATCTAATCTTCTTGGTTCTTATCAGGCCGTACCAACGGTCCATACCTCTTGTTTTAGAACCCGTAAATGACACCAATGACTTTACAGTTTAACCAAAGCATAATATGATCACTATATTTTTTTTAAACTTCAAATATATATATTCAATATTATCTCTAAACTTAAATTGATAGAACGATGGTATTAAATATTTTCATACAGTTTAGGAACTGAATTGAATTTATACTAAAAATTTAGAGACCAAACATTTAAAACGGCAAATCCACGTCTTTACATTCTTCCCTTTTGCCCTCATGAATGCAAGTGGAAAATCCAACACCTGATGTGAGATGGTGTTGATACCAAGTCAAGCTATTTACGAGTGCCTCATGCTTAGCTCACGATGGCTCGAGATCGACTCTCCATTCGAGTCAAGTTTGAATTCAAGCTATTCAAGCGTCAAGTTTGAATTCAAGCTATTCAAGCATGTTATTGAGTTGAAGTCAAGCTCGTTATACTCAACTCGACAGCCTTGTGAGCTTAATTTAGCTTTATGATGTCTTTTTTACGTAATATTTGATAGTTATAAAAGTAGACAATATTCAAGTTTTCAAAGTCAGGCTTGATTGAGTGCAATTAATTCAATTCATTTAAGTAGAGTCGAGTCCAAATGTCTAAATTTTGTATACAAATAGAGGGAGAGAGAGAGATTCAAATATGCAAGTCAGATCGAGATCGAGCTCGAGCTTGGCACTATTATGGCTTTATTGGTCCCTGATCTAAATTGATAGATACAATTATGGCCAATTTGAATGATAAATATATAGAAATTTGAAAGACGTGTAATAACCAAACGTATTGGTTAAACCGATTGTGGAGCTGGTTACTCATTTATTCATGCTATGTATCATATGTTTACCAAGCAACAAGCCGAATTAAAATGTTGACGTGGACGTCCACGGAAGATTGGAAAACTGATGAAGAAGCAAGCTAGCAGAGGACTTCCAAAGGAGAAGGTGTGAAGCGAAGATACAAAACGCATCACCTACCTACCAATCGACCAACCCCACTTTGACCTATGACAAAACCTGAGGCTTCCTACCTTGGTTGCAAGTCTAGCCCATGGATTCACCCCCGCAAAACCATTTGACACCAACTCAATATATACCCTCTTTTCCCTCCTCTCCCTCCCAAGTCCAAAACCTCCAAAATTCTCTCTTATCATCTCTCTCCGCGAACATGGCTCGTCTTACCTCCTTCGTTTATGCGACTCTCCTTGCATCCACGCTCATTATTCTCGCCAACTTTTTGACATCCCGCTTGTCCATTCAACTACCTTTCTGGTCGGCCTCTCTTGTCGTCTCTCTTCCTCTCCTCACTTGCTTGTTCTACCTATTTTTCGACCGTGGCGCCAACTTGCCCCCGGGCCCTCTGGCCATCCCGATTTTCGGGAACTGGCTCCAGGTGGGCAATGACCTCAATCACCGCCTTCTAGCCTCCATGTCCAAGACTTACGGCCCCGTTTTCCTGCTTAAACTCGGCGTGAAGAAGCTAGTCGTGGTGTCCGACCCTGAGCTGACCACACACGTCCTCCATACCCAAGGCGTCGAATTCGGATCCCGCCCTAGAAACGTTGTGTTCGACATATTCACGGGCAATGGGCAAGACATGGTGTTCACCATCTATGGCGATCATTGGCGCAAAATGCGTCGCATCATGACGCTCCCATTCTTTACCAACAAGGTGGTGAACACTTACAGTGATATGTGGGAACAGGAAATGGATTTGGTTGTCAGCGACCTAACCAAAGATGAGCGAGTGCGAAGCGAAGGGATCGTTATCAGGAAGCGTCTGCAGTTGATGCTCTACAACATCATGTATCGAATGATGTTCGACTCCAAGTTTGAGTCCATGCAGGATCCGTTGTTCATTGAAGCCACCAAGTTCAACTCCGAAAGGAGTCGCTTGGCTCAAAGTTTCGACTACAATTACGGGGATTTCATTCCCATGCTCAGACCTCTCTTGAAAGGTTACTTGAACAAGTGCAGGGACTTGCAGCGCAGGCGCCTTGCCTTTTTTAACAACTACTATGTTGAGAGAAGAAGGTTGGCAACCGATTCCTCGTTTTCGTGTTGAACACGCCATGTGAACTCGTTCGTCTATGATTTGTATGACCTAAAAGTTAAATGTTCTTTGCTTTTGATTGTCAGGAAAATAATGGCAGCGAATGGGGACAAGCACCAGATAAGTTGCGCCATCGACTACATCATAGACGCGCAAATGAAGGGCGAAATCAGCGAAGCCAACGTGCTCTACATCGTGGAGAACATAAATGTGGCAGCGATAGAAACAACCCTTTGGTCCATGGAATGGGCCATAGCAGAGCTGGTCAATCATCCGAATGTCCAACGCAAAATCAGGGAGGAGATCTCCGCTGTCCTGAAAGGGGAGCCGGTCACGGAATCGAACCTGCACGAGTTACCCTATCTGCAAGCAACAGTGAAGGAAACACTGAGGCTGCACACGCCCATACCTCTGTTGGTGCCCCACATGAACCTGGAAGAAGCCAAGCTAGGCGGCTACACCATCCCCAAAGAGTCAAAGGTGGTGGTGAATGCGTGGTGGTTGGCCAACAACCCTGAATGGTGGAAGGACGCGGAAGACTTTAGGCCAGAGAGGTTCTTGGAAGAGGAAAGCGGGACAGATGCAGTGGCGGGCGGGAAGGTGGACTTCAGGTACTTGCCATTTGGGGTGGGGAGGAGGAGCTGCCCGGGCATTATTCTCGCCCTTCCGATATTGGGGCTTGTCGTCGCCAAGTTGGTGTCCAACTTCGAGATGAAAGTCCCGCCGGGAATGGACAAGCTCGACACGAGCGAGAAAGGAGGACAATTCAGCTTGCATATCGCCAACCATTCTACTGTCGTCTTTGAGCCCGTTGCTCCCCAGGAGATTTGATTCCATCGCATTAAACCAAATGGGCAGCCACTATTTTGGAACTTGAACGAACCCTTTCTTTCTTCTTTGTTTTCCGAGTCTCTTTGCAGACGCTATAAAGCAAGTGAATTTGTAATATGTTTTATTTAACCATGTCATAATAACAGTGCATCTCGTGTCCTCCTCAATGTAGGATTCCTCTTCCATTTCCCTTGTTATATAGCCAGAAAGAGATCATCGTGCGCCATTTTAGAAGTTTATGTGGAATCCAAGATATGATTTGAGATTTGATTGCTCAAAGGGACTGGTAACCCCGGGACCTTTTTCTAATAGGGACTTGTCAAATTGCGATTGACCTTGCCTGCGACTAACATGTTATGCTGCAAATCCGTAATCTGAAGAGACAATTTTCCCTTTTAGTTTGCTACTAAACCTAAAACAGAGAATCTAGAATTAAAAAAAAAAACAGATGGGGAAGGAAAAAAATGTTATACGGTCCATAGACCATGTAAGTCGAGCACATTTCAACCGTTATTTCGGACGGTCCAGAGTTAGTAGTTGCGTATGGTTGAGATGATATTGGTTCGCATGCAAGCATGTAAATAACTGAGAGAGAGAGAGAGAGAGAGAGAGAGAGCCTATTTGCAACAGTCCGGATAATGTGCGACCGTTGTCTCTGCTGAAGGCCGAACACTGGCCCATCAATGGTGCATTGTGGTGTGCTTGTTCAACTCACAGAAGGGCAACGCCCCAAGAATAGCATCATTTACTGATCTGTCCCTGATTCACTAGAACACAATCGGAAAAGTAGCACAGCCCACTATGCCTGATGAATCACCAGGTATTCCTTACTTCTCTCCAACAATTTCTTAAAAATTTCTGTACAATTAGTTTTATAATCTTTCCTCATCACTACAAAAATATTTCTGCTCAATAAAATGTACAAACTAAAGGTACAGACTCAGAAGAAAATAAAAAGTCCATGTCAATTCATAATCTGCTGACCTCTCTATGATTAATGAGGATTGCATGGTTTTCAGATGCTTTAGAGATAAAGGGAATTGGCAAACATTATACCCCGACGGAGACTTTCACTGGCTGCAGCAAATTTGTTTTCAAGATTGGTTTCCCCCACCGCATTAGCAGCAGCTCGAAGCTTGATAAAAGAATAACCAAGCAATCAGTAACACAGTTAACCATCCCACCCCGAAAAGGAAAAAAAGAAGTAAAAAGAAAAAGAAAAGAACAGGTAAAAAGAAAAGACCAATAAGAAAAATAAATACTGAAGAGCCAGAAACTGCCAGTCATATCTTTAGATCAGTATGCAGATTGAAAAATTATAATGAACCATCGAATTTTACAGTTGTGCTGGCCTAATTGAAGTAAATTCCATGTACATCTAGAACCTTGATCTGGGGGATGGAAAAAGGACAAGGGATTCATTCAAGGAATTAGAGATCAAATATTTAACGCCAAAAGTTAAGAAAAATAAAATGATTGGAAATTGATGCAAAATTTCACTGATTTTTTAGATACAACTAATTTAACAAGTCCTGTGTGGCATTTAGTCCTCATTTTCACATGGCATATTGCTCGTATGGTAAAAGGTGTCATACCTGGTTCAAAAACTCATCAAGCCTTCTGGCACTTCTAATAATGCTACCCTCAAATATATCAGTCATCTGTATGACTTCTGCAAAGCTTGCTCCCTGGAAATCCAAAAACAGAAAAAGTACTTTCATGTCTATCAGGCATTAACCAATGGTAAAGTGTCCTATGTTTTATGGGCATCCTCTCTTGTTCTATAAAGCAACACACTGGCTATTCATTTAATTAAAATTATGTGGCAAGCAATATGTGTCATACTATGCAGAAGGAGAGCAATGAGAATGCAGCATTCAGCGAGTAATGGAGGACATAGCTTTTAGAGGACATAAATCATAGCTCATCACAAACAGTCTGGTTCAGAAGCAGATGATGGGTCAAAAACTCATAAACAGTCAACAGAATCTGGGTATATCAGGAAGATGAAAGGCACATCAATCAATATCGACATAAATCCTGTTCCAAGTAGCAACAAACAGGAACTACTTAGATAAGACATGATTTTAATAGATATCAAACAATCCTCTCAAATACCAAAAAATTGGAAACACATGACTAACTTTAGACTCATGATCAACACCATACTTGGGCAAACACTGATAACCATGCATGACCAGCTAGTGAGATCAGATTGTATCCTCTCTCTGCCCTTTGCCATCCCAAGAACAATGATTCATATATTTTTTCTCTTCTCCTAGAATTTGCTCAAACATAATATAAACAGATTCGAAGTTCACACTGGGCATCGACCTCGAGAAAAGGTGATGAAACCCTACATTCAGCCTACATAACAGAATGTGCAAAGCAAATCATGCACACATTACAAACTGCAAGACATGATACAGATTTCTGTGGCAGCAATTCCACTGAACTGACCTTGGACCAGCAGTAGATCACATCCATTAAGTATGGTCTGACTGTGGATTCCACGTATTCCTCCACATTTACATCCAACTTGCATTCTTTTTGCACCTAAAAAGTACATTACCAAATGTTTTACACCTCTAACTTGCAGAGTATTGTGAATAAGAAACCTCAATAAGAATACCTCTGCTATTCTCCTTGCACTGTCTTGGAGTTGTTGCAATGGCCTGGCAAGTTCAGTCCTCAAATGAATCTGTTCATTCGATTTATCTCCAGGGATGAAACAACTAGCAAGAGCGGCAATTTGGTGATGATCAAGATCATTGAATGTACCTGGCCAGAAATCCAAATTGATCAACTATCTAGTGACTAAAAGAAAAAGAAATAGAGAAGGAAACCTTCACACAACGGCCACTAAAGCAGACACAAGGACTCTTGATTCAACTCCTGGAATCAATAGGAAGTCAGCATGTAGGCGATGCTCTTTGATCGAAGGCTTTTCTGTGTTTTAGTTTGAGCATCATACAACTAATAACTAGACAAGGAATTCGGTTCAGATTTCACTTCAACTCCAACTGAAAGGTGATATTTAGACATTGACTGTAGAGATAATTTGAACCGAAAATCATATAAGTGCCCTTTTTCTTCAGTAAAGCCGACCTCTTTGGGTCGGCTTTTGAGTAGTAGGGCGGTGGCATATCAATGATTTCCTTGGCCTTGCAGCTATTCTTGTCGTAATGCACAAGTTAGAGGAGAGAGTCCTAGTTCGGCTTTTCCTGATGTGAACCTATAAAAAGGGGGCAACATACTTCGTTCCTTATAGCATGATTTGTATTCTCCCCCACAAATAGATTTTGCCGCATGGATTAAATAGAGTCCCCTGATCTCAACATCACAAGCACGAATTTCTTGAGAGTGCTTCAGCAGCAGATAACAGTGTGGGCAAAGCACTCTGCTGCGATGAGCAGCCAATTCTTATTGCATTCACCAATATAGTCTTACTCGCTCCTAGTCAGGAAATAAGTCTCAACCTTATAATAGCCCACTTCCAAAAATCTGCCCAAAGTATTACATGGACCTTGTCCCCATGGATCAGGTGATCGACCCCCATGATCAGATGATATTCACTCAGTCCATGGTGCTCCGTGCTGCCTAGGCAAGAAAATTCCCTCATTTGAGACCTTAAGCACCTTGAAACTAAATTTCAAAATTGCTAGCAGTAGCATATGGAACGAACAGAATTCAATACAGAACAAGCCAGACAGCTTCTCCCAGCCAAAGATTAGCTCAAGGCCCCACCCCGACAAACATTACCACTGTTATACTAATAGCCAGCTGAACCAGATGAGGTATGGAATGTTTTCTTTTAACATCTCTCAAAAGTAGCCGACTTGAGTTTTGAAAATTCAACAGAATTCAGTTAAGGATACCTCAGCAGAACCCTCCACAATGGTTCATGCAGAGCTCGTTCATACATTGTTTCCTTGCCGCGAATGAAAACAAGTGGATAAATAAAACACAATTAGCGGATATAAGGAGATAATTGAGCCTCAAACAATCACCGTTAAACATCAGTTCAGTGACAAGTAGTTCATCCCCCGTGTCAATCAAGCAGGCTGCCCGTCCCTTTAACTGGACGACACCATCAGCATCAATGTGGCCAAGCTTTTTTAAGACCCGAGAACGGTTCTTGAGTTCATCACGAAATTTTTGAAGCTGCAAATGGAGAAAAAAGAGAAGTTGACTTGCATGAAAGCCAGAAAAGCAAGACACAAATATACAACTATCTGCACTGGTGCAGTGACACGAGCGCACTGGTATACAAGTCATATAACTATATAAGCACCCCATGACCCAAGTGACAAAGCATGCTGGATCAAATAAATAAACAACCCAATCCAGCGTAGGTAAGTACCTGAGATTCACGCATTTTCGATTTGAGTTCTTGAATTTCATGATTTACTTCTGCTTTTCTTTGAAAACTTCTCATCTGATGTGCATCTTGAGACTGCATTGATACTCAGTAAAGCCATACCATCAACAATGAAGTATGACATGATAAAATTTCATTCAGAAGATGACCAACCTTGTGCAATGGATGAGACAATAATTTTCGTTCAAGTTCCTCAATCTGATTGACCAACTCGACTATTTCTGGATCCTCAATACCCATGTCCTGCGAGATGATATTTGCATAAAAATGTGGACAATAAATGATTATGTTAATTTTGTGCAATTCCCTCTGAGAAGAATCACAGGGGAGAAGTCATTATCATCTCATTCTTACATAATTTGGTAGAAAACCTACTTTTGTTGAATCAGAGGAAAATACCTGGGTGAAGAGGTCTTTAAAAACAGAGACGCCTCACTCAGTACAAAGCAGCAGAGAGAATGATTAAAAACAAAAGGAAAGAGGCTTTTAAAATAGGGTATATTACGAAAACACCCTCAAACTTCCCCTCAAATGTACAGAAACAGATATTTCTTTTGTGAATAATAATAGGGGGTACACTTCCCTGAGGTCACTTTACTCAATCCCAAAGGATAAAAAATCTTAGATTCACACAACAGTCATCTCAAAGTGGTGATGCAAGAATACAAGAACAAGTTTTTTGAGCATTTGCTTTACATTGTGTCATCAGTCAACAAGGTACATGCTGGTTAAAGATACTGGCAGTTGTGTCTTCTACCACAGGAGGAAAAGAGTGGATCAATTGTTTTGAGCAAACTTGTACAGAAATTGCACCCAAAAGTATCTCACTTAATTTAAGAACTAGCTTGCAGTGAGCATATTTTATTAAACATTTCCTGCCCAATTTTATTGACATGCACATGATCTTAACATAATGCTGTAGCACTGTAGATGAAAAAGTAGTCATCAAATGCAAAAAAATTTGAGACCAAATGTTCAATAAACGAATTATTCTTTCCGAACGGATAGATCAAAATTGCTCAGTTAAAGAAAATGGGATGATGACACAAATAGTCCATGAACTTTGACCTGATGTGCAATGTGGTCCATATAATTTTAGTACATGTTCAACTTAGTCCTTGAATTATATGAAAATGTTCAATGTTGTCCTTCCATTAATTCAAATTCAGGGACAACATTGAACATTTTCATATAATTCAAGAACAAAGTTGAACATGTATCCAAAGTCCACTGACTACATTGAACAAATTAAAAGTCCAAAGACTACATTACATGTTCAGTTACAATCCAAGGACCACATTGAACAAGTTAAAAGTTTAAGGACCACATTGCACATTTGACCAAACTTTAGGAATCATTTGTGTCATTCTCTCAAAAAAAAATTGCTAATATCTAATCACAAACACACTAACATGGTAGAGAGCACAAATTTAGCAGAGTTCAAGAAGACTCTCCTTCATCTGCAGAGTTTGAGATGGGATAGGAATTTACTAAATGGTGCACATGCGGAGACAACATCTGGGTAAGTGCAAGGGAAGGAGGAACTACTATTTGACCAGAAGATGGTCTTTCACTATGATAATTACTTTATTTCACTCTTATCGCTGGAAAAGCGAAAGGGTAAACAAGAATCATGATGTCTTCCTACAGAATTGTAGGTAAAATATAAACTTCTGCTTAATCCTTTTTCCTTTAACAAACTATCAAAGAGCTTTAACCTCTTCAAGAAGATTGATTGTCTTTGCGTACCTAGGAGAGGAAAGAGCTGTATAGAGAGTAAACACAGCCACTGAAGCCATTGTTAATTGCTGATTTTGCATGGCCAACAATAAGATAGCAAAAGGCCAAAGATAATTGAGTATTGTGCTAGACTGCTCTATAATTTACCAATGGATCCTTATATCAGTGGGGTAATCATTGACCTCTTAGTGAGGGAAGTGAGACCCAAAGGGCTTATACTTCCTCCTGTCATGTCTCTTTCCTAACTTTGGACCTAAAGTATAAGAGAAATCCAACCTACTCATATAAATAGGGAGAAATTTTTCTTTAAAAATAAGAATCTGACTTAACACAAAGGTCACTACCTTAAACTATATCAAAATTAAACTATAGCTTAAGGGCACTTCTTATTTACTAAGCAATGTATTTGCAGGACAACAGTAAATTGAATATGCCAAATCATTTGGTTCCTCTTAGTTTGAAAAGGGAAAGTGCTGCTGGTATGTCATATTTTGCCAAACTACCTTTACAGGATTAAGCTTCGGCAGACCCTGAGGAAAACGACTTCCAAGCTCTTGGACAGCTAGCAGTATGCTTTGCCTTGCTTCCAGTGGTCGGAGATCAGCAGGAATTGCTATTCTGAGTTTGCTAAGAGCAGAAACTAAGGACAACTGCACAGGGACCTAGAAAACATAAAAGTGGATCTCATAAATCATAACCTCCACATCATCAACTGAAAAGCTCAATCTGCATGTTGCAAGGGATGCCACAAAAGATAGTGTCAATAGTTTTTTTTTTTTTTTTTTTTTTTTTTGGTAAAGAAGATAGTGTGAATAGTTGCTCTCTGCATATGTCAACTTACCACATGCATTTCACCCTTTTCTCCAGGGTGTGGTGGACAAGGTTTGGGCCGTGAATTATTCTCACTTAAACCTGGAGAGCAATGAAGCAGAGTATCCACAATATATCCACCACCTCGTGATGGTAATGTACCCAAACCAGTTGAGGGCTTTTTGATAACATTAACTACAACTCCCCACCCCCAATCTGTTCCGCCTTCCCTAATCCTCACCTGAGTTGAGGAAAAGCTCCAGTTACTTCATAAAAGAAGACAGCAGATAAACAACAATAGAAAAAGGATTGCCAGCATGACGGGGCACAAGGGACTGTGATGGTGAGTGAAAACATGAATATATCATAACTATTACTCAGTGATCAGCTATTTATCATTACAGTGACAGCACAAAGAATTGCAGCTCATTCCTTTTCATCATGGACAGACTATATGCACTGTCGGCGCATGCAAAGTCCCATGACGAAGATAGAAAAGCTATTGAAATTCAAAGGCAATCAAAATTAAAAAGATCACATACCAGCCGCCCTGGCAAAAGAAAATAGAGAACTCTCTCAGGCCTGGTTATCTCTGTCATCATCTTCTTCTCCAGTTGAGCAATTTCCAACTTCAGCTTATGATACTCTGCTACTTCAACCTAGAAAGCCATATAAGGTTCAAGGTTTGTACCACACATCATAATCCATCTGTTCTTTTATCTTTTTCATTTTTACTGCCACTAGAGTTATATATATAAAAGCAATTACCTCCCCAGAAGCATCGAGACTTGCAGCTTCTTCTTCCAGTTTTTGAACTTTTCTTCCGATGTTGGGCAAGGCCTGGAAGGTAACCGCAATCATTGAAATCAGGCATTTAACCACTACTTTGAATAGGCCAGCGCAATAAAAGAATGACGGAATAGGGAGACACCTTCTCATACTGAAATTGATGAAATGAGTTCCTTATGACATGTTCAGCAGTAAATTGTCCTTCAGCACGGCTCATTAGATTCAAAATTGAGTAATAGCTCAGTCTGAATGTGCTAACTAAAGGAGCTGGTTTCCCCAAAACCATGTCCTTGAGTGTATTCATCTCCATCTGAAATGAAGTAAGTCAATCATTTTTGGCATAAACCAAGGAGAACATATTCAAAAACTCTATTCTCCATCAACTGTATCCAAAAAAGGCTCCCCAAAATTTTCGTAAGTTGCATCATCTATGACATCTGAGACTGAAAAACACAAGTATAAGGAGAAGTGCACACGGCCACCTGTAGCACCCTACCTGCTCGTGTGTTTGTGTTGCTTCATTTTTTTTTTTTTTGTTTTTTGTTTGGGGTTGGGGGGGGGGGGGAGGGGAGATAACCATAGATTACCTGCTCATCAATCATTATGATACAGATACCGCGCGCATCTTTTCCACGACGGCCAGCTCTTCCACTCATCTACAAAATAATTCAGTAGTTATTAAGTAAAGCAGATGATTTTGCAGAATTTAGATATTCAGATAAAGTGATTATTAGAAATCTTTCACTTAAGCAATGGCTCTTTTACTCACCTGAATGTACTCACCGGATCCAATGTACCGATGACTATCACCATCCCACTTCTTAACTGCTGTAAAGACCACTGTCTTTGCAGGCATGTTCAAACCCATGGCAAACTGCAGGAAATTACTTATCATACATTATGGCTATTTACTCTACGTAAAAACATCCAATTAAGCCTAATGCCCATGCAGGGTGGGCAACCTTCTCTTTACAAGGGAAAACTCACAGTTTCTGTGGCAAAAAGAGCCTTCACTAAGCCTTCCTGAAAAAGAAGCTCTACCAATTCCTTAAGAACAGGGAGAAGGCCAGAATGATGAACAGCAACTCCACGTTGAAGTAACGGCAGCATCAACTCAATGGCAGGTAAGTTTCTATCTTCCTCACGCAAGCACAGGACTGCATTGCGAAAAACTTGCTCCACAACTTCCTTTTCCTCTTGTGTGTTAAAATCAAGCTTGGACATTGACATAGCATGTTGTTCACACTCTCGCCTACTAAAGCTGAAAACTATGACAGGTTGAAACTTACGCTCCATTATCATCTGAAATCATCAAAGATTCTAATTCAAGCACTGTGGATTTATATGCATGACAGAGAAACTTACACAAAACCTAGATCATAGTACATTGACATTGAGGTCAAACTGCAACCAAGTGCTTGCTAACTGATACCTAATGTCAAAAATGAAATTTATTAAAAGAGTACCCCAGGGGTACCACCTGTACAAAGCTAGATAGACTTGCTGATGTTCATTCGTGAACCCAAGAATCAAATGTGCAATAAGAGCTAGATAGAGCACAATAATGGCCAATGAGGCACAAAGTGAATATCACTCAGGACCTCTGAAATGCAGTATCAAAAGAGATGTAGATGCACGATCTGCTTAAGTAAAGAAGAGACGTTATAAGAGAGGACATGCTTTCATCAGTTGTCTCATCTTAAGTGGGTTGTTATTCAAACAATATGGTGAGAATCCAATTTTTCGGAACTGTATATCACCAACACAGAAAATAAGCTGGCAAGCTGCAACAAAAACTGAGCTAAGATGAAACAGAAAAAGAATTCAGCATCTTATAAGAGATTAAGAGTTACTAAAAGAAACAGTAACAATTTATCATTTTCTTCACTTTGATATATCTGGTGCAATATCATTAAATACACTTCTGTAGAACATGCTGTCAACTACTAAAGTACTAAAAGAAAGGGATCAAGAAACTTACATTTAGGCAAATTAACTCTCAGAAAACTCGAACAATATTTACAAAGCCTACAAACTCCACAATCGATTTACCAGCAACTTAAGATGCAGTGCCAAAAAGGTATTTATTATTCTCGACATCATAAAGCATGACACCAAATCTAATGTCTTGAAAATTCATCTAATTTATCTGCAAAACTGCCTTCTAATTTAAATCCTTAAACTGCCATATATAAATGCAGTCTCTCATTGCAATGCCCTGAGACTGAAGCATAGAAATTTATATTGGAGCAGCAAATAATGGGTATAGGCAGATTCGAACACAAGACCTCCCACTCTAATACCAATTATCATGTAAAATTATGTGTAATCACCGTCAATTGATCTAAACACTTAAGCTAATAGATGAAGGAGTGACTTGTTATCTTAATGCTCCAAAAGTCCCCATAACATCACAAAATTAGAAACCTCTATAGGCACACATATGCGCACACAAGAATATAAAGGGTACAAAAGCTAATGTGCTCATATACATAAAACTCCTTTTGATAATAAAAAAACATACGAGACAAGCATAGGGGTAACCGGATTCAGTAGACAAAATAAAATGTTGAATATGAGAATTAAGCAAGGCTACCAAAAGTATACCCATGGCGGTCGAAACCCAGAGAGAGAGAGAGAGAATTGTGCAATAAAATATAAATAGCAAGTGCCCATAGAAATGTCTGCAAACTTACCTTCACAATTTTGTATATACTAGAACCCCCTGAGGCAGTGCCGCTTTTGGCAATTCTGCCACTTGCTTTTCCATTAGAAAACTTGCTCCCCTCGCCAACTTTCTGCTTTGTAAAAGTATCTTGAAGCTTGAGAAAGTTGTCCTCTCTGAATTCCTCATGCTCATCAACTACAAGATACAAACCACTCCCACCCATAGGGAAAACATAATGCTGCAGCGGAGTTGGTCTGAAGTCTGTGTATACTACATGGCATGGCTGTTTATGCACGTGGCAAATCCATTCTGCGAACTCAGTAGCATTTGACATCGTTGCAGAAAGGAAAACCATTTTAATGGCCGGTGGCAAGAATATAATACTCTCTTCCCAAACAACACCTCTTTCTCGGTCCTTCATGTAATGTATCTCATCAAAGATAACCCATGCAACTTCCTTTAATACCTCAGAACCCCTATACAGCATTCCTCTAAGAATTTCTGTGGTCATGACCAAGCAGCTAGCATTAGGTGCAATGGTAACATCACCAGTCATCAACCCGACATCTTTAAACTCTTGACTTAGCTCCCTATACTTCTGGTTGCTCAAAGCTTTCAAAGGTGATGTATATATTACCCTCTGTTTATCCCTAAAAGACATTGCAATGGCATATTCAGCAACTGCAGTTTTACCCGCTGAAGTGTGTGCCGACACTAAAACTGACTCCTTTCGCTCCAAACATGCCATGGAAACTTGCTGAAAGGGGTCAAGTTTGAATGGGTAAGTTTTTGCCATCTCACCACTGTAAACAGGATTTGAGAGAGTCCCATGCACCGATTCATCTTTGTTTGCATCATAACCAGTTGGTACAGCGACCTCATGCACACATGTCCGAACCGAATTATGCCGCTTCGGAGCAGATTCCTCATTGCCTTGATTTGGAGATCCAGTATAGGAGTCAGTGACTTCAGAAGAGTCTGGTTCTTTCCTTTTCCCCAAAGCTTCCATATTTTACTTGCTTAGACGTCAAGCAAACCTATATCAAAGTCCGAGAGACAATAGTTTCAGGAAAGGATATCGTTGTCCTCTCTTCAGGAAAAAAAGAAGAAAAAAATCAAGCAATTTGACAATTTCAGGCCCTCAGGCATTGGAGCCTTTCCATAAACAAAATCAATCTTAAACCATATTAAGATTTATCATGAATAAAACATCAAAAAAGAAAAGACCCAAAAAAAAGGTCCAGAGAAAATGCGAATGCAAGAGGCCTTAGCTTGGAGATATCTTAACTAATCCAGAATCACTCACTTCTGAAGAATCCCCCAAGAAGATAAACAATGCTATCAGAACACAAAACTTTCTCACGATATTAAAGATCGTGGTCACTTTCCTATAAACGACACATGGTTTCTGAAGCTCGTCGAACCAATTTGAGTGCTGAGCATTGACAAGATCATGATGGCGCATGAACAAGAGAGGCCTCTTCACTACCCCAGATGGCAGGTCACTGTTTATTCCATAAAGATAGAACCGCAGGTTACATGGATCAGGAGAGTAGGGAAAACAAATGGGGAGGGATAATACATCCCGCAGTTAACACCCCAGTATGCAATTGGAATTCTCTATACTAGTACGACACACGACGTGATCTCAGCAGCAGCGGAGGGACGCCATCGAGCCGTTAGAATGACCCCTCGTTATTTCCAGGTAAAAAATAGCGTGTCCCATTCTCTACATGAAGACCAGCTGAATGGCTCCTTCGCACAGAGAGAGAGAGAGAGAGAGAGAGAGAGAGGATGACGCGCGAGTAAGCGAGAAGAGTAGGTATCCACGACTTCCCAAGAAAACTGTTCCGAGTGGATTGGCGGAGGAGCGCGGAATCGAGGGTCCAAAGGACGTCCAGCTCTAAAAAGGGTTTTTGCACTACGACGCCACAGGGGAATTTCGCCGAGCACCTGGCGGCTACACAGAGAGACAGAGAGGGAGGGAGAAAAAGGGGTACCTTGGCGGATAACTGCGAGGCTGGCGGCTGC
The DNA here is from genome assembly GCF_016545825.1 of Eucalyptus grandis. NCBI lineage: Eukaryota > Viridiplantae > Streptophyta > Magnoliopsida > Myrtales > Myrtaceae > Eucalyptus > Eucalyptus grandis. The sequence continues at coordinate 38,175,488 of NC_052612.1, forward strand.
AAATGGTGCTCCGAGGCCTGAAGAAGCACGGCGGAGGGAGAGGGAACCCAACCCAACCAACAACCGAACCGCAACCCACTGCTCTTCTCCAGAGCTCGAGCGCAGAAGAGAGAGAGAGAGAGATGGTGAGAGGGCTGCGTCTTTCTCCTCGGCGCTTCTCTCCCGACTAGAAAACGAAAGCGACGGCGTCGGCTCAAGCTTTGGAACTGTTTTCGGCGGAAACCCGAAACATATTTCGACCTTCCGGAATTAATTTTTTTAAAAATATATATTTACTTTAAAAAAATTGATTATATTCTATTGAAGTAATTAATTAAATAAACAAATAGTTTCTATTGTCGTCTCAATATTTTCGTAAACAATTAGAATATTTTTCGTTTCTCAATTTTTCTTTCATTTGTTAATAAAAGTTGTTTTTGCTTCTTTTTCTTTCCTTTTTATTTTTGGGATATGTTCGTGAAGTCCTAAAACTGTCAGTAAAAATGTAATTAAGCCCTAAAACTTACAAAAATTCAATCAAATCCTAAAACTTGTCAAGTTGATTCAATTGAGTCCTAAAGTTAACACCATTAAGAAAATTAACGGAAATTGCCGACGAAGCACCGACGTCATATTTTAAATGATTTTTTTATTTTTCAAATGGCTTTTTTAAATTATTTTTATTCAAAATATTTAAAAATTAGATTAAAAACTAAAAAGGAAAATCTAAATTTATTTAAAAAAACAAAAGTTAAAAAAAAAAGAGCAGGTGGACTTCCGCCGCAGCCCCGTCGCCAGGAGGGTCGGCGACGATCGCCGGCCCCCAGGCGGGGTGGCCGGTCCTCGCCGGGCGAGGCCTCGCCGGCCCTCACGAGGGGCCGGCGGCGTCGCCCTCCCTCGCCCGGGGTCGGCGACCATCGCCCGGAGCCGAGCGACGTCGCTCGCCTTGGGCGAGACCTCATCGGCCCTCGCTCGGGGCGGCGAGCCTCGCCGGATCCGGGCGAGCCTCGCCCGGGGCGGGCGGCGGTTGCCGGCCCTGGGGGCCAGGGCGGCGGGCCAGCCACCCCGCCCGGGGCCGACGACTGTCTCTCGGCCCCTCCGGCGATGGGCGGCGGTGGCGGCGGCGGGGGAGAAGAGCACCGATTTTTTATAAATAATTTTAAAAATAACTTTTATAACTTTTCTTTTTAATTTTGGTGAAAATAAGATAAAATAAATAAATTTAATTTTTTTAGTTTTTAAACTTATTTTTTGAAAAAATGAATAAAAAATCATTAAAAAATCCACGTGGAAAATAAAAAATAATTTAAAATGACACGTCAGCATTTTTAACGGAAAATGCTAATGGTATTAATTTTAGGACTCAATTGAACTAACTTGATAAGTTTTAGGACTTGATTGAATTTTTTTGTAAGTTTTAGGACTCAATTGCATTTTTTAGACAAGTTTTAGGACTTCTCGCTAAACATATCCATTTTTTTTTTTTTACTAAAATTTCGAATGCATCACATTCACACCTTGCGTGGATGAGTGTGCCTTTAGAATTGCCTAGGAAGATGAACATGAACACCTCCTCCTCCTTTATATATAAAAAAAATAGTTTTATTGTAGATTTCTTTTTATATGGCTGGAAGTGTAAATATACAAGGTTATGAAATGTCAATAAAAAAAACCTTTTGTTATCATCTAAAAATCTTTCTTCCAAAAAAAGTATAAAAAATTTTCTTATTTTTCTCTTAGTTATCTTCTTTTTCAATTCGGTGGACACATCTTTTACTTAATGTGAAACATGAAATATCCGGAAACATTTTAAACGTATAAATAATTTCTTTTATGGTCAATATATGAAAACAACATTTGCTCTTTATTTTCAGGTAAAGACAGATATTGATAAAAATGTCGCTCAAAAAATGTTTTCAAAATGCCTTTCCATGGACTTCTTTTTATTTTAATTTCAAGAAAATGAAAAAAAAAAGTGTCACGAAATGGGAAGGGTAGACAGTGCCTTTGGCAATGCGGTTTGTCACTTCTCTTTTGCCAACATCTCGCACCATCCGTACGATATCGAAATATTAATTTATAGTTCTGAATAAGAAAATTATCAAAATGAAAAACCGTACTAAAAGCCTGATGAATCCAATCGCTCCAAAGCAGTTATAACTGTTGGAAGAGGCTGATTCACCCTTCTTATGAAGCGTATGGCAAAGTCTTCCGATTGTACAGAACGTACCTCAGGTAGATAGATATAAACTGCATGACAGGGACGACAAATTGCTGAAAATTGAGGTGAAAAAGCAAAACCCTCCGCTTTCTATCTTCGCAGCAGCTTGAAGTCCAATCAAAACTTCAACGACTTAGATACTTCCCGAAGACGAGGAATGGATTCCTCATGAATAATGAATAAACCCGGAGTCTTGAAGCACTGCCCTGTGGAGTGATTGGCATCTCTGATGATTGTCTACTTTTTTGGGCTCTAATGTAAGCCACATGCCATCATAACGTGATTTTTTTAGTTTTGGTACAAAGGGGGGGTCTTGTTTCTATTGTCCGACGATGAATGGTCATGGGTTACTCTTTAAGGCAAATTTTGGCGCTAATATCCCCAATTGTGCAAATTGCAAAAAAAATCAAATCAAATCAAAAACATTACACGTTAAACAACAATTTAGTGCAAAATTTTCATGGGGACAGTAATTTTCATCCCCATTTTTTTTCGAAATTTAATTGGCATCTACGAATTCCAATGACGGGGAGAGATGATTGTATTTTGATCGAATATTTAGAATGGGTTTGTTTTGCGAAAAACTCAATATTCAAAAAAACATTTTTCGAGAAATGATTGTCCATATCATTTATAAAAATGAATGAACGAATAATATTTTTATCATCTATGAAAATATTTAAATATAAGTTGTTGTCAATAATGAAAAATTTAAAAGATGCAAAAAAAAAAAAAGAGAGACTACTTTTATTAAAAAAAATTCAAAAAAATCATTTTCAGTGAAATCGTGTTAATGTTATTTGATCTTTATTTGAAGTATTACTTGTAGCATATTTTGGTTAAGATGTAACATCATAATTATTAGACGAATAGTTAAAGGACCCTATGGACAATACATCCCATTTTCCTACCGTTAACTAGCATTTTACAATATGGAATCACGTACACATAAGGATCTTCCTCAACGATCCAACCGCATTCTAATTCCTGGAAGAAAAGGAATGCGGGGAGGTCGATAATGAGCATTGTCGTGTTCCGCTAATATCTGTTAATCGAACAGAACAAATTGCCAAAAATTTACATACGGGAAGCAATCGAGGTACGTAATCAGGAAAAGCTGAAAGCTGGAGACTGTATGAAAAGGAAAGACTAGCAAATCAATGACGCCATATCAAGAATCAGGGATGACTTTCGCAGCGCATCCTCGGTTCCCATGAGGAAATGGAACTCGAAGCTCATGCTCGCAGGACAAGTGCGCAAAGAAGGACCGGGCCATGGAAGATAACACAAATAGTTTCTCTGGCTTTGCTGAGAATAATCTTAGACATGATCCCACAAAGTCCTTGGCTAGCCAGCAAGCGCACCAAGCATTTTCTAGAGTCCCTGATGTCAAATTTTATCAAAGATGTCCAATACCATCCTAGAGAGCCGTTGTACAGTGCTCCTTTATGCTGAGCGGATGAGGAAGACCAGCAATGGAAGTATATCTCTGGGCAAACTGTGTCATCCTCAACTCTGTCGCTTCACTTCTCTGGATAACTTAAGAGGAGCCGTTTACTATGGCAGACCACAAAACATAAGTTGTCTAAGCCAATTCCCAAAGTATGTATTATGCAAAGCCAAAACAAAGAGGTACCACATTGAAATCCCAAAGCGAATGTCCACGATCCAGGAGCTCCCTCTCTTGCCTTGTGTCAATGGCACCAGCTCATATTAAATCAAGAAATTTACTATTAAATAAAAAGGTATAAATATATGTATATGATGCAGGATCTCCATGATGCAATTGCGGTCCAGTCTTAGGCACTTGCCCGCCCAAGCTCATGCAGTGTCTAGGGATTGGCCTCATAAAATTGCAATTGTTCCGGAAATCTTTGTTTCTGATATGAACTAATACAAACGTACATTTTTCTCGATAGATATACATAGGTCAATCTCCCCAGACAAAAAGATACAACATTCCCCCACCCCACGATCAGGATCGTCCATCTTTCAGAAAGTTACCCGAAAAACCCACCTTTTCGCTCCTATAATTGGACAAAATACAAACATAACTAAATAGCATCATATCTCATATTTGCTATTTCTGCATTGACTACGATCCTCTCCACCAGAATCATGCTGATCATTCACCGCTCTACCACTGTACATCTGTTTGTTGAGTGCTTTTCTTGAGCGCTTCTTCGCCGGGGGTGGAACCGGATCCAGATCAGACGTCTCCGAAAATGGAGATGGGAGACCCGGCGTTCGCAGATGCAACTCTGTTAAGTCATTGGGCCCCGCCCATGCCAGTGGTCTCGCTGTGTGGGTATCAAGATGAAAAGAGTCATGTATATATTAAAAAACAACTGTACACTTAGCTAGAAATGCCACAACAAGACAGCAGGTGATCACATGTTCTTGTGGATTAATAAATATCACGATTAACAGACTAAACAGGTAGTCTAATGCAATCAGTCCTAGTCTCATGACTCCCACACACGGCCACAAGAATAAAAACTACCAAATCAACTAGCCCGCTAGGTAAATCTAACTGAAGAGGAAAAAGTGAAAATACTTGAATTGTCTTCGTGGAAGGAAATTGAAAGTTTTTAACTATCCTTAACAATGCAGCAACTATTCACAGGAAACGGCAATCCATTGAACAGAACACCATTTAGCATTCCGTATATTTGCTCAACTGTTGACTTTCCAGAAGCTGTTTATTTGAAGATTACAGAACATCCGCAAAAGTGTTGAAACTTACTCTAGAGGACAAAAATAATGATCATTGTATGAAGTTTTACCAGAAAAGTATACCATGGCATGTAAACTTATCACCAAATAAAATTGTCTACCAAAAACAAAAGGTAAATCAATCAAAGTAAAGGGAGTAAAATCACAAGAGTCAGATACAAGATGGATATAACTAGTAGGCTAGAATTATATGACTGTGCCGCCCAGCTCAAGCAAGCACAACTTTACTCAACTTTTCCCTGTATATCAAGGTCATTTAAACAGTTATAAACTCATCGCCCATGTTATGTATGAAACCCATGATTTAGAGAGAAAAATTAATAACATAGCATGAACCAAAAGTCGAGGAAAAAAACATTAGAACTCTTAAGCAGTACATTAAGAATCTCCTGTACCAACTTTGCATGTGCTCTTCAGAATGTTTTCCCTTAAATTTTTATATGCATTGTCAACTTAAACAACAAGGGAATATTATAATGTGCACATGTCAGGAAGTGCACAAAAATCTCAGACTAGAAGTGACAGAACTTATTGAGTGCTAAAACACTGAAAATTTAACTGTTATTTAAGAAATTCTCTACGCATACCTTCACCAGGATCAATGACCCCGCTGGCATCACATGGGGCAGGAGGGCGAGCAGGACGCTTCCTGACATAATTGTCATGTAAAGGCCTAGGAATTTGAAACGAAAATTGGGAAAGAGTCACTCCATCTCTTGTAAACTCCGGGTGATCCACCAAGTACCTATCAGTTTGATAAAGCTGTGAAAGTCCGTAGCTTAACTCTAACTCTTGTGAAAACAACTGAACTATTATTTTAAATCTGGTATTGGATTCGTATATAAGAGAATAGGTCAAATACAAAGGCTTGGAAACATACTTTTGTACCTCGACCATTGAACGAAGCCTCTTCCCAGATGGTGCCACATAATACCTGAAAACAGTAAGAAATGCCAGATGATTTCAACAAGTAATAACTGCATCCAGAAGTACAAAGGACAACAATCTTGTGCCTAAAGCTATAGTGTAAAAGTCAACTCCTATGCTCGCAACTAGACTCTCAAAAAATAACATTATAAAAATTGAAGACAAACCTTATGAAGAATGATTAAGTGCAGACAGCAGTTGCTATCCCACAAGTAATATTGGAATCAAAGGGATCTAAGTGGAACTTGTTCATTCCATGCTTGTCACCAGAATGAATAAGGTAACAAGGGGGAACAGCATAGACTAGACTAGATGAGATCCTCCTTACAAACCGATCAATTATACGGTAAAGTAAGAGCTGATTCTAATATATGAGCTTAGAATATAAGACAACTAATCGGGATTTACGACTCCCACTGGAAAGAGGGGGAAAAGGCAAGAATTAGAAACCACTAAGAACGGATAGACCTGATGGGTTCGACTAACTTGCAACATCATCACTCAATCACCTTGCACAACCCCAAGGACAAAGAACAGTCGCCATCAAAACATGTGTTTCACGATACTCAGGACAAGAGAATGGTGTTTAGGATATTTCGCTATCTACAGGAATGTCTTTTTATATGGACCCAACACAGAAAAAATTACCAGGATGACTCCTGGCCCACTACTCTTAAAACAAAGTGAGGTTAAGAGAGCAGCTTTACGGAGACACATACACATCTGCAAACTTGGTGCTTCCTTCACCTCTGATTCGTAGCAACCGCTGCCACCCGGGAGGAGGTTGGGCAATGTTAGGCTTATCAATTGCCCAAAGTCGGCTACCATCTTGAGATATATCCTCGGGATCATCACATGAAATCTCTGGGCGCCACTCACGGGCTGTTTCACAATAAAACGGATCTTCCAGGATATGTTCGCGAATTTCTTCATACTTCTCTTTAGTGGGTATAAGCCTCCATTTAAAGCAGTTAGCACACTGGACGGTAAATGCTCCCACAGATGGTGCAATTTTGGAAGATTGATTTGGGCCAGAGGATCTCAAGAACGAAGGGCAACGAGACTGAATGGGATCAGGCATAGGTACAATTTCACCTTGACCATTTGCAGCAGGGTCATAAATGACCAACTGTTTTGAAGAGTCGTCATTTGATTGGTCCACCTCATCCTCTTTCTCCTGAGATTCAACATCCTCCTTTTGAGGCGAAGTATCTATAGTTTCTGGAATAGAGCAGTCCACATAATCTGGCGAATCTGAAGATCCTAGCTCTTCCTCTTTCTTTTTTAATTTGAAAATGAACTTAAGGTTGGGTTTTCCAGGCTGTGTCTGCATCTGAATAGATCTCAACTACCTACAGGAAGCACTGTTATGAGCACATCAAAACAAAAGGCAACATCATAGTAACTAGAGAAATGGAGCTATATGACTCTTCTCTATCGCATGAAATCACTCTCCAAGAAATTAAAATGGAAGATTCATAATAATGATAGAAAGTGGCAAGAAAATGTGCTACGAATCTACCAATAGGAAGCGCAAACGCCATAAGCCAAAAGGCCTGTATTAGAAATTTTGTAGTTCATAAGAAAATGTGCAGACACTCCTTTTGTAGCTCTGATTATTGGAAAATGTGCAGACCGTTGTCAATTTCTCCATAAACTTAAATGGATGGATAGAGGCATCGTTTCAAAAATAAACACTCAAACTCTCCCATGGGAGTGTGCTGACCGAAGCCCAAAGATGGACCATAATTCTAAACAGGAAAACACGTATGGAGCATGATCTAATATCTAAACACTCTTTATAATACGGAAATTTTCTTGCTAGAAGAAAGAGATCCATTGGAATTGGTTTGAATACCTCCTAAATAATACAGCATTTTTAAAGCATCACTTAAAGAAAAGTTTGCAAACAGCATTGCGCCTTTCATGGAATTAGCAGGGAAGACAATAGAAAAGTCCTCTCTCTTTCTCTCTCTCTCTCTCACAAAGATTTGACCACATGAGCCAGGAGGATCTATCTTTCTACGCATTGCATTCCATCACAGGCGGAGGGGGGCAAAAGCTGAATTCGCCCTACCCCGTGTTATCACGGCAATTGAGAAAATGAAACCAGAAAGCAGCGGCCGACTTCGACACGACCGATCCAATTCGTCAAACATGCACTCGAGAAGCTCAGATCAAGACAGGCAGGCGTAACGACGTGGACATCATTTCTTCCTCGTCGCGGCGGTGGCGGTGGCGGCGGCGGCGGCGATAACTACCTATAACCTCAGCAGCAGCCATTCGCAACGGCAATTGAAGTAACCGTTCGACCAGTCCAAAGAACCCGTGAATACTAAAACCACTAACGGACAGCATCCCCGCCTATAGCTCAGCTGACCAATCACTCTCTGCTCCCCAAGGGGAAATAACGAACGAGACGCATCATCGACTACTGAGATTCGAAGCGGAGAAACCCTACGATCCAGGCAGCGAACAGAGATCTACCGATTAAACATCGCGACGCGCGTGGATTCCCGAGGGGGGAGCGATTGAAAGAGATTGAAGTGAGGGAAGGAGAGATTACGGGAGGCGAATCGGAGGAGGCCGATCACATGGAGGAGGAATGCTGCGGGGATCGCGGTGACCAGAGCATGCGGAGATTCCTAGATTGAAACGTCCGGCGAGCTGATTTCTGTTGCTTCTTCGAGGAGCTCTCTCTCTCTCCTCTCTCCTCTTCCTTCTTCTCTGCTATGTTTCCCTCGGCAGCCGAGAGGAGAGGAGATGGATAGAACGTCATCAATATCGAAAATGCATTTTCTTTTTTCCAACTCTTAATCACGAAATGCATCTTCTCATTCTCCTTCGTATTTCATTTTTTTTTATTTTTCACAAAGAAAATTACCCAAAAAAAAAAAAATCCTCAATATTATATAATTATGACAATGATTCGATTAATTTTAATCGAAAATTACTGACATGAATGTCGATTTAAAGTAATGCGACTCACTTTGTTGCGAATATTTTTATATAATATTTTAATGATTTTCAATTTTTTTCTTTTTTTTTTCTTTCCTTCTTTTTCTCTAATTGGTTGTCCGATGTCGATGTGACCAGCCAAAGGCCAAGTTGATGAGGTCGAGCTTTGAGGGTCTAAACATTTTATATTTGTACCAATTGAATCAATCCGATCAATTTCGATTGGAAATCGTTAATATGAATGTCAACAATCCTACGTCGTATGGTTGGTGTTAACTTAAACATTTTTAATTAATTAATTAATTAATATTTTATTTTTCATTGACTTATAAAAAGTTTAGAATTAAATTGGTATATTTGTAATAAATTTATGACATTTTCTTTTTGTAATTCTCCCTATTCTTTGGGAAAACTTGCATCTCAAGCAATTATCTTTTTCTTAAAAAAAAAAAAAAAAAAAAGAAACCCGTTATACCATTTGGTAAGCATCTCAATAGATAAAAAGGATTAGATTTAAAGCACCATCATTCTCATGTTAGTATAACCAATACATTAAAAAAAAAATTATTAATTGAATGTGACTAACAAGTGTCATGAGAATACTCATTGATCATACCCGACGGTTTTTATCCGCAAGATTTCTTTTATGACATTTGACGAGTTACTCCTCATCAACTAGTCGGTTATCTTTTTGAGCAAGCGTGCATGCTTTGCTCACCTCGTTCTCCCCATCTTTGTTGGAAAAAGAGTGAATGATATTTTTTATTCTCAACATTCACCAATAACGGCACTCATTATGTCATTGTCATATTTAAATTGACGTTTCTTTTATACATGATATTTAAATTAAAATTTTGTGACTCACGTATTTTTTTATTTTGTTACATTAAAATATTTTGTAATTGACAAAATGTAAATATTGACATATAGGTTCATGTGCACTTTATGATAAATTTTTTAACGTTTAATTAAAAAAGAAGTTTTAATAGAGAAGTAAATCGTTTTATATTATTTGATGTATTCTTTCTTAAATTACACATTATATCACAATTTCCGTAGAGTTTGCATTTTTTTTTTTTTTTAAATCTACTGCAAGTGGACAATTATCTCGGAAACGCGTACCGGCTCCAATATGCTTTCCTGACTTTTATTACTTCCCGATTGGGACATCTTCTATCCTTGGATTTGTCATTTTCCTTTTGTATCTGTCTCTAACAAGACCAACAATTCGTTATAATTCGTCTTAATTTATGCTTATCTAAAATATCATGATTTTAATTCTACATAGCATATAATTGAATCACGATGAAAAGTGTGTTAGTTCATGTCAAATTCGTGTTAATACAAAGTTAAGCGTATCGTGTAGTTGTATATTCATATTATCTCATTATCGCTTGTATTTTATCTCGTGTCGTGTTGAGAATATACAAGCAAATTGTGTTTAATATTACTTATAATAACTTTGCTAAACCCACTCATCACAACATCTACCTAACCCAAGCTTCGCCCCTTCTCAGTCAAAGCCGCCCATAGACGCCGCTCAATCCCAATTTGCTGCCTCGAGCCAAGCCGCCACCTCGTCGGCGAGGTCTACCCTGGCCATGCTTCTCCTCTCCTTCCATCTCTACCTTTCTGTGTCATGGCTCCCTCTCTCCCTCCCCCGTCCCACCGTCCCTGTTTGGTGTCAAGCTCAGCCATGGCATTGAGCTCGACCGCATCGTGAAGCACAACATTGACCTGGTGAAGCTTGACGTCAATTAGGCCTCAAAGGGGGTTGGCGATGGCCATGGAGACAAAGGCGAGGCAGGGGGAAAGATAGAGACACGGGGGCCAACTCATGGAAGGCGATGGGGGTGGTGGCGTTGAGGGTGGCGGCAACATCAATTGCGGGAGCCACGGCTTTGATGGGTTAGGTATTAGAGGTGATCGATAGCGACGAATGAGTTAATTTGGGAGAGTCAGGGTGTGAACTTTCAGACCGAAAGGACGAGAGAAAGAGTTGGAATTGGATGATGTGGGGGTATTTCGGTCTTGTTAGTTCGGAAGAACAATGCCTAAAGATAGAAATTCCAGATGAAGATATATTTGATTGGAGTGTAAAAGTAGATGACGGGTTTCTGAAATTTTCGCCGACATGCTTCGAGGAAATCAATCGAGGCACCTGACACGCATCTTTATCATTACACATCTCGTAGAAACCTTGTCATATCTTTGTTCCCTTCCCATTTCGAGGAATCGACTCTCCATTATCCTTCCAATTAACACATATAACAATTCAGAGAGTTTCAAAACAGTAGAAAATGAAACAAGGGGCTAAGCTGGGCTAAATTTATCTCACTACAATCCAAGTCCCGCAACAGGCTCTATTGATACCAAAAGAAAACATGCTTCTCAGTCTCCATACCCATCTTCAGGGGAAAAAGCATCGCAGCCTGTCGGTGAATACACCCCAAAGGACGCATTTAACTTTGACGTTGACGGGACAGAACGATGATCAGAAGCTCCATCACCCCAGCATAATTTCTTATGCTGTGAATCAGTTCTCAGAGGGAAAGAACAACAATAGAGGACACTACGTGCTATTTCCTAATCTGCCAGACCAACTACTCCAGTGAGACAACTGATAAAATTCTTCAACACAAACTCTATCAAACAAGCTTAAGGCAAGTATCTCTCCAAAAAGAGTATCTGCAGATCAATTCGACTCCCGACAAAAAACTCCCAAGTCCTACAATTCCAACTCAGCATGCAGTTATTACAGGAACAGAGCATATGCCGAGAAGATACTTCGCCCCATCAAAGAATAGTTCTCTTTCATTCTCATTTCACGCGTTCAAAACCTCCTATGTCCCCCTGACATCAGATGCCAGCAGTTGCTGGCTAGAGCCTGGCTATGAGGGGACCAATCTCCCATCCCACCTCATCAAAATCAAAGTCAAACTTTGTGTCGGAGTTTCAACAAAAATGAACCCTGAGGGACCATGCAAAAGCTCTTGGAGTCTATTGGTTCATCAAATGCAGAAGATAGACAAAGGGGGAAAAATCGTATCAGGTAAATTCCACAATAACCATGCCTCATATGCTTAAAGGTTGTTTAAATCAGCCATTCGCACCAAATAAATAGTGAAATTGTCATACGAGAATGGAGATCCTGCCTGGCTAAGAGTTGCTATTAAACATTGTAGGCCTCAAATAACCTAAATTGACTCCAAGTATGCCTGCCAAATTTTAGAAGTGTGTCAAGTCTACGACCAGTATACAATGATCACCCATAGTCCCGGTGTAAGATTGTCAAACCAAATGACTAGAAAAACATCAATCCATTACCAGACGTGCAGGAATAATGAGGATGATGAGCCTAAACAGAGTCACACTGATAAACAGTATCTTTGGAACTACATTCCTTCTTCTGCCAACCAAAACATCATCCAACTGGGCCCAACATAGAGAGGAACACAGGACATGCAATAACATCGATCATTCCTTTCGAAACCAAGAGTATGAGAATGCCGATATCTAATAGTCAAGTTCCCGTAATTCATCATCGCTTCCAATCCTATTCCTATTATAGAACGCTTTTCTTTTTTTCAGTATGCTGCTCCGCAAACAGAGAGAATATCCTTCGCCCGTTATCTCCTCATCTTCCTATTTATAAGTCACAGCTTACTTGGGCCAAGCGTTGCCAGCCAGCAATAGCCTAAGGCAAAAAAACAGTTTTGGAATAAGGGCGAGAAGGAAGAGAAGAAGGGTGAATGGTTGCCTGGCCAAGGAACTTGAGGCTGAACCGCATACAGTTGATTCCACAGGTACCACGGGAATGCTAGTAATGCCTGTTGGACTTTGCAAAACTTATTGCCTAACCTACTGGAGGAGCCGGAGACAGGAATAAAAATAATGAGCTTGTATGGCTTTGCCAAACACCGATAAACGCCACCAATCAGTTGTTTGCCCTAGAGGGCAAATAGAAAGGGCATCATCAATCACATAACTAAAAGCTGTATTCATTGAATAAGGCTTCTGCATAAAACGAGTACAGGCAAGTGTTCGAGTCCAAAGAAAAACCCTTCGGCGCAGCATTCGAGAATCATAACCCTCTTCCGTTATTCTATAATCCTAAGCAGTGCATTTTGATCTGCAGCGAATCCGTGAAGCGCACACAAGAAGGGGAGATTGGCACGAAGAGGGAAGCCAATGATGAAAGGCACCCTCCTTTCGGCCTTCAGCAGACCCTTATTATCACGCCGTTTTCGCTTTTCACTTCTGCTAACAGAAGGACAAGATTTCTGATCCAAAACGGCCAAGACAAGATGCAAGACGATCTGATTCCCCAACGCTCGGACATAACGCGAACGCAATAAAAGGAGCGATCGACAGCAGAAGCGAAACCGACAAGCAACAGATTCGATTATATAAACTATAAAGCTGCGAACGGTTGTTGATAGTGTGAAGACGAAACCAAAAGTAGCACAGGAAAGGTGAGGTACGGCTCCTGCTCGAAGCTCGAACAGGCAGAAATGAAACCGAAAACGAAGAGAAGCGGGAAAGCTAATCAGAGACCTAGACGGGAGAGAGGAGCTGCGAGAGGTGGGGCTTGGGCTCGGAGTTCATGCCGATGATGATGACGAGCGGGATGAAGCCGTAGTGGGTGATGACCTTGGCCTTCTTCATCGCCCACGTGCTCCACTCCTTGATCGCCTGCGCCGCCGCCCATCCGTCCTCCTCCGCCGCGCGCCCGCCGCCGCCTCCCCTGCCTCCCTTCCCCTGCCGCCGCCGCCGCCGCCGCCGCCGCTCTTCAGCGAAACCCTCGACGCCATGCTAGATCGTCCCGAATTTGCTCGTCTTTCCTTTCCTCTGTATTCCTTCAGCTGAAATGTACTTTTCGTGACCTCAACATCTTTAAGGCTGGAAAAAAGGCTTTTTGTCTGGGCTCAACTCGGGCCCATGAAAAGCCCAGCCCAATCCACATGATTCGATTCGCCTTCTTCTTCTTCTTCTTCTTCTTCTTCTTCTTTCTTCTTCTTCTGATTAAACCCTAATTCCCTTCCGGCGCCGATTCCGACTGCTCGATTACCGACTTCTCCGAGTTTCAGTGTCGATCTCGTCTTCGATCGCCCTTCGCGCCGTTAGTGTAGAAACAGGGAGAGCAGAGCAGAAAGGGGAGAAATGGCGCGTAACGAGGAGAAAGCGCAGTCGATGCTGAACAGGTTCATAGCCCTGAAGGCGGAGGAGAAGAAGAAACCCAAGGAGCGCCGCCCTTACCTCGCCTCCGAGTGCCGCGATCTCTCGGAGGCCGACAGGTGGCGGCAGCAGATCATGCGCGAGATCGGCCACAAGGTCAGCGAGATCCAGAACGAGGGCCTCGGGGAGCACCGCATCCGCGACCTCAACGACGAGATCAACAAGCTCATCCGCGAGAAGTCCCATTGGGAGCGCCGCATCGTCGAGCTCGGCGGCCCCAATTACGCCCGCCATGCCCCTAAGATGACCGATTTGGAGGGCAACATCGTCGACGTCCCCAACCCTAGTGGCCGGGGCCCTGGCTATCGCTACTTCGGCGCTGCTAAAAAGCTTCCCGGTAACTAATCTCTCTTTCTTGCGTTTTGTTGGAGTGACCATAGATGTATATGACCAAGTTAAGCCAGTTCCTGTTTCTGTAATCGAGTGACGTGAATTATGCCAAGTTAGACATACTAGCTCAGTCGCATGCTTCAGTTATCGGGTTCTCATTTGCATGCCGGTCCTCTGCGCACTGTTGCTACTTGACCCGCTGGCCAAGCCAGTTTCAAGAAGATCTTGTATTGACAGCCGCCGCGGATGATGCTTTAGTTCGGGGCACCTCTCTGTTACTGCTGCATTGCATAGATTCTAGTGTAGAAGCAGGCATTGTGAAACAGTTCTTAGAGTTTACCTTGTTCGGTATATGCTAGACTATTAGCTTGTTTTGCGCCTGGTTCAGAATGTGTGAATGCGGGTTAGGTTTAATTTGCCAGTTAACATGTGATGTGACAATGTATCTCTGCAAGGTTGATTTTGTCACTTCCCTTGTTTGTTTAGCTTCAAGAATTGTAGCTGATCTCTCGTCAAACTGTTTTCAGGTGTGCGGGAATTGTTTGAGAAGCCGCCGGAATTGAGGAAGAGGAGGACAAGGTATGACATATACAAAAGGATTGATGCTAGCTATTACGGGTACAGGGACGACGAGGATGGCGTGCTGGAGAGAGTAGAGGGGCCGGCAGAAGCAAAGATAAGGGCGGAGGCAGTGGAGGAATGGAAGAGGATGGAGGAAATTAGGTTGGAGGCGAAGAAGGCGGTGAAGAGTGGGGAAGTAGTAAACGTGAAGGAGGTGCTCTTTGAGGAGGAGGAGGATGTGGTAGAGGAAGAAAGAAAGGGGGAGAGGGAGAGGGAGGAGAAGGAAAGAATAGAGAAGGAGAGGGAGTTTGTGGTTCACGTGCCACTGCCAGATGAGAAGGAGATTGAGAAGATGATTGTGGAGAAGAAGAAGATGGAGCTACTCAACAAATATGCGAGTGAAGAACTGTTGGTGGAACAGACGGAGGCTAAAGAAATGCTGAACATTCAGCGGTGACTTGGTTTATGATTCTCAGCGTTGAGCCTAAAGTTTTCCTTCTGTAATGGATTAGAATATTTACCAATGTCGATTCTTGATGGTATAGTTCGTGTAAGTATCATCTCTTAAAATGCGTCTTCTGCTTCCTGTTCCTGAGTTTGCGCTTGGGTCCTTTTGTTATGTGGTTTCTATTCACACAAAACATGATTCCACCATATGGCCTGAGTTGTATGCGACCTTATGTTAGAGACTTAAGACTTGCACCGCCAATTTCTCTTGAAAAAGTTTGTTGTCTCTTTCTTTACAAATTTATTGCAGGATACACGCCAAAGAAGAATATCTGGTGTCTTTTTTTTTTTTTAATCTGTACTTTGTATCTGGAGTCAAATGATTTAGTTATATAATCGAGGACAGAAAAAGAAAGTAAAAGGTCCTTCATATTGTGATCTTTCCCCACGTTCACATTTGGTTTTGTATCTGATGCATTGCGATGTTTTGGGTGGCACCGGGTAGAAGTTTTTGCATGACCTTGCTGCATCACTTCGTGTAGCGTCTGGGATTTGGAAGTTGCAGCATGATGTGCTCCATGCTCCAGGGGCGCCTCTATGGTACTGGTTGTTTTACAGCATCTCGTGTTGTGTCATAGTCAAGTACAAGAACGGAGTAGTACATAGTAAAATTGATTTTTAAGGTTAACCAAGTGTAAAAGAGTAGTAAAAATGAGATGGTACGGTGTATTAGCGGACTTGAGAAATTTTACTTACCATCGATGTGTGGTGCAAGTGCCATGGGTTACTTGTCGTTACCTCTCAATTTGCATGGAATTCGCGACTACTTTCAGTTTGCAGAAGGATTAGATTGTCAAGCAATTGGAAAAAGGATCAATTGTGATTGTCTCTGCTGCAGTTTGTTTTGTGGTACCACTTCCATACCCGTCTAGCAAAACATCCTAAAATTTTCAAAACCTTCCTGTAACACGCTTTATTGTCTAATGATTATATATCATGCATCTATTCTAGGTTCTCTCTCTCTCACAAAATCAAATACAGACAACATAGCTTGTCATTGGGCAAAAATTTGTTTTGAAGCAATATTTAATACATCTTTTTATAATACTTCTTCTGCACTCAATACATAATAAAAACGTGAAAATTCCAAAGAGACCCAAAGTGTTATCTTTTTCTCAAATAAAGGTCCGAAGTGGACTTTGTTTTAAATAAGAACCTAAAGTGACTTTAGTTGTTTCAAATAAGGACCTGAAGTGATTTTGGTTGTTTCAAATAATGACTTAACCCCACCGATTGCCAGCCGGCTAAATTTTCGACCCTTCAAGAGTATTTTCGTCATTTGGCATTTCCCCCATTCTTTAATATTTTCGTCATTTGGCATTTCCCCCATTCTTTAATATTTTCGTCATTTGGCACTTCCCCATTCTTTCCGCCTTTTCTTACCTGTTTTTTTTCTTCTAGTTCTTTTTCTTTCTCTTTGCCGGTGGTTGTCTGGTCACTGGCAATGCCCACAAAGGATTGGGCAAGGGTTGCCCTCGTCGGGAGGGCCACCCACTGGCCACAGGCGAGGGATGGCCTTGCTTGGGCGTGGCGACCCTCACCTAGGGGCCATCCGCGAGATCAGTCCTCGCCAGCCCTAGTGAGGGTGGCCTTGCTCACAGCCGGCAAGGGCTGGGTGACCTTGCCGGCCGCAAGCAAGGCCCGTGTTAAATTATGTCTCGATTTTGAGAGTTATAAAAACTCAATTCGCTTGGATAAAATAAAAGGGAGGAAAGTTCTTGTTTGCTTCGAAGCCTGCGGAATCCCACGGCATGGGCTTACTTGTTTTAACCGATGAAGGAAAAAAAATAAAAGAGGAAAGAAGCTTGGCCGAAACCCATCTGCACATGAGTCAGAAACAAAGTGGGCCCAGGTCTCCCTTTTGGCGTGAAGTCCTTCGCTTGTGAAGATTGAATTCTCGTGGGGCCCAAAAGTCAAGCTTTGACTTTTGGGACACATATAAAAGAAAGGGATATGTTCGGCGAGAAATCAAAACTGTCGAAAGTGCAATCGAGTCATAAAACTTACAAAAAGTGCAATCAGTCCCAAAAACTTGTCGAGTTGGTTCAATTCGGTTAAAAAGTTAACACCGTCAAAAAAGTTAACGGAATTTGCGACGTGGCCGACATAATATTTTAAATGAATTTTTATTATATATATGTCTTTTTTAAAATTATTTTTATTCAAAATCTTTAAAAATAAGATAAAAAATTAAAAAGGAAAAGCTAAATTTATTTAAAAAAAAAAAACTATTAAAAATAAAAATAAAAAAGGCCGGTGGAGCTTCCGCATGCCGCCCATCGCCGGAGGGGCCGGCGATGGCCGCCGGAGGGGACGGCGATGGTCGCCGGCCTTGGGCGGGGTGGCCGGCCCTCGCCCAGGCGAGGTCTCGTCGGCCCCAGGTGAGGGCGGCCACCCGCCTGGTCGGGCGAGGACGCCCAAATCCGGGCACGCCGCCCCCGTGAGGGCCGGCCAGCCTCGTGGGGGCCGGCGACCATCGGCTGGGTCGGCGATGCTCGCCCGGATCCGGGCGAGCGGCGGCGTCGTCCGACAAGGCCTTGTCGGACGGGTCCGAGGGGGAGGAGCGGCCCGCAGCTCGACGAGCCGGCCAACGAGGAGGACGAGGAGGAGCTCGAGGCCGTTGCCCGCTCCGCCGACGAGGACGACGCCGCCCCCGCAGCCGACGACGACGGGAATGGCGAGGCTGAGGAGGAGGAGGACCATGAGGTTCGGTTGCTCGGCGCCCGATCCGGGCGAGCATCGCCGACCCCGGGCGAGGGTTGGTGAGGCCTCGCCCGGGCGAAGACCGGCCACCCGCCCAGGGCCGGCGATCGTCACCAGCCCGTCCGGCGGTCGTCGCCGGCCCCTCCGGCGATGGGCGGCAGCAAAAGCTCCACCGGCAGCCTTTTTTGTTTTTATTTTTAATAGTTTTGTTTTTTTAAATAAATTTAGCTTTTCCTTTTTAATTTTTTATCTTATTTTTAAAGATTTTGAATAAAAATAATTTAAAAAATCCATATATATAATAAAAATTCATTTAAAATATTATGTCAGCGCCACATCAGCAATTCCGTTAACTTTTTTGACGATGTTAACTTTAGGACTGAATTGAACCAACTTGACAAGTTTTAGGACTTGATTGCACTTTTTGTAAATTTTAGAACTCAATTGCACTTTCTTGACAAGTTTTAGGACTTCTGCTGAACATTCACACCACTTGAAGAAGAACCGCAAGATCTTGAAGCCTTACAAAGCCGTACGTAGAAATTTTTGTCGCGCGGTAATTTTGTGCCGTGAGTTTATTCCCAAGTGAGTTATTTAGTTATAAACACTTTGAGTTTGGGGTTAAATCTAGGTGTATGAAACACTTGAGCGATTGAGCTACGTAGAGACGAAATTTCGACGATCCAAGAAGTTGCACGAAGCAAAAAACCACTGCAGTCTTCACCTACGTACGTGAGAAGCCGCACATTCACACTGCTTGAAGAAGAACCGCAAGATCTTGAAGCCTTACGAAGCCGTACGTAGAAAGTTTTGTCACGCGGTAATTTTTGTGCCGTGAGTTTATTCCCAAGTGAGTTGTTTAGTTATAAACACTTTGAGTTTGGGGTTAAATCTAGGTGTATGAAACACTTGAGCGATTGAGCGATTGTAAGCTCTGATTCTCCGATTTTAGTGGATTATTTGCTGTCCCGTGAATATAGGTACTGATATTTGAACCGAATCACGTAAATTTCTAGTGTTCTTATTTTTCTCGTTTATTTCTCTGGTGATTTCGCGTTGACGTAAATTGCAAGATCCTGTCGTTTCCGCATATTATATCCCAACAATTGGTATCAGAGTGTGGGGTTGGATTTCTTGATTGTGATTTGGAGCTTTTAGCTTGTCTGATTATTATTTGGAAATTATGTTATTGCAATAATGTCCGAGAGGAAATATGAGATTGAGAAGTTTGATGGGAGAAATAACTTTGTGTTATGGAGCATCAAGATGCGGGCTTTATTGACAACACAAGGTTTGACCAAGGCACTGGATGGTGAGGATGAGTTGTCGATTATAATGAAAGCCTCAGAGAAGGTAGAGTTGATGGAAAAAACAAAGAGCATAATCTTGTTAAATTTATTGGATGAGGTCTTACTAGAGGTTATTGAGGAGAAGGATGCCGCGGCATTATGGGCAAAACTTCAAACACTCCATGTGAAGAAATGTTTGAATAATCGCTTATATGTGCTGAAGAAGATGTTTCAGTTTAGATATACTAAAGGTACGTCTATTAGAACCCACCTAGATGAATTTAATAAACTCATGTTGGATCTGAAGAACGTTGGTAAGATACTTGATGATGAAGAACATGGCATGATGTTGTTAGCCTCTCTACCAGAGTCATGGGAGCACTTTACTGATTCGCTGTTGCAGGGGCGTACTATTATTACCTCAGAGGAGGTAAAGTCCACCTTATTCTCTAAGGAGTAGCAGAGAAAGTTGCGAGATGATGGTCTAGCGAAAGGAGCAGCGCAAACACTGACGATTCGGGATAGAGAACAACATTGAGAGCTTAATAACAGCAGAGGTAAAAGCATATCAAAATCACGCCATAGAAAGTCCAAGGGACTCGTGAAGTGCTTTGAGTGTCACGAGGAGGGGCACATCAGGAAAGATTGTTCGAAGCGGAGAAATAAAGTTAATAAGCAGAATGCTATAAGCAGTGTGGCAAACGTTGCTGAGGGGAGCAAGAGGGATGCAGAAGCTGTTTTATATGTGACTGCTACTTCGTCATGAGACGAATGGGTGCTAGATTCGGGGTGTTCTTATCACATGACGCCTCATAAAAACTGGTTGACTACTTACCAAGCTGCAAATGGTAGTAGGGTTCTTTTGGTGAATAATGCAATCTGTAAGGCCGTGGGGATATGGACAATTCGGATCTGGATGCACGATGGGGGTGGTGCGCACATTGATAGATGTGAGGCATGTATCGAAGTTCAAGAAGAATCTTATTTCTGTGGGGACACTCGATGACATCGGGTGTAGGTACACCGCTAAAGGTGGAGTACTAATATCTCTCGAGGTGCCATGATAGTGATGAATGGGAAGAAAGTGAATACTCTCTATCATCTACTAGGAGAGACTGTGACCGGAACCGCTGCAGTTTCACCAGGTGAGTCAGACTCTAACTTGACTCAATTATGGCATATGCGTTTGGGGCACATGAGTGAGGCATGTATGACGATGCTAAGTGAAAGGGGGTTGTTAAGTGGTTAGAAAATAGAAAAGCTGGACTTATGTGAGCATTGCATCTATGGGAAGCAGTACCGAGTTAAGTTTACCACAGGTATTCATTCGACCAAACGACCAGTTGAATATATTCATTCAGATGTCTGGGGCCCGTCTTCGGTTCCTTCAAAAGGAGGTGCCTGATATATGCTAACTTTTATCAACAATTATTCGATGAAGGTATGGGTTTACTTTCTAAAGCACAAATATGATTTGTTTGATCGGTTCAAGAAATTTAATGCTTTGATTGAGAAGCAGTCATATAAGCAAATCAAGTGCCTAAGAACCGATAATGGCATGGAGTTCTGTGGTAAAGATTTTACCGAGTTCTGCAAGAAATAATGTATTGTAAGATACCGCACAGTACTTGGGACACCACAGCAGAATGGCGTGACGGAACGGAAGAACAGAACTTTGCTTGAGCGAGCTCAATGCATGCTTTCGCATGCAGGACTTGGCAAGGAATTTTGGGCTGAAGCAGTGAACATGTCATGTTACCTGGTTAATCGATCTCCATCATCTGCTATCGAGTGGAAGACTCTTGAGGAAGTGTGGTCGGGGAAAACTGTTGATTATTCTGGATTACGTATATTCAGATGTCTTGCGTATGCTTATGTGAGTGATGGTAAGCTTGAGCCGAGGGCGAAGAAATGTATATTTCTGGGTTATGCACATGAGGTAAAAGGCTACCAGCTGTGGTGCACCGATCCCAGATCACCCGGTTTTCTAATCAGCAGAGATGTGATCTTCGACGAAACCGCAATGCTTCAACAGAGGAGTTCTGAGACACAATCAGTAGAGAAGACAGATCATGGTGTCATAAGAAGATAGATCATGGTGTCATAAGTGAGGTGGAGCTTCAGGTGGAGACTCCGAAGACCTCGAAGGTAACTGAAGTTGAGACTGCAGATGAAACCACAATTTCTTAAGTCAGTGATAGTGAACAACTAGCAAAGCCGCAGCAGAGTATAGCCGCAGATAGACAGAGAAGGCAAATTAAATCACCAGTACGTTATGGTTATACATATATTGCTTATGCATTAACTGTAGGTGATGAGGTGGAGACAGATGAGCCTTCGTCTTATTCTAAGGCGATGACTAGTTCGGAGTCGTCACAGTGGCTAGGGACTATGAGTGAAGAGATGGAATCGCTCCATCGAAATCAGACATGGGAGCTGGTCAAAGTACCTAAGAGTCAAAAGATTGTCGGAAGTAAATGGGTTTTCAAACGGAAAGAGGGCATTGCGAGGTATAATGCGAGACTTGTGGCGAAAGGATATACACAGCATGAGAGCATTGATTACAATGAGGTGTTCTCTTATGTGGTAAGACATACTTCCATTCGTGTTTTACTTGCCTTAGTTGCTTTGTAGGATCTCGAGTTAGAGCCGCTAGAGGTGAAAACTGCGTTTTTTCATGGTGAGTTGGAGGAGCAGATTTACATGAGGTAACCGGAGGGATTTGCTATTCCGAGTAAGGAAGATCATGTTTGCTTGTTAAAAAAAAATCTTTGTATGGGCTAAAACAATCTCCTAGGCAGTGGTATAAACGTTTTGATGCTTTCATGGCTAGTCAAGACTACTTGAAAAGTCAGATAAATAGCTACGTTTACTATTGGAGATTGGAGAATGGTTTTTTGATTTATCTACTATTATATGTTGATGATATGCTGATAGCAGCTAAGAATATGTTTGATATTAATGTGCTGAAGATGCAGTTAAACGCTGAATTTGAGATGAAAGATTTATGTGCTGCAAAGAAAATTTTGGGTATGGAGATTTTGTGTGACAAGGCTGCAAGAGTTTTATGTCTATCTCAAAACAAATGTATTGAGAAGATAATGGCACGTTTTAACATACAGTCGGCGAAATCTGTAAGTACACTTTTAGCGAAGCACTTTAAACTTTCAGAAAAATTATCACCGCAAACTAAGGAGGGGGAGGAGCATATGTCCCATGTTCCTTATTCTAGTGTCGTGAATAGTATTATGTATGTTATGGTGTGCACTAGGCTTGATATTTCACAAGCAGTGAGCGTTCTTAGTCGCTATATAAAGCGTCCTGATAAAGCTCATTGGGAAGTTAGTGGAGTGGATCTTCAGATATTTGAATCAGACAACAGACGTGAGTATAGTATATTGAAGAGATAGCAATGGCAGTGAGACCACTGGTTTTGTGGATTCGAATCACGCCGGTGACTTGGATGATTGCAGGTCTTTAGCAAGGTATGTGTTTACGCTAGCGGGTGGTGTAGTTAGTTGGAAATCGTCCTTATAGGATCACATTGCCTTATCTTCGACTGAGGTAGAGTACATGGCACTAACTTTTATAGCAAAGGAGGAAAGTTCTTGTTTGCTTCGAAGCCTGCAGAATCCCACGGCATGGGCGTACTTGTTTTAATCGATGAAGGAAGAAAAATAAAAGAGGAAAGAAGCTTGGCCGAAACCCATCTGCACGTGAGTCAAAAACAAAGTGGGCCCATGTGTGGGGCCCAAAAGTCAAGCTTTGACTTTTGGGCACACGTATAAAAGAAAAGAAAATCCTACGTAGAGACGAACGTTCGACGATCCAAGAAGCCGCACGAAGCAAAACAACCGCTGCAGTCTCCGCCTACGTACGTGAGAAGCCGCACGTTCACATCGCTTGAAGAAGAGCCGCAAGATTTTGAAGCCTTGCGAAGCCGTACGTAGAAAGTTGTCGCACAGTAATTTTGTGCCGTGAGTTTATTCCTAAGTGAGTTGTTTATTGATAAACACTTTGAATTTTGGGTTAAATCTAGGTGTGGGAAACACTTGAGCAATTGAGCGATTGTAAACTCTGATTCTCCAATTTTAGTGGATTATTTACTGTTGGCTCTTCCCGTGGATGTAGGTACCGATACTCGGACTGAACCATGTAAATTTCTGGTGTTCTTATTTTTCTCGTTTATTTCTCGGATGATTTCGCGTTGACGTAAATTGCAAGATCCTGTTATTTCCGCATATTATATCTCAACAGCCTGGGTGAGGCTGACCGTCGCCAAATCTGGCGAGGGTGGCCTTGCTCATGGCTAGCGAGGGTTGTGCGACGTCGCTAGCCTCTGGTAAGGGTCTGCAAGGCCACCCTCGCCAGATCTAGCTAGGGTCGGTCTCACCTAGGCCTCACTTGGGGCCGACCAACCCTTACTAGCGGCCGTTGAGGTCATCCAGCCCTCGTCGGCCGTGAGTGAGGGGTCGGTCTCACCTAGGGCCGGCGCGGCCGACCTCGCGAATGGGCCCTAGGTGAGGGTTGCCTCGCCCAGGCAAGGCTGTCGCTCGCTTGTGGCTTGCGTGGGTGGCCCTTGCCCAGCCCTTTGTGGGCATTGTCGATGGCCGGCTGGCCACCGACGAAGAGGAAGAAGGACCAAAAAAATAAAAAATAAAAGAAAAAAAGGAAGAAAAAAATGGGAAAATGACAAATGGTGAAAATACCATTGACCGTCGGAAAGTTAGGTCCTTATTTGTAACGGACATAATCACTTCGGGCCCTTATTTGAAACATACATAACTATTTCAGGTCCCCATTTGAAACATCTACTTCAGATCCTTATTTAAAAAAATAATGACACTTCAGGTCTTTATTTGAGAAAAAGATGGCACTTCGAATCCCTTTTTGGAATTTTCCCTAATAAAAACTCTTGATTTAAAAGATCACCTTAAAATTTGGATATTGCCAAAACAATGACTAATACTTCTTTTTTGATGGTAGAGTAATTTTGTTGAGTTTGGTTATATTTGTATATATAGCTGTTATACTTTGATGTGATTCCTATCTTCAACAAAATTGTTATACAACGTTCATGGTCTTACCTTCTATAGAAGAGTCGTTGGGTACTGCCCACGACAACTTGCATGTCCCCTATCTTTACTTTCCTTCTATGAAGGGCCAGCCATCATCGGCGACCACCCTCTTCTGTCCCTTCATCAATTACTCAGCCGCATACCTTCCAGATTTACTCCCTGGCTATTTGGATTTTAGCGTAAGCTTAGTGTACCTGATTATGTTTTCAAATTTCTTCAAAACTCTCAGATTGCACTTCTCCCTTAATGATTCCAACATTTTCTACGGACAACCCCATCAGGACAGGACAATTGATCTTCTGATTTAGATAAGAGTCTAGTGATGTATTTAGCACAAGACTTAAGAACTAGTCGAGTTTAGATTACTCGCCAGTTACGCAACACATTATCATCTCATGACAAGTTGGGGAATGTCTTACATCCCAAGTCCAATTATTCTTTCATCCAGCGGAAAAATGGCACGTCACTTGCTTGTGATAAGTTGTTCGCCTAAATGCACTGATTCAGAGAACTTCCCATAAATCATTGTCATGTGCAGACGTCATCAGTGGGCGATAATGAAACATCATTCTCGATATCAAACCCCAAAAGGCAGCCAGAGTAGAGACCTACAACAACCCCCAAATAAACATTGCACCTAACACAGTTGGGTATCAAACTTAAGGCTTATACCCATGCTAAACAGCTCCTGGCACAGTAGTTTTGCACCGTAAGGTACATTCACCTTCACAATGTCATCAGCTGAATCACACGTCCGGCAATAAGGACCTCTTATTTTTCGGCCACCTGGTACCGGTCGCTGAATAACGTTGGCCATATTCTTGCATTTCTGGCACACATGCATTTGGGAGGAATCACTGAGTGTAAAGAGGCGCTCATGGAGATTGGCTGATGCACCATGAGCTATAAGGCAATCTCTCTCCATCTCCCCGAATTTGATCCCGCCGAATCGCTTGCGATCCGCAACTGGCTGTCGAGTGAGCGGGTGAACTGGCCCTGTATTTCTGAATTTGACTTTATCCTCAGCCATGTGGATGAGGCGCTGGTAAAATGTCGGGCCCATAAATATTAATGATCGGACCATTTCACCAGTCCGACCATTGTACACTCTTTCGTTCCCCCACCTCGAAAATCCAGCCCTGCAGCGTGAAGGCAGCATTTTACAATTTAGGAAGTCGTAATTGGAGATTATGGAGGACACATAATCTACACATTGGTCAACACATGGTAAATCCCCTATGGTGCAGGTTTTAGTAATCACCTATGCAACTGGTTGGTAATGTCCTCCACCGAGGGCGTAGAGAAAGGGGTAGCATATTTCACTGGCCCTCCAAGAGCAATCCCCTTTCCTAAAGCAGCCTCCAGCAGCTGGCCAGGTGTTTGCCGTGAGGGAAAAGCGTGCGGGTTTATAACGACATCTGGGACTATGCCCTGCACGGTGAAGGGGAAATTCTCTTGGGACTCGAGAAAGCCAAGGACACCCTTTTGCCCATGCATGCTGGCAAACTTGTCTCCAAGGCACGGGGATCGAACCTACATGGTGGAATTTTATGAGCAAACTGATTATGGAAGTAACATGACATCTATACTCTGGACAGCAGATTTCACCAATAACTAACAGCAAGTGCAGGCTCAGGATGCATGAGGTATGCAAATCAAATAAAACATAACTTGTGATTAAGTGAGAGAAATGCTTGCTTACCTGTCTAAGAGAAACCACAGCAAAGTTCTTTCCATCATCATTTGCAGAGAGCACAACCTTCTGTACCATTCCCCTTTCTGTGTGCTTGAGCTTAATACTGTGATCGGCCCCAGATTCTGCACACCTACCGATGACAATATCACCGCTCTGCATGTTGGCACCAACAAATGGAAGGCCATCGTCATCAAGGCTGTCAACTCGTCCAATTTTGCTCTGCATCTTTCCAAAATTTATCGAGTCCTCTGATCTATGCTTTTTTTGTTGAGATTCTTTATTCTCAACGTCAGCTTTGTAACTCCTGATGTGCTCTGATCGGAACATTCCCCGTTCCATTGAAGCACGATTCATCACTAAGGAGTCCTCCTGGTTATAGCCGAGATGAACATTCACTGCTACAATAGCATTCTGGCCATTATAGAACTCCGGCTTTGGTAGCATTCCCTTGTTACCAAGAGAGTTCCCTTGTTTTCCCAGGCAATCAGATATCATTGTTCGGAAAAGTGGCCTCTGAGGATAGTATAACTGGTGGGAAAGAGTGTCTACCCTGATATTTGGATTCGTTGTGGAGAAACCAATTCCCTGCTGGGAATGCTTCTCAGACTCATAGAGGACTCTTCTTGCATGGTCATGATTTGCAAACGGAACGATACCACAGCTTAACCCTAACAGATATGACATGTCAAATTCACAATGTGTATATTTTACAGGGCGGTTTTGATCATCTTCCTTGAAGAGGTTTTTGACACTCCAAGCTGTACAGCAGTCTTCTTCCTCTTCGGCCCCAATAAGTTCAACGATCCCCTTGTTCAACAAAGTTGGGAAATCATACTGGTCCCCTTTCAGTGCTTTGATTCGCATTAAATTGTTGACCACCAAAAGAGGACGGAGAATTCTTCCAGAATCAGAAAATATCCGCACTTCTCCCTGATGTATATCCCTCTTGATCTCCACCTAAAATTCCAAAAGTGCAAAATAATTAGAGAAGCAACAAGAAAATTACGATTTGCTGATAAACCAAGATCTTTACATATGAAGTTGTCAGATAAAAAGAGCAAACTAATCACTTCTTCATCCCTCATCCCATAAAGATATCGACGCAAAAACACTGCCATATTTCGATCAATTCAGTACTACCAACAACAAAAACCCTAGAAATTTCAACTTGCATCGCAGTTGTGGTTTTTCTCGGGACAGGTACTCATTCTTTCACATGAAGATTTTGCCTAGTTAAGTTCTACACCTGTAAAAGTGTTGGGTGTGCTCTTACAACTTAATTTGGGAGTTCACAGGGTGTGCATTAAGCCGATAAACCAGGGGAGCAAGGAATACTGAATATTACTGCTTAAAGTGTTAAGATGCAATTGGACTGAGCCATAAATCAGAGATCATAGGAGCCCACATAAACTGACTACCCGACTTTCAGCATGGAGTTTCAAAGCAGAACCTATTCAAACCTCGAGCATTAGATCAATCGACAACCTGAAATCAGTGCTGAACGTGCTTATACCGACAGATCCTATACGTTGTCTATGCTAATGTATAAGCTCCACCTGAGGAAATTATAGGTCAAGCAAGTTGCAATACTTCACAAGCATCTGGTTGAAGGCATAACATTACTATACTAAATTTTGCAGGTCATCATTTTATCAGCTGCTCCCAACTCGAGCAAAATGAACGGACATAAAAAGGAATATGTTCAGTGTGGGGTTAATTTCAAGAACCTGGGAAGGCAGCTCCTTCCGGCGCCGATTGTTTCTTAGATTGTTGACAAATGAAAGAGAGTTCTCACAGATGCCGACCCAATCTCCATTCAGGAAAATCTTGATTTTTCCATGAAGTGAAGTAGAAGAGTCATCTGCAACCTTTTCCATTCCACAGTCAAGCAGTATATCATCCAGAGGTTCCAACGAATTGGTACTCACAAGGCCTGTCGCAGCTAAATTTTTCACAAGCCCACAATTTTCACCATCAGGCGTGGACAGGAAACACACTTTGCCCCAGTGGGAAGGGTGCCTACATGATTAAGAAAGATGTGAGTGCATCTCCAATGACAAAAGATCAGCTATGGAAAAAAGAAGAAGAAGTAGAATTACTGCCAAATAAATGCCAATTGTAGGATGATAATAACTACAAGGCGCAAGTGATGATCTGGCCAAACAAAAGAATTTGACCTCAAGGCACCTGTTGGATTTTACATTAAAAATGTATCACCGATTCACCGACACTGTTGATATCACATGGCAAGTAGTCTGCCAAATGAGGCAACATCAAGCATTAAATGTAAAAAACCGAATAAATGTAAATCGTAGGATGATAATAACTACACAGCACAAGTGATGATCTGGCCAAACAAAAGAATTTGACCTCAAGGCACCCATTGGATTTTTCATTAAAAATGTATCACCAACACCGATGATATCACATGGCAAGTAGTCTGCCAAATGGGGCATCGTCAAGCATTAAACATATGAGGAGAGATTACTACACTTGTGGTACTTGTGGTACTTACGGATATCGGGCATCTCCAACTTTCCCAGTGTAATTGACATGTTGGCGCATTTTTCTCATATCAGAAACTGCTTGCAATGGATTTGTTCGTCGTAGAGTTGCCACAACACCTGATATCCTTTCTGCTTTAAAAGGATGTGACCACGCTCCAGTTGAAAATGCCCTAGAAAGACCATTGGTGATGATGGATGCATCTAGATAGTGTTCGATGTCTTGAATACTACGGTCTGGATAGAGATCTCTCTGGATAGCCCTCATCATGCGCCTTCGGGCGTTCAAAATTTGCACTCTCAGCTCTCTCTCAAGAAGCTCCCCAGCCAAGTCCAACCTCTTATTTCTAAAGTCGTCCTTGTTATCGCATTTTCTGCGACCGGTATACGCTTGCAACAGGCATTTCACCATATAAGCAAGATATCTAGCCTTCCGTTTACGGCCAGTCAGACTCGGAAACAAATAGTTGTCAAAGCACTCTTCAATTGATTCTGCAGGAGGAAATTTGCAATTTTTTATGCTTTTCTCTACTTCACTAAGTGCTTTCCCACCTTTGCGGAAACCCTTATATTTCTCATCAGCTTCATGAATGGAAGCAAATAGAATGTTCACAACCCTGGAATCATCGTGACCAAAATCAATTAGCTCCACAACTTCTTTGTCTGATGACACACCGAGGGCAAAAAATAATATCCATATAGAAATCTCCGTCGACAAAAAGTATACTGTGAGAACCTTTTCTTCCCCTCTGACATAATCAACATCACTATTTCCTGCAAGCTTTATATATAACCGTTTCCTCTTCCACGTCGACCGGTATGCAATTGTCCAACCCTGATTATCAGAAATCCAGAGTTTCTTCAAGCTGATCTGCTCTTGTGCTATAAATGTCTGCAGAAGAACAAGATACAACAAGCATAATCACCATAAGCAATTTCATTGCATGGTCAGAATCCCAAAATTGACAAACGCATGAACAACCGTGGAAGGTGATGTGCCAACATATTATCTCATTAAGCTTTAACATGAGATGCCTAAGTTTGAATTTGTTTTTTAAAGGAACAAAAAAGAGCTTTCAAGACAATATCAAGCACTCTGGATTAATAGAACAAACCAGAAAATCGAAAGTCAAGGACTATTGCTGTGCACAGGGACATCTAAATTGAATTCAAGTCGACATATATCACCTTTCATAATAATCGTGGGAAAACATGAAACTTTCGAGTGAAAGAAGAAGTTTATTTTAACATTCCAGTGAAATTTTATTCATTTTGGATTGACAAAAACTAATATCATTCATGGAACGATCACAGAAACAAAATGTCAAGGTGCCTATTTTTTTCACTTGATGTTTTCGAAACATTTCTAGATATACTCGTATAACGTCTTAAATGCTCTGTGTAATAGTGTCTCACCGATAGTAAGGAAGAACAAAAAAAATTTAACATAGCAAATAAAGAGACTTGTTAATTTTATAGACTAATGAAATTAAAGAAGAAAAAAAATCTCCAAGATAGTGAGCTTTTCAGATAGGAGAGACCAAGAGCTGATAAGTTGTTATGAGAGCAAAGATGAAGAAGAAACTAGTTTTTGTCTTCTAAACAGCAATAAGTCCAAATCTGAAGGTGAACCATAGAAGGAAACTACCTAATCTAAAGGAAATTGCGCAAATATGGAAATTGTTAAAGGTGGTTTTATCTATCTAGTGAAAATTGAGTAGATTTAGTCATATAGGAATGGAAATAGCCCCGCCCCTTGGTAATTCAAAGCACACCGTGCACTAGCCTAAGCCAACAAATTTCACATGAAGTCAAACCAAGAATAGCATCTGGGGAGATAATAAAAAACAAGCTTTGGATTCACCTTTTCTGCACCCTTGACTAGAAAGTAACCTCCAAGATCAAAGTCACAGTCGCCTTTCTCAGTTTCGCTCATCCAGCATAATTTGGATTTCACCATGATGGGAATCCTCCCAACCACGACATCTTTACTTTGATCACTCGTCACCTCCTTCTCCACAAACTGTTCTTTCCCAGTTTTGAACTTGTCACTGCGCACCAATTTCTGGGTGTACACCTGATGGAAGTGCCAACAAATAATTGAATCGATGCTAAAGAACCATGTACTTGGAGTTGGTCAAAACAGTTGCCAAAGCAGACTTCAATGGTGCTCCAGAATGCACTGAAATGATAAATTCCTCATGCATGATCTAGGACAGATCATCTATTCTCTAAGTATGAAGCAAGTTGCAAAAGGTTTGTGGCGATATATGTCAAAGCATTAGGAGGTCCAGCGCCACCACTAATGTTAAAGATCATTTTATCCAAAGGAAAAACATATGTGAGATCACAACTACGAAACAAGTTACCCAGTTATGATGCAAAAGTTATCTCAAGGTGCAGCAAGGAACTCAGACTATGCCCTACAACACTGGAGGATGGCATGCCAACTTGTAGACATTACCGAGCATTGCAGAGGATCATGCATAAGCAATAAACAAACACCCAACTCTTAGAATTCCGGCACCTGCAACAAACTGCATATTCACCTGAAGATTTATGTTCACTTTCATCCGCGATGAATATGTCATATTTTGGAGCCTAGCATGCCTCGGCAGTAAATTCAAATAATCCTTCCCACATTCGGCTAGCTTATCACCAGAAAACTGCGGTCGGTCAAGCGTGACCTTTCCGAACCTCACGAGTGCATAGCGCCAGTCACTCTCACCCTTTTTTGAGGGATCATAACCGGGCTCAACCATAATATCTCCAAAGGAATCAAAAACGTTCTGGATTCCATTTTCGATAAAATCGTTGAAGGAGTTGATCTGGTGACTGATGAGACCGTACTCATGGAAGAATGCAGTGGATGCCTTTCTACAGAAGTCCATCAGAAATGGCTCTCCAAGGTCACGTAAGCTCGCAGAGTCAACAAGCTCTTCGTCGTCGCTAGACATGTCCATCTCATCACCGTTGAGCGACACCCCATCACTTCTTTTACCCATTCGTCCCCCGTGAGAAGAAGGTTCACCCATAGAGAACACAAACTGCATAGAACACGAAACATCGTAGCGAGTGAATAATCAGGAGCACAAGGGACGAAATACAACATATGTACGAGGGCAAGCATAACTGGATGTATCTAAAAGGAACGAGTCGATACGATTCAAAAGTAGCAATAAAAGGACAAAACCGCACAATCTACGACAAATCAAGATTCAGAGCCATCATACTAGGATTCGATCATATTCTTCCGCAATGCCAAACCATACAGAGACCCATTTACTTGCCCAATCTTCAGTCGCAATAATTGTTACAGGATACGAGCAAAGTGGCTCATCAGTTCAGCTCAAGTGATGTTCTAGCACAATAAAACTAAAAGGTCGATTAAATTCTTCAGGGAGAAACTGTACAAGCCAGGAGAGCGAAGGACACGACGGACGCTCGGCTCGAAACATACATCACTCGACTTGGAGGATCATGAACGACTCATTGCCATCCTCTTACCGGGCATTCACAAGGCCATAGAGGAAGTCAGTCGGTCGTCTTCCCTTTCGGTCATCAAGGCAAATAAAAGAACAAGCTTGAAGCTATCTAAGCAAAGCGAATCAACTCTCGAACGGAGAAAAAACGGGGTTTAAAACAAACGCCATCGAAGAAACCAAAAAAAAAGAAGGCATTCGACAACCCTTTATTTTATTTTTTAATTTCATTCCTCGATGATCATCGCCTCGAATATCGTGAACTCGTCCGATTCCCGTGAAATGAAAAGGAAAAGAAAAATGATCCGACGACCTAGTCCCGTTCGTTTCTGGACCAGGCGAGGGAATGCGACGGGACAGAAAGGTGCGCGAAAGACGGGGGGAGATCGGAAGGCATGCAAGAGCTCGTTCGACAATGCTACGCCCATTTCAGGAATTCGACCAGAAATAATTTTAAAAATAAAAATAAATAAATACGATCATCGAACGCCGGAGATTCGAGGAGGGAGAAGAGGAGGTTACCTTTGTGCGGGAGTGAAGATGAAGAAGAGAGAAACCCTAACCTCTTCAACTCTGCTGCCAGATTGCGCGCGAGAGAGAGAGAGACAGAGCACAGAGCAGGGAGAGCAGAGGAGAGAGTGACGAGGGACTGAGCGAGAGAGAAAGAGACTCCCCCGTTTACACGCCGATTCCCACGAAGACCGCGCTCCCCTTCCTTTATTCCCTCTAAATCATTTTGCCTTTTTCTTACTTACTCAAATATAAAATCTCCACCCACTTTTATTTATAAAAGGGTTGTTTGGTCGAAAGCAAACTATTTTGAAAAAAAAAAAAAAAAAAATCATTTTATCACTTTCCGGTATTTTAGGTGACGAAAAGTTAATTAATTTTTTTTTTTTTTTTTGTCAATCCCTATTCTATTCCTACTCTACACTCACTCGCACTTTGCAGTACGCCGTGCGGGCGTGGAAGTTTCGAAAAACCCACTTCAAAACTTACGCGTTCTCACGCTATCCCCTCTATGAAAAACGTTTTTCATAAATCGAAAAATGACAAGTTTATATTAGGGAAAAACGACATCTATTTCTATTATGTAAAGACAAATCACTTTTCTCGTGTGCATTTATTGCAAGGAATAATTCTATGGGCAATGAAAATGCCTTTTTAAGGAATCTTTTTCTAGAAAAGTATTTTTCCTTTTAAAGATTTGAGAATCCACTTTCTTAAATTTAAATTACCATAAATAATTTTCCATCAATCGATTATTTTCAATGAATCAAAGACGTGAAAATCAAAAAAATTAATTTGTAAATTTTTTTTTTGATCTCATTGAAAATTTCACGATATGGGAAAATATTTTTTAGAAAGTCACTTTTAAAAGTAAATGACAACATTCTTTCTAGCTTTTGCCTGAAACTTGAATATCAAATATAAAATATTTTTTGTCGTTCGATAAAAAAGATTTACTTTCCATTATTTGCAAGAGACATGCATTATTCGTGCGACAAAAGAGGGGATACACAATGTTATGTCATCAAGAATTGGACCCCGGCCTCAAAAGACTTGAGCTCGGTAGTTGGGAATTCCCAAGCCCAAGTGTCGGGGCCGGCCTTGGTCACCGGAATGTCGGGATTCCACCAAATTTCATTTCGAAAACAAGAACTCGAATCCACCACGTACAACTGTACATACAAGGATACGATTACGAGGTTCTTTAAAAAGTAAAATTGAATTTGATATAAACAGAATAGCGCGTCGCCCACCATTAAACTCGAACAAAAACGGTACGGATTAATTTACCCCAAAAATAAACGGTACGGTTTAAGGAACACGAACGAACATGAACATCGTAGAGGCCTTCGCACATGAGAGCTTTGACGCGGTGAGCGATGCCTGGGACTCGATTTCGTTTATGTTGGCGACCAAGACGATTGATTGCCTTTGAGTAAATCGCCAGCATTTGCACCACTCGAGGAGTCAGAATTGAAAGGTTCGATCGGTTTGGTGGAATCGCCAGAGATGGAGACTAGGGCTTAAAAGTAGTAAATCATCCTTAAGATTGTTGGCAAAAATCCATAAGGTCGTTGGCAAAAATTTGGATAACATGAAAAATAAGAATTGTTGCAAATCTATTAAAAAAGACGGAAAAAAAAAAAGAGATCAAAGTATTCGAAGCATACGGACATTATCCTTAAGATTTAGTGGTTACTCTACCAAAATTCTTTACTCCACACAAAATAATAAATGAACATGAAAAACATCATATGCATAACCCAATAAAGAAACTAAGAACATTCTTATTTTGATGTATATGTCACGTTTTAATTATGTTCGAGGTAACAGATTTGTAGGTAAAAGAAAATGTTAGAAATTTGTTGCAAATTGATAGCAATTAACGCTGTCACGGTATCATTACTAAGTTGTCATAAAACATTACGAAACCATTATTGATTAATGGCTGATAAAATCCGTTATAAACCGATGACGGTTAAAAAAAAAACCCTTATAAAAAAGACATTTCAAAACTTAATGAAATATACAACTAGAGCATCTTTGGAAGTGCGAAAAATGGGCAGGCCAGTTGCAGTCACGATATGTCTGGTGCTGTCGTGTTTGGGTTTCAAGAACGCGAGCGGAGCGGTGTACACGGTCGGAGATCAGGGCGGTTGGACCACCAACATCGAAGGTTGGACGCAAGGCAAGAAGTTCTTGCCCGGCGATGTGCTGAGTGAGTAAAATTTCCAACTTCGTACTAGACCTACCCTACTGCTGTTTGGATTGCGTTGTGGCATGTGCATGCGAAAAGCTAATCATCACCATCGTATTCATTGTCGTCGTTCATGGCGCGCAGTATTCAACTACAATCCCGCTCTGCACAATGTCGTCTCGGTGGATCTAGACAGCTACGACACCTGCACGCTGGGAGAGAATTACAAGATATATGAATCCGGGAATGATCATGTCGTGTTGCCGAGGGGCAATAGCTTCTTCTTCAGCAGTAAGGATGGCGACTGCGATAAGAAGATGAAGATTGAAGTCCACGCCTGGGGCACTTCTCACACGTGAGAAGGAGAATATACATGTCTGTCTGTCCAATGGGTCCGAGATTTACCGCATTTGTGCGAGCATGAAATAAGGTCCTTGTCCCGTGTACATGTTGTCTGTCCGACGGTCCAAGATTTACCAAGCTTGTGCGAGCGTGAAATAAGTTCCTTGTTCCGTGTACATGGCTCGTGATCTATGAAAGCTCCAGTTCTCAAAACTGGGTTTTGACACGATTCAGTCGAGATTATTGCTTACTACTCTGTCGACTACGATCATTCTGCACACTAAACAAGCTGCATCCGGATCACTTCCTGATGGCTTATGCTTTCATCAGCATGACTGACCTAAAATATGTGAATGCGCATCATAAGATTATCCACCGACATGGTTGAATGCCAGGAAAACCAAAGCCTCCACGCTAGATTCCTATGACCACGGAAGTACTGAACTGCATCCTAGTGTTTATTTTGGAGCCAGAAGCTGCTACAGAAACACAAACATACTTGTCCCTTCATCATCAATTTGCATTTAGAGCATGTTAAGCAGAAAGATAAGCTGTCTTTCTCGAGGCACGGCACTCTTTCTACTGTTCAACGGCCAAAAAATTCTTAGTTATCAGTGACAGCAAGTCCTCATTCGGGGACACAAGGCTAGTGGTAACCAGTTGTCCTAATTCACCAATTTTTTTGGTCATTGTATTCATGTGAAAAAGAAACACTAATAGTTCCATCTCATTCACTTGCCATATTTGGCCTAACGTAGTTAAGGTATGTTTTTAGGCTGCGCATGATAAAATTTCTGTTTATTGATTTCTCCATTTTTCTGTTCCCCAGAACAGGTTTGGAACATAAATCCATTTGATAACGCAATTTGATTTCTCTATTTCTGAAATAGATTTCTATTCCAGAAATTGATTTGGAGGAAAAATCAGAAATTAGAAATTGTAGCTTTTCTGTTTCTGAAATAGAAATAGAAATTATTTCCTTTTCTCCATCCTTCAGAAATAGAATTTTTGTTTTCAAATTGGCAAAATAGGTTATCATACCACATTCCTTTGATGTTGTCCTACAATAGATTCTCATGGATCCTAAGCATAAACGTTACTTCAAGGTAGAATTTTCATATATTCCTTTACACCATCAATTTTATTTTGTTGATAATCTTGTATAATACTAGTCTTTGATAAAATGATAGGGCTGTATCGGCGCTATTGATGGCACCCACATTCATGCTTCTATACCTATGTCGAAACAAATCCCATTTAGAGGTAGGAAATGCACCACCACTTGGAATGTGATGTGTGTTTGTTCATTTGATATGAAATTTACTTTTATATATGCTGGTTGAGAAGGCTCTGCCAACGATTGTCGAATGCTTGCAGCAGCACTGGAGACTCCTCACTTGGAATTTCCTTGGCCGCCCCACTAGGTATTTGTTTGTCCTTTAAGGAATAATTTTCTTTATGATCATATTTATAGTTATAAATTATAATCAATGTATGAATATATTGTTGTAGGCAAATACTATGTCATGGATTCTAGTTATACAGCAACTTTGGGATTTTTAACTCATTTTAGTGGTGACCGGTATCATTTAAATGAGTATAAGGATAAAGCGAGACGGCTAACAACTGCAAGGAGTTGTTCAACTATAGGCATTCTTTTTTAAGGAATGTCATTGAAAAATTATTTGGGGCATTGAAGAATTGCTTTTTTATTTTGAGACACGTGACCTCATTTGCAATTCGAAAGTAAGCATATATCGTAATTGCATGTTGTGACATCCATAATTACATCCGTGATCAAGACAAGATGAATAAGAACTTTTCCCTATATAGAGATCCGATGTGCTTGGCTGAACCTATGCATAATGAGCTTACAAACGTTCAGTTGACCGAAGAGGGGAAGAGGGAAACCAAATAAATACACTTAGGAAAATCATTGCTAATAAAATGACAAAGAATAATAATATGTCGGAAATTCCATGAAATTGTATTTTCAACTTTTGTAATGTATTAGTATTATTTCGACTATTATTTTGTATTTGAGGATTTCTTATGTTGTTATCTATCTAATTTTTATTCCTAGAAATATAAATTTTATTCTGTTATCAAACGGATTTCTATTTCAGAAATAGAAATTTTGAGTTGTTATCAAACGGGTTTTTTTGCTCAAAAACTTGTTTGGGGAATAGAAATTGAGAAATCAATTTTTAGTTAGAAATCAATTTCTATTTCAGAAAGTTTATCATGCGCAGCCTTAACGTTCATTCAGAAAAACAAAGAGAGAAACAAGTTCCTGCTTAATGTTGAAATAGAAAAAGAAACCCTTTGGGTTATAAAAGGAGCTCACAGCCATCAAATGCCAAACCCCACAGGGTCTGTATATTAATAATTGCGTCTCAGAGCTTCCTAGTCGGAGAGCCTGTTCCGCAACCTGATTCAGATTTGCTTTTCCCAAGTTGGCTAGCGCTTGCACTTGAAACGGATGGAACTGCAGTGTCCAGAGCGACTTCCTGAATTATCAAATTCAACGAAAATGGTGAAATGGTGAACCAAAAGTCAAACCAATGTGAAGTTAATATTGATAAACGTTCCCCAAACAGGTTTAGGAAATAAAAGTAGAGGCACTCCTCTTACCTGAGAAGTTGAACCAGTACATCCACCCTTGGATGGAATTGTTGCTTGTTCCTTTCCAGGAGAGTGTGCCTCATTCGGCTGCATAGGGTTTTGCTGAGGTACATGGCCCCGCACCTGATGTTTTAAAAACAAGATGGTGGAAAAACAAATAAAATGAGAGACTAAAAAGGAAAAAATCTGCTAGAGACATGCTGCGACGATCGAATGTAAGTGAACTCGCCCGAGGTTTGAAGCGAATTGGCAGGGGGCAGTCCAAACAAACATGTCCCTTTGCTTTACAATGAGTACATCGTTTATTCTCATTTTCATCCAGTTCTCCTCTCAATGCCTGTAAAATTCTCCTTATTTCGGCTCGCCTTGAATATTGCATCCATGGACAATTCGATACCTGAATAGGCCAGAACCATGAGGAATTTAAGTTAAAAAATGGGACTGACCGAAGCTACAACTAAGTTAGCAGGAAATGACTGAGAGATACATATTCCAGGGCATTGTTGTGGTTGTTCTCCTATACCTTCGAGTAGATGGTGCTGATAATACTTGTGCATCAATAAGATGGGGTTAAAATTGATTCTGCAAATTCATTTGGGCACGACACCATGTAGGACACTAATGTTCAAGTCTACAGTTTATAAATGGTGACATTGCACATTGAAGACACCTCTATTCACTTGTATATCCAGATGCATACACATAGCTTTGGTCATTCAAGAAATGAAACGGAAATCTATGTAATTATGCAAAGCAATTTAGTATGATGGGACATTGCAAATGTCAGATAAGAACAACACCATATCAGAAAAAGGAAAAATCGGAGATGAATGGAAATCCGAAGTTGACAGATGCCATATGAAGGGCCCAACTTTGTGCAAACGACAGGACCGGTTAACCAAGGGAAAAATCAGAAGGTTTGTTATCAAAAACCTGGAATGGGTTTTGTGCTTTTGCAGCTGCAGAATTCAGTTTTGCTTCCTCTTCCTCGTCATATTCATCTTCTTCATCTTCATCATCTTCTTCATCTTCATCATCATCATCATCATTATCATCATCATCATCATCATCTCCTCCTCCTCCTCCTCCTCCTCCTTCTCCTTCTTCATCTCCTTCCTGTTCTTTGTCGTGAAAGAATTCTCCTCCTGTTTCCGGATTAAGGTAATGCTGATAAAATCAACAAAAGAGATTTGTTACTTTAGATTGATTGAAGTATGAGTATGCATCCTGACATTTCCTTTGATTCTTGCAATTGATACAACTCTTTCATACGGAAATGTAAGAGCAGTTATTATCTATTAACATGGCCATAGCATGCATGAATGGTTGCAAATCACAAACTTACAATTATTTGAGAAGTATTAGAGTAGGATACTTTCCTTTAAGGAAGTTCATAATTGGGAAAGAGAATTTTCCCACCTGTGAGGCTTTCACTTGAGGATATAATGTTCCTTTAATATTATATTATCACGTCGCATATCAAAAGTTACTCAAGAATATCAGTTGATGCATTACATCCGTACATTATATGCCAATGAAGGAAAATAAGATTCATGGCAAATTAGATAAATAGCAGGCAACATCGAAATGCATGTGTATGCATAATGTCAATCCCACAAGAAGACAGTTTACACATGTTATATGTGTTTGCAAATGTTATACATAGTGGGTTACTTGGAAAGAGTGAGGATGCTGTTCCCCCAGCCTCATCGTTTTACTTCACGTAACGGTGGACTGTTGGGAGGGGCATCGAAGTTGTGATTGTCTTGTTAAGTTAAACAACATGCATCATCTAGGCCTCTGTAGTGAATGTATTATCAGAGAACACATTCTCCCATTGAACTAACCTATCTCACGCTGATATCTATTCACATCAAACAGCACAAAAGTTAGTTGTTTCCTCACGTCTTGCTTTGCGACATAAGCACAATGCTCAATCTGCCCAACGTTGATCAAGTTTTCTGTTTTAGCATTCTGTCTTAATTCATAAAATCAGAGTTTTTTTCTCTAGTGATGCATTGCATGGGAAAAATTGCTTTTCGTGGAAGAAAACTTCTTATCAAGGCTCGTTTCCGTGAGACAGCACAGATGCATTTCGACAAAAAAGATGTTAATTTTCTCGAGGATATTGTAAAAGATGATTCATGAAAATTACAGATAAGTTTCATGAATGCCATGCAGCTGATAGCCATGGCAATTTCAGATGACAAAATCAAAACATGATCTAACAGAATTTTAAATAGACAGATTTGAAAGCACTAATTTAATGAGTATGCAACCTTTGCAAAATTATATTCTTAAGGGTATTGGCTAATAAACGAGCTTATTTAGGTCAGTAGTTCATTTGAAGTTTGCGTTCTAGCATTTTCAGCAGCAAAATTAGCATTGTACTTTTTTATTGTAGGCACAAATTATTTATAGGAGGATAAGGCTTGCAAGGGTAAATAATAATTTAAAGGACATTTGACATGGAGTAATCAAATTTGCTACATCTGAAGCTTGTTCTTCCCTTCTTCATTGAAGAGCGCTGGTATGCTTGCCCTATAATCTATATGAACACTAATGGAGTACTAAGCTTGATTGAAGAAGTAGAGGAGATATTGTTTTCAAAGAAGAGTGTCTCAGCCGAATATTCAAACTTTTACTTTCTAGTCTGAAGGATTTGCTGCTCCTCTACAGCTCTCAGATGCTGATAGCGATCTTACTCCACCTGAGATGGCTAATGTAAGTGATTTGTCTGACTTTTCTGAAGGTTCAGATGATAGTAGCATTTCACAGGTATAATGTCGAAAAGGATCGTTGCATATCAAAAGCTATCGGTTTGTCATAGGGCTTACTTCATTTCCTTCCAGGTTTCCTGTTCCTATCAGCCTCATTATAAGTTCAATAGCTTTTACCATAATTATGATGTTTTAGCTTTCAATGTTTTTTATCATTAACAGTATGCCTAGTTCTGGATTCTCAGATAAACAATCGAAGGCATTCGTTTGAAGTAATTGTTACTGCCAGTTAGCTTTAGATTATAATTTTTTCACTCCAGCAGGCAATGTTTGCCGATTGTTCTCATTAGCCCCAAATTTAGCATGTATAAATGAAACTTAAAACTTCAGTACGTTTTCACAATTTTTCATTTTAAAGCATCAGCACTCACATAAGCTAAATTCTTACCAAATAAGGAGATTTCAGTGGCTAAAATTCTGAACTTGCTCTTCAACATTCTAGTAGTCTAGAACTATAATTTCAAGGTCCATACTGAGCTTAACTAGGTCAAATAGTTTAAGGTGTCGGACTAGGAAGAAGTCAGAAACCGCTTAGCCTCATGCAGCAATCAGGCATGATATTAGAAGCCACTCAGTGAGTTTGCTGCTTAAGAAGCAAGCAAATGTGACAACTTGAAATTGCACGAGTACAGAGAAAAGGATGCTGTGTGGCGGGGGTCAGAACTCACAGACATCCTGAATGCTCATTCTATCGACCTTTGAAAAGGTTCCCAACCCATATAACCCATGCATGGTTGCATTAATCATTTAATGCCACAACCGTAGCCGCTTCACCAACAAGAGCACACTTTCCTTTTTCGCTAAACACTTTAATGGCATTAAACCATAGATCAGATGAAAAAAGTTACTAACGTTGTTTTTACATAGGAAATAAGTAGTTTTGACTGTTAATTTTCTCAGATAAAATGAATCACTTGATCGTAGATAGAACATGTGTGCATCACGGTTGCTACACGTTCTACTTTCCATTTCAACCATTTCTCTGCTTCGCGAATTTCATGCTTTATTCCATAAAAAGCAGAGAGCACGTGCTTTGTATCTCACGTACTAGCAATCAAACACGAGCCATTTTGTCTGCTCCAGCAGAACAAAAACCTTCCCACGCAACCATGGCATCGTAGCATAAAAAGAAGTCGAACAAAAGCCTAAGACACTGCGAGACCGCATATACATGTGCGAGACAGATACAGAAAAGGGAAATTTCTGACCCAAGAATTTTCAAGACCTTAAAAGTTCTTTGAGCCTAGCAGGAAAACAAAACACTTGACCTGTCAAATGGTTTTGCTTGATGAACATACCGAAAGGTTGAAACGCAAGTGATCATGAATAAGGTGAAATTTCAAAACTAAATGTAGCACACAGGTACAAGTGTGGACAGTAGTCTGAATTACACACAAGTGAGATAAAAATAGATAAATGAAAGTAATGACCGACCAAACAAGTGACAAAGAAGAAAGGAAGGAAGGAAGAAAAAAAGGCACACCTTGACCTCAGTACCTACATCCACTGAAGAAAGAGAGTCCAATGTTGACGATGATGATGAATTCCCCTGAGCATCCGCCATTTTCACCCCCTCCGAGAGCAACCCAGAAACGATTCTTGTCTTCTTTTCTTTGCGCTGCTTGTATTCGTACTGAAGCAGAGTCGGTCTAGCCTAGTACATGGTATCAAAGAGCAACGTAACGTTCGATTACGATAAGAACGAGGGACGGGATTTGAGAGTGCAACGGGGTCGTAAAAACACGTGGAGTGGAGTGCCCATTTTCAGTGAGTGCATGAAGAGAACCGTCTTTTGACGATAATTAATTACTTGTTGATTTCCTTGTGAGGCCAAAAGCAACAATGCCTGCTAAGCTGTGAAGTAAACCCAGATTACGCCTAATTTTGTAGTCTAGCGTTTTGAGCTGCAACGTTTCTTCTGTTCCTACTCGTTTCGACTCTTTCTGCATCTGGGCTTTGCTTATGAACACAGAGAGAGAGAGAGAGTGGCGTTACAGTGTCGAGCTGGTTTTATGGGTTCTGGAACGTAAGAGAGACAGAGGAAGACTCTGTATCTATAAATATTGAGGAACGCAATTCACGCGAAATCTGCAGAAAGGAGGACTCTGTTTTCACCTCCATCCTCAATCTGCTTCGCTTTCCAGTTCCAACCCATCAAAAACTCAACTAAAATCAGCGGCGCTCCTTTCGATGGACAGCGTGATTCATGTCAGTTCAGATAGTGCCCAAGTAGTCAAATTTGGAATAGATCCCCGACTAAACATCAAATGTCTGACAACCGTTTGGCCCAGATTTCTTTCCATTTCCAGCGTGCTCATTCTTGGCTAGTACAAATCTGTACGTTGTTTGTAAAAGCTTTAGCGCTTTCAGTGCAACATTGAACTCCGTTCTAACTTCTT
This sequence comes from Eucalyptus grandis, assembly GCF_016545825.1. Classification (NCBI taxonomy): domain Eukaryota; kingdom Viridiplantae; phylum Streptophyta; class Magnoliopsida; order Myrtales; family Myrtaceae; genus Eucalyptus; species Eucalyptus grandis. Next base: position 38,218,550 of record NC_052612.1, read on the forward strand.
GCCACGTTAAATTCATGTTATTTATATCGTTTTTAAGATTATGGGCGCTCGCTCCATATTGAGTTTGAATGTTCGATTCAAACTCAAAAAAATTCAAGAATAAAAAGGAAAATAAAATAAAAAATACGCGAAACGCCAGGCAACAATTCAAAGCTCCCAAATAGGCTTATATCAAATGGTAAAAGGAAAGTGAGAGGTTGTTAAAGAAGTTCTTAAAGAAAGAAGCTATGTTGATATGGCATAAGTATTCCGACGCCATCGATCGTATGTAAGAGTTTTCCTAATGTGAACTAAATTAATTGATATTGTAATTTACTGTTTTTACGGTTATCGTAAAACATGGTTGGTCTAAGTTGAGATAGAATGTTTATTAATTAGTTTAATATAAATTTTGGATAGTGTGGGCTAAGTTGAGTCGGCCAGTAATGAGAGGACTCACTGAAAACTCTAAATAAATAGTGCGAAGTCTCTCTTCTAACCCTATTTCTCACATGTATCATCACCTAACATGTGTTTACCTATATGCTAAACGTGAGGGGGCTGTCTCATTGATGAGGTTCAAGGTACTATTCTTGATATAATTTATTATGAAATTTTTTCAAACCTTTCAAGTTTCAAATTTTAAGTTGTGGACATATGATTTGGACATATGATTTGCTGCTTGAGAAAATAGTAATAGAATTTATTTACTGTCCATGAGAACACTTGAAAAGAGGTTTGTTTGCGGATTGCACAGCTATAAGATGATGGAAGCATTATTTGCTTGAATATAATCGATTTTGCCCTAATTTGTACGAATTAGCCTTAATTAGTACGGATCTTGCCATAATTTGTGATTTTCGAGACTTGTTGTTCAATAAAAATTAAATTAAATCACAAATTTGGATTGGGGGAGACGAGACAAGCAAGAGGGTTGGTGGCGCGTTGCCGGGGGATGCCGCATGCGCCCCTACGCGCAGCCACGCGCCGCTGGGCGTCGAACTTGCGCCGCACGTGAGCTCCACGCGCCGCGCACTCAGGCAACGCGTGTGAGCGCGTGGAGCCTCCGTTTGGCGCGTGGCTGGTGGCATTGGACTCGTATGGTGATTTCCTATCTTGTGGTATATTTATTTTATATGTTTGATGGTTTTATTGATGTGAAATTGCATATGAAATCCCTAAATACGTGTATTTTAAATGAATTTTTGCGTATTTTTCCTTGTATTTTTCTGTGATTTTGGAAATACAAGTATTGTGTTATATGTATAATATCACATAATCATTATAAATGTGTGATCTATCAATAAAAATCAAACTTTATTGTGAACTGAAGCTGGCTTAATGAGATAAAACCATTATGGAATAGTAATTGAGCTATATATTAAGCTAATAAGAAACAGTAAATGTTATAAAACTTTTGTTGCTCAAGCATACTCCTTGACACGCTGATAATCTTTGAATGATGGACGTCTTAAGAACTCATGACCAAACTGATTGTACTGATTAACATATTTGTTATATGTGGGTAATGCATGTCGATTAAGTTACTGCATATTGTACATGAACTCATTTGGTCACTTGTTAATGTCTATCGAGTTGAATATTTTTATGGTTAAGAAGTATGACAATATTTATGTAGAGCAATAGTATCTACTGTTATAGTTTAGATATTTAGTTTTGTGGTTTGACTCAATTTATAGGCCACTGGTTGAAGTAATGATATTTGTTACCTAAAATTGATTAATAAATCAGTTGTTGGCCTTTGAGTTATTTTTGCCTTATGAACTCATGAGTGATAATGGATCACCTGTCAAGTTTGTCGATTTGGTGTACCCTGTATTACTATTGATGTTAATTTGTGAGAGATATTATAGATCGGCATTATTTTTATGTTGTTCTGGTAATATGTAATTGTGGTGTATAAGAAATGTTTTATTCTTTGTTATGAGAAGTTTTTTTGTTACTGTGATCAATGATCTCATTGGAATCTGTCTTTCAAGTTCGCTGTATATATATATGATTAATTTTATTAATGAATAAAACAATATAATTAGCATGATATGTGATTTTGGTGATATGCTGCCCTTATCACTAAAGTTAAAATCACATGTATATGGTATATGTGAGGAGTAAAGTTTATATCATTGGTATGAGAGAATTTTAATGATTCAATTGAGTAGTGACCGACAAAGTGGCACGTTTGATTGAGTTTGAGAAATTTCGGTCTCGTATGATGATTGGGATGTCTCATGATCTAATGCGTGGTCATATTCCCAAAGGATGTGATTGTGTATTAGTTTATGGAGGGATACATGATAGTGTGGTGGAGGAGTGACTGATTCTAGTGATTCATATGTTCAAAGGTGATGAATTCACGAAGAATTGGAATATATTCTCATAACCGCTATCATGTGGGGAGTGTACAACTACATGTTATGTATTCAGCCCAAATGTGATTATATGATTATGCGTGTAACTCTCTGGATGTGTACTTGTATGTCAAGTTACACAGTGCTCACATGATGCTAATTATATACATTACTTGGTTTTCAGTCACATTTTCTGTAATTAATAACTTCATTATTATTGAGGTTTTTACTGCTTCAAATTTTAAGTTGTGGACATATGATTTGCTGCTTGAGAAAATAGCAATAGAATTTGTTTACTGTCCATGAGAACACTTGAAAATAGGTTTGCTTGTGGATTGCACTACTATAAGATGATGGAAGCCTTAGTTATTTGAAATTATGTCTTGTCTGATATTGAAATTAGGACACATCTGCAAAGATTGTGTTTAAGTCCTAATGACATATACATTTCGTATATATTTAAAAGGTTGTTTCTGAAAGTTTTCTATTTAAGGATAATAGTACGATGGAAAATCACTGTGTCTTTGTCTTTGCCTAAATAGATAATTGTGATATAGACAATTGTGGAATCTCCTATACCATAGACTAAATTATTTATAGTGAAGAAATAATTATTTCTTTAAAAGATTCTTTTAGAGTGAATGTGTCATTAATAATTTATTTTGATATAAAGTTACGCCAAATAGATACAAAATCTATATTGTGTAAGTGGAGAATTTTGTAACAAATGTTTCAAGTAAACTTGTGTGTAGACTGAAAAGTCTTATTTATAGTCTTAAGCAAGTTTCTAAACAATCTTATTAAAGTTTCATAGTGTTGTTATTTTGTTCAATTGGGAACAAAGTAATTCAATATACTGTAAGGTCAGTGGAAGGAAATTTATTTTTTCTCATACTTTATGTACATAATATTTTGTTTACAAGTTGTAACCTTGAGACATCTTATATCCTTTGTATTGAGATCTGTAAGGATTGTTTTTGCGATATTATATTAGATTTTCTCGGAGGACATTTGCTGATTGTATATTGGAAATATTCAATATACATTATTGCAAGCCAGGAATTGCTCATGTTGTTAAGGGTGATGGACTAAATCTATCACATTATCCTTATTTAGATATTGAGAAAATCTAATTAAAGGATGTACCTTGTGTCGGTGCATTTAAAAGTATAATGTATGCTCGAATTTGCACTAGACTAAATGTTGTCTTTGTGACGGGACTCTAGACAGATATCGGTCAAATCCAGAACATGATCATTGGGTTGCTGTCAAAAAGATTTTAAGGTACTTAAAGAAGACGAGATTATATGCTAATTTACAGATATGTTCAATTCTTGCAATTAGTAGGGTATTTAAATGTAAACTTTTATGGCTGTTAGGATGATATAATATCAATAACAAGATACAAATTTATGTTAGCAGGAAGTGCAATAAAATAAATAAAGTTCTATGTCATCTTCTACTATGTAAGCAGTGTTAGTAACATTCTTGTAGGTTATGTTACTTGGGCTATTAAGCTCCAAAACCTAATGACGGATTTGATCGTTTTAACTTGATGGATAGACCCATATGGTTGTATTGAGATAATAAATTTGTAGTATTATTTATTTACTACAGATGTCTCAAGGGGTCTAAATATATGGTGGTCAAATATTTTTTACCATAAAGAAACGGTACATAAATGTGACTTATAATATAACATATTTTCAAAGATGATGTGGTTGTAGATCCACTAACTAAAGGCCTACGCCCATGTGTATTTGAGTGACATGTCATTAGCATGGGCCTAGGAATATCTTCGGATACTGTTGTTTAGTGGGAGCTATTTTGGCTTTACTCTGATAAAGATTTCATCTATGTTCGTTATACTTTGTAATGGTTTGATATGTATCAACTTTTGCATTCAATAAAATATTTTTGAATGTATTGTTATTATGTTGAATACATATTGATAAAGTCTCAAGGGATTGCATAAACCTTGAGTGAAGGCTAGGGGCATCCGGGCATCTAGTTATTAGCCTTATGCATATGTCTTGTAATACATAAAGAAAGGTTAACCATAAGAACAAGACATATGTGGGTTCATTAGAATCATAAAGCATTCTCTAGCAGCACAAGTTTTTGTGACACCTAAGGTAAGAGAATGTTGACTGACAAATAGGGTCTCTCTATGAGAGATGTTATTCATTTGACACACCATTATATTAAATCCATATCAATAAAGTTGAGAACACTCGTGACCATGGAAGGCTCTGTGTGTATACATGCAGTTACCGCCATGATTCAGTGTTTAAGACTTTATGGGATATGATTGACTATTAAGAATTATCTCTGGACCAAATGTGCGCACATACAATATAGTCCAAGTGGGAGAATGTAAGAGTTTTCCTAATGTGGACTAAATTAATTAATATTGTAATTTACTGTTTTTATGGTTACCGTAAAACAAGGTTGGTCTAAGGTGATATATAAGGTTTCTTAATTAGTTTAATATGGGCTGGCTAGTGTGGGCCAAGTTGAGTCTGACTTATAATGAGAGGGACTGGCTGGAAACTCTATAAATAGTGCTCAAGTCTCTCTTCTAACCCTAATTCTCACATGTATCCTCACCTAAGGGGTGTTTACCTAACGCTAAACGTGAGGAGGGCCGTCTCATTGAGCTAGTGATACAGAGGGCAATAGAGGAGAAGGACTTGATGCGTGGATTCCCTTGATATATGTGGGTAATCATTTTTCTGCTTCGCTTTATGTTCGATGAATCCCAAAACAGGTGCGTTAATCTTTCTACTCAATTATGCATGTTCATGTTCTTGTTATGGTTATGGAGATCTTGGGGTTGCGCAATTTGCGTCCAACATCGTAGTCACATGCTCTAATCTTATTAGAATTTGATCTTGACAGTGCCCAAAAAAGGAAAACAACCGTGTATCATCCTAATCATTTTTTTAGGTGAGGAAATTCTAAAACCGACATACTCGACTAAAACGATGTGTCATAAGGTATTGAATGCCGGGAAAGGTATGTCAAAATCAGGTTTTGAATGAACGAACCTTCTTTTTATTATTATTATTTAATACTCGTTTCTTTTCCTTTTCCAATAATCTGAATGATAAAGTTGTATATTATACTCATCATCCTGCCTTTAATTTGGTTTATCAATTGGACCTACCCTTCAGCCCCTTACGCATAGTACTCGGTGATGCGAGGAAACACTACAACAAGAAATAGATAAAGAGAACAAGCAATCACAAGTATTTAAGGCTCTTAAAGTATGTTCAACTCAAATTGATCGCAAAGTAGTGTATCGGACGAGTAATAGATACTGTCTCCTTCATTCAAATGTTCCAGTAGAAATTACTGGAGGAATGGTGGAAATTTCAGCTATTTAATACCAAATTCTTACGTCAACACTGTCTAAATCAGATCATTGATCCATTGGTACGTGCATTAATAGGTAGCATGATATTGGATAAGGAGTAATTTTAGGGTTATAAGGTGCAGATTTGGAGGCTACATCTGGGGCGTTCCCCCACATCATCCAGATGTTTCCATTCGTCTTGAGTTCACTGATTTGAATAGAGAAGAAATCTTACTTGCATTCTGGGTAGAAGCAGATCATTCCATGCATACATATTTTCATTTTATTCGCCCGTATGAAGGACGGGCTACGCAGAACACAAGCAGGAGGAATAGGATCATTACAGGTCATTATCATACACGTCGACGTTGGATGGCTAATGAACACTGACGAAGCCAATGGAAGGACACCCATCACAGCACAGTGCTTGTCCCACCAGCTTTTTTAGTTACACACATAATCATGATAATTAACCAACTGCACAGTGCACACCAGATCGAACAATACACGTGGTCTCATCTGTATATACTAGAGACCTTCTTCATGCATCACCACCCGCAACGGAACATCCTGATAATCAAGCAGCGGGCTGGGAAGGTGGAGAGAGGAAAGGGAGGGGAGGGGAAGTGGAGGAAGGTGGAGTCGGTGGAAAAGGGAAGAAGGGAACCAAGGGTGGTGTCGGGAATGTCGGGAATGGCGGGATGTTGAACGAGGGAGTAGCCGGCAGTTTACGAGCCGCTCTTGCCGGGCGTATTTGCGCCGACACCAGCAGAGAAGCGCACACGAGGATCACCATGTATTTGGAATAGTGTGATGGTGCCATGACCGTCATTGTTTGCCAATTGGGACTATCCTGGGCTGCTATTCGAAGGAAGAGGAAGGAAGGCTTTTTATAGCAAAAACAAGAATATACGATTCATCAGGTTGGCCATGGTGGAAATGAATGGCCTCCGGGTTTGGTAAGGGCCTGGCAACCTTTTGCGCTCTAATAAATAGAACCAAGCCAGCACAGCACAGTACGAGAGAGTGCGGTTAGCTTTCAAGTAACCCCACAGTTTCATAATACCATAAAGCCTGTCGGTTTGATCTAACTAGGAGTACGTACAGAATATGATATATGTGGACTACGGATGGTTTACATAAGTAGAACAAAGGCTGAGATGGTAGTTGGTCCTTGCTCATTTGCTTTAATTTGATGGCCATTGCGTCTGCAAGGCAGTTGAGACTTTCAGGGCCAATTAAAGAGAACAAACATTCCATGAGAGCCCTTTCATGTTGGCCAACATTTACTAGAAATACTCCTTCATTGTAAAGTGCGTGTGTACATGAATAAAAGAAAAGAAGATAAGTGATTTGAAAGTTCTAAAACTCATCAGGACAGTGCAATAGAGTTTTAAAATTCACAAAAATTACATTCAAATCTTGTAACCTGTCAAAATAGTACAATATGAGTTGTTCCATAAACTCCATTCAACTTGGTTATTGAAAAAATGCTGACGTTTTCTTTCTATACTTGTGGCGATGAAGTAGCTAAAACAATGTTATTTTTATACAAATAAAATTTTACTTAAATTAAAATATAAGGTAATTTAATATATATATATATATTTGTAAAGGTGATCAACCCTCTTGTTATTATCCCACCATCATCGGGTCATTGGGTCCTTACCAATGATTGACGACTCTCATTGACCACAAGGGACGACCGTTGCTAGCCATCTTTGTCCCTCCTCCTCCCGACGTGTCGACCATTGCCCCCAATGACCGATGAGGGCCGGAACTCTCACTAGGTTTGGGCAAGAGGTGACCTCGCCTATGGTTGGCAAGGGTGATCTCACCCAAAGCAAGGGTCACCTCGCCTAGCTCTCTTTGGGCATTACTGGTGGTCAACCATTAATGAAAAAGAAAGAAAAAAGGAAAACAATTCAGAAAAAGGGTAAAGAATTAAAATGCTTTTAACCAATCGAAAAGTCAAGTTCTTTTTTAAAATTGATATAATCATTCCAAGTTTTTATTTGAAATAAAATTTTGCCTAAAGTGACAAATTTATCACAAACTTTTTTTTTATTAAGATGAAAAATACTTTAACGTAACACATTTTTAAAACTTTTTTCAATATGAAAAAAAAATAATCTCAAACTAAATTTTGCATTTTAAATTTTTCTTCTTCTTCTTCTTCTTCCGGCGGAGGAAGCTAAAATTTGTTATGATAATGTAATTGAGTATTAAAACAAAGAAGGCCTAGCGAGGGCAATCAATCTTAAAACTTGTCAAATTTGTATAATCGGCGAGGGCATGAGTTCTTTCCTCCGCGGCCCGCCATGGCTAGCGGAGGAAAGTGAGAAGAAAAGAAAAAGGAAAAAGGAAAAACGGAAAAAATAAGATGAAAATGTTTTTGGTGAGGTAAATGTGTCACGGTTCGTAAAATTTGGGATTTTTCATATCACCAAAAAAAAAAAAAAAAAAATTGGGTAAATTTGTCACTTTAGGCAAAGTTTGGGGTTTTTGGTGGTCTTTTCCTTATTTGAAATAAGATCTACTTGACCCTTATTTTAAAAATGCTAAGGTTATTTTTGGGACAAGTATAAAAATAATTGAAGTATACTGTAAGTTCTAAAATTTGTTAGGATAGTGTAATTGAGTATTAAAACTAATGGAAAAAACTTGTCAAATTGATATAATATGAGTTCTTTTGTTAATTCCATCCAACTTGACTAAATGAAAATATTGGCGTTATTTTTTTATTAATATTTTCTTTATATGTGGTGATGATGTGGCTAAAACAACGTTGTTTTAGTCCAAGTTTGATTTTTAAAACAATTTTTATTTAAACTAAATTAATATATATGTGGTATTTTAATTTATAATGAAAGGTGATCAACTCTCATCGCTATTGCCCCACCATTATTAGGTCGCTTGGCCTCAGCCTTGGTGACCCTCACCGACAGTAGGTGACGGCCCCCGTAGTGCCAGCCTCAGGCTACGCAACCCTCATTTAACTTTCAAGGGTGGCCTCACCTGGCCAGCTAACACAACGTTACCCAAGGCAAGGGTTGCATTGCTGGTGGTTGGCCATCACTTGAGATCGGCCACTAATCGGCCACTAGCGAAGAAGAAAGAAAAAAGGTAAAAATTCAAGAAAAAAGGTAAATTATTAAAATGCTTTTTGATCACTCAGAAAGTCAAGTCCTTTTTTGAAATAAATATAATCACTTTATGCCTTTATTTAAAAGAAGATTTACTTTAAACTTTTATTTTTATTTAAGAAAATGACGAGACTTTGGAACTTTGTTTGGAAATATCCGAAAGAAGAAGCAACAAGTTCGGATTTCGTTGACGAGGATGTGAAGCTTCTCATGGTGCCGAGCTACCGAGCGAGAGTTTTACGGGTGGGCTGGGCCGGGCCAATGGGCCTTTTTTCAGGTGATGAGTTTCACTGTCCTCTGTCGTCAAATTCGGTTAAGACAACGGAAAGCCGTCAGCAATCGCGGCAAACCGACGGACATGCTGTGCACCACCGCACTGTCCTGCTGTCCGAGGCCGAGCGCTCGTCCTCCGCTTGCGAAATCCCCTCTCCTTCATCGCCCGGCTCTTCCCCTCTCTTCTCTCTCCAGCTCTCCCACCGGGTAACCCCTCCAATTCCTTTGCTTTTACTCTCGCTCGCTCGCTCGCTCGCTTTCCCAAGTTCTCATTGAGGAGCACCAGTTGGAATTCTACTTAATTCCGTCCGAATGGCATTGCGTCGTCTCATCTGAATCCTTGTCTCTGCTTTAGGAGGCGCAACTCGTGGGGCTGGACGTGGACTTGGAGATGGGTCTCTCGATTTCTCTCCCTTTACTTGTCCCTCCTCACCTCTGTCTCTGTTTCACAGGCCCACCAGTATCCTCCCTCTCCTTCCTTCGCTCACGCCTGCGAGGATGTCCACACTTACTATGCCCAGCTCGGGACTTCGAGAGGCCATGCTCTTCAGAAAAAGCTGCATTCCCTCATCTCTCCTCATCGCTCCTTGTCCTACAAGCAGGTCACCTCCGATTCCTGATTCTTGATGTTGGTGTCGTATCACATATCATGTATGTACGTATAAAGAAGCATCTTCTTTCGATAATCAGGTGTGGGATGCCCTCAAGATCCTCGATGCTGCTGATGTCGATAACCCCGAAGCTTCCCCGGGGTGTATGGTTTCTTATACCCGTTATCGACATCCCATTAGTATTTCGTACGCATGTATCCTTATGCAACTCTTAGAAATGAACTATTTTTCTTCTTCTTGTTGCGCAGAGTTGAAATTTATACTCTCAAGATCGTGCCAAAGGCTTTAGCTGGGAAGCCTGAGGGATGGAATCGTGAGTCACTTCCATTATTTCTCTGTTAATTGCGCACCGTACATAATACATATTGTAGTGCTCGGGTGTTTATGTACCAAAGCAGCTCAGAGTATGTTGGGTGCTACTTTCTTTCCTTTTGCCCTCTCATTGAAGTCATTTTCTAAGTGAAGTGGCTTGGTTGTTTCCTTGGTTCCAAACAAGCTCTTCAGTGAGTTGACCATTGTTGAAATTGGGGGCTCTGAGGTATGGTGCGAATGCAATGATCTGAGAAATCCAGTTGAAAAGATTGTTTATGATGATTATTTACTTCAGACATTAAGATGAACCCAGTCTGATCAGTTGAAATTCGATCACTAAACCCAACTTTTACCTTCTGTGGTGACATCATAATTGGCTTTGATGTGTCCTATAGCAGTTGCAATAGATTCAGAAGTGTTCACACGAGTATACAACTTTTCTAGGGGAGCATTTATGGCCTCGTTCTTATGGGTTAATTGATCGCGTGGCACTGAGCGATTTACACAACCTTCGCCCATCTGATATAAATGGTAAGGAAGTGATCCTGCGTTAGTGTAAATGGAGATGCCAATCAGAACATGGAATAACTCACCATAATTGTCCCTTGCAGTTAATTCATCTAGAGGAAACAAGTACTATGGAGAATGTGCTTTTACCTCCGCTAAATGTCTGAGACCAGCAAACAAGGAAGCTGCTATTGACACAGAATCAGATAGCAAGAGATGGGCTCCGCCTAGGCAGGTCTACTCTTCTTCATGACTTTGCACGCTTACAATACTTCAGCATAGCTAAAACAGTGGAACATAGTTTCAAAATTTGGGGGACAGCCTCTGAGCATGTTGTAAGGGGTTAAGTGTGGTTGTGGCAATGTCCACATTATCTTGAAACTTACCAATAGCATACAGGCCACAATAGGTATTGCTTCCTAATTGAATACTGAATGTTTAATGAATCAAATGATTCGTGAATCTTCAGGACAATTGCATCTGCTTTTATGCTAATCTGGTATGAATTGGTCTAATCTTTCCATTTAGTTGATTAGTCGTATGTTTATTTTTCCGTAGCTCATATCTTCTTCATGGCATGAGATTGGGACACTATGCTCATGTTCTTTTCCGATCATCAGGTTAGAGGGGATGTTGCACGGGCATTAATGTATATGGCTGTCTGCTATGGGTCTCATCAACCAGGTGGAGGCCCTGATCTTCGCCTCTCTGATTCTCCAAGCATTGGTAGGCTGAATTAATTTAGTGCATCTTTCTCTTTCTGCATCTGCTACCCCTCGACCTACATATTCTTACTTTATTGTTTGCAATGATAACTAGGACTGATGTTTTACCTTTAGCATGAGAACTCTTAGATCTGTCTGTCCCCTTCTGTCATGTTAAGCTTAATGTAAGCTTTCTAGTGGAAGACACTCTTAAAACCCGACTAGACTTCCAACAACATACTTGCTTCTCTGCTTCCTCCCTTTAACTTTTCCTTTTTTTTCCCTCAATTCAGTACTTAATTTGGTCATGCTTTATGAGGTAGGATAAGACTGAGATTATAGACATTTGATTCCTCTTGCTCTTGACAATCAACATAGTAAAAATGTCAACTAGGACCTTTCCAAATGATTCATAACCTAATGCCGGCATTTGAGATGTAGGGACTCATTTGGGAAAATTTTCTGTTTGTAAGGATGATACTGAAGCTTGGGGACCAAATTCCTCCTCAATATTGTATAGGTTTTAAGTGGAATCAAGTACCACATGAGAAGAACGTTACTTTTTTTTGGGCTTGTCTTATTCCTATTCATTAATGTTTGAGCTTTAGCATTTCTTGAGCCAAATCTTAGACAGAAAAGTCAAATCCGGGACTCTCTGTTGTCTTTCAAAATTGATCCTCTTCGAATGTCTCGGTGGAGTTTTCTGATATTAACATAGGAGTTTATGCCTTTTTCTTTTCTTTTTTTTTTTTTCATTTTTCTCATATACTGAGCGTATATCTAGTTATCTCATAAGCTTAAACGGTGTTAGTATAATTTAAGATGACGGTTTCTAGTTTTGGTATATTCCTAGTTCTGTCTGATCATTGACACTCTTCTACTCTGTCCTTTTGCACCTCCATCACAGCTAGCTTGATTTTCTGGCAGTTTAAACATCAGATTCCAAGGACTTATTCTTCATGTTTATCTTTTTGCCTGTCTTCTCTGCCGGTTCTCCATTTTCAACTGGGAAGTTGAACATTCTACTTTCTCAGGTCGAATAAATTTAGCTTTTGACAGAACATGTCTTATGATGTGTGCCACTGATTTAATGCAGAGAAAAGGGAGATGGGACTGCTTTCTACACTGCTGAGATGGAATAAACTCGATCCACCTTCAAGGGAAGAGAAGCAGAGAAATGACCGGATATGCAAGTTTTATCAGCATAATAGAAATCCTTTTGTTGATCATCCAGAGTATGCTGATCTGATATGGAAGCAAAAATAGTTATGGCGATTCAATCGTGTCATTGTCAATAAAAAATAAAAAATTATGGTTAATCCATGTAACATGAACAGACAAACAATATGATTGTACTGTAAGGCGGCATGTCTATGTGTGCTGCCAGTCGATTCATTTGTCGTCACACCAAAAGGCCCTCAGACTTGCATTCTATTACATTGCTTCCAGTACTTCCCATTTGACTGGGAGTGTATACCAAATGCAGTCCTACTTATTTAGCTGCTTCTCTTGTTTTGGGGTTGGATTTTGTTAAGAGGAAGATCGTGCATAAATCACAGCACTTGCCTAGGGCGAAGGGCTGTGGCATTCTGTTTCTTTTGTTTTCTTAATCAAAGTATTTCTTGATAAAAAGTGGTCTGCATGGTTTAAACTTTTTTGTGTTTGGAAATCCGGTGAAATTCAGTGGAAATCTAGGAATTGCGTTTCTCTCTCGAAAATCTACAAAGTGCTTTCCCGGGCTGTTGTAATAAGTTTATTTGACGGAATTCAGTTCCTTTTTTAGAGCACAAGGAGGGAGGTACGTATAGCCTTTAGCTATGGAATGGTGCATAGGAGGTACAGGGCAGGAGAAAAAGTTCAGTTCAAGGGACTGCTGATTTATATAGGACGTAACTGAATTAAGGGAGCAGCTTGGAATTCAAAAGCAGAATGGTGGAGTTCAATTTAGAGATGGCCTGAACTGAGGCCATAGAACGACAGAGGAGGAGCACTGAAGCCACATTTCAACATGGAAATGGGTATTTAATTACTCATGAAAGTAAGATGCTAAAATAGATCCACATAAAGAACATACGATCGTATTTTTTGTAAGTCAGCACATAAAGAACATACGATCGTAGGTTTTGTAATGTGTTCTCTTCGCAAGTACTTATTCGGGGCCAAGTACTTCTCGATCCTTTAAAGACTGTACATTCATGGACGGTAATCCATTATTTATCTGCTTACTCGAAATGGCCCGCCGGCATCCTGCTCATCTCCCCCATCAAAATCTCCCCCGAGTAAAATCTCTCGTTCGTCGCCTCTTCCGATCCTTCCTCTTTTTCGCACGGACGGCTTTTGAGTACGTATATATATGGTCCTCGCTTGATGTGGGATCGCTCCCGCTCGCGCTCTTCGTGCGCGTAAAACCGTTCCCAGAAGGAAGGGGAGGGGGCGTGTTCTGCACCAGATGGCAACATCGTCTTCTCCGAGGAAGCAGAGGAAGAAGCATTACGCGTGGGTCGTCTCCGCCTTCCTCGCCCTGTTCCTCCTCTCCGTCTTCCTCTTCAACCAGGGCTCCCGCTCCCTCCAGCCCTCCGTCTCCTTCTACCGCCATCTCTTCCCCCAAACTCTTCCTCCTCCTCCTCCTCCTCCTCCTCCTCCTCCCCTCTCCAACTCAACATCCCTCCGCCAAGAACCCCTACCTCCGCATTCTCCGGTCGAGCCGTCGGGCTCCGACATCGATGGCAGCCCAGATGCGGACCTCATTGCCGAATCCGAGCAAAACCCAGTTCCCAACGTCGCGCCTGCGGGCTCGGTCGCTGATAAAGGCGGCGACTTGACGACGGATAGCCTCGAGAAATGTGATTTGTACATGGGGGCGTGGGAGAAGGATGAAGAGTACCCGATTTACGCGCCTGGGTCGTGCCCCTTCGTGGACGAAGCTTTTGATTGCCAGAACAACGGAAGGCCCGATTCGGACTATTTAAAATGGAGATGGAAGCCCGACGGTTGCGATCTACCCAGGTAACGCCTACTGCTGTTCCCCTCCGTCGGTGTTCTAATTCTAGCTGCCACTTGCTGTGTTGAATGTTTGGTAGCTTTATACGCTTGGATGTGGTAGCGGACATTATTGTGGGTGAGGGTGGCCGGCTTGGTTGTTTTAAGTCATGGTTTCGATATCTACTTCTGTTGTGATAGATAGATGGAAAATGAGGACATGAGAGAGCGCAGGCTTCATGAAGAAACAGAGCACTGGTCCGAGCGTGAAAGAGCGAGAACCTTTTCCATTCTGATAGATTGAAACTCTAAACAAATAATTTCTGCGTGTAAGTTCATGGTCGGTTAATGAAATCTCCAACTTCGTCATGGAATGATTTTGCTCATTCGGATTCAGGTCGGTTTATGAATCAATGGATTTTCTTGTGTCTAAAGAAGCTAACAACAATGCTTAGTCAATCGTCCATTCCAGAGTATCTAACCATGTCAGCCTAAGCTGTAAACTGGTCTTTACCTCATATTCAAAATCAAGATGTTGAACAAGAAGCCAGTGATTGATAAATTGGCCCTTCATACAGTGATGTAGAATTCCAAAGCTTGAAGATAGTGCAGTTAGTTTTTGTTCTGATGATGTGATTCTATATTTCTGATATTAATCTGGTATATCTGATATCTAGACACCGAGGTAATGTGAGTAGAATGCGCTACCTGCTGAAGCAGGTGTGGTTGGGATTTTGATTGAGTAGACAATTTACATAGGATTGTCTTCACTTTTAATGTTTATTCAGAGACTTCTATGTGGTTATCTAGTCAGCTTAAGATGACATATTCCTTTATTTCTTCTGCTCCTTTTTCTTTTGTTTACGAAGACATATATCTTCATTTCTTTGGAAACAACGAAGAACATAATACATGAGAAGATGAGGGAGGAGGGCTCTTATAAGGTTCTGGTCAGTTTCATCTCAGAGATTAGATGGTTTAATTATCAATTCTTTCCATAAGATAGATATAGATGCTTGTGTTACTGGCACTGCTGTATATCCCATTTCTCTTTCCATAATTTTACTGCTGTTCAAAAGTAAATGCACCTACAGTATGTCTGTCTCTAGTTAAGTTTTGCTGTTGCTCAAAAGTTGGGTTTGCGTATCTACTACTACACACACAAACACAATTGTCGTTGACAATAAATCTGTCATTGTCAAATCTCGTGATGCCATTACCTTTCCATGCTTACTTGTTTATTTTATTTGGCCAAATTCCACAATCACTCTTCACTTGTAGGTTTAATGCAACAGACTTCTTGGTGAGACTAAGAGGTAAAAGGTTGATGCTGGTTGGAGACTCCATGAATCGCAACCAATTTGAGTCCATGCTTTGCCTCCTACGAGAAGGCCTGTCGGATAGGAACGGAATGTTTGAAATCCATGGATACAAAATAACCAAGGGAAGAGGATACTATGTGTTCAAGTTCACGGTAATTTTAATTGTTCACTTTTTATGTTATTCGGAGCCAACTTGATGAATTTTTGGGACATGGATAGAAAGGTTTGATCATAGATACTCATTTGTTGCCCAACCAAGATGTTGCGGTGATAATGTAGTTTTTCATCACATGAACTCTGCATTACATAGTATGGCATTGGGAGAAGATGCTTCAGGAAGAAAGTCTGCCTTAGTGATCCAAAACAAAAAGTGGGTTTTCAGTGACCCAAAAACTTAACCATCCTAGTTTACGTTAAAGAAATAGACTCTAGACCCTAAAATGCCCTCAAATTTCTCTTCCTCGAAATATTACTTGAGGATGGTAGCAAGTATCGATCTTTTGATTCTATGATTATATCATCGTTGTGGGATGTTGTAAGGATTGAGGAGTTTCCACTTGGTTGGCTATACAGGGCCTAATTTCTCTTGGCAGTTGGCTTCTTTAGTGTGCTTTTGACACCTGGCTTCTTTAGTGTGCTTCCAACACCTAGTTTCTCCCTCTCTCTTTAGGTGGACAATGGGCAACATTTATGTCCGATATAAAGAGCTAGAGAGAGAAACAATCCTTGTTACAGAGATTGGCTCCGACTTGATGAAGTCATGAGTAACTATGGAGCTTGTTACTTATCTAGAAATTAGTCCTGCATGTCACGTGTTTCCATTTTCTGTTGGTGCAGTCCTTCATTTGATGAGAAGTGCTTGAGTGACTTAAAAAATTAGAAGTACGTCAATAAATATTTATTTTAGCATATCAAGTGCCTTCCACATGGATGGTTGCATGCTAGAGGATTACCATTGGAAATAGGAAAATCATGGTTTGTGGCTTTAACTTGCATGCATTTAATTCCTTGAGCAGGATTATAACTGTACTGTGGAATTTGTGAGATCACATTTTCTTGCGAGGGAAGGAGTGCGTATCAATGGACAAGGAAACTCAAATCCGACTCTGTCAATAGATAGGATCGACAAATCAGCTAGACGATGGAAGGGGGCAGATATTCTAGTGTTTAATACTGGCCACTGGTGGACCCATGGAAAGACTGCTAGAGGGTATATTTGCTGCCATCTATCTTGTTGATATGTGATTCAAATTCATGTTTGCTCTTGTATCTGACCTGCCGTGGTTTTCTGTTTTGGCCTTTTTTTTTTTATCTTTAATGCTAGTGTGCTGACTATATATTGGTAATATGATGATTATGGATGTTTTTCTTGCGGTTTTGTGTTCATTTTTCTCAAGTTCTTCTTTCCCAATGCAGTAGTAGGTTTGTGAAAATTAATTCTTGCACTTGTGTTCTGGTGTATGCTGATGATTAGATACACTTAAAGGTAAAGGTAACAGAATCGATTCTTCCAGATGTTATTATTCCTTCAAATTCTGGGAAACAAGTAGTTCAATGTCTTTTTCTTGCAGGAAGAACTATTATAAAGAAGGTGACTATGTCTATCCAAAATTTGATGCAGTAGAGGCTTATAGAAGGGCTTTGAGAACCTGGGCAAAGTGGATAGATGCGAATGTGAATCCTGAGAAGCAGTTGGTGTTTTATCGTGGATACTCATCTGCTCATTTCAGGTATGTCTACAATGATCATAAAAAATTCGGTTTTCACTTTGCGCGGGTCCACATTTGTCGAACCTTTTCTTCTAGTTAACTTCACCTCAGAATAGGAATTCTAGGCAGCCATCAATATGGAAGTTGTTGCGGAGAATGATTTGTCTTCTATAATTAAGACAGCCACTGACATAAGGGGGTGATGCTTATGAGTTTTACACGTTTACGAAAACAGAGGTGGAGATTGGGATTCAGGTGGGACATGTAATGGAGAAACAGGACCGATCTCAAGTGGGGGCTTCCTCAACAATTATCCTTTGAAAATGAGGATAGTGGAGGAGGTCATCAAGGAAATGCGAGTTCCCGTGATGCTTCTCAATGTAACGAGGTTGACCAACTTCCGCAAGGATGGCCATCCGTCAGTATATGGAAAAAACACGACCAAAGGACGGAAGGTATCGATCAGACGCCAAGATTGCAGCCATTGGTGTCTTCCTGGGGTTCCCGATTCGTGGAATGAGCTCATTTATGCCTCTCTTGTTTTCCGACAAACCATTTCCACAAGCTACACATAATACATGAGTGCAAGCGTTTTTTTCAAATTTGACGGTGCGGACAAGTTTGCGAGGAACATGTGAAATGGTTTGTGCACATGTGGAGAGAAAGAAAGTTTTTTTTTTTTTTTTTTGGGTCTAATGGAGAGAAAAAGAGTTGACCGTTAGGGAATTCTACTCATGATTGATTCACATTAGAGAGACAAAAACATGGGTTGGTCACCACCCATCGTTGCAACGTGGATGGTAGGGCTGCTGGACTCCACGCAGGAGGTTTCAGTTTCGAAGCCCCTGCGAAGCAGAGAGGCTGAAGCGTTGCGTGATGTCTTGCCCGGGATGCGTGGGTGGTGGTTTCTTGCGTGCCTCCCCAGGGTTTACTCCCCGACTGCCGGCCGTGTGGTGGGTTCCCTGGGTCACCAAAAAAAAAAAAAAAAAAAAACATGGGTTGGTCTTCATTCAAACTCCTCTGTAGATTTCCATGTTCCGGGTGCGGGAGGGCAGGGCCCTCAAATCTTGTCTCGGATGATCTAAAAGGAAGAAGAAATTCTTATTTTACTCAAAGCAAGCCCAAGGTCTCTCTACCTACATCACGACATTGGTCCACCAAAAATAATCATTTGGAGACGAAGTCCTTTTGAACGGTTCCGTAAGATCGTAAGACTCGTCCCCAATATTAAACCCAATTCGTGCTGACAGGAAGATCGTGGGGTCTTCTTAAGATATATAATATTAACACCTTCCCCTGCTTGACTGCTTTGGAAATCTGTCGTGCAGCTGAACCAGTAGTACAAATGATACAATCCATTCACAGCATTAGGTTCGTCCAACACGTTTCATCTCTCACGGTCAAACCACGGTTCACGCCGAGGAAAAAAAAGCAGACCGCTTGTCTTCATCGATTCGTTTTATGGAACGTCGATTTTAGATATATTAAGATCGACTGCGATCGCGCAAACATGACCTGTTCTTTTCATTTGTGGATGTACCGGTCGGTCGGTCCCTTGTTAAATTCCAACGTGGGCTGAACCCACCAATCATGCGCCCACGAAAAGTAGAGCCTAAAAACGGAGAGGGAATGATTTGTGGGATTGACTTGCGAGGAGAGACTTTTTTGAGTGGCAGGTAGCAAATGAGAATGAATGAACGTTTGAGGTTCCAGGAAACTTGACGAGAACAGAACCCCCCTTTTGAACGGGAGGCAGTGGGGATGGCGAAGATTGACTTCGCTATTGCTTTTGATTCAAGAACTTTTCCAAGACGATTTGCGTGGACCACGGAGTTTGTACTCCATTGACTTTTGTCTCCATCTCTTTAGCCAGGGACTTGCTTGCCTTGCACGCCTGAAGGTGCAAGGATGAAAGTGGGACGGACGGACGGACGGGGAGCATGTCACGAGGGGAATGGAATCGAACCGAATTGAAGCTAACAGAATTAGCATTCTTGGTCAGTGACAACGAATGTTGCCGGAAAAAAGATGGGAGGGTTTTTGTGTATCAAATGTCCATATGGGTGGCTACGAAGGCTATGTTGTATGCAGCGCCTCTTGATTGGGGGATCTTTTGCTTGACATCGCAGGCCACTTGTTTAGCCGTCTTCATTATTATGATTAGGATGAACTAGGAGCCTAATACTCTAATCCTAAGCCCCCCAAAAAAAAAAATTTAAAAAATAAATAAAAATAAAAAGAAGAGATCTATATAGCTCTCAATTATAAATGGTGTTGAAGTTAGATCCCCCCCCCCTCCTCCCTCCTTTTTTTTTTTTTTTGGCAACCCTTTTTCATTTTGTGGGAGTTGGGGTGCGGCTGGTCGTTTCGTTCGGTCTTTGATTGGCATACTAGAGGAATTAGATTAGTAGGTGGTTGGGTGGAGGCAAGGAGTATGGAGAGTAGCTCATATATAATTAATATATATTCTCGTGCCGTCTTGAAGGGAGGCAATCTAAACCAAATGATTTCGAATTCCACGTGGTAATTAAAGGAGGTGGGGGCGGGGAATAGAATTAGGGTTTTGATTAAGAGGAAGCAAAGATATTTGGGGTTGGGGGGATGGCCCTCCCTCCTAATTCCATAGCTTCATCACCGTTTTCGTGATTTTGATAATTGGTGGGGTTATGCTTCTAGATACGAGCGACATTAGATTCTCCAACCCCGTACTTGAAGTTAGGTTTAGACAATTTGCCATCCATTGATTGCCAGCCCCCAATTTTCTCATCAATAGAAAATTTGAGGAGTATTACATTGTTTGATTTTATGAATTTCGATTTCGCCTCGCGCAACATGTTCTAGAAGGAAAATATAGTCCGAGCCCGCCTTTCACCGAATTTCTTTCTTTCATGTGCTACGGACTTAACGTCAAATTATCTGATGTCGTGCTCGATCTTTATTTCTCATCTTAGGGTCAAGCACGATATTTTCAAAATAACTTCTCAATCATCGCGCTTACTTTATCTGGATTTTACCCGTCTCTAAGATGCTTTCAGAGATGGAAACGAATTGTTGAAATGCTTGAGAAACTTCACGTGAAGAAACTCAAACTTTTTAAACCGACACCTGAGTAATGAAGCTGACATTTTTTACGTGGACTTTGGTTAGGGCATTGTGGAAAGCGTAATTAAGAAAGTAACTGTGGAACACGTGATCATTATTCTTTAGTTCCTTATTAGAGAACCAGCAGTTACCTTCACTGGGAGAAGACTCATTAAACTCGCGGAGCGAACCCAATTTAATTTTGCTAAGTAAAAGTCGCGCCCATAATCACGTGGCCTCCATCAATTACTCTTATTACAATTGAATTTAGGCACAGTTATGTCCCATTTTAAGAAAGTTGGTAAGCCCCACCCCTCCCCCTCCTCCCCCCCACCCCCCCCCACCCCACCCCACCCAAAACTTCACTAATAACGCTATTGACCATTTCACAACGGCCTCTTACCTTTCCTCCTTTTTTTTTTTTTTTCCTAAGATATATATGAAAAATTCCATCCTCAATTCACACGTTTCGCATAAGAATTTGTTTCGAAAGAAGAAAAAATGACTCGCAAAGTACATGCAAAACTTAAACGAGTAAAGCAACGGAACATCATGGCCACAGATGCAAATTATTTATTGCACTTTTGTAATGTTCAGTGAGATGTTATTTCATAAATATTGAGGTTAGCAATTTTAATTCAATCTTAAAAAGTAAACTTGCAATGCCCACGATGACATTTCCAACTCATTCATATTTGTCGCTTATTACGCACATTTAATCAATTCAACTAGTATTCGTGCTGCCCTTTTCTAAATACGCACATTGAAAGTAATGTTAATTCAAAAGTGAGAATGAAAACGTAAAGCATGGATCTTGAAGAAATTGATGCATTTTCTAGGGCTTTTTTGTACATTTGGGAAATAAGGATCCATAGAATTGTGAGCTTGAAAGAAAATTAAAATCATTGGAAGTCCTCAAGAGAACATCATTCCATCTTTACCATTTCATCCATTTACATGTAAGAAAATATTGGACACAAATACTAATCTATAGGGTTAGGTGAAAAGAAAGAACATAACTTAACATAGATTAAGAACAACTTTGTTCGGGGATGCGTAATATAATAATGCTTTGTCAAAACAAGAAATTTCTCAAAAAAAAAAAGAGAAACTTCTATCATTAGTCAAAATCAAGCACAAACTTCTTGAGTAAGCGTTAGCTCATAGGGAAAAAAAAGAAGTTGGCAAACGAGAAAAAGCACTCATGGAATTGCTCTTTGGAAAGTAATATTCACAAAATCTCCATCATTCGTTCATAAGGGTATGTGTATATGCAGACTTGTGATGATTCAAGACAGGAAAAAGGCGTGCAAGAATGGGCGACATGTCAAAAACATTATCACCTCGTATTCCAGTCCCCAGTGTACAACAAGGGTCAACACCATATTTTCTACGGGGAAACATATCACCTCTAATATCCTCTTTCCTTTTATTATGTGTGTGTGTGTCTATATATATATATTGCCAGGTCAACATCTTCTTTCACCATCGTTGTAAGCAAATTTCATAGGCCTCAGAAAGATGCTGGTCCATCTACGTATGCCAGACCATCTTGTCTTGTCTCGCATTCCTTAGATTAGAAGAAAACATGGAAGGCTTCTTGAAATGGTGGGTAAAGAACGACACATCATTGCCAACCAACCATATTACCAAGCTAAAAAAAAAAAGGAAAAAGGAAAAAGAAGAAAAAGATAAGGACAAGGGAGGATCCATGCAAATTCAATCGATGACTTCTCAGTCTCCACAAATAAAATTAGCAGGGCACGGACCAACGAAGCGCATAATCATTATTCTCCAGTCAACCTCCCTCAAAAGAGAGCGAGGGAGATGGTCAAACCGCAACGGTGTGAATGCGACGAGGCTTCAAGGAGAGATTCTTTCACTTATTGTGCCTATTCAAACCCCCAAGTGAAGGGCAAAAGGGAAAAATATTTCAAAAAAAGAAGGAAGAAAAAAACTTGTCTAGCCATGGAAGTCCTCATCGATGGAAAACAGACGTGCAAAAATCCCTGCATATTCCAAGCTTATTCCGATTCAAAGTAGCCTCTCTCTCTCTCTCTCTCTCTCTCTCTCTTTCTTTCTGCTCATGTTATCTACAAGGGGTTTTGGTTAAATGGGCTCCTACATGATCATCTGATAAAACTAGATTGTCATTCGATTAGTTCGCTCCGCTCCGCCTGACCAAATCCACCCTGCTTTTTTCTGCTACTTGTTTTCCTCCCTTCTTCCCCGGAACCTCAGATATCGCAGTTCTCTTTCCTCGTGGCTTCAGAATTACCTCTCGTGAGTTCCTCGCAAGAAGGGCATAACATCACTGCCGCTGTCCCCGGTCCTTGGACATATGGCGACGATGACGATCTCAACTCCTGCAATTCTTTCTTCAGCCTCCGGTTCTCGTCGCTCAAGGTCTCGCAGCATTTTTTCAAGAACTGGCAGTCCACTTCTGTCTGCTTCAGTTTGCTCCTGCAAACATCGGTCAGACTCAGATACATATGTATATACTTCATAATTCGGAAGCTATATTATATCTATCGTCCTAACATAAAATAACCAAAATCTCAAAGATGAGGAAGAGAAGAATGAATTCTTTGGACCTTGCTCTCCTATTCTGAAACCAAACTTCCACTTGCCGAGGCTTCAACTTGAGTTGGTCAGCCAATGATTGTTTCTGTGCCTGCATGGAAGATCGATGAACTTTCCTTTTTGTTTTTGGCCTTCTCTCAGAACATACACACTCGAAACATATACGGATCATGACAAGCAGCATGTGTAGAAAGATATCGAAGAGCCCAATTCCGACTGTATCCATAGCCAATTATTATTCATGGATCCTATTAATCTGGCATATGATCTCTACATGTATAATTATTAGATGCAGAATAAATTACATAATAGGGAATGGAGTCATACCGGTGTGAGAGTGGTGTGAAGTTTGAAGCTTTCTTCGAGCAAGGCAGACTGTTCTCTCGTCAATCTGAGTTTCTTCCGGCCACCGTTAAAATCTCCGCCGTCGTCGTTGCTGGTACGAGGTGGACTGATGTGGTCATCTGGAGATTGGTCAACAAAGCTGTTGTGGAAGCTTGACCTGGCTGGATATTCGGCGTTGTTAATGCTGTCCCAGGGATGATCATCAGCTTCCACCTTTGATGACGAGCAGTTAATGGAGAAGGAAAGCCCCAGGCCCACCGTCGAAGGAGCGTCGTTATTCTGCTTGTTCTTCTTCTTCTCTTCCTTGCGCTTCGTCGTGCTCCCACCAACGCTTAACCCTAGAAACAACCCCGTGTTGCATGCTTCCTCAATGTCTCCCATGGCCGAAACCACAGAGGGAGAGGGAGAGGGAGAGGGAGGGCGAAGGAGAGAGAGATGGGGGGGGAGAGAGGAGGTGTTAAGTGGGGGAGAAAAAGTGCTTTTAACTTTCCAATTGGCAAAGTGGAAAAGTGAAGGAGGGGGTAAGGGAGGGTTATATCGGGGAAAGAATCAGTTATGAGTGGGAAGATATACTTGGGTTCCTTAATGGCGTGTGTAGGATTACATTACATAAATATTAAGAAGAGCAATTAAATTATTAGGATGGAGAAACTAAGGAGTAAAGCACTAACGACGATTAGGGACTGATTCCCATATGGAAAAGGAGTAAAGGCGGGCGTTAGGATATTTGGGACTTGACTCCTTTGAGGAAACCAAAATAACTTCCCCTTTGAATGCTTTGACTTGGCACATTCCATCCAATTCCAAACACACCCTCTCTCTCTCTCTCTCTCTCTCTCTCTCTCTCTCTATCTGGCTATTCCATGATGACATGACATTGATATCTCTATCGAAGTCGGTCCAAACAGAGGGGCACCAACTATTCTATATATTGCCATTATTTGAGGAGAAGAAAAACGTATGGCTCCGCCCTAACTATAAGTCCATAATTGATTTGAGGAGGGCTAATTATAAGGGTGACTCTGCGACTGTTGGTAGTCAGTGGTCACCCCCCCTTTATTCCTCCTAGTAGCATAATATCGACAACAGCCTCAATTTATTATTGCCCCCTTTATAATTAAGCTGCTCCGGAACCCTCCCACTACCATAGTTAGACATGAAAAAGAGAGAGGATCGAATCACAATATCTCAACTCCCTTTTGGTTTTTCGAAAGAAAAGAGACATTTACCTACTTGACTACTCGACCTTCGAGACCCTTCTCAAGAGTTTGAACAGGCTGCAATTGCCATATTGGCTACTATTTTCTCCGAGTCCCGAAAGAGAAGCAGAAGACTTATTGAACTAGTTGAGCTTACATTTCTTAGAGAGAGAGAGAGAAAGAGAGAGAGAGATCGTTGAGATAGAAATTATCAGAGCCATTGAATTGTTTCGTGATGCTTTGTCCGGGCAGGTGATTTCGTGATCTCGATCTTCAGAGCCATTGATTTGAGGGAATGTAGAGTCATCATCCCTACATATACCATTTATGCATATTTCCTGTTCTTCCTTTCTAGGCCCCAAAAGATCCCCCCTTTTTCCTGCTCCATCATTCCGCATCCTAAACCTGAGAAACAGTTGCGAACCCAAATTTAACGAATCGCTCCGTCAAACTTTTCTTACCTCGACTATATGGGTGACTGTATGGATTGAACCACGGAGACGAAGCTTGCCAAGAAACGTTTCTCTCAATCTAAATTTC
This sequence comes from Eucalyptus grandis, assembly GCF_016545825.1. Classification (NCBI taxonomy): domain Eukaryota; kingdom Viridiplantae; phylum Streptophyta; class Magnoliopsida; order Myrtales; family Myrtaceae; genus Eucalyptus; species Eucalyptus grandis. The sequence goes on from NC_052612.1 coordinate 38,243,567, forward strand.
GTTGCAATAAATTATACCCTCACAATGGAAAGATATCAAACAATCTAGTATTGTTTATTTGAGCGGCGTCAGGAGATCGAGATTATTGTTACGTTCCTTTGTAGGATAAGTTTTCGCGTCTTTCAGACTGTAGGTTGGAGAAATCTTCTGTGGGTCCGCACCGACATTGAAGTTTAGTGTGAATTTTGAAGAGTCTTTATTCCTAAGAGCGGGGATACCGCTTTTGTGGACCGATTTATGATTAGGATAGATGACGCGACAGAGAAAGTTCAGCAGTCTCGCACGAGCACGAGAAGAACGACGATAGGCCTCGCCTTTAACGTTGTCACTTAATGTCAACTAACCACGCCCAATCCGTAGTTGGGCTTGCCCGAGTCCACATTAGTTTTGATTTCACTTTCATCCATCTCAATATTTCTCACACGATCGCTTGGATATGTTTCCGACAAACGTCGTGCTCCAGCCGCAAAACGCATGGCTTTGATTCATTTTAGACAGCCAAGCATGAAATTTGTGCTTGCCGTGAATCATGTTTCTTGAGCTCCAGAGTCCAAAATATGGTCTATGGCTGCGTAGAAGAATTATGGACAGCGTTTTCTGCAAACATTTCCATGATCATGGTCAGACAGACCCCATTTCTGGTAATATCAGGGATGGCAATGGCGAGAATATATGGTTGATGAGTGGCATTCAGTGTTTCTGCACCGAACCCACTCGGGCAAAACAACTGCGATTCCCGTGGGATTAACTGAGAAACGATTGCTTTCACGCTGCTCAGATGGAACACATGACTCTTGACGCTGAGGCAATCTCAAGCGTCGAAACCAATGGAGACATCAAAGATTCCCTAGACCCCCATTATGTGTATGAGAGAGAGAGATGGGGAAGAAGTTCCCAAAATGTGACGTAGGTCCGATAGGCTCGTCCGGAAGGACCAAGACAAAACATGGATCAATCATGCAGTCATGAGCGGTCTTGTTTGGCATGGAACACTCACGTGAACCACAGCTTCGCTACTTCGTTTGACTGACCCAAAGACCCATCAAACCATAACGTCTGAAGCTCGTGTCCTCACCTCGCTCCCCTGTATCATGTGATGATATACTCTTCGCAAGTGCATGTGCTCTCTCATTTTTCCAACTCTCTCTTTCTTTCCTCCCATCTCTCACCTGTATAGCCCTCTAGATGATGAGACCTTCATTTCTCCTCTCCCTCTGTCTCCTAACTACTACGGCCTTCTATCTCTGCCCCTCCTCAAGCTCACCGGTCGATTCCTCAGTTTTACAAGAAACCAGACGACAGGCCACGATGACAGGAGATATAAACCTACCCTTTCTCGACAGAAAGCTCAAAAGCCACAACATCAAGGTACAGTACTGTTCTACCGATCAACAAACAGATTGAGTTTAGCTTCACTTGCCCCATCTCTTACATATCTTCACAGTTTTCTGAGGTTCCTTCAGTCCCTATAACATGACGTGGATAAGTAATTGCAGGTTCTTGATGACAAAAGTAAAAAATCAAATGTTCAACAGGGTGGTGCTGAACTTCAGACTTTGAGCAACAATGACAGCACAGATGACCTCGTGTATCACATCGACTACCATGGAGTTACAACTCATCCAACTCCAACTCCAAAACACCCCTAAAACACGGCAAACACGGGTGATTCAGCTTTGTCCAACTTGTTATGTATCCTCTCCAATACAAAAAATCATCATGCATCAATTACTTATATTATTAGAAACATTCTTCATGCATCTTTTCCTTACATTTCGATTTCATAAAGGACATAGTTGTCACAGTAATCCGCAAAGAGGAAATGAATTATGACTAATCTAGAATAAAATTCAGCTTTGCCATCTGCTCGCTCAAATACAGTGATCAAGGAGATCATCATTCTATGCGCTTGCCTACTTTCCAATCTAACAGTACTTTGTTCCTCAAGTCTCTGTGTGATGCATATTGCGATGATATATCCTGCAGGTATTAATATTCAAACTACATGAATGCAGCTCCCCCCTTTACATTCTACACTAAAACAAAGAAAACAGATTTTCTGTTCCCCATCGGAATCTATGACAATCATATTCATAAACATTTCCTCGTGATCAAACATTATTATGGCCTTCGAAACCACAACATCAATCTTCATACTCTCCAATTAATAATTACAATGCCTCAAGGTTTCCTTTCATCATCCACTTCCGACTTAATTTGATCAGTTAAATGGCTACACTTTGCTAGTTCTAGTGAGAAGGAACAGCTATTCAGATCCAAAGACAGCAAAACTAAACGCAACCAGTCAACTCTTTAGAGACTTTGAATCTCCATGGCCAAATTTAACTTGACCATAGAATGGAATGGATTTTTGGGATCTAGGAAGCCATCTGTGCAGCTAAAAAAGATGCAAACGAGTTGCTTCTGGAGCTGAAACAAACAAAAGGAGCACTATTCATGGCTAATGTTCCAATATCACCAAAGAAAAGGATATCAGCGCAGTAGCTTGAGTTGAACCATCTCCTGAGGTTTCCACTTCTTTTAAAGTGAAATAAGCGAGGAAAGAAATTATACATCTGAGAAAACCATCATTTTTCAAAAATGAGCTCCAGAATAGTAGAATCAAATTCACCAATTCTTCCTCAAAACCAGCCATTTTCACTAACTGTTCTCAGCTTTGTGCACGCGCGCGTGCAAGAGAGAGAGAGAGAAAGAGAGAGTTAGACAGACAGACAGACAGATAGACAGACAGAGGAGAGAGAGATTCTCCCTTACTAGCATAAATTGTGCAGGCATGTCCATCAAGTCAAATAAATATGGGTCCCAATATCTGCTTACAGGCCACGACCCGTCCACATGCATGCCTTATTTTCTCAGACTGGTCTAATAAATTAGAATTCTTAACATCTATGTTTCAAGAAATCTTCAACAATGTTGCAAAATTCTGAGATTTATCGGAGAGAAACTGATGAAATTATCTGGCATGGCTCAACTACATGTGCAAGCCAAGTATACGAGAGGACCAGCATGATGCGTTGATGCACAAGGATAAAGAAGATCAGAAGGCCTTCTAGGCCAATGTGATGAGCATAATCAGTGCTCTTAGCAACTCGTAACACCAAAGGTACAGGAGTGGAGTCAAAGAGGCATATCCAAGGGGAGGGGAGGAGATTTCCCACAAACTCAACTTATTGACAAAAGAGTTTCCGGTAGGGAGAAGTACATTATATTTGTTGAGAAAGAAACAGAAAAAGAAGAGCGATGGACAGAGATAAACATCCGCATCATAGTACTGCAAGGTTGAAACCAGAGGGGAAGAATGATGTCAGTAATTTGGCTAACTAGGATCAAGGTGGATTAAAACTTGAATCAAGTTAAACGGGCATTGGATATGCAGACCATAAGACTTTGCTCAAGAATAATGTAATCAGGGTGATGACAGCTTTCAAGAAAGAAATCCTGATTTGCTAGTTCAATTATGATCTATGAGATAAAGAAGATAACGCAGACCACCAGGGGGAACCTTACAGAATTCCTTTAGAAGATTGCAACCACTCGGAAGAGCCATGCCTACTTAAGCTGCATAGAAAAATATAGAGGACTAAAATGCCCTGTGATTGGAGAAGTACCTATAAATAGAGAGGACAGATTTTCTTCTTTTTTTCCTGTGTTAAAATACAGTATCTAGCTTCAGAACATGATAATGGAAAAAGAGATTTACATGAGGCAATCAAAGTACAAGCAACTGGATGAAAGAGGCCTCTCCTAACTCTGGAAAGGAATCGTAACTCACAAGTCTGAACATTTTTCTAATCAGTGTTCCTAAGAATCATTCAAGTCATTTTCATTTCCTGCTTTAATCCGCTGGGAACTAGCCAAGCATATGCAAGAAGAAACATGGCAATGCATGGTACTGCTGCTTAAGCATTGAGTGCTTTTGCTCTCCGTGCACTTTGCTCAAGATAGAGGATGCACCAGATGTCAAAATGAGAAATGAATTCAGATCAACTATCTTAACCTTTTAGCTATGGTGGAATAATTCGCAATGGTAAGAGAGTGTGATTTGGTTTCCGTGAAAATTCGTCATAAAGTAAAATCAATGTACTTTCTCCCCTCAAGGGAGGGTGGGCATGGATGCGCATGAAAGAAACGGGTGCGCAAACACAAACGGCTCACTGTCGACACTGCCAACCTTCATGACCACAAAGGTCAGTCTCTATTCGAACACTACAGTAAAAGGAAACAGGTAAATTATGGCATACTAAGTCTGGAGGACATAGATAGAAACCCCCCATATTAGAGAGAGCAAATTTCAGGTTCAGCCAACGAACGGACGTTGTTAGAGAGAAGAGAAAGCCATATGAAAGTGGTGGGAGTCCTTATGATAACTCAGAAAAGCATACACCCGAATGCATTTATTCATAGACCAAGGTGTCATCGTCCGTTTCTTCTATATACATGGACAATTCCACTACAACATACTCCCGAGAAATCACCGAAGGTAGCACAGCTAACGAATCCCCGAAGAAACTTAAACAAGGGACGAGGAAAACAAAAGAGGAGAAAGAAAGATGTGTACAGGGGAAGAGAAGGCGAAAACCGAGAGCTACCCCCCTCCTCAAACAGCAGGTATGTTGGCGAAGGAGAAACCTTTATACCCCTTGTACGCGTAGTAAGCAATGCGCGTGTAGTAGAACCCGGGAATGAACAAGATCGAGCCGAGAATCGCGAAGAACACCCCTGCACCACAAGCCGTTCGAATGCGACGAATGAATCAAGCCGGGAGGAGTAGAACGGGAGCGAATTAGAGTGGGAGCAGAGCAAGGGAGAAAGAGAGAGAGAGAGAGAGAGAGAGAGAGAGAAGACCGTGGGTGCGGTCGCCGCCGACGCGGTAGGAGGCCATGAGGACGCCGAGGACGATGCCGAGGGTGCCGACGAGTAGGAGGGAGACGGCGAGGGCGATCTCCTTGACGGGGGGCCGGCCGCTGGTGAGAGCGAAGGAAGAGTCCATCATCATGTCCTCGTCCGAGATCGAGAAGGCATGGTCCACGTACGCCATTTCCTCCTTCCCCCCCGACCCAAGAGCTGAAAGCAGCGGAGAGGAGATCGTGTGTTTTGGTCTTGGCCTTGGCCTTGGCTGGTGTTCTTGAGCTGAACGAAAAGTTGGCCGACTTTGAACGAAGGAGGGGGGAATTCCAGGGGGGAAGTATCTATCTGCTCGTTCGTTGGTTTCGAGAAGAAGGAAAGGTCGGGGATGACTTTTCTTCTTCCCAGGCGAAAAGTCAGACCGGGAGACTTTTGGACAACGACAACAAACCGGGCTTTGGGCAATCGGGCCCAGAATCAAGCCCACGGATTTATCAATTTACAGACGTGCCTCGTTTTAAGACAGGATACATAGAAAGATAGAAAATAACGTTGCTCGACAGTGACAAGTCAGACGTAGAATATGTTAAAGCATAGACAGAGCTGAGTACGCAACTCCCCCAAGCATAGAACATAATCACCCCTATCCCCTTTACATTTTTATAATGTATAGATTCAGAATTAGAAGCGGATGCACTACAATTTGTTCATATTATTCTAGTTATCCAATTCTGTAACGCACATAAAATATTTTTAATCTTCATAAACTACTTATATGAAAGTAAAGTTATTCACAGAATTGCATAAATGAGAGTGAATCTATAGAAATTTTTTGAGAGAAAAGACGATGTTGAAAACAATTCACTCTGCATAGAGCTTCGAACGGCCAAGCCAATTAGCCACCAATGCAACTCTTATTGTCACGTGTCAACGTGTGATTTATCCACGTTACAATCACCTAGTATTTACTATCCCTATCCCTTGGATAGGTATGTAAGAATTATCGTAACCCACATAATTTTATTAATTATGATTTAATAAATATCTAAGAGCTAAAACGTATTGACTATGAGAAGTTGTAATTCTCATGGAATGAAAAAGTGCAATTCTTATGAAGAAGTTATGGTTCTTATGAAAAGGCAAGAAGGTAGAATGTATTTGATGGAAGGCACCTATTAACAGTCTATATAAATAGAATCTGGTCATTTTTCCAGCCACGACGTGGAACGTGAAAAGAATGTTGTATCCTATCCTCCATAAGACAGAAGACGTTAAGAAAAAGTGGGGGGTTAAAGGGAGAAAAATCGGATTTCTGCACTTCTTTGATTTTCCATGTGAACTCTTTCGACTCTTCATGGTTTGCTATTAACAATTATCTTCAAGGGTATCACTATGGATAAAGGTATATTTTCATATTTCTCTTCGTGAAAATCATGAAAATCAAACATCCTGTGATTTTGTATTTTCACATAAAAAGATTATGTTATCGCTTACAATTGATATTGGAACATGATTTAGGGTTTTATGATTTTTTCCGATTATTGAACTATTATGGTTCATGGATGAAGATTCGTTGAACAATGATGATAATTTTTTTTTTTAATGTTGTTGAAATGATTTTGGAGGTGTTTTGTTGGAGGAAATCCGAAGGATGAAAGGAAACAGGCTGAAACAGGGTGAAAAATGAAGAAAATTTATTAATAGATGCCAAAACGGGAAGAAAGCGCATGAAAGGCGCACCCCATGCACATTGGATGGTTAGGCACGTGGACTCCACGTGCCACCCGCCCCAATGCACATGTTAGAGGGCGAGCACGTGGGATTCAAATGCCAACATGGCGAGAACAATAGGTATGTGCTGTGTACACATTCGCGCGGCACATGCCTGTTGCCGTTCGCTCTGTTATTACAATTTTCTCCTCCGCGCTTATTTACGATTCTGCCATTCTGTGCGTTGCATAATTATGACTCTGTCCTCCATGATGATTATTTACATTTTTTCCCTTATTTGTTGGATAATTATGAATCTGCCATTCTTTACATTTATCCCCTTAGGAATCATGATTTTACTATTTTACCCTTATACTTTAAATATGGTTTTACCCTTGAATGAAATTTGATGAATGTTTGTGCTTTACAATATTAAAAATTCAATTAAGAATGGTTTGCTAATCACCAAAGTGATCAAACCTAAAGGTATATTGAATTTTTGATATTGTAAATTATTTAATTCAATTACCCATGATTAGTTGATGTTATTGTGACAGTCTGATTTTCTACTTCTGTCTTCAATTGAATAAGTTGGGTTTTTCATCGACGAGCCTATAATGCTATTCTCTGAGCCTGATCACTCATGAGATAACTAGACTAGTTGAGGAAGTCATTAAAGGATTTTGGTGCAATAGACTTGAGAATTCGATTAGGAAGCGATTGCTCGACCATGTTAGTCTACAAAGGTTATTGTGGCACAGTTGAAAATATATCAGAGACCGGAAATAGGTCGATTTGACTAAGGTATGTAATTAGTTATGGGTGGTTCCACTTAATTACAAAATTCTCGTTGATCGGCATTAAACCGATTTTTTTGTCATTTGGTACCATGTGCTTGTATATGAAACCTTGAGATTTTCACGACAATCTAGAGTCGCCAATGAGTCGAAGATGTATATTGTGTTTTAAAAGTAATCGACCATAGGTCAGTTGCACCGAAAATTCTTAAAAACTACCCCATAGTTTAGGTCGCGCTAAAACCACGTCTAACTGAATTTAACTGTGAAATTTATTCCGATTTAAGAAATTGAGAACTCTAAAGTGTCACAATTAATTTTAGAAATATTGTTACATCTTTCCAAGGTTCATTAATGATGGGAATTGTTGGTGAAAAAAAATTCAAATGTAGCAAATTAAAAGAATGGGAGAGAGGCCATATTTTAAAGGGATTTTTGGCCTTTATTATGGAACCTTGGGAGGGAGGAATTATAAGAATGTAAATGAGGATTTGTCATTATTAACTAAAGTTGTGAAATAGTAAATGGAAAAAGAGAGCTTCTAGAAATCATGTAAATTCGAAGCTAGGTAAACCAAGGGGATTTCATCACCATTTGAGTCTCATTTGAAGGGGATAATCTTGTTTGGATGTGGTGGGTTACTTGATAATGAAATGAGCAAGTTTTCCATGGAAAAATGACCAATGTCTTGTGAAATTTAGGAAAGTGGTCCCCCATAGTTTTTTTTCCTCTTCTTTCTCACCCCCATTCATGCGTTCCTTCCCCCCTTGCAATGTGCGACACTTCATTTTTCCCTTTCCTTTCTTTTCCTTTTCTTTTTCCCTTTCCTTTCTCAGCCATAAAGCCCTTGTCTTCTTCCTCATCAAGCTATAGTCCCCTGTTTCGGCTTCCTCTTGGCCGACCAGCTCAAAACAACAGCAAAAAAAAAACAGAGGAGTTCCCTGTTTCGATGCCGCCAAACCAGATGCAACAACCGATCACAACTTGAAGTGTCATTCATGTTCCACTTATCTCTGTCTTGGTACTTGTTTGTAGATCAAACCCCCTCACCAGCAAGCCGGCACCTCACCAAGACAGGCGCCACAATAGCTTCCTTGTGCCGAAAATTCTGCAGCTCCCTTCACTGGTGTTGTCGCAACACCTCGGCTCACCCCTCCTTCATTTTAGCTCATTCTCATCATTGAAGAGCCCAAAACCTTCATTTGTGTTGCCGTTTAGCTACCGGAACACAAGTGAATTTGAACCAACCCGCCAGCAAGCGAGCCAACACCGTCATGTCGCAGCCGCGCCCTTGCGATTGCAACTCCTTTACTGCTCGTTTTCCATCGGCAGAGGGCAAGCCCTTTCAGCCGTGAGCCGAGGGCTTCCAAGCTGACCGAAGCCACTTCGGTGTCCTTGGAGGTCGCAGTGTAGCTGCTACCACTCAGTCAGCAACAGTAGCTCTGGATTTCCTTGGTTAGGTGAGTTAATTTCCCTAAATTTTGATTAGGGGATGATTACACTTATTTAGGAGATTGGTTTGGTTAGAGATTAGTTTAGGTAAGCTTAAATGGAGGTTAGTGATGATTTACAATAGTTATATTTGTCTTAGAATGGGTTAATAATAGTCTAATGAGGGAGATTAGCATCATTGAGAATGGGTTGTTCGAAAACAAGGGCTATTCTTCGGAATTGGTTCCTAGACGCTTGCCGTTTGTAAATTTTGTAGGTCGAGATTGGCTGCGAATTGGAAGCTGACGTCCTCTAGAGAAATGTTTTAGACATCTTAAGCTACAACATATATTTTTCTCAATATTTTCAGGAACTCAAAAGTGGGAGATATCCACTCCGCCATTTTCAAACAGATTTCAATTTTCGTTGGAACTAGTGACCTTTTAGAATTCTATGGGTTTTTATCAACTCTTAAAATTCGAATTTTAAAATGGTTTCTTTATAAAAGTTGTTTTTAACATCTTCTAGTTTAACATACTCAAATTTTATATTAAACGAACATGTTTCAAGCCTTGAACCAAACTGATTTCGAAAAACTAACTTTCTAGAAACGGACTCGATTTTGGCGCTAGATTGAGCGATTTACTAGGCCGAATCTAGAAGGATCTGGATTTAGATGTCTGCATGAAAAATGTTTGTTTACGTGTTCTTTTCAACATGTTCAAATTTTAAAATTTTATGAAGTCAATTAATTAAATTTCTAAAGTGAAAACCGAAGACGTGCAAGTATATTGTGTCTGTTGGTTAGGGTCAAAGAGTTTGTAATTAATTATAATGCTTTGCTTGCTTGAATTTTGGGCCCGTTTGGTTCGGTTTTGGGAAATGTCATTGGGAGAATGCAAGTATCTTTGAGGTAAAGAAGCTTTTGGAAATGTTAGACCGTTTGGTAAATTATAACATTGAAATGCAACTTAGCAAAAACACCGTTTTGTTATTTTTATTTTTTTAAGTCTGAAATCAAATTCGGCGGCCGGGCGGGCGGCCAGATCGGCCGTCGCGACCGCCAGATCTAGCCGCCGGAGGTCGCGGAGGCCAGATCGGCGCCGAATGGCGAGATCGGCCTCAAGACCCTCAAATCGGCCGTCGAACGGCCGAAGCCTCGCCCTGGTCGCCGGCTCGCGTGAGACCCGGCGACGCGGCCGAGGTCCGTGCGACCTCGGGCGGCGTCGCCTGGTCATCGCCTGGCTTGCGCGCGTTAGGCGGCGCCGCCTGAGGTCGCCCGACCTTAGGCCACCTCGCCTGAGGTTTGTGCGACCTCAGGCGAGGCTTCCCGGCGGCCAGATCTGGCCGCTGCGGCTGAGCGCCACCCACCACAAGAAGAAGACGAACGGCGAAGAAGAAGGCGAACGGCGGAGGAGACGATGAACAATAACTCGGTGAACAGTAAACTCGCATCTCCAGAATGCCCAATGCTCAAAGCTAGTCCTCCCCGGCATTCGGCTTTCAGCATTTAAAATGCCTGCATTTTGCAAATGGGCATTCAAAAGCTCTCGCCAAACACTCAAAATTTTCCCCAATGGGCTTTATGGGCCCAAAGCCCCTTGGGAATAGCCAACCAAACACCCCCTTTATATATGGTGATGCGATTGAATTATGCAACTGATTGATGAAATATGAAGTTTGACAAATGCATAAATGATATATATATATTTGTCATGAGCCTTTGGGGCCAGACGATGCTCATTTGGGAATGTCCAAGTCAACGGATGCCGGTCGGAGTGGAGGCTAGACTGATGCTCCTAATCGGAATGCCGTCTAGATGTAAACATTGCCATGCTCGATGGTGTGAGACGATGCCCGGTTATGCTGGAAGACCGCATTTTGTTGCGTTGGTTGAGGCTAGTGAATTGAAATCAGTTGAAACGCATGAATGATTGAAAGTGAGGGAGCTAATTAGGAGACATAATTTTATGGTGTGGTATGAGACGTATCATAATAATTTAGTCTGATAATTAGGGGCCCGTGTGATTGTGATGTGATGTACGCCATGCATATACATTTGTTGAAATGTCCCTATGATATGTGATGTACGCCATGCATATACATTTGTTGAAATGTCCCTATGATATGTGATCTCAATATAATATGTACAAATTGATTGACACTGATATGTAAGGAAATGCTGATGTTTAGAGAATTATGGGAAATATGGTTAAGATGCGTGTGGGTGTACTTTTCTCCTAATTGAGATTTAGGGGATGAACTTATTGAGATGTTGTCTCACCCCGTTGTGGGCTAAATTTTTTAGGTCCCTAAATGGAAGATTTTCCAAAGACGTGCAGGGGTTCGCAAGAAGTGAAAGCTAGGTCTTTGTTTAGTCTCTGTCAAAAGTCAATAAGTGTTCCATCTAGTTTGGACATGGGGTGATAGTTCACCCTTTTGTTATCGAGAAGTCTGACAGGATCGCTGGGGACCCTGTTCCTATGAACGAGGAGCTCGGAGTGTAGATAGCCTATAAGCTCTTCTTTTTGAAACATATCCATGTCATATTAGAGTTTTATGTATGTAAACACTCTTGTAAAAAATATGGGTGTTTAGTGTAAATATAATCCTATGTTTGCTATACAATCTCTATGTTGTCTGGAGGTTATTATTATGTTTCCACTTATGCAATAAAATCAATGGGTCAGCAACAATTCCTAGGAAATTGCAAATTTTTATTGACCATTGCGGGATGTGCACGCGCTCGAGGGTCGGGTCGTGATAGTTATGACCGAAATTGATATGTTACACATCTTAATTGATGTCATAGGCATATTGAAGTTCATTTATTATAAGAATTTAGGAATTAACCTAAAGGTCAATCAATTTCTTATAATTCATGGACATAATAGTTGGTAATTAATATTTCTTGTTAGATTTGTTTGTATATCCAAATATAGCAAATAAAATTTAATGAGATATATTTATAATTACCAAATTAAATTTATTAGCATCATTATAGTTTAATGTATGTTTGTATATCATAGGATCGCCCAAAGGAAAACTATGATGTACATGTATTGTTAATTTAAATATAATTATGCGATAATCTTAACGCATTAATGTATGAGTACATTTTTGCATATTTGCAGTATCTGTACTTGTTTCACTTCATTTGTACGCTTCGTTTGTTCCTTTATTCAATGGAATGGATTTTCTTTTTTATTGGAGTGAACAAGCTCAATTTCAATTTCACTTTACCAAAAAAAAAAAAATTTACCAAAAAAAAACAAGCTCAATTTCACTTAAGTGTCTTAAATCTTTATTTTCTTCTAATTAAGAAACTAGCTGCTATTATTGACGAGAGTGTTGATGATGAAAAGACTTCCCATAAAGCTTGGGAAAGATCAAACAGACTAAACTTGATGTTCATATGAATGACAATTACAAATAACTTAAAAACTACTTTTCTCAAAACTGATAGCACTAAGAAATTTATAAAATTTGTTGAAGATTGTACTCAAACTGCTGTTTATTTGATGGTATATTAATGAGCACTTTGACCACAATGAAGTATGATGATTTACGTATCATGTATGAACATGTTCTTGAGATGATGAACTTAGCTGCAAAGTTAAAGACTTTGGGAATAAACGTATTGGTATTTTTTAGTACAATTTATACTTAATTCATTACCTCATGAACAATATGAGCCATTTAGATGAATTACAATACTATAAAAGATAAGTGAAATGCAAATGAATTAGCCAATACGCTTGTTCAAGAAGAAATAAGGATAAATAATCAAAAGGCTCATTTTGTTCATATCTTAAGTCATCAAGAAGCTAAAAAGAATTCTAAAAAAAAATGTGGAAGGAATAAGAAGAAAGGATTACATGTCCTGAATGAATTTTCTAAGGTTTCTTAAATGTACAAGAAGAAACACAATCTTAAGTATTACTTTTGTAATAAAGTTGGACACTTCAAGAAAGATTGTTTAAAGCATAAAGTTTGATTCGAAAAGAAATGATAACTTTGTACTTTAGTATGTTTCGAATCAAATTTTACTTAAATTCTTCATAACACTTGGTGAAGTGATTCTAATACCACCATTCATGTGTCAAATATGATGCAAGAAATTCTTGTGATCTAAATCATAAAGCCAAATGCTTTGTGATCACGACAAATAGAAACAAAACTCTAGTTGAAGGTATTGACACATATCGTTTGGTCTTAGATTTTTGGCATTACTTGGATTTGTTTCAAACCCTTGATATACTCATATTTTCCTGCAATTTAGTTTCTTTGTCAGAATTTGATGTAACAGGATTTTCTTGTAAGTTCGATTGTGGATCTTTTGGTTTGTTTAAGAATGATACTTTTATTTGACCTGTAACTTTATGTGCTGGTCTCTAGAAATTTAAACTTGATAATATTTTTGTTGAGATCTTAATAATCTTCCATCATAATATTAGTACTAAACGAGATTTAATGGATGAAAATTCTACTTACTTGTGGCATAAACGTTTAAGTTATATATCCAAGTAAAGGATGCAAAGATTAGTGAAGAATGAAATTCTTCCGAACTTATATTTTACTAACCTTGGAGTATGTATTGATTATATTAAAGATAAACAAGTAAAACATACTAAGAAATGTGTTACAAAAAGCACTAAGTTTCTTGAAATTATACACACCGATATATGTTGTCATTTTGATGTTTCATCTTTTGGTATAGAAAGTTATTTCATCACTTTTATCGATGATTTTTCATGTTATTGTTACATTTATCTATTGTATGATAAATCTCAATATGTGAATACACTTAAGGTGTGTATTAAAGATGTTGAAAGGCAATTAGATAAAAAGGTAAAAATACTATGGTTGAATAGATGTGGTAAATATTATGGAAAGTATGATGAGTCAACAATGTCCGAGTCCATTTGCTAAATTCCTTGAAAGATATGGCATTTGTGCTCAATATACGATATTGAGTACACCGCAACAAAATGGCATAATGGAAAAACGTAGTCGTATTTTAATGGAAATAGTTAGGAGTGTGATGAGTCATTCATATTTACCCTTATATTTATGGATGTGTGCATTAAAAACTTATGTGTATTTATTAAACAAGGTTCCTAGTAAGACAATTTTAAAGGCTCCATTTAAATTATGGACAGAAATGAAATCTAATTTATGACACATGTATGTTATGGGATTGTCCTACAAAAGTAAGAATTTACAATTCACATGAAAAGAAATTTGATTTAAAAACGACCACTGATTACTTCATTGGTTATGCAGAGAATTCCAAATGGTATAGATTTTATTATTTTAATCATATTATGAGAATTGTTAAATTTGGAAATGTTAGGTTCATTGAAAATAGCAACATTAGTGAGAGTGAAAGAATGTGTGATGTTTGCATTCAAGAAATAAGGGTGAAAGTTCTTTTTAAAAAACTTCTAATATTATTGTTCTTGATATTAAAGTTCAATCAAACAATAATCAAGAACAATAAATAAATGATCAAACACTCTATAATGAAGATATCAACATTGAACTTGCAGTAGTTGAATTACAATAAAGAGTATTAAGAAGATTTCAACGAGAAAAGAAGTTGACTATTTCTGATGATTATATGGTTTATTTACAAGAGTTAGAAATTGACGTAGGAATTGGAAATGATCTAGGTTCATTTTCTCAAGTCATGGAATTGGAAGATTCTAATGAATAATTTAATACCATGAAAAAGAGTAAAAATTTATGCATCAAAATCAAGTTCAAGATCTTATTGAATTGCCTAAATGATATAAAAAGGTTTAGTGTAAATGAGTTTTTAAGATGAAGCGTGATTCTAAAGGCAATATTTATTATGTATAGGGTCATATTTGTTTCAAAAAGAATGCATTGATTATAAGCAAACATTTTCACTGACCTCCGGGAAAGACTTACTTAGAATCATTATGGTTTTAGTGGCTTATTGTGACTTAAAGATGGATGCTAAAACCACATTTCTTAATAAGAATTTGGAAGAAGATGCTCATATGGACCAACTCGAGGGCTTTTCAATTAAAAGAAAAAAAATACATTGTGTGTAAATTAAAGAAATTAATATATAGACTTAAATAAGCTTCTTGACAATGATATCTTAAGCCTACATTGATAAAATTTTAGAAATATTCAATATGGATAAATGTTCAACAGAAAAATTTCAATTCAGAAATGTGACAAATTTAACCTTATTTAATATCTAAAAAGTGAATTAGAACTTGAACAAATGAAAAATATTCCTTATACATTTGTTGTTGGGAGTTTAATGTATATCCAAACTTACACTATACCAAACATTAGTTTTGCTATCAAAATGCTTGGCAATATCAAAGTAATCTTCGATTGGATCATTGGAAAATTGCAAAGAATATTCTCAAATACTTGCAAAGAACAAAAAATCTTATACTTACTTATAACAGATTCGATCATCTTGAGCTGATTAGATATTTAGATTCAAATTTAGCTGGATGTGTCAATACAAGAAAATCAACATTTAGTTACTTGTTTCTTCTGGTTGGAAGGGCAATATCTTGGAAAAATGCGAAGTAGTCAGTTATTGTTGCATTCACTATGGAGGTTGAATTTGTGGCTTACTTTGAGGCTATTATTTGTGAATTATGGCTGTGGAATTTTATTTCAGGGCTTGTGATTGTCAATAGTATTTCGAGGCCACTGAAAATTTATTTTGACAACTTTGAAATAGTTTTCTTCTCAAAGAACGACAAGTATTCTAAGAGTACTAAGCATATGAAAATTAAGTACTTGTCTGTTAAAGAAGAAGTATAGAAACCTAGAGTGTTAATTGAACACATTAGCACCAATATTATAATAGTATATTTTTTAACGAAAGGACTATTGCCCAAAACATTTAATAAACATGTTGAAAGGATGGGTATTATTGGACGTCATCAATGATTGCGTTATGATTGCATTAAGTTTATATATTTGACACTTTGAGCTCAATTATTTGTTTATGATATTTCTTATATTCTAAATAGTATATATTATGGAATCGGATTAATATTAAATAGGATAGTTTCTAACGAAGACATTATGGTTGGACCATTATTGTACTTCTCATGTATGGATTATGTTAAGTGGAGAGCTATCGTTATAGTACATGGAATGGACTATATCGACTAATGATATATAATCGCCTTGACTCGCATTAGTTTGCGTTACTTAATTGTGATTATTATGTGATAGCCAATTTAAGAAAGATTTTAGCATTATGTTATTGTGATGGTCTTTATTAAACCATGAAAGGAATGTCATATGGGCCAACTAGGGGATGTAAGAATTATCGTGGCCCGCATGATTTTATTAATTATGGTTTAATGAATATTTAAGAGCTAAAACTTATTGGCTATGAGAAGTTGTAATCCTCATGAAATGAAAATGTGCAATCCATATGAGGAAGTTACAATTTGTATAAAAAGGCATGAAGGTAGAATATGATTTAATAGAAGACACCTATTGATAGCCTATATAAATAAAATCCGATCCTCTCTCCACCCACGGCTTGAAACATGAAAAGAATGTTATATTCTATCATCCATCGGACTGAATATGTTAAGGAAAAATGGATTAAATGAGAGAAATCAGATTTCTGCATCTTTACGGTTTTCCGCAACAATTATCTTCAAGGATATTGCTATGAAATAAAATATATCTTCATCTTTCTCATCGTAAAAATTATGAAAATTAAAGATCCTGTGTTTTTGTAATTCCACATAAAAGAACTATGATATCAGTTACAAGGCATGCCGACATTTGATGTGGCACTACCACGTGGTGACATGTGTTGCCACCTAGTTTTGATTGAATGCTGACATCACCATTTTCTAGATTGTGCCAAAAACTTCAAAAGTGATAAAATATTTTGTAAACCTAAAAGAAAAAAAATGCAAATAATATATTGTAGGAAAGCTTATGTTGAATACTTTTTGATGGTATAACTTTTTTGTTTTTAGATATTTTTATACTTAAAGATATAAGCTTGGAAATTCCGGCCCTTTTACGGTTCATTTAGTTTCACGGAAAATGTGACATTTCTGGAAAATATTTTTAGGAAACCATTTTTAAGAAAATGTAATTATTTTCTGGTGTTCGGCAAAAATCCGAAAAAAAGTGAAAAACATTTTCCACCATTCACTAAGGAATTTTCTTTTCATTCACTCTTTTTCAATATTTGTTATTATTTTATTTTTAAATAAAAATTAATTCATAATTATTTTTATATTTAAAAATAGATTTTAATTATTTTCTTTTTCTTTTTCTTTGTTTTTGTCTTCCTCTTTTTCTGCTGATCGTCGGCCATTGTGACAGTCAACGACCACCGGAGGCAAGCTCGAGTTCGCCCGATGCCACGAGTGAGCTCGAGCTCGCCGATTTGGTGAGGCTCGAGCTCATCGCTCACCTGGCTCGCTAATCTGGTGAGTGGCGAGCGGCAAGCTAGATTGGCAAGCCAAGAGCCTAGCTCACCATCAATTGGGCGGCTTGAGCTCGTCGTAGATTGGGCGAGCGGTGAACCTCAAGCTTGCCCGTTGCCGGCGAGCTCGAGGCTTGCCGTGGCCGGTCATTGGCGGCCGTCGTGGCTAGTGCCAAGACATAGCAAGAGAGAGAGAGAGACAGAGAGAGAGAGAGAGAGAGAGAGAGAGAGAGAGAGAGAGAGAGAGAGAGAGAGAGAGAGAGGAGGAAAAATAAAAATAAAAAGAATTCAAAATTCAAATTTTTTTTTAAAAAGGAAAGATAAAAATGTTAATATGGGACCACCGCCAACGGTGGCCACGATGGCTAAAACTTTACTCTCCCATCCAGGGGGGAGGGGTTCGAAACCCCGTGTCCTCATTGCACGACTCACCTATGGCTGGGCCTATGGTGGTGGTTCAGTTCGCTCCGGGTTTACGTCGTCGGTTGCCGGCCGTACGGTGATTACTAGGTCACAAAAAAAAATGTTAATATGGGTGTGAGATAAGAGAAAGTAAGTGAAGACAATGCTTTCCTCTTTTTCAAAAGTAGAAAATATTTTCTCTTATTTTAGAAGATTTTTTTTCTCCTTAGAAAATATTTTCCCCACTAATTCATATGAAACAAATACCGGAAAATCTGAAAAATATTTTCCTAAAAAATATTTTTTATGAAACGAACAAAGCCTAAGTACGGTGCAATTTTATCATAAATGGTGCCCACAAAGAGAGACATGACCTTCAAAACATGATCAAGGGCATATCGGCTACAATTTACATGAAGAAAGTGTAAAAGGAAAAAGTTTTTTTTCAAAGCGTTATATTTGTACTCGATAGGTCTGCATCGTGATATTTTATTAAAAAATGCTGGGTGATGCAAAGCGAATACAATGCACGGAAAACAATCAACACTTTCTTTCGTATTAATGTTGAATCTGGATTAAGCGGAATGTCTAGTATCTTTTGCGCGCCATGATCAACAGTTATTTTACCCAACATATGTATTGTCGGTAGTCGAAAATGCATTCACAATTTGGAAAAGCCCAAGTCTCCACAGCCAACTGTCCCACTTGATCGACACAATTCAAAGTTTATCCAACATATAATATTGTTTCGATAGAGACGTGGCATAACTTTCTTCGACAAGGAAAAATAAAAAAGTTGTCTTCTTCCTTTTCCTATCTTTTCTTAGGTCAGACAAAAATTTGTGCAAATAAAGAGATTTTTACCTTTTATATCCGGCCGACCATCTCTTTTTGGATCCCATGATGACTTGTTTTAGGTAGATCGGAGCTTGTTTATGTTAACTGTTCTCTCAAAAAATTAAAGAAATAAGTATATCAGAAATCCTAAAATTTGTCAAAAATATGCAATTGAATTTTAAAACTTTCAAAAATGCAATCAATTCCTAAAGTTTGTAACGAACTAGAAGTGATACCCGCCAATTCTTAATTGTAAAGTGTGCAAAAGGGCGAGCGAATTCACTCAAACAGTAAATGGATCTATAGTATGAAGGCTTCGCTTGATGCATATTTCATATTCTTTGTTGTTTGTCCAAACCTTAAACGAACTATTTATTTGTTAGATTTTAAGCCACATTTCCATGCGCAAATGGCATTCGAATATCGTTTTTAGACTTCGATTTGCTCGGCTATGCGGTCGTACTAATGCAAATACTTTCGGCTGAAACGAACTGACGCATGGAGTAGGCTAGCTCCAAGTCTAGTGGGCTTATGGATCTGTGATTTGCAGGACTTCCTAGCACAATCAACTGTAAACACAAGCTGATAATGTACTGTGAGCTCGCATTCAGATCTCTCCCAAAAATTACCAGCTTTATCTACGGACTAGCAAGGAAACCCAGAAGAAGAAGAAGAAGAAAGAAGCCTGATACATCTGCCATTTATTTTACGCTACCTACTACTGAACCATCATGACAAAACAGAAAGATAACTACAATCAAATTGAAGTGCTTTTGTATATAGTTGGGTACGCACATTTGATATATGATACTACCGCAACTAGCAAGCTAGAAGAAGATATCTCTTTCAACTTGATCGTATCTTCTTGGAAGGCTTCCCAATGACCAGGAAGACGGAGGCAAGATCGTGCGGAACCTGAAAGAATCCTTGAGGAGGAGGCCCCGACGCTTTTCTCCTCGGAGGCCGAGGCTTCTTTGGTGCCGGTGGACATGCCCTGGCAGTGTGGCCAGTCATGGGATCAGGACACGACTTGGGGGTGCGGCACTCGTCTTCGTCGTCAGGCGAGGAGTGAAGCTGCTTTCTCTCGCACGGGGCTAAGTCGGAGAGCTTAGATCCGGAGCTGACGACGATGGTTCTGATTGGGGTTGATGGCCTGAATTCTTCTGAGACTCCCATTCCCATGTCAGTTCTCCCACTTGCACAACCCCTGGCTGCTTGCTCGTGGTACGTAACGTGTCCTCTTCAGTTCACTGCGCAGTTCTGCAACTGAGAATCCCCTGGGATACCCAGGTTTTTATTATGATCTTGGTACAAGAAGAGAGCAGAAGTGCTTGCAGAGAGGGAGAGAGACAAAGGCGTGCATAAAGGCAATCGAGAGGATGATGATGAGTGGCGATGAAAGCGAGACAGATGGGAGTGATGAGGACGAGCTACTGCTGGACTATGGAAGATAAGTGGCGCAACATGACAGCGACCTTTTTCCATGTCTGAAAAAAAGCAAATGACAGTCGCGTTTTGGAAGCGAGCGAGTACTTCATTCGTAACTTTTTTGGTAGCCCAAGAGCGTAAAGGCACGGCTACGCGAAAAGTTAATTTCTTGTGAGTCTAATGAATTATTTAAGGTTGGTATCTTTGACATAGGTTAGTAATCTCGATCCATTGCAATCTGCACACAATTTGTGAGATTTGAAGGTATGAATTTTAATTCTTGAACTGAAGTTTTTTTACATTCCAATCAACTACATCAATTTTGGGGTCATTAGTGACATTATTAAATTAACATTATGTACTACGTTATGTTAAATCTAGACGATCATGTCCTTATGCAAACATGTGGAACTCACATAAGATCTATCATTTTTATCATTCTGATTCTATTTAATACATACGTAAAATTGATTCGATAATTTCTTCTGTTTATATAAGCTATGGGGTCCTATTTCCACCTATTTTCATCATCGGAAATTTCATCACTTTTGCCTCGCATGGCAATTTAACACCAAACTGAAAAATCCTATTTTTGCGTCCAACTACTCTCAAGAAAATATTATATGAAAATTATACGTGTATAAATATGAATTTGACCTAACATATTATAGGAATACTTTCTCTTTCTCTTGACGATCTTGGCTACCCCTAGGATTGAGCCAGTTAATCCGCTCTGGTTTAAAAGGAAAGTCAAACTAAACTGCAATACCACGCTTTGGAAAATTCTGAGACCCAACTTAAATAAATAAGGATTTGAAACCTTGAGGTCAACTAGACTTTTCAATTCGGTTCGGTTTGGAACCAAATTGAAGTAAATTATCATTAATTCCATTTATCTTATATAATTTCCTTAGTTCTCATCACGTGTTATCTTACATAATTTCCTTAGTTCTCATCCCGTGTTTAACTTTGTCAACCATGAATTGGTCAAAGGCTCCGGCCATCAGCTATAGATATAGCTGCCTAATGACTGAAATACCAATGTACGAACAATTGTCGCAACTCAAACTTACTTGCAGGTCTCCAATTCTGAAAACATGACACCATAAAGTCACCAAAAAATAGTTCGATTTGGAAAAGATTAAGACCCAACCAAATTGCTAAATTCTAGTCTGGTTCGATTTATGAACCGAATTCTAAAATCACCTCCCAAAACCAAATTGGACTAACAACCTTTATGACCTTTGCTAAGCTTGATTTGGTCTTTTTTCCTTAAAATTCCCGGGTATAATGGGGCTGGGCTCCTCGTGCGCCGGCCATGGTTGTATCAATACAAAGTCAGCTCCTCATACGCTACGTCGCCTCCCCTTTCCACCTTTGTTTTTTCTTCATGGTAGGATTTTACTTACACCGTAAACGCCCCACTAGTTACACAGTTCAACCTAGGTTGATCGATAACTTCTGCAACTTGTCGACAGTTATCAGTTTCTGCACCAATCATCCGATTCGATACTACTGCATCGTGACTCGTGAGGGCCATACAATGTCTGGTGGCCTCGCTGTTTTCACAGCGGGTCGCATGAAACTTGTCTGTTCCTTTATATATATGTAATAATTAAACAAAGAGAGATGTTGCTTAAGATCCAATTCACATGAGGAATATTATGGCACAAGTGAGCAACAAAAGCTGCAATTATCACATGCTTCTCTGGCCATCAAGTGTGTTTTCGCTAGTGCTCTACGATCGACTCCATCATGAACTGGCGAGATCCCGCCTGCGTGAACGATTCGGCAACATGCAATTTAAACAAAGCTTTATTATCTATCTCTACAGTAAAGATTGGTGCATGCCAAGGACAACCCCATCGTGCATGCGTGTTCATGCCCACTCATTCCATCTTTAAAATTTCTATTTACACCAAAAAATGTCGAGGGTAATTGGCAAATGCTGAGATATATCAAACCATCTTCCTTAATTAAGGAAAATAACGTTGAGGTATTATTTTTCACGCGGTGACCGACTATTTATGCCAAGTCGAGAGATCGTTCCCTTACATTGAAATGCACGTGTATTAGAACCTTTGTGAGGACCACCACGTGGTGATGTCCATACTCCTAGAGAGAGACAAAAGTTTTGAGGGCCTAGATAGCGGGAGAAGTGCCAAAAAAATCATAAACATTTTGTCTTTGTACCGATTTAGTCATAAACCTTTTTTTTTTGTGCTGATTTAGTCCTAAACATTTTTACGTTGTGCCAATTCAGTCATTTCGGCCAATTTTGATCGGATTTTGCTTACTGGATGCTGGCCGGCTGACGTGGTCTGATTGGTGCTGGCGTGGACAACTTTTAATAATATTTTAATATTTTCATTTTTTTTTTATGTTTTTATGTTTTTTCTTTTTTTTTTCCTCCAACCGGTTGCCGGAGCTCGGCGACCAGCCAGAGGTGACAGCCGGCGATGTCGAGGTCGACCTTGCCGACCACCTCGCCGGATCTGGCGAGGGTCAAGCCTCGCCCATGGCCGGCGAGGGCGAGGGCGAGGAGGCGGCCTCGCTGTAGTTGCATCGTCCCTTGCTCGCGTGCCTATTCGTGCGTCTTCGCCTCTTGCGCTCATCACCCGCGCCTTGCTCGCTGTCCACCGGAGCTAATCTAGCCGCATGTCGTCGCCGTCAAGCTAGCCTCGTGCCGAGCCGGTGGGCTTGCCCTCGCCCGCCATGGGCGAGGCTCGACCTCGCCGGATCCGGCGAGGGCGAGCCTCACCGCCCGGGCCTTGAGGGCAGCCTCGCGCCGGCCGAGCCTCACTGCCTAGTGTGAGGCCACCCTTGCGGCCACTAGTGAGGTCGACCTCGACCTCGCCGGCCGTCTCCTTTAGTCGGTCGCTGAGCTTCGGCGACCGGCTGGAGGAAGAAAAAAAGAACAAGAAAATCAAAAAAATAAAAATCGAAAATCGAAAATATTAAAATGTTATTAAAAATTGTCCACGTCAGCCAGCCGGCGTCCAATTAGCAAAATCTGACCAAAATTGACCAAAAATGACTGAATTGGCACAACGTAAAAATGTTTAGGACTTTTTTGGCACTTCTCCCCCTAGATAGCCTGAGATAAATTTAGCTAACAAGCAAAGTGGTACGAGGCAGCTCAGATCACCAGATTTTCTTATTCTCTTTTTTTTCTTTTTCTTCTTTCGGCCCAGAGCTTAGGATCCCCCAGTTGATTTAACAGCTAGCTATATATATGTCAATGTTATCTATATAAAATGAGAATGTGTAATCATGTCTATATTTTGAGTCTATCCTCACATTTTCTGTAAGTATCTATATAAAAAGAGAATGTGTAATTATGTCTACATTTTGAGTCTATCCTCACATTTTCTGTAAGTAGATAGCAATTCTTGAAGCCTCGCATCAGAGCACGTCGTCGGTAGTGCTGGAGCCATCTCATCATGGTACGACAATCGACACTCTATCGGGATTTTACTCATCTTCTCCAACAATCATTTATGATTCAGCATTTTGGGAGATAAGGCTCGGGTTTCTGATGTGATTATGGAAGGTGATTGGCACGGGCCGAGATCGGCAGACCTTGCAGAATTTCAATCTAACTCTACATGTTGCTTTCGAGACCCTTGATCAAATGTGAGCATTTCGAATGTTAAAAACCCAAAGATAGGTAAAAACTTATTTTGGATTTTTAGTATTTTGAAAATAGAAATCCACCGTTCATCTGTCATTATTCATCTTCTTCCCCGTTCATCCACAATCATTCATCGTTCTTGATCCACGGCCTAAGAGTCGGGCTTTTGTAGCAATCGCCACTGTCACTTGGGGGTCGCACGTCCTCGGCAACCCTTGCCTGGAGTGGCGCAACCTGCGACTCAAGCGATGTAGCTTGAGGTCGCTCAACCGTAGGTAAGGCTGTGTGGTGACCAGATTTGGCTGCTGGCCATCAGCGATTGGCCAACAGTCAACCTCCATTGGATTTTTAATTTTTAGGCTTAAAAAAAATAGCAAAATCCTTTTATAAATGTGGATTTTATTAAATGACATTTACGTCAAAATTAATTTTCAATATTATTTGAAGTTACAATTTATCAAACGTTATAGCATTTGAAAAAAAAAATCCTTTTATCCCAAACAGTATTTGCATTTTCTTAAAGCTATTTTCCTAAAGCCGAATCAAATTGGCCCATCAGCAGCATAGCATGATCCGAAGGTATGAATTTGGAAAGAAGATAAAAGGACTTTTCTGAAGGAGTTGATTTGTGAACTTCTCTTTAGAAGGAACAGGTAGAAAAGGAAAAAGAGAAAAGAAGAAAAGAAGAGAGCACGGTCTATTCCAACTCATGTACCCTCGTCAATCATAATAGCTAATTAATTGAGTTTTCGGCTAGAATTTCATATCCCCACCCGAATCAATTTCTCCATCAATGGTCGATTCCTACAAATAAGGTAATTGGAAACGATCGATGAGTGTTCGCTACATGGTCTAATCAAACATAGTTTTGGCCAAAACTTGCAGCTGAATCGAGCTGCCACTTTGTCTTAAATACGGATGTAGCAAACTAGGGTCGTGCCGTCCCTTCGTTTCTCCCCCAGCTGGTCGATTTACAATTTGCCAGAATGTCAAAGCCAGTCAAAACTCAAGCCTGGCCACTAAATGTTTGGGCTGGTCAGTGGTGAGAGCCCCCACAGACGTTGCTAACCCAGTCGAGCATCCAAGGCCATAGAGACGTTGGGCCTCGTTCGGACTGGATCGAGCCTGAATTAGCTCCGAACGAAACAACAGCTCGGCGCTACTGTACAGATGTCCTCGTGCGCTTCCAAAAACCCTCTCGAAGATTTACGAGTTCTGGTCACACCAGCCCTGTTTGAAATTTGAGTCATACCTAACGTTGGAAGTGATAGTATTAAGTACAAGGTCCACGTTTTTTCTGACCAAATCCCTTTATTTGACCTTAATAAACAGAGAGAGAGAGGCAGAGAGCAGTGAGAATCTGACAGGCCTCGGAGCGGTCATGGTCAACGAAGCAGGCGGGCAATTGGGTGGGCACGGGGGTAATCCCAAAGTTTGACCTTGGCGCACGCATCACGACATAAAGTAAAGGGCCCCCCCACCCACTCCTCCCCAATTTTTCAGACTTTTTCCCGGTCGACAGTGCGCATCTGATGCCCACATTGGATCCCTGTCTCCTTCATTTCTATTAGAAAAAGTCTAAAGGTGAAGATAAAGCCATCAAAAGTCTATCACCCTCACGCCCCTCCCCCACCCAAAAGTCCACAAATCACGCGGAAAAAATGATAACCGGGGAAAGACTAAATGAACTCGCATCTTTCATTTCCACTAATTTTTCTTGTTCTTCAGCTATAATTTACAGAAGCAACCAAAAAAAGAGATGCCTATCCACCAAGTCTTCCTCGTGGAAGTTTGCGTTGAATTCCGTGCGCAAGTTGAACTCTCTCGCCCCCGTCTCTCTTGTCTTCTTGCTCTGCCGCTGCAGTTGCCCGTGACCACCGCCCCCCCACGGCAAAGGACCCCCCTTTCGGACACCAGATCTCGTGCGTCCTTTCCGACTTCTCAAGCGTCGGGCATCGAGCCGTAGGAGATGGCGTTGGAGACGGAGTGACGGTGCTCCCCCTCGTACGTCACGACCAGCAGCCTCGGATCGTCCTGGGCTCTCTCCACGTGCTTCCTCGCCGGGCATCCTCTCACGCTACTGCACCTATAGTACCCTCTGCACCCCGCGAATCCATCAGTTTTCATCCCAATCTCCATGATCAATACGATATATATATATATACAGATGGCGGGGGGATGTCGCTTACCGTGGGAATGGCGACCCTTTGATGGGCTTTTGACCGTACTTCCTCCACGTGTACTGGTCCGCCGCTGTCTCCGCCGCCACTCTAACGACCCTCTTCACTCTGTGCTTCTTCTTCTTCGAACAGTGGCATCTCCCGGCGGAGAGGGCCTCCTCCGCGCACTTCTTCCTGTGGGTCGACGCCAGAGGCGGCTTCCCGGCGGACATCGTCGGGGGCGACAGCCCCTGCTTGCCGTTGGAGACGCTGCCGTCGCCGGTGATGGTGGAGAGGAAGGACGAGGTGGCGGACGACATGGGCTGAGACATGCTGAAGAAGTCCTGGGACGGCGACAGCGACAGCGACTGGGACTGGCACAGCGAGGGGTGGGCCTGGCTCAGGGGCTTGGTCGCCGGCTTCGGGGGGTCGGGCTTGGATTCGAGGACGAGATCGAGAGGGAGGGGCGGCTGCGGGGCGCGGCGGAAGCGGGCGTGGCCGGTGCGGTTCAAGAGGGAGATGACCTGCTTGAACTTGGAGACGGTAAAGTCGGTGAGGTGAGCGGCCGAATCGGAGGGCTGCTGGAGGTGGTGGTGGTGGTGGGGATCCGGGTTGGAGCTGGGTTGGGGGAGAAGAGAGGAAGGAGATGAGATGCTGCATGCTCTTGAGCCCGGCCGCGGCCGCTTCCTGGATGGCCCGCTCGTTGTCCACCATCTTGACGCAGTCCACTGCCATGAAACGAGATCCCCCGCCGACGAGATGCGAAGCTCCCAGACGCTGCGGTGTTGGAGAGAGACAGAGACGCAGGGGGTTTAGAGAAGGGAAGAGAAGAGAAGAGAAGAAGTGGGTTGGAGAAGGAGAGGTGGGGGATATAAAAGAAAGGTAAAGTGGGGGGGGGAGAGGAAAGAGAGAGAATCCAAAGCTGGTTCTTCTCACTCGAGGCCAATGAGAGGAAGACGACAGAGCGGAGAGTTAGTGGGGGAGGGGTTACTGTATTAGGAAGGCTCAGTTTTATAATCTGGTGGGGTCGTCCCTCCGAAAGCCATTACAAGGGAGAAAACCTAAAACATGATAAATAAATAAAATAAAAGTTCGAGCTTTTGCAAAAGTTATGTATTTGTTGGGTTTTAATCACGCGTGAGATTTGTGAAACACTACTGACTCTCTCTATATAATGCATATATATTAATAAGTTTTGGGTAAAGTCGTCGGGGGCATTTAGGGTGGGGTTTGAATTTTGGGGAGGAGAGAAAGAGAAGGGTCAAAAAGTAGATCAACCAACAATGGAGAGCACATCATTCCCTCCCCCTTTTTCTCTCTCCTCCTCGCACGTCGATTGGCTCCCGCTTTTGCACAAAAGTCAACGATCCCTCCCCCATCGTTTCTTAATTTCTAGCGCCCCCCGGATCTAATCCCGCTTTGTAATTTAAAGTAAAATCAATCCAGGAGAGAGACGGATGCGAGAAATGTCAAAGGTGCTATTCCGCTCCTTAAGAAAAAGATGGGGCGGAGGGTCGCATGTGGGGTTGGGATTCTCCGCCATCCACATTATTGCGTGTTGACTATTTGCATTTGTCCCCCTTTTTTATTTTTATTTTTTTGTGTCTATCTACGGAGTCCTCGCACATGCTACAATAAGATCCAGCTTCCCTTCCATCGATGTGATCACCTCCCGAGCCTTGATTTATTCTATCATCAAAGTCAAATTTCTGAAAAAATACCTGCGATGACCACATCGAGGCGTCCTTTCTTGGCTGATGGCGAACAGAAATGAACTTCTCTTTTTTCGTATTTATCGGTTCCGTTGACCATAGCGTACATGTACAACATAATTAAGCTGGAGTAGACTTAAGTATTAAGGACGAGAAAGAAAGAGGAGGAGAAACTTGCCGGAATACTATATAATATTTGTCTGGAGCACAGGCAAATTGACTTTAGTTTATAATTTCCCGCATCGGGGTCAAAGGCTAGTTGCGCAGGTAGGGAAGGGAAGAGGGTCGGAAATTGCGGTTTCTTTAAAAGTTGGGGGCCTGTTTCGCGTGGAATATGAACCTCCTCCTAGCAAGTGGAGAAGTTTCCCTCTCTTGTCCCGTCCTCCCTCTCTCAAATGTCAGGTTGGGTCCCGCCCCAAAGGTGTTGACATTTTCGCCATTGTCACGAGTGAAACTGTTGACTGACTTTTAAGCAACTTCCTCTGAGGAATCCCGCGGGGGAAGGCAAGCTCCTCGCGCCCGTCGGATGATGCGTCATCCGACACGATCGGACGGCCGGCGCTGGGGCGCGGGGGCTTTCGAAGTGGTTGACCCGGGAATAGAATAATGCACGGAACCAGTGGCGTCTCCTGCTTGGGCTTTCCCACCACCACGTGGGGTTGCAAAAAAGAATGCTAGCTTCCCACGTCTCCTGTCCTCTCGTCTCGTCTAAAGGGGCGAAGGGATTAGGAACGTAGTGGGAACTTTCGTCTGAAACGCCATCACCTCCTCTGCTTTTGCTCCTTTTGCTCCTCCTGCTCCTCCCTTCCTTGTCTCCTCTCGACTTCGGTTAAATTTTGCTTCGATTTCACCTCCCTTTTCCATCTCCTACTGTGGCTCGGACGATGGGAAAATGCCGCAGTTTGGGCGTCGCTCGTTCCTTAGAGTCCAGACCACGTACCCATATTCAGCGACTGCTTGCGCTAGTGCTGCGCCGTGCGAATTTGGACCGTGTTAGGAACGTAGAATTGACGACCGTGACTTTGAAGACAAGGGTGTTCGCTGATGATATTTGATGTTTTGAACTTGCTAGTCAAGCAAAGGGTGGATGGTGCGCACCGCGAGAGACTATCATCAATGCATCTTTGCACGATATCAATGATCGAGGGGCTCTTGCAATTCCCCTCTTTTGGATCTCCGTGACGCTAATTGTTTTCTAAAGGAACACGCGACAAAAAAGATTTACCAAAAACCAAGTCAATTTGTGCAAAACTCATTATTAGGGTGATCGGTTATCGGGAAGGCCAGTTCACAATTTTTGGAATGGGGAATTGGCTCACATGGTCCTAAAACTGGTCCGGTCCAGTTTTTGGGTGGGCCATTGGAACCGGTAGTATATTCTGTTCTTCTTTCTTTTTCTTTTTTTTTCTTTTTTTTTTAAAGCATGTAGTCTATAATCCATCGTAGAATCTTTATAAGAAGGATGTTAAACCCCTCACTGGAATTCGCATGGGTTAACAAGGAACCAAGTTGAAGGAAAGACGGGAAATCTTTGAGCTTCATTCTCTACAGATTAAAGATTGCATTATCATGCTACTGAATTAAAGGAACACCTCGAATGATTTATCATGGAAATGAAAGGCGCATACAGGAGAATATCAATGGGGCATCATGGCGAGCCACCATTTAAGAAAAGAAATGACCCAAATTTTTTCAACAATCTCGAACATAGATAGAACGATGATAGCTAGCAGGAGCCCATCCATCAACGGTGTAGAAGTAGAGATCAGAAGCAATCGTCCAAGGGACAACAGCAACGAGGAGAGGCCAAACTGCGAATTCGCCAAAAAATAGACAAGAGCAGTGACACATCACATAAACGCGAAAAAGATAGAACATTAGGCATTTACAATGCGATTGCGATCACGATAGATCAAAAGCAGAGCAAGAGAGGGAGACAAGAGTTAAGACTAGAGATAAGATCGTGAGGGGGAGGCATTGAGCGAGAGAGACACAAGTGACTTAGGTGAGAGGGTGGTGTCTAAGAGTCAAGCCAGAGAGTGATTGAGAGTCAGAATCGAACTAGCGTAAGAGGCGTGAAGAATTAGGGTTTGTAAGAGTCAAGCCAGAGAGTGATTGAGAGTCAGAGTCGAACTAGCGTAAGAGGCGTGAAGAATTAGGGTTTGTGAAAGTGTGAGTGTGAGTGCCTGGTGTTTGTGGATGGAAGGTCCAAGCCGAGGACGATGATCGTGATAGATTTTTTACATGTTCTTTAGAACTGGCCGGTGATTTGTGAAGGATTAGCATGAATTTCTTGGGTAGATAGTTTTACACATAGAACCAGTTCCAATTTTTTTGAAACCGAGAATTGCCCAAAACTAGTTAGTTTGGTCCAATCCGAGTAGTTCCTTTTGCTCATCCCAACTTATTATATATGTTGTGTGTAAACTTGTCAAATGGGTGGATTTGGTCAACAATGATCTAATCCTAATCGACTCATATAACTTGTTTTGACTATTTTCATGTAATACAAATTTAGTAATTTATATTTGATCCGACCTATATTGCTAAAACACTTTTAAATTAATTTAATTTAGGAAAATTCATACGCTAATTGAGATGAAAGCACAAAGCGAGTAAACATAAAATCGAGAGGGTGAAAATAGATTAATAGAGGTGGATTGGATTTAGGTAAGTTGTGAACCCATTTAACATTCATACGATTTTAAATTTTATCATTTTAAATCTATTTATAACATGTTTACTAAATTTAACTAGCTCATATAATAATTTAGTGCATCAAATATATATTAAGAAATGGGTTTACAACCCATTTTGACATGTTTAGTTATGCATTTTGACACACTTTGTCTCAAGAGGAGGGTGAGACGACAAGTGAGGAAAATGGGTCGAAATAGTTAGGGAGAAAAAATACGAGGGGCAACAGAAACTTCCTGGAACAGTTGACATCGGTTGCGCAATTATGGCGAGGGTCGGAATCCTCGTCCTAAGGTCATAAGCCCGCGTTTGAGTTGGGTTGCGACATGTCGAAAGCTTCCACATCGGGTGGTCCACACACTGTCATGACTCATGACAAACATGCGCAACCATACAAAAATTGAAGAACCAAGACACGGCAATGCCTCGTACTCCAGAATCAAGAGGCTCAAATTCGGGTACTGAATGGGCTGAATTTGACTTTGGGCTTGTGACAGCCAACTGGGCAGGGATCGAGGTCCACATCGGAACGAGGACCTCGTGGTTTATCACAGAAGCAGAAAGGATCTTTTTTGACTTTGAGCTCTGAAGCATTGGCGTTGACTTTCACTTTCTCGAGTTTCGGGGGTCCCATCCATACCCAGCTTTACTTTACTTGCAAGATGCAATTCCTACTTTTGAAGTTGCGTCTCTCTTTTGTGAAGATTTGGAAACCTATCTTCGACCCGTCTCTAGAGCCAGAAGATCCCTCAAGATTATGATAAATCGGTCCCCGAGGAGAGGAGAGGAAACACGCATGTGAGCCCTGGAGCTCAGCAGAAAAAATAGTTGAAATTCGTCCTCCCACGTTGCCCTACTTCTTTGACTGCTGCACCCTACTGGCTACTACTAATCATAGGAACACCAATCATTTCAGGGGCCTAGCCTACTTCTTTGACTGCCCCCACCACTCTACTTAATGAACATTCAAATAGCACCATTTCCATCTACGGAGAGTCCAACGAATAACTAAAGCCTGCCTTTGAACGGCAAAGTCATTGATTGAACAGCCATAGAAAGGAAAAAGAAAAAGCAAGAACCCTCATCTCGTGCGTGTTTTGCTTCTGCATACGACGGCTTGATGAAAGAGCTCTGTGAACATAGATGATGGTTTTTGGGAAGAAGGAATGAATGGTATTCAATCAAGTTGCTATTTACGATGCATGCCTATGCGCTCTCGTTTTACGTTTAAAAGGTTTTAAAGCTCATAGTATGTGATATAGAATTCACTAAGACAAAAAGCAGACGCCCTTTGTTTTAATTTTAGGCGAGTTATATTTATCAAGACTCATTCAATTGAGGCAAAGAGGTACGTGCCCCGTTGTTCTTTCTAGCAAAAAGAAGAAGAAGAAGAAGAATCGGGTCATAATTGTACGCCTTAACGTACTCCTCAACGGGCAATGGTGTCTTGATTAGAATAATTCTGTCACGTGGGGCACGCAAGCATCTGGAGTTGTCATCTCTTGTTTAATAGGGGGTACATGGCGTAGTCTAGATCATGAGAATTCAGAGCCATCATAAAAAGTGCACATGAAGGCCCCCTCCCAAATCTTGCCAAACTCCCTAGACATGCCCGATTAAACAATTCTGATTTTTGGAGACATTGTCCACCCCAGAGCCGACGCCATGCATCCAGGGACAGCAAGAAGTTCTGTGCCCACGTGGGGTCGCCCCGGCCCAAGCTTAGAAAGGCTCCGCCAAGATATCGTCAATTATCTTATTGAGCTCCAGTAAATCACACCCTTCTGCACCTTCTCTCGAGAATTGATAAAAAGAAAGATTTTCCTAAACCGCAACTGCCCTGCCTATCCCATCTCATTAATTTACTCTCCAGGATTTTTTTTTAAAGTCAGCAGATTCCCATTGCATCACCGCCTTCTCCACATGAACTCTCTCGTCTTATTTCTTTATAGCTAGTTCTCGTGTCAAGGCAGACGAAAAGCCACCTATAATTGGAGGACAAAGCCCCCATTTTTGGTCTCTTTCCGGTCCCGTTCCTTCTCCACATGAAGAGAAGAGGACTCGCTCGTGATTCATCCATCACCCTCCGCGTCTCATTGGTGCACTAGTTTAATCGAAACACAAGGCCATAAACACTTTGCTTACTTAGCACTGCTCGTGTCCCGTTCATGTGCACCATTTTTTATCTCCCACAAGAGGACCGACTCAACTCACTGCAACAACAGCTCCCTCGCTGATCACTCACTCCCTAGGCCACAGTGGTCTTCGACAGGAACAGCCACCATGATCACCGGGAAGGACATGTATGATGTGCTCGCGGCGGTGGTGCCGCTCTATGTGGCGATGATCCTCGCCTACGGGTCGGTGCGGTGGTGGAAGATCTTCACCCCGGACCAGTGCTCGGGGATCAACCGGTTCGTGGCGGTGTTCGCCGTGCCGCTCCTCTCCTTCCACTTCATCTCCACCAACAACATATATGCCATGAACTACCACTTCATTGCTGCCGACTCCCTGCAGAAGGTGGTCATCCTCTTCGCGCTCTTCCTCTGGCACGCCTTCACCAAGCGCAGCAGCCTCGAGTGGATGATCACCCTCTTCTCTCTCTCCACCCTGCCCAACACGCTGGTCATGGGCATTCCTCTTCTCAAGGCCATGTACGGCGACTTCTCGGGCTCCCTCATGGTCCAGATCGTGGTGATGCAGAGCGTCATTTGGTACACCCTCATGCTCTTCATGTTCGAGTACCGAGGCGCCAAGCTGCTCATCAACGAGCAGTTCCCCGAGACCGCAGGGTCCATCACCTCGTTCCGGGTCGAGTCGGACGTCATGTCGCTCAATGGTCGTGAGCCGCTGCAGGCCGACGCCGAGATCGGTGAGGACGGGAAGCTCCACGTGGTTGTCCGCAGGTCCAACGCTTCCTCCATGATCTCATCC
This sequence comes from Eucalyptus grandis, assembly GCF_016545825.1. Lineage (NCBI taxonomy): Eukaryota > Viridiplantae > Streptophyta > Magnoliopsida > Myrtales > Myrtaceae > Eucalyptus > Eucalyptus grandis. Next base: position 38,276,641 of record NC_052612.1, read on the forward strand.
TTCAAGTCTCATGGCCTCAACTCCATCACACCGCGCGCCTCCAACCTCACGGGTGTCGAGATCTACTCGGTGCAGTCATCCCGAGAGCCAACTCCGAGGGCTTCGAGCTTCAACCAAACCGACTTCTACGCCATGTTCGCGAGCAAAGCGGCGAGCCCCAAGCACGGCTACACCAACAGCTTCCAGGGAGGAGTTCCGGACGTTTACTCATTGCAGTCGTCCAAGGTGGCGACACCGAGGACGTCCAACTTCGACGAGGAGATGATGAAGATGAGCGGCAGCAACAATGTGAACGCCAAAAGACGCGGAGGGAGGAGCATGAGCGGAGAGCTGTTCAACGGGGGTCCAGGTAACAATGTCTTCCCTTCGTATCCGCCTCCAAACCCGATGTTTTCGGGGTCGACCAGCGGGAATACGAAGAAGATGAAGGACAGTGGGAACAACAAGGAGCTGCATATGTTTGTGTGGAGCTCGAGCGCGTCGCCAGTTTCCGAAGGTAACATGAGGCACGCTGTGAATAGAGCCACTTCCACTGAACTTGGGCTAGTAGATGCCGCCAAGGCATCTCTGCAACATGCGGAAACTGCTCCTGCTAATTCCAAAGGTACTTTACTTCTTACCAATTCTTGACTCAGTGTGAACTTTTTGCATCTGGCAGGTATTTAGGGAAGCTTCAGGATCTATCTTCTTTTCCGTTAGCAATAAGGCCTTCTTTTTTCTTCTGTCCACATGAAGCAGGAATGCAGGATTTGATAGAGAACATGAGTCCACCACCAGGAAAGAGAATGATGGATAACCATAGCAAGGAAGTGGAACAGAATCAGATAGAGGACGGATCAGGTGCATGCAAGTTCCCAGTGAATGGGTCACCATACACCAACAGCTGCCAGAAGAAGGTGGCCGATGAGGAAGGTGGGATTGGAGAGAAGAAGAAGCAACAGATGCCGCCCGCTAGTGTAATGACAAGGCTCATCCTCATCATGGTTTGGAGGAAGCTCATCCGCAACCCTAACACCTACTCTAGTCTCCTCGGTCTCGCTTGGTCCCTCATCTCTTACAGGTACCGCACCTCTTGCTAGTAAATGCAGTCATTATAACTGGAGTTCTGCAAAACTAGAATGTTTAACTTACCTTTTCATTTCTAAGTTACATCACACTATTTCCATACTGGACTGAGCGCCTATGTAAGCTTATGTTCTCTCTCTCTCTCTCTCTCTCTCTCTCTCTCTAGGTGGAACATCCAAATGCCCTCGATAGTAAAAGGATCCATCTCAATATTATCGGACGCCGGTCTTGGAATGGCTATGTTCAGTCTAGGTATGTAAAAGGACCGCAATTTCGGCTCATCCTTTTTAATCGAGAGCATTAGTTATTAGCAATTTTTACTGATAAAGCGTAACATAAGGAGAGTCTTCTGAACCCACGACCAGGTCTGTTCATGGCATTGCAACCGAAGATCATAGCGTGCGGGAAATCAGTGGCCACATTTTCAATGGCGGTGAGGTTCTTGACCGGCCCTGCTGTGATTGCTGCAACCTCCATAGCCATCGGTCTTCGCGGCGTCCTTTTGCACGTCGCCATCGTCCAGGTGAAAATCTCAGACTCTCTTCACGACGACTGTTGACGAATTCAATAATGACTCCATCAATCTCCTCTTCTTGTCCGGAACTGCCCTTGTCGTGTGGGTTCGTGTACGTACGTGCATAGGTACAAGAGCAAAAAGGAGAATTATTTAAACTTGTTTTGCTGTTGATTCTCAGGCTGCTCTTCCCCAAGGAATCGTTCCCTTTGTGTTCGCAAAGGAGTATAATGTTCATCCGGACATCCTCAGCACTGCGTGAGTTTCTCCATTAATTCTTCAACAATTTGTCTACCCAATTCGAGTAAGCTAGTAGACTATGCTAACACACTTCCTTATGCAGGGTCATTTTCGGAATGCTGATAGCCTTGCCCATAACAATAGTCTACTACGTACTTCTCGGGGTCTGATACTCCAACTCCGATTCGAGTCAGGCTGAGCTGGATTTGATAACAGCCGCAGTATTTCAAAAAGCCATTGCGTTGGAATCAGTGCACAACAGCATATGATAACATGTCGCGTGCATCAAATTGGGTTAGGATATGTAAAGCCTTCTTTGTGGCTCGTCTGTTCAATGTAATCGATTCCTTTTAATTTTGTTTTCTCAGCGACAAGTTAGGCGGATAGCGATAGGGGAGACTTAGAAGATCGTGCTTTGATAGGAGTTGAATCCATATGTTATCTTTTCTTTTCCTTTTTTTTCTATTATTTTTTTGGTAGTGTGCACACTGATATCAATGTCGCTCTTTTCTTCCATTCAACTCATAGCCAGCCAGTTAATATAGGTTAAGCCTCAAGCTGTTGACTTTTTTCGTGGGGATCTTGCGTTACATTATCTATTCTGAGTCAATATTTCGGTAGAAGAGCATATCTCTGAGAGCACAGTAATTGACACGAAAATACTTAACTATGTGCAATCTTGGAGGAAGGAACTACTTCGTGACATACCTGTCAAAACCATCCCATATAACTTGGACCATCTCGGTAAGGGGTTTTTAAGCGAGACCGACTCTCATCTTATAGATTCGTGACATGTGATTGACTTACTTTTGCATAGAATACATCTAGGTGATTTACGATTTTTGAGGGTGACGTGTGAAGTCATGTGTTTAATTGATATTTGATTGGGATGGATTCACTTTCGCCATGTGATTTACCCTGTGTCGGCAGAAAGAGCCGATAGAAAGAAGGGTAGCTTCAATGAACTCAAAGCTAAGTGCCTATATTATGGTCCATACGCGAACTGAGTCAGGTAATACAATAAGTCGGAGCATGTGGACCTCAGACACAAACTGCCACCCTAAAATCTATTGGACACTGCGGCAGGAGCTAATCGACAAGATATGATATTGGGAGAGGCAGGCTACTAGTGTCCAAACTGGCCGAGTAACATCCTAGAAAAAAACTTAGCTTGGCCTTATCCGGAGAAATCGCATCCTATTCAGATCTAAGGGTTGGCTTTTGGGAACCACTGCTGAGATCCATCAAAATTGACCAGACAAAGATTGAAAAAATAAAATAAAAATGGGGATGAGACAAAGCAGGCTTGGCCAATTCATGGCCACGACAAGAAAGCGGTCTGAACCGTGTCAAATAAGAACAAACTACGGTCTATCAATCATGTTTCGGCCTCACTGTTTTTCCTTTTGTCCACATTAATCTCATCATTGTCTTGTACATGGACGCCGTCTCTAAAATTAGTGCAATAAGAAGTAATAAATATATTATAATTAATCCGTAATTTAGTGATTTAAACTTTTTGGAAATGTGGGTTCAACTGCATGGGTTAAAGGGCTCAGATTTTACGCCGAATCTGGCAGGGTTCACTGATTTGCTCCATCTGTGTAACTAGATTAATTACAAATAGAGCACATGCATGTGCTCTATCTTTTTCTCAGCCACTCTGCCAATTCTGGAGACAAGTGTGTCATAAAAAAACGAGGGAAAGAAGAAATTCTGTAGACCCTAGAGCCGACACCTACCATCACCAACTGAGCCCAACTCTCATTTGTCTCTCTCTCTCTCTCTCTCTCTGAGCACATCTCTTTAATGGTTTTACACATAAATCTAGGACGTATGATAGCTCTAATAATGGCGTCTTGATGAGTTCCGAGTCTTCCAATTTCTTGTAGCAGGAATCTGTCAGCTGCCGGGGGGTAAAAGAACAGCTTGGTCCAGCTCTGCCTTATGCAAGATTTTTGTCATGGGGATTTATGTAGGTTGCCTGCTCATCTCGGCGTTGGATGAAAAGATATTTACACCATTGCTCGCTCTTGCTAACTCATATGAAGCGAACATTTAAGTTGGTGAGCGAATCTTGTGGGGTATTCGAGCTTGTAAGTCGTAACATGAGCGATGTGATGCTAGGGAAGGAAGTTGTAGATTTACTAGTTGACTTTTGAGTCGGTACTAGTTTTCCTCAAAAGTTTAAGGGAAGGAAGTTGCAAAGAAAACTGCCCTTTATCGAGCTGTCTTATGAATCTCTATACATTCAGTCTCTGTTCAAACACTAGACAAGTTGAACGCCACCGACCAAACTCTCCAGGTGCCCAAATTCATTGCCTATCCAACCTGTCCATTCTTATAGATTTCATACCTCTACCGATTTGTCCCGCTCCATTCATCTCCACAAGTCCATCTAAATCGAAAGACACCAGCAATTATAGCATGCCAACAAGCACTGCGACGGTCCGAATCTTTCACTAAATTCCTATATTGCTGAACTATGCACACCTCAGCTCAAAAGAGGGCATCACTATTCAACAAGCAATCCCTTTCGGGAAGATTTCTTGCTACCCATGTGTGTTCTACGAATCAGCCGTGGATGAGAGAGCTATCCTGCAATACTCTATGAAATTAAATAAATGGAACGAAACAATGTGGGGGTCAGTGAAAGAGCAGTTTTCTTTGTCTTCTGAGATGTTGAGTATCAATCTTCCTAGGGTGACTGCTGAGCAGAAGTCTAGACAGCGTCGGGCCCGGAATTTCCATCCTGAGTACTGCCATTTTCTCTCTTCAGTTTAGACTTTGGTAAAGAGGCTTGACGGGAAGTTGCTTTGCTGGTTTGCTGTTTCTGGTTCTGTAAATTCAGATAGGTGTAAAAGGACATGCCACCGATCGCTGCAAATGCCCCTGAAATACTCGTTCTACCAGGATTGGAACTGAAAATATAGTAATTTCCTAGAAGAATAACACAGGTCTTGAACTGTCCAAGGACCACGTGTGTTATGGCAGATGTAGCCCTGTGAGAGAGAGAGAGAGAGAGAGAGAGAGAGTGGATGAGATATAGCGACCTAGTAAACATAATGCAGATAAACACTGTGCAACTAGCCCTATTTAAGGCATCTGAAGTTCTGAACAGAGTGCTTAGTTTCACGAAGCTCGCCATACGGCCAATCAATGGATGCCACAGCCTTTGCATAAGTTTTTGTTTTCATAATCATGCTACTAAACATAAAAAGGAAAGTAATCTGGGTGTCTAACAAGAAGCTGATTTTGAGTTCCTTGTCCCCTATCGAGTCACCAACAAAATTTCCAAAAACCATGGGAGCTTGGCAAAGTATCTCTTAACTAGCATTTTCATAAGTGCACTCCTGAGATATTTAGAATTTTGTTTAGTCTAACAAGGGATCCTACGGAAAACCACAATGCATCAATACTAACAATAACAATTGCAGATGACAAGCCATGTCATGTATCAGAGCTCGGCAGAGCCGAACAAGACACAACATTTAACTTGAGATGAGTGCCAGATTTCACATACCCAAGTGCCAAAGCACCGGACCACTGAAGCAAGAATCCGAGAAAAGCTGACATGAGAATGGCTACTGTGTTGTTGAAGGTCCAAGCAAAAGAGAGGGCACCAGGGGGATCAAGCCAAGGAATCAAAAGCACAAGGAAAACCAAGGTGATTGGAGTTGTCTTCCACATTAATCTGCTCAAGAATTTCGTAAGAGAGTAAGCTTCAACAAGGCATAAAACAAAGAACAAGTCCTTGCAGAAGCAAATGACGTACGCCAAGGCTGTCCAATTCTCTTGCTGTTGCAACCTGGACCACAGAATTTTGTTAACTGCACTTGGGACTATCCATGCTAATGCTATGCACGCACCAAAAAAGTCGAATTGCAAATCTGTAACGGTAGCCACAGCAACGCCAATGGATACAACTGTAAGTGCAAGCACCTGAAAAATTTACGGTAAGATACCTAAACAGATGGAGAAGGTTATGTAACATTCAGTAATAATAATAAAAAAAAAAAAAAAAAAAAAAATTACTGCATCTTTTAATGCAATCAATCGCATGCATCACGTAACACCAACAGATGAATAAAATATATCTAAGGCCTTAAAAGCAGTTGAATCACTGCATGGGTTGATGAGAAGATCTTTTAAAGAGATCTACTGATGAGCACCATAGAGTTTCGAACTATGGCAACAGTGTGCAGCAGGCAAGTCCAGAAAGGCTAGAAGAGACCAGATTAACTGCAAAGCTCGTCTTATGGAGAAAAATTTCTTCAAAAGACTTCTGATTTAATTGAGCTGGAAAGCTGAATGCAGAACAGAAACTAAGGGTGTAAGTATGCTTAAAACTGAATGATTTTAATGTTTTAGGTCGATTCCATATAGAGATGGAGGATTGATGGAGATATCATTGCTGCAACAGAGCAGGATTGATGAAGTGGTAATGGCAAATAGAGTAATCTCCGATGCAGAATAGCACAAAAATCAAGATATATGAAACTGTAATTACCCTAGCTGTCATGCCACTCTATTGGACAACTGATGTCAGAGCTGTGGAAATGTAATACCCGATCAAGGATGCTTTATATAGGAACATGTTAGCTTTGATGGGCATATGATTCTATGGTCGAAATGACAATACACAAGAAAAACTACAGTAACAAAGTTCTAGTGTGTAACTTAAGCATGTGTACCCAGATGAGGTTAATCCAACACTCACATCTGTGTTGAACAGACATCACAGCCTTGACCACATAGAGATGACTTTGTTGAATGACAATTAAGTTGCCAAAAATAAAATGAGCACAAATAACAGTGACCTTTTCAGTGTTCCATCATATAAATTTTGAACAACCAGAATACAAACTTTCAAAGGAAATATGCCTCAATATCATTTTCTCAAACTCAATTATTAACAACAATTACATCCCAAAATATACATTCAGTAAGTTCTCTTTCCCACTATCTATCCTCTTTCAACAGGGATATAAGAATTTCATGCGATCGCTGTCAAGCTTGTTATAAGGAGGAAATAAATCAATGAAGCAGCAACCATGAGATTTTGTTCCTGCATTTATCATTTATCCAGTGAATTAAACATGTCAGTCTTGAAGTTCACATCCACAAGCTGTAAATCATATCAAACTGGGACTTAGGCAATCTCTTCCATATCATAACTAGAACTTATATTCAGGCATATAGTTTGGATAGAAACATGGATGAGACCCTTTTTTCTTTAGATGAGAATTACCTTTAAGAAAGATACTCTTTTGCTGAAGAAAATGAATTCAGCCAGAACTATTGATGGTGTTACAGCAATCTTGGACATCTGATAAAAACCCACACTGAAGGGTACACATGAATCACATAATGTGCATCACCAGCAGAGATTGTAACGATGAGAATAAAGAAACCATTCTCACCTATTGTACTTCAAGCTAACATTAGCAAGGCCAGTTGACAGAGACATCACAACGCCCAGAGTGAGCAAGGAAGTTAAACGGCTTGACTTTGAAGGAGGGGATGCAGGCAGGATCGAGAAAACATTCATAATAGCCATTAATACCCAGCTTACTACATAGTGGATGAAAGTGAGAAATATAGGGAAGTGGAATCCAACATTCTTAAGCACCTGAAAAGTCAGAAAGTTAAAACATTGTCAAAGAACCAAGCCAGACAATGGGCTACATTTCAAATCTCCATGACAATGCTTGTCAAGATAGGTCTCACATGAAGGCAGAGGCACAGACCAGTTTATTCGTGAATATAATACTAACAGCAACGACAAAGTTGAATGATAGAGCAACAGCTGGTCGACATAGGCGTTGCTGCTGACGCTTGGCACCCTCAGATGAGCGAAATTCATTAAACAAAGTGGCTCGCAGATCTTCCAGAGCTCGTCCTGCGTTGATTAGGAAATTTAAGCAAAACTAAAACGTTACCGATAATGAAAATCATCTAAGTTTAAATCTTATTCAAATAGATCACAGATAGCCAAGGACAAATTACACAAAAGAAAATGACATTAAAAATCCTATAATGAAAGCACCTGAGGCCCAAAATTTATGACTGCTTATTAAATCGACTCTCAACAAGTGATCAGAGGCGATTCACAATGCTTAAATTTGTGATTCAAACCGTGTATGATATCTCAAAGTACCTTTACCATGTAAAATGTTTAAAAGAATCATAGAACAAGAAAAGGCACAAACAAGAATGTAATTGCATATCCTTTTCAAGTCTTTTGACGTTCTATTAGTTAAACCCAGAAGGCAACAAAGACACAAAATTCCACGTGTTGCAATTGTATAGAAAGCATTCCTATACTGAAGGAGAAAAACTCTTGCAAAGAGAATAAGTTGATCAGAAACACTTGAACAAAGGGGAGTAGAGAGCAAATACTCCTAATTAACACAAGGATAGCTAGTTAGAATCATCAAACTGAAAGAAAAAAGGAGCCCTTTCCATGGACAATGCACAGTTGCCCCTCCTGCGGAAAATTTGAAAATGGAAGAAATTATAGAGCGCTTTATCTCACTTACCAAGCAACTGGACACGCTAATGTGAGCCTGAAAAACAAGTAAAGTCTTCCACTGTACAATGTCCCCAACCGAAAGCAGGAAAAGGAGAGAATTTAACATTTTGAACATCATTCCGGCCTAAAATCTAGCCTACACGGAAAACAACCACAACTGCAACTGCATCTTACAGGCTCAAAACCTCCCAAACTAATTTTCAAATTCAAAGAAATTTCCTATGACAAGGACATGTTTTGACCCTTATTCTCAGCCCGGATGATAACACTTGTCGTGTGAAGACTTCTGCAACCATCTATCCGCAATGCCAGATAATTGGAAAAAGGTCGATAAACTGAAATCGCATGCGATTGACTGAACCTCGAAAAAGAGAAAAAAGGGAACATATCTCAGGAAGACTAGAGAACACAAGATAAATGGCAAAGCCGGAAGAGCGAAAAACAAAAAAAAAGGCATGAAATGCGCATCATCTATCAGAGACTAATCATTCGAGATTCAATAGAACTGAAAAATTGGTTTCAAGCTCTTACTGGTCAGATCAATGAAATCAAACATAAGCTCCATTCCACCGATTGCTAAACAACCCACATTGCAAAACTAGGCGAGAAGTCAAGAATCAAGCATCCGAGAGTTGATGAGCAAGTAACCAAATGGGAAAACAGTTACCTTTTTCGCCAACATCGCTGTCCTTGCGTTTCAGAATCTTCCTCACATCTTTCTTTAGCAAGAAGCTAAGCATTTTTATGGTTAGTGAAGGGGAGAAGCTTCACTCCTCTTGCCGCGACTAAGATGACATGCTCAAACGAGCCGTTCCAACAGAGCCCTAAAGCCCCCACCGAAAACGGAAATTCAGCGCGAACGGGTAGTGGGTATCGCCTTGAAGCAGCGGTTGTAGTACCCACTCAGCATGAATCACTAATACCCTTCTGGGAAATGGTTTTCCTGATGAAGGAAAGATGTGGGTGGGTGGTGGGTAGTGTGTGAGAAGAGGAAAGATTGCAGTTTTGAGTTCAAAAATGCCACCAAAAAGATGCACCCACGCACGCACAGGGATTGACGGCGAGCAAAACAAAAAGGAGGGGGGGAGTGGTCTCGTCGCACGCAAGGATCGAGGACGGACACGTGGGTCGTATACCAGCGTTGATGGCGGAATATCGAAGCTGTCGGGGGGTTGAGAGAGAGAGCGGAGAAATTTGAGCAAATCACGGACGGTCTCTCTTTCCTTCTCTCTCTCGCGCTCACAGTCGCAACCGTATCCCCATTTTCTCTTCCCTTTTTTCTTCTTCGGACAAGAACAACAACAGCGACAGCGGTCGGACGCAGGCAATCGCTCGCAAGAGGTTCCATTTAATAAGTGATTGATACCGAGGAATTCGGCCGATGTTTCTGTCGAATGTAATGTAATCAATCTAATTGCGGTTTGACCCATTTAATGTCCGGTTTTTGAGGCCCTTCTTTATGTAATCCTTAAATTTTAATGTTTTCACCACTAAAAATTGTGAGTGATGATATGAAGTTTGCAGAAATCATGCATGAATTAACTTGAAAAATCGACCAAAGGAAAGTTCTTTTTTTCTTTTTTGGTCAAACGATGGGAAGTTCATTTTCACACCGATTGGTCGATCTACTTTTGCCTAAAAGCAGCAACATCCTGCGCCTCAGTGGAGTTAATCATGGATTTAAGGCTCCACTCGGCCTGAAATGCAAATAGGGGCACCAAGACGTCATTACTTTTTTTGGGCTCAAACAATTTGCCCGAAGGGTTTACACCTAAATTCAATCGTCCAATAGCCGGCTCAAACGCACCCGATAACATATGTGTTATTGAACTATGACCATCTTCAAACGACTTACGAATCCGAGGCATTTGGGCCATTCTATATAGATTTAGTACATGAAAAAGAATTGCCGCCATGATCGTTTCGTGATCAATTAGACACAAAGTATTCTTTCCTCATGCTAACTCGATTACTCCTATTCATGATCGGGATATTAAAATTGAAAGGCAAACATCTTTCCCTCTTTTATGTTCTCTTGCCGATATCAGATGTCCACCACTCACCGTAAGCTTATTGAGTGATGGTATGAACTCAAGGAAGCATATGTTAACAGGACTTTTTTGAATTGAAGAAGTTCGTTTTCAGGTCATACTCAATGATCAACAAACTAACTTTGGGTGAATTGTACAGATAGCAACAGCAACAATTAACATTTCGAAAACAGACACGGGACGCAGGAAGAGAAAAACACTTGTTGAAACGAAATTTCCCGTTCTTTTTTCCCTTCTTTTGTCATTTTACGTGTGTTCCGACGACAAGTGTGCCGGCAAAAATTTGTTGCAACGCAAAGTTGTACACATCCAGTATATTTCAGTTTATCAGCAGGGTAGTGACTACTATCCCAGCCCAACTTGAGAATTTTTTGTGGCCCAGTTAAGCTTATTCCGTAATCAAGGATGGGGTGTCCTGCTTTGTTTCGATACAAACGATATAATAAAGTAATGATGTGTTGAAGATGGTGAGTTTGACTGAAATGAACCAATGGAAGATCTACTTGAGGTCTTCAAGGACGGGACTCGTTTCGGGTGACGTTCACGTGAAAACGACGGGCATAGACAAGATAAATAACTACTTTAATCGATCCTCGAGGTGGTGGTCGAGATCACTGACATCTGAAGATAAACTTAAGAAAAACCTCCACCTGCTCCACTTACGCCAAAGTTCTACAACTTGAATGGTATGGGTTTGTCCTCGAACCAAACACATCGATGGTAACTTCGCTTTTGTTTGAATAATTCCATTTAGCCTCCCATAATGATCGCCAATTCTCCAAGTGCCCCTTGGACCTCACCTCTTTCTTTTCCTCAAATTACTCTTGCGCTTGACCAATGTGTATCAAATGGCCCTGTGTTGAGCAAGTCAAAGATTCGATAAGATAGAATCTTTTCTTAACAAGACATGATCTTGATATTTCCCCATTTTCAGCACAAGAAATGATCCTTTCCTTGTTTTCAGTACAAGATGAATATTTCTTGAAGTGTACATATAGAAACAAGATATTATCTTCATTTTTTCCTCATCTTCATCACAAGATGAATATTTCTTGAAAACTCGCTTTGTAAAATAGTATAAAGAGAGAAACAATCAATACAAAAAAAAAGAAAAAAGATTCTCTTTCACTTTTCTCATCTCTACGTCCATTTAGTTTCTCATTGTCTTTTTTATCCAACCTATCAAACTCCCCGTCGGGCATTGGTGAAAAACGTGGAAGGCCAAGGGGGTATATGCAAATCACATGCTCAACCTAAGGGCGTCTTCGTCCAAAAATTTAATCTGCCTTATGTGGAAATTTGTAAAGAAAAGAGAATCGAAATTAAAGTTAGAGACATGGAAAGAGGGGAGAGAGAAGCAAAAGGGGAGGGAAGGGGAGGGGAGGGGCAGCACCCAGGCCACAATCTCTCTAGATGTTCTTGTTAGGAGCACGTGGTAGGAATTAATATTTTTATTCGGAGAAATCGTCAAGAATGAGCTTAAGTTTGAATCCATCAACATATCGAGCTGAGTTGAGCTAGCTTAAATATATTAACTATTTTACACTATACCAATTCTTTAATGGGAGACTTTTCTAACACAACTCATATGTATATCATAATAATCTCCTTCTCACATGTGAGTTCAGTGTTAAGTCTGCTCTCCCTTAATCCATTTATCCTTTTGCATCAAGATATCTTAGCTTTAATTTCCATCAACGCCCAATTTCATCCTTGTTCTCTTTTTCCGGACCTTCTCTAGACTAAACCATGAAGTCTATCATCGGGCCCACATTGCTATATCATAATGCCCACTCAAAACCTTAAGCAAAGTATTGTTATACATCAAAGTATCTAAGCTTAAATCTCTATCAACATCTAACTACATCCTTAGTCTCTTTTTCTAAATCGAACTATGAAGTCTTCTATCGGGCCCACATTGCAACCCCATGAAGCCCATTGCTTGGCACTGCTGGGAGACCTTAATCAAGGTATCCTTCTACATCAAAGTATCTGAACTTAAATCTGCATCAATGCCCAACTTTATTCTTAGTCTCTTTATCCAAACTGAACTATGAATTCTTCCATCGGGCCCACATTTCTACCACACAAAGCCCACTACTCGGAAAACCGTTATGGTCACTACATTCCGTTCGGGAGATATTCAAGAAACATCACAAAAAATTGTGGGCCCACCAATTTATCATTGATTTTGATACCATTTGTCAAGAGCATGCACTATAAGCTCGATACCTTCACTTAGGGAGATTGCCAAAAGAGAACCCAAGTATGATCCCATCAACATATCTAATTATATTCACATTCAATTAAAAGCTTAAGCTAATGAGTTATGAACATATTAGGATATAGTAATTATTTTAGGGAAAATGTTACAAATGGTCCTTGAACTTTGATCTAATGTTCAATTTCATCACCAAGCTTTCGATTTGCTCAATTTGGTCCTTGAACTTTGATCTAATGTTTAATTTCATCCCTGAGTTTTCGATTTGCTCAATTTGGCCCTGAACTTTCATTTAATATTCCATCTAGTCTCTAACTATTTGAAAATTGACCAATTTCTTTTTTTTTAATACTAAACTTTTTTTTTATAAATAAAAAAATTACCAAACTGGATTTTTTTTTGGTCGAAAAATACCACATTTATGCAAAGTAATAAATGTCAATATTTATTTCCTTTCTCTATATTAAAAACAAATGGAAAAATGGACAGTAATAATAAACAAAGGTGAATCTTGCATTTTGATTTCTTTTTTTGTATATACAAATTACTTGAATAATGTACAAAAGCCTATCAATCGATTTTTCCCTTTTCGGTGAAGTCCATATGTAGATTTACATAATTTTTTTTTTTTATGTATATCTGAAAAAGTAATAAAAATACGTTTTATTTTTCACTTAAGTTGAAGTAAACAAAGGTCCATTTTTTTTCTCTCTCTACTCTAAGTACATTGAAATATAAGGTGTATTTATTTCATGAAAATAATTTATTTCAAAAGTATTTTCTTAATAATAATCGTTTATATTACTTACAAAGGTCCATTTATTTATTTATTTTATATTTAAGAGACTAAAGCCATGTAAACCAATTCCGTTAACTTTAACTAACGGAAGGATGAAATTGGTCAATTTTCAAATAGTCTGGGACTAGATGGAACATTTGTTAATAGTTCAGGGATCAAAATTGAGCAAATCGAAAGTTTAATGATGAAATTGAACATTAGATGAAAGTTCATGGACCAAATTAAGTAAATCGAAAGCTCATGGATGAAATTGAATATTAGATGAAAGTTTAGGGACCATTTATGACATTTTCCCATTATTTTACACTGCACCAATTTTTTGACGTGGGACTTCTCTAACACAATTCACACATGTATCCGAACAGTTTTTGATCTCGGTCACCGCTGTACCACTACAACCCTTAGCCGTGTCACGTTCAACATGTCAATCTTGACCACCCAATGCAATTTGCCGCTTGGCTAAAGAACTTTGCTTGTGAGAGATGGACAGATTTAGAAGTGGATGTCCACTTCAAGTTGCGAGATGAAGCGATAGCAATGATGGATTGAAGCAAAGAGACTCACGATGGCAAGACTTCACAGAGCGGAAGGACTTGCATCTGATGGAGGTCAAATACCCATTGATGACACTAGGGTCGAGAGAGAGAGATCAAGTTGTGAGATGAAGCAATAGAAGCAATGGATTGAAGGGAGGAGATCGAAGCAAAGAGACTTGCGACGCCGAGACTTCATAGAGTGGAAGGACTTGCATCCGATGGAATTGACAAACTTATATCAAGGTCGAATGACTGGGAGAACATAATTTTTGCGAATTTTCTTGATTAGATAGCATTGAGAAATCGCTAGTTTATCATACATTTGTTGCAAAATTAAAACGAAGAAGATAGGAAATGATAAGTGTTATAGTACTAAACAAAAATTAATTCTTTGATGTAAGATTTTTCTAACAGAACTCATACATGTGTAGTAGCGACAAGAAAGGAGAGGGGAGGGGAGGAGAGTGGCAACACTCAAGCCATGGCCTCTTTAGATATTATTAGGAGTGTACAATGGAAATTGATACCTTCGTCTGGAGAAATTGTCAAGAAAGAGTTAAAGTTTGAATTCGTCAACATATTCACTTGGACACATATTCACTCAAAAGATCAAATCAATTAGTTGAGCAAATTAAAATATATTAGCCATTCCACACTACACTAATTCTTTGATGTGAAATTTTTCTAACAACACTCACATGTGCATCATAACAATCTCCTTATCGTGTGTGAACTTAGTATTAGTTATGCTCTCCCTTAACCCATGTATTCTTCTTCATCAAGATATTTCAGTTTGAATCTCCATCAATGCCTAATTTCATCCTCGGTCTCTTTCTCTGAATTGAACCATGAAGTTCGTCATCGGATTCGTACTGTTACACCACAACACCCACCGCCCAAAAACCTTAATTTAGGTATCCTTCTGCATCTTAGCTTAAATCTCCATCAATGCCTAACTTCATCCTTAGTCTCCTTTTCTAAACTGAACCATGAAGTCTTCCATCGAGTACACTTTGTTGCCCCACAAAGCCCATTGATAGAAAACCGCATTGGTTACCGGATTCATTCATTGAGATATTTACCAAACATTGGAACAATTTGGGGGCCCACCAATCTACATTTGCTCTCATACCATTTATTGAGGGCACACAACAAAAATTCAATACATTCAGTCGAGGAGATTGCCAAGAGGGAACTCAAACCCAATCCCATCAACATATGCAGTTGAACCTACTTTCATTAAAAAGTTTAAGCTAATGTGTTATGAGTTAGCTATGATGTATAAACTACTCTACATTATATTAACTTTATGATGTGAGACTTTTTTAACACAACTCATAGATGCATCATAATAGTTATTGATCTCAGTGACCAACCATTGTACCATTTCAACCCTCAGCCATGTCATGTTTAACATGTCAATCTTGACCACCCAACGCATTCAATCGCCTTATGTGGCTAAAGAACTTTGCTTGCAAGAGATCGACGGATTTAGAAATGGACTTCCACAAGTGAGAATGCGAGGTCAAACACCCCATTGTCGACGCGAGGGTTAAGGGAGAGATCAAGCTACGAGACGGAGCAATAACAGCGGTGGATTAAAGGGAGCAGGTCGAAGAAAAGAGACTCGCGATGGCGAGACTTCACAATGTGGAAGGACTTGCAAACGATGGAGTGGACAAACTTATATAAAGCTTGAATGACTAGGAGAAGATAATTTCTGCGAATTTTCTTGATTAGATAGCATCGAGAAATTGTCAAATTATCACATGTTTGTTAGGAAATTAAACAAACAAGACGACAGATGATAAGAGTTATAGAAGTCTTGGAAAAACTAATTTTGAGTTAATTTTATTTTCAACAATTCAAAATAATAACTGGATGCTTACGAAGCCACATTTGTGTTATGGAAAACTAAAATACGACAGATTTTCTTAACTTTGATTTTACGAAATAGAAGAATGTGGGTATTAATCAATATGTCATTTCCAAATAGAGTATTATGCTTTCACTTTGAAGGAAACCTATTTATATATTTTCAAACGTACTTAAAGATACAAAATATCTCTGATCTTATCTTCCAGCCGCCCCTTGGTCGAACGACTAGCATGATGAATGTTTTTATCCGAAAGAGAAGGGATGTATTCGGTCGTTAAAGCCGGCGAAGTCGAGAACACGCATGGGGTCCAAACGGCGGCCATCGAGATCTTTGCACCTCAAGCTATTCCATGATTTAATCACTTCAAGTAAATTAGACCTTAAGAAAACAAACTTAGTTCGGCTGGAGATTTGATTATCCGGTAGGGTCGTCTTTCCTCGTATTGAATTAAGGCACACGTCAACGTGCGTATTGACCATGAGCAGGTCCGGAAACAGTTAACGTAAGCGTACCTCTCCCGACCATATGCAAACCAACAAGCCAGGTGCGAGTTCTAAGTTAGGCTTTGGACCTCCATACTCCACCTCCGCCATGCTGTTTCCAAGCAACATTAGCTTGTAAATGAAGATAACCCGTGAACTATGATCCAAGAAGCTGTTCTTATAACTAGCTTACTGGACAGCCGATGATCGTTCATTCCACGTTCAGCTCCTGATTTGAGTTCCGCATCCGAACGCAGCAGCAGTAATATGTCCTCGTGCTTCAAGATGAGTTCGTGTGCCGTCATGTACTTGGCTGTCTCACTGGCGTGCTTCTTCATCATTGCCACCCCATCGACACCGAGCGCCGATGTCTCAGCAGAGAGAGCGCAGATGATACGGGAGTTCCTGGATGGCCACAATGCGGCAAGGAAGGCGGTTGGAGTGCCGCCGCTCGCATGGGACACGTCCCTCTCCACTTATGCACGGGTGTATGCGAACCAGAGGCGGGCGGACTGCAGGCTGGTGCACTCGCCGGGGTATGCGTTCGGGGAGAACCTGTTCTGGGGGCAAGGGCGGCGGTGGAGTGCCGCAGAGGCCACGGCGGAGTGGGTGGCGGAGAAGCAGTGGTACCACTACGCCAACAACTCTTGCTCGGGCCAGGAGTGCACGCACTACACGCAGGTGGTGTGGCGGACGACAATCCGCGTGGGCTGCTCCAAGATCATATGCAACTCCAGCGACACTTTCATAGCGTGCGAGTATTACCCTCCGGGCAACTACATCGGCCAGAGGCCTTATTAAGCATCAGCACGCACAGCTTATAAATCCTCATTTTTTATCCATCTCTGTACCTATACAATAAACTGTTGTCTTATGATTCTTAATAAAGTGCACTGTAATTAATGCAATAACTCCTCACATCGAGATTATGTCATTTAAATTAGACCCATCTTTGGCGTGATGTTCTATGGTTTGAGAAATGAAAACGGTTAAAGCCACAAAAATCCCAAACTTTATCAACTATGACACATTTATTTCAATTTTTTTGTGACACAAAAAATCATAAACTTATATTTGACATATTTATCCCTAAAAATCAATGTCATATAAAAAAGTTTGGGGTAAATGTGTTACACAAGTATAAGTTTGAGATTTTTAGTGTCAAAGTTTGAGGTAAATATGTCATACGGTTATAAGTTTAGGATTTTTTTTCGTAAAAAAGTTTTGGGATAAATATATTACAGTTGACAAAAATTTGGAAGTTTCTTTATGGCTTTTATCCAAATGAAAGTGCAAAATTCAGAACAAAATGACAACGTTGTTGGGCTTGCAAATTGTAATCTACAAGGCCTTTATCTTGGATTACAGCCCAACCCACTCCAGAACTTTGAACAAGAAGTCAGTCAGTCAGTCAGTCAGTGCTGGATCTGAATTATATTGAAAACACCAGACTCGAGCAGCAGCCGATCCATCATCGACTGCTTCCGATTCCCCAATCCAAGATGACCCCGAAGCCGGAGTCCCCGAACCCGCCGCACGCCGACGCGCTGCCGTCGGGCGCTGCCTCCGTCGACCCCCTTTTCCACATCCTAAAGGTCCCGCTTTCACCTTCCTTCGCCGCCGCGCTCCGCCTCAAGCTGCCCACCCCGACCCTCCCCTCGCTGATGACCATCTACACCCTCGTCCTCCTCACCTACTTCATGGTTGTCTCCGGCATCGTCTATGTTGGGATTGTCGGATTCCCAAAAAACCGGATTCGACACTAAATCGAACCCAAAAACGAATGCGGAAGACAAGCCCGGAAAAAACATGTATCACCGATCCTAAAGCACACCACGGAATCGAGCGTACCTTGTAAGCCACAGATTAAACACCAATGCCGATAAGAGGAAGAGAAACCGATCCCGTTCGATCCGATGACGTCAATTGGCCTTGAAAGGAAGACGGCGTCGCCTTTTGCGCACTGTTTTTCTTTTGGAGGGAGAGAGGGAGAGGAACATACGTTAATGCCAACAGGTATGTTCCTCCCTCTCTCTTTCTCATTTTATACGTCCCTCCAACAGAAAGGAACGTACCCCTTCATCCATGGGCCCTAATCTTGTGGGCCGGGCTTTTAGGCCCAACATGGGCGGACGGGCCAACTTAAGCCCATCACATAAAACCATCGTCTCCCACTCGCACATGGTGGGTCGGACTGAATTCTCTTTACCTCTCTTCAACATTCATACTGGTGAATAATTCGTGCAACCAGCATACTTTGAGAGCTCGTTGCCATACATCTGTTAGGAATATATAGCAGCTCATAATGGGCATCACACTTTGAGTAGATTTGGTATGCAGTACCCTAGATCGATCGATCACATTTATATCTCTCTTGATCTCTTTTAAACAATAATATATATATATATATATATATATATTGTATTCATAATTATGATTATCTCAAAGACAGTCATAATTGGTTAACTAGTGAATACAAAACTACAATGTGATTCTCCAAATTCGATCTTCCTCTTTCCTTCAAACTCTCAATTTTAGTTCAGCTTGCTTTTCTAGAAATGTCCCATTAGATCGAATCAACTCATGACCATTGGCAACATCCTAAGATAGCAAACACTAAATAGAAATCTTGAGAATAAGTAAGAGTCATGAGGGGACTAAAAAATTGAAGAACTCTTTTCCTCAAGAGTCTCACACGACACAAAAGTTGAGATCAAATTTTTGCCACTCTTATTGGTCGTCTCATGCATACGTAGTATGAAATACGTATTGCGGTATTAACTCATTTCCCATGGAGCGTATGTCTACACCTTTCAATACCGTATAGATGATAGTTCAGACATACTCAATGTCCAACTTGAGTTCACGTATCTACTCATTCACAAAATTCATCAGAACTCACATCTGGCATCATAGACAGATAAAGTAAAATATGTGGGGTATTTTACTTTCGGACATAGTAAGTATTATGTCCTCATCTTAACACTCAATTAAGGCAACATACGTATTTTAAGCTTGAGCTCTTGATTATCACCTAGATAATAAGCTTAAAAATAGTCTCATCTCTATTTATCATATAGTAAATAGATGTGATTACCCGTGTGAGTGGGCCAATCTTATATCTGTCCGACATACTTTCTCAACTTAAAGTAATGCATTGAGCATTAAGATGCATAAAGATCAAACAAAGATTCATAGGCATTAATGATGAAAAAACACACATTCATCAAATGTGAATACTTCAGGGAAATTACAATATTTAGTACATCAGCCTCTACGCAATCCTAGAGATTTCATATGGCCACAAAATACATCTCTAAGTATTGGCTTTATCATAGGATCTGCAATCATTCTATGCATAGATATGTACTGTAAGTTCACATCATTTCGTGTAACCATATATTTGATAAAATCATACTTGGTATCTATATGTTTGGTCTTGCCATGATATTTTGGATCTTTGGTGTACGCTTTTGCTGCTTGGCTATCATAGCTAACCAACAATGAATCTGCACCACTTCCAATAACACCTAAATGATCCAATAATCTCGTAAGCCAAACATCTTCTTATATTGCTGCTGATAATGCCACGAACTCAACTTCCATGGTGGACAAGGCTATACACTTTTGTTTCTTACTGCTCCAACATATGGTGCCATTATT
This sequence comes from Eucalyptus grandis, assembly GCF_016545825.1. Lineage (NCBI taxonomy): Eukaryota > Viridiplantae > Streptophyta > Magnoliopsida > Myrtales > Myrtaceae > Eucalyptus > Eucalyptus grandis. The sequence goes on from NC_052612.1 coordinate 38,296,626, forward strand.
CGGTAAGAAAACAAACCCAAAGGTAGATTTTCTTTCATCTAAATATCCTCCCCAATCAGCATCAGAATAGCCTTAGAGTCACAGATCCTTTTCTTAATAACTCAGCGTATAATCAACAGTCCCCTTTAGATACCTCAGTATTCTCTTAACGGCCTTCCAATGTCCTAGACCTGGGTTGGATTGGTATCTACTCACCATTCCAACTGCAAAACATATGTCAGGTCTTGTACACATCATAGCGTACATAAAGCTTCCAACAACACTAGCTTAAGGAACATGTTTCATTTGTTCCTTCTCTTATGGAGTCCTTGGACACAATCTATGGCTCAATCCTTCACCTTTTGCAATAAGAGTGTCTATGAGTTTACAATCTTGCATACGAAATCGTTCAAGAACCTTGTTTATATATGTTTTTTGCGAAAGAGATAACGATATCTTTGAACGATCTCTTGAAATCTTAACTCCAAGAATGTATGCAGCCTCACCCATATCATTCATCTCAAAGTTGGAAGACAACCAACTCTTGATAGTTTTAACAAACTCCATATTGCTTCCGGCAATTAGTATATCATCAACATATAATGATATGATCACAAATTGATCCTTGGATCTTTTGATATATATACAATGATTCTCATCAATCATTGTAAAATTATATGCCATTATGGCATTATGAAAACGTATATACCATTGTCCTGACGACTACTTAAGGCCATATATTGATCTCAAAAGTTGACATACCTTTACTTCTTGGCCTTTCACTATGAAACCAGAAGGTTGTTCCATATATATTTCTTTATCTAATTCTTCATTGAGGAAAGCAGTCTTTACATCCATTTGATGTAACTCAATATCCATACTAGCAATTATTGCCAGAATAATGCGAATCGAGGTAAATCTCACTACAGGAGAAAATGTTTTTTCATAATCAATTCTTCTCTGTTGATTATACCCCTTCGCCATAAGGCGAGTCTAATGCTTTTCTATCGAGCCATCAGCTTTTCGCTTTATTTTGAGAAGCCACTTGTTCCCAATAGCTTTGCGTCCTTTTGGAAGATCAACCAGTTCCTAAACTTGGTTCGACTTCATTGACTCCATTTCCTCTTCCATTGCATGAATCCATTTTTTCCTTACTAGGGCAATTCAGAGCCTCATTAATGTTTCTTGGCTCATCCTCATCTTACGGAGCAATCATAAAAGTTTCCCCTTCAATGTCAAAACGTCAACGGGGAATACTTTGGCGACTTGTTTGCCATATGGGAGATTGTACACTTAGCACATCGTTCCCCATTATGCTCCCACTAGGATTAGATAATGATGATGTCGTCTCATCATGTGCTTGTAATTGAGAATGAGTTGAATTCAATTAATCACTTCTCATATTACTCCCACTTGGACGAACTCCACTAATATCATTATCTTGATCCAAGGTTTTAAATATGGAGTAATCTTTCCCTATTTCGCCATTCTTAGGAAATTCATCCTCTAAGAATGTGACATCCCGTGATTCAAATTCAGTTATACTCCCACTTTCCTGCTCACCTATGAACACACACCATTTCAAGTATTCAGAGTATCTCATTAAAATACTCTTCTTTCCTTTGGGACCCAATTTCCCAAACTTGTGAGAGAACTCATGAGTATAGGCAGCACAACCCCATGGCTTAAGAAAACTTGAGTTCGGTTTTCTACCTGTTCATAACTCGTATAAAGTGGAAGTAACTGATTTGGAAGGCACCCGGTTAAGTATATTGGCAGTAGTTAACAACGCATCACTCCGAAAAGTGATAGGTAAGTTAGCATGCGCCATCTTGGACCTAACCATTTCTAGTAGGGTTCTGTTTCTTCTCTCCGCAACACCATTTTGTTGAGGAGTATATGGAATAGACAACTGTCTTTCTATTCATTTTTCATCACATAATTTTCTGAACTCATCAGATAAATATTCTTGACCTCGATCGAATCTCAATGCTTTTATTTTCTTGTCTAATTGATTTTCTATCAAGTTCATAAACCTTTTGAAACAACTTAATACTTCAGATTTATGAGAAATCAAATAGACATATCCGAATAGAGTATAATTATCAATAAAAGTGATGAAATAAATAGCCCCATGCATTCCTCTCACATTCATTGCACCACAGACGTCAGAATGGATTAAATGCAGAGGAAATTCAACTCTTTTACCTTTTCCAAATGGTTTCCTTGTCGTTTTTCCCTACTAGGCAATACTTACATATGGGCAAATCGACTTTTTCAATATTGCCCAAACAAGCCCTCTTTGGCCAGTCTATTCATACGTTGTTGGCCAATATGACCAAGTCTAGCATGCCACACATTCACATCATTATCATATGAATTAGGAGATGTGAGAAGGGAATAACAAACATTTGCATTAACATAGTCAATATATAATACAATGAAATCATCCAGAAAATAACCACAAGCATAATAGTTTGTATCCAAATACAAATCTACACCTCTATTATAGAAGTTCATATAAAATCAAGCTTAACCAACACCAAAACAGACACAAATTTCGACGAATCTCTGGAACGTATAGAACATCATGTAGGAACAAGGTGCGTCCACCACGTATATTCAATTGGCAGGTGCCAATCTCTTTAACTTCAGCTCTGGAGTTATTTCCCACATAGATCCACTTAGTTCCAATTGGTATCGTCGGAATTCCACGAAGGATTCTCTATCCTTCGCTACATGGTCTGTCGTTTTTGAATCTATAGTCCACAGAGGATTGGATTCAGCCAATAATACAGAACTTGACACATAAGTAAAGTTCTCAAATGTACAAGAGGTGTTTACCTTTTCGGCTCACAACAGTTGCGAGCATAGTGACATTTCTTGTCACAATTGTAACATCCCATCCTTGACATTTTCTTCACTTGAGGACGTTTTCCTCTCTTGTGTTGGTTAATTCTTGATTTCTTGCAATAAGGACTTGATCCTTTGCATTCCCACATATTGAACGAATCAATACGCTTACGCTTAGAGCTCAAAACCCTTTCTGAGCTAGAACTTGCATTGCAAATATCTATTTTCAGCTCAAATGCTGTTATGCGGTCCTCTACTAACTCAAGGTGGCACACATCATTCTCAAGATCTTCCATAACATGGTCAAAAGCTTCTAGTGTTTCTTGCTTTTCCAGCATATATTGAATCTTCATATTCAATATTTCACAATTGTTGCCGTTCATAACAGCAATTACGTTCTCAGTTACTGAAACCATTGATCTGAACACATCAGACATATATGCACGAATAATTAGTGCCTATCATTTATGCATCTACTTTGCACAGACTCATCATATCAATAAACAATTTCAAGTAAGGTTTCAGAATCAAAATGTCACTATGTTTCCAATCATCCTCCAAAAATTCTAACTTAAAATTATTATTAATATAATTATCTTATGCAAAATAAATTTTATGAAGTTACAAAAACTTCTATGAACTACCCACATCAGTCAACAATAATAGAAATGAAATAATATTTAACATCTAACAGAATAATAATGCTTTCACATAATACAACTATCAATTATACTAAGTAATATATTCAAAGAAGAAATATCAACATAGAAAGAGATATTCACACTCAAAAACATCTCAAACTAATCTAAGAAATAAATAGGGAATGTTCCTTCTAATCTATCAGTCAAAATATCTAAGAAATTTGAAGGCACATTTGCCAACCATGGAAAAACTTTTGGAGAGCTCTCATGTCGCCTCCAAGGCGCATTCACTCTGCGCCATGTGGCACTCAATCTAAGGGTTGAAGTTTTGGTTAACTCAATCCTATAGTACTCTCTTACAAAAGCTACCACTAGCCTCCTATAACCCGGGACCACGTTGACCTCCCATAGCCGATTTAACACTCGTTTGCCATTCGGGTGGAAGAGTGTTCATCAAAGCCGGCACCTTCTCAAAATCCGGCATAAGATAACCATTCCAAATGATTTTCTGTATCATCTGATTGACTCTGACCACATGTGATACTAAATCACCGTCATGCCACCGATAATTAGCTAATTCTATCATTAGCCTTTTAAGTCTTGCTCTTCCTTCGTCCGTTCTCGGGAATGCAGGTATCCGTACATAACACATTATAGTTCCTGCAACAAATGCAGAACTTAAAATGGATCATTTATAATCCATAATAAACATAATGGAAAATACATAATTTTCCATGATTCATGCAACAAATGCAGAATAAAAAATGGATTACCTATAACCCACATAGACATAATTGAAAAAGAAACAAATTCTTTTTTTTTTCTCGGGTCAACGGTCAAGTCAACAGTCAACGGTCAACAGTTGTCGGTCGGGTTGCCGATCGTCGGACCAGTTAGACCAGACAGACCGGTTGGATCGGTTAGGCCGGTCGAGCCGGGTCGAACGAACTGACCCGGCACGTGCCTCGCACGCGTGAGCGACTAGTCGGATCTTGGGTCGGGTCGCGTCTCGGGTTGGATCGGTTCGCCAGTTGGGTCGGGTGGCCGGCCGACCAACTGTCGCCGGCGATGACGTCATCGATGACGTCATCCCAGCGGTTACTGACCGTTGGGTGACGTCATGGTGACGTCATCACGCGTCGGTTCGCCGACCGGCGCGTGCTGGTTTGCCAGCTGGCGCCGTCGCGCACGTGCCGGTTCGCTCGCCGGTGCGTGTGGTGCACGCGCTGGCTGAGCCATCGCTTCAGGCGCGTGGCGCCCGTGCCGCGCGTGTGCGCACGCGGCCGGCCGAGCCGGTGCGCGTGGCGCCCATGCGCGCGGCCGGCCGCGCGTGTGGCGCCGCGGCTGGCCGAGCGCCCGGGCGCGTGGTGCCCATGCGCAGCGGCTTCGGCGCGCGTGTGGCGCATGCGGCCCGGGCCGAGCCGGCGCCGGGCGCGTGGTGCCCATGTGCAGCGGCTTTGGCCGCGCATGTGGGCGCGTGCGGTGTCGCCTGCCAGCGGTCGACCCGTCGACGGACTCGTCTCGACGAGCTCTTTCACCCTATGCCATCAAAAATTGATTTCGACGTACAGAAACTCGAAAATTTGGATGAACAGTGCTCAGGTGTCGAGATTTTTCGCCCCGATCGGTTTCGGCCGATTAATTCCGCGAAAAATTAACCAAAAATCATACATAAACATGAAAAGGGTTGGGAAAACATGAACTAAGGCTCTGATACCAATGTTGGGATTGTCAGATTCCCAAAAAACTGGATTCGACGCTAAATCGAACCTCTAAAACGAATGCGGAAGACAAGCCCGAGAAAAACATGTATCATCGATCCTAAAGCACACCACGGAATCGAGCGTACCTTGTAAGCCACAGATTAAACACCAATGCCGATAAGAGGAAGAGAAATCGATCCCGTTCGATCTGATGACGTCAATTGGCCTTGAAGGGAAGACGGCGTCACCTCTTGCGCACTGTTTTTCTTTTGGAGGGAGAGAGGGAGAGGAACGTACGTTAATGCCAATAGGTATGTTCCTCCCTCTCTCTTTCTCATTTTATATGTCCCTCCAACAGAAAGGAACGTACCCCTTCATCCATGGGCCATAATCTTGTGAGTCGGGCTTTTAGGCCCAACATGGGCGGACGGGCCAACTTAAGCCCATCACATAAAACCATTAGTCTACACCGTCATCGTCGAGCCCCCCGGCATCGGCTCCACCTAGGACCCCCACACCAAATCTGTCCGCCCCGTCGTCTTCATGCCTAGTCATGTCAACGACCAGTGCATCATCGAGGGCCTCTCCTCCGGCTTCATGTTCATCCTCGGCGGCGTCGGCATTGTGCTCATGGATCTCGCCCTCGACAGGAACTAGGCCAAGAGAGTCAAGACGTCCTTCACGACGGCCGGGATCTCCTCGGTGGTGCTCGCTTACGTCATGAGCATGCTCTTCATCCGCATCAAGATCCCCGCTTATCTTGGCTAGCGTTTCGATTTTGAGGTTCAGCTGGGGCTTCCCTTTATAATCTTCTAGCTCTCAGGTTTTTACTTGTTGCAAGATACACTTGGTAAAAAGGAAATTGAAGCCGATAGTTTGGCAATCTGATTTACTGCTTTGTTAAATGGATAAAGGAAAAAAGTTCGTCTCAAGCAAATCATTACTCTATCATGTTTAGAATGCATCCCATGGTGCTTCAACTCCTGTGATAAATGCTTACAGTGTAGCATAGAACGTACTAATAGCACATTGGAATACCGAATTTTCCTATTGTGATCTCTATCTTGAGATTTAAAAGCAATGTCCAGTCATTTTTCATCTTGACTTGATTATTGATGAACACATTGCTTGGCAGTTGAGTTTGAGAGAAAACGTGCTAGGTGAGGATAATGGATTGATAAGCAGATTCTTTCCATTATCATACTATTTTTTTTTTTTTTTTGGTAAAGTAAGAATATATTGAGCTTAACCAAAACTATACAAAAACGGTCGGGCACCAAAAACTTACTTTTAAAGTGACAAATCATCAAAACAAGTGGAAGGGTGCTGACAAAAACAACAAACAGACGCCATAGGCATCAGAGAGCTCGCAAGGGAACAACACGACAACCAGCCAGCCAAACAACGGCTACAACAAGGAGGGGGAGGGGGCTCCTAGACTAGGAGGCCAAACAGCCAAGCACCACACGAGGACAGCCACAACAACAAAACACCGCAACGGCTCGAAGTGGAGAAGTTGCCGGCCCACCACCAAGAATGAAAGAACAGCAGGCACCACAACACCCACCATCAAAAGAGGCCCCCACGAGCAAGTAGTCCACTCTGCCAGCAAAACCAACTTCAAGGAATAGCTATGACTCACAAGGCAAGTGTAGGAGTAAAGATAGAAGGGTCCAAGCCCCATCCGCACTGAAATCTGCTATTCGTATAAGTGTCTGCGACACTCCTATAAGTCGAGGCTTTATCCTTGACTATTTTGATTAGATGATTCTTGAGGGCCATAATCGCTATCGAGTCTTCCTTAAAGAGGATACTGTTTCTCTTTTTCCAAATCACATGACATAACACTCCAAAACAGAATCTAGCAAGGGTTTGATGAAATTCCTTACCAGATGCAAACTTCATTGCCTATAGGAGGTTATTCGTCCAAGACCCATTTCGTTAGGGAAGATTGCATCTTGCCGCCCAGAAGAACGCTAGAGACGAAATGATGTGACATCCAAAGAATACGTGGTCAATAGAATCGAGCCTGGAACTACAAAATGCACAAACCACATTATCAATTCTCCCATACAAAAGAAGGACCTGAGTGGGGAGCCGGTTCTTGACCATAAGCCATAGATTGAATTGGTATTTTGGAACAATCGAAGTGCTCCAAATGAACTTGGAAGGCACCTTGGCCCCTTCAGTCTAATGGTTTGCCAGGTCGAGGCAACTGAAAATAACCCAGAAGAGTTCTCTACCCAGCAAAAACGGTCCGGCCTAGGGGAGAGAATAGGTAGGGGAGTCTCCCAGGCCTCAAGAGCAGCCTTAAGCACCTGTCCAAAATATGAGAAAAGATCCGCCACCACCACATGCCGGGATAGTCTTGAGCTATAGATAAGAGTGTCGGAGAAGCACAAGCTAAGGGGACCCCTAGGGTGCCAATGGTCAAACCATAGTGAGACTGATAGGCCATCCCTTACCGTCCACCGAAAAAACTGGCGATAGTTCCTTATGAGCTAAAGAATCTTCTTCTAGGCCCACGAGCAAAGAGTCGACTTCTTGGCTATCCAGAAGTTCTTCATTTTTAAAAAGGTAGAATGGATTCATTTACACTACAGGGATTCCTTGAGAAAATGATCCAAATATGTTTAAACATGGCTGCGGTATTGCAATCTCGCAGCCTGTGGATTCTAAGTTCTCCCTCATCTTTCGGAAAGCAAACATCCTTCTAAGAAACATTAGCCCCACCTTTACCTAGGCTCGGCCCTCTCCACAGAAACTGTCTCAAGATTTGCTCAATTTGATTCAGCACAGCTCTAGGCAGAATGAAGACACTAGCTCAGTAGGCTTGAAAAGAGTGGAGAACTGACTTGATAAGTTGCAGCCTACTAGCGAAGGATAAGAGGCGATGAAGCGACGATTGCACCCTAGCAGTGATGCGTCTGATGAGCGAGCAACAATTTACTTTTCCAAGTCGAGAGGTGATGATGGGAACCCCCCAGATATCGAACCGATAAGCTCCCTACACGGAACCCCAAAGCTTGAGTAATTTGGTTCCTAGAAAAAGTCGTCCCACCCACAAGGAAGATCTTGCTTTTATCCTTATTTGGTTTCAATCCGCTCCAAGCCGAGAAGGTGTCAAGTCCTTTCTTAAGGAGGGAAATCGAATTAATGTCTGCTTCACAAAAGAGGAAGACATTATTAGTAAAAAAGAGGTGCGATAAGGACGAATCTTTACACCTCCAATGGAATTTGAACTCTGGTCTCCTCGAATGAAGGAATAACATCCCAGAGAAAATCTCCATCACCAATGTAATAGATAGGGGGATATAGGATCCCCCTGTTGCAACCCCGACCACTTGGAAAGAAGCCATGAAGTTCTCCATTTAAGACAATCGAGAATTTGGGTGTATGCACACAAATCATAATTAGCCAGGTGAAATGGTTTGAAAAACCAAAGGCATGGAGGACAAGCTCCAAGAAATCCCAATCGACAGTGTCATAAGCTTTTTGGAAGTCCACCTTGATCGCACACTTGGGCGAGTATGGGTCGAGGTGGAATCCACTAAACAGCTTTTGGGCCAAGAGGATATTGTCCCTAAATCGTCGACCTTTTACGAACGCACTCTGAGGAGGACTAATGACAGCTTGAAGAATAGCTGCCACTCTATTGGCCAAGACCTTTGTAATGCATTTATATATCGTATTGCAACAAGCAAATGGTCTAAAGTCTGCAACCGTAAATGCATTAGGAACTTTAGGAACCAAAATAAGAATGGTGTTGTTTATCTCTCGAAGAAGACTACCAAAGATAAAGAAGTCTTTCACCGCTGCAAGGACTGAAAGGCTAACAACCGCCCAGTTGAGTTTGAAAAATTATACGTTAAAACCGTCAGGCCCCAGAGCCTTTCCTTGAGCTAAGGAGAATAAAGTATCTCTAATTTCCATATCAGAAATAGGCCCAGAGAGAGAGAGAGCTAACCTAGTCAGCATTCAGGGACTGCTAGATGACCGCCTGGATCTCCTAGATGGACGGCTTTGCCAGTTGATCAGTATGTGTCAAAAGCCCTTGGAAATATGTCACAAAAAGCTGCTGCACCGCGGGTGGATCCGTGACTAAAGCTCCATCGGAATCCCTGACCGAAATCACCCTATTCCTGAGTTGTCTACTATTGATGGCACGGTGGAAGAACTTAGTGTTTCGGTCTCCTTCTTCAAGCCATCTAACTCTGGATTTTTGCCCAAAGAAGGATTCCTCCTAAATGCGTAGTTCCATGAAGGCGGGCCGCTGATCCCTCTCCAGATCTGCGAGAAACCTGTTGATTGGGTCCTGATGGAGATCAACCTGAGTGGTCTGAAGAGCTTGCCTCGCTTCTGCTCTCCTGACCAAAATATTGGAGGAGTCCCTATTTAGCTACTTAAGGCGGCCTTTGAGGGCCTTCAACTTGGAGACCAGCCTAAACATAAGGGGCCCCTTGCTCAAACTCTCCCATACCTGGCAACTATTGAATGAAAGTCCGGATGTTTCGTCTAGAAGTCAAAAAACTTAAACGGCTTCCTACAGTGAACATGATTGAAGATCGTAACAATCATAGGGGTGTGGTTAGAGATGCTAGGCTCAAGAAAGGAGGCTTCAGAGAAGGAGAACTCCTGGCTCCACTTTGAATTCACCAATACCTTGTCGATCTTCCTTTGTTTTCGGGAGGATCTAGAAGACGAAGCCCAGGTAAAACAAAAACTAACATACCTAAAATCAACTAGATTAGTCCGATTCAGACACTGACTAAACTCGTCGAAATAAGGGATTCAGACAATAGGACTCTCTCCTCGGTTTGAAGGATCCTTAATAGCATTAAAATCCCCCACTACCAGCCAAGCTGAGTTTTGTAAGGAGGGGGTCCAATGTATAAGGTCTGTTTAGAGTAAGCGATGGGAGATGAAAGTATGCTCACCATAGATAATCGAGACACAACAGTCTCAATTAGAAGTAAGACACCTTAACCTCCAATGAATTGCCTGGGCATTAACTACAAAGACATCAAAATTGACAACAGAAAGGTCTCACCCGACCCAAATTCTCCTGCAGGAGGAGTAATCATAATTAGAACTCCAACACCACCCCCTTATAAGCTTAGAGGAGACGGAATAGAAGAGGCCTTCCGACACTTTAGTTTCCAAAAAACCAACAGAACACAGCCTATTTGAGGACACTAAGCTTCAAGCCTTAACTTGTCTAATGGGGCCAACCATACCCTTTATATTCCAAATACATATATACATAATCAAAAAGACGATCGAAAGCCTACCTTCTCTTGGTTGAGCACCGCCGGCTAGTCACCTCCTTTGGTGGATCAGCAGGGGGTGGAGTAGGGGTTGGAGTCTAGGCCTTGTGCTGGGTAGGAATAGGATCAAGGGCAGGGGACGAAGGAACGTCCTGCTGCGACCCGATATCTTCCCTGCAGGAATCACACACAGGGACCTAGTGCGTCCGGGGCCTTCATCTTCCGAGCTGCCGATCTGACTTGGTACATCAAAAGCATCCAGCTCATCCTCCGAGTTGAAGGACAAGGCAGAGGAAGAACTTTCTCCCTTACTGACCTTGTTGTTCGGAGCAGTAGGAGAGAGGGATCCTCTGTCCTTATACTGAGCTATTTCTCTCTTCTGGGATGGCCTAGCCCAACCAGTAGTCCTCTCCCTCGAAGGGGGCTTCCGCAACTTCGAGATCTGGCCCTCCTCTCTTGGTAACACTGAACATTCTTTAGCCTCTATAGGCTGCTTCTTTTTCGTTCCTCCGACCTGGATCCAGTCAGTCCGAGGTCCCCGGAGTAATAACCGACGGAGGGGTAGGGACTTGACCCTTCGCACGGCTAGCAGGACTTACCCGAGCAGGATCTTCTTGAATAGGGGGGTGTTGAGGAGCTTTGTCTTGCGTAGTTGTGCTTGATGGGGCTGCACACCTGTGACCGGAGGTGCCACAAATTGGGCATAATATCAGTTTTCACTCATATTCAATAGAGACAATCCAAGACTCCCCGTTTAGGACTACATCTACTGAGTTGCATTGAGGATGCGAGGCCGAGATCTCTACACACACCCTGGTGAAAGACAACATCTTCATATGTTATGTACGGAGGTTGACATACAAAGGTTTTCCCACCGCACTCGCATTAGCACCAATCCCCGGTGTAGACCAAAAGGCATAGGGAATGTTCTTGAGTCTTACCCACACAGGAACCGAAGTTTGGTTGTCCTTCTTGAGCTCTAACACGGGACGCCACTGCTGAAGAATCAGCAGCACCCGAGCTACTGTGATCGGCCCATCATCAATAATCTTCCTTCGAAACTCTCTATCAAGGATATGGAAGAAAAAGCATACTTGGTCATTGGCCATCACCTCAACCAATTTCTGCCCCCATGCCTGCAACAGGGCATTTTCAGTCATCTTGAAGGGAAGTTTCCTCCCCATATAATAGCCAACAAGACACTCATGCCACTTTGGATCCGTGGCTTCAAGTATTCCCTTAGACAAGGTAATGACAGGTTTGTTATCTACATAGGTTGGTGGCACATAAGCTAACTCATAGCCATTTTCAACCATCTTCGCAACTCTGGCCTAGGTGCAGGCAGGAGGAGGCTTTGAGCCTTTCCCCTGCTGGTTCTTGAAATGGGCCTGCTAAATGAGGGTCTCTCGCTGTCTCGCCCCGATCCTCGAGTGCGTGCCCATCCTTTTGTGGTCGATAAAATTTTGTGACTTCTCAGGACGAGTCGCCGACCCTTTTATTTTATTGTACATGCTGAAACGAATAACAAATCCCCTCACAGTAACCATCTCGGGATAGAAAAGCAAGACAACAGATCCACAAACAAAACATGCTTTTATAAACATACCGAGTCATGTACAAAAGTCGATAACCAAAAAACTTCAAAAGATTGACTCTCAAAAGGAGGCTGTCCTATCTGACCTACACCTCAGATCTCCTTAGCTTGGCTCTAGGTCTTTCACCTTACGGTTCTGAAAATTTAAGCCTACGACGAGGTGAGATATAAGTCTTAGCAAGTTCACGCTCTAAACCCCAATTAGAAGGGTAATACATCTAGAAGTGTCCTACATACAACCATACAACCACACAACCATAGGGACTTACCTCGCCTCAGGTCCTCCCTACAAGTTAGTAGAATTCATATCATAGACAGCACGAAAGCAAGAGCAACAACCAAGCTCATTTAACTGTAACGTCACACTCAAATTTTTAAATAAGCACAAGGGATCCTAATTATAGGGCGAAATCGTTATGACACATCCCATACCGTGCCATACAATTTTATCCCATAATCCGGTATGTTCAACTCAATTAATCATGCATTCCTAGTTTTTGATCTCGGCCTATAGCACAGCCTACTCTTGGTTTGACGGTCTTCTGGAATAGCCAGATGTCGTCTCACCCCATTGAGCACGGCGATGTCTCTTATTAGACGGCTTTCTCGAATGAGCATAGGTCCATAATCTATTACGATCGACATCCGTTGTCTAGGGGCATCCCATATAGAGGTAATGTCCAACTTAATAGCCCGGGACGGGTTTTCTTAACCAACACACAACCATTCAATCTCGGCCCAAGGCATCGTGCGTTGCACTCAAATATCTCAATTAAAATGGTGAACTTGGCATATTTTCTTCGTATTAGAAATACACGATAAAATAGTCGTATGTGGGTACACAATTAACTCGACCCAGAAAAAGTGATATATTCCAATTTTAAATCCCACTGTTTTATATAGTATATAAAACCATTTTCGATGTTAAAATTCGACACCTGAAATTTTCTGAATAAATATTGAAATTTACAATTTTTTGAATAAATAACCAAAATTTCAATTAGCATTCAATTTGCACAAATTAACATCCAATTGCAGAAATTAACCACACCATTGCAATCAACATGAAATTTCGGTTATTGACTATCCCGGTCTAATTTCTGAAAAATATTTAATAATTATATAATTACCAAAATTAATTAAATAATTCAATTTAAATTCTAAAAATACTAACTTAGGCCGGAAATGCCTAATTAAATACCGAAACGGGCCCAGAAAATTCCTAAACCTATATAGATAAATAATACAATCTATCTAGTTGCTAAATTAGCCATTCTAACCACGTAACATGCATAATTAACTAATTAAATTACTAATATAATCTAACTAACCACATAATCCATAATTAACTTAAACTAAATGTCACGCCCCGATCCTCGAACGCGTGCCCATCTCTCACTTGGTCGATTAATAGCGACGTCCCAAGACGCATCGCCGACCCCTTTTTCATTTTAATACGCATGTGGAAGCAGATAATAATCCCCAGACATTAAACCATCGGGATAGAATAGTATGCCATCATTTTCACAATATGAAAACACATAACCACACTTTTATACAAGACAAACTATAGTATAACACAATACTATTCACAAGTCCGATCTATTGTATATCCGATCAAAACCCAAAGTTTGCAAAACAGGATGGGATCTCAGTCCTCATCCGGGTCATACTTAGGATCCTCCTCTAGATCATCTTCTTCTTCTTAATCTTCCTCCTCAGATTTCACATCAGGGTTCTCCTCCTCAGGCTCCTCATTAGGGTCCTAAAATTGTTATACAATAACCATTGAGACCACGTCTCAGTGAGTTCTACTCCATAAGACTCGATTAGTAAACCAATACGCTAACCAGGCTGCCTATGCACGCATGGGTCAGAGGACTTACCTTGGCCTCAGATTCCACCTGCATATTAGCACAGTTCAATAGGCACCCAAGCAATCACATCATAGATCGATATCTCGATCAATCAACCTAGTCGATTACATGTCATTCGGACCATTCCCCGGTCATTTTAATCAATACTATATATTCCTCAATCCACGATGGAACATCTAGTCGTCAAGTCTACGTGCATTCTCCAGGATGACATACCAAGTCTCCGAGCCCACGTACAATTTCCAAGATGACATACCTATTCAACGAATTCATGTACGTTTTCCAAGATGGGATGTCTAGTCATCGAGCCCACGTGCATTCTCTAAGGCAACCTATTCAAGATGCCACACTAAAACATTTGGCCCATGTGCATTCTCTAAGGCATTAGTTCGCCAAAGTGATACATCAGATCACTAAGCCCACGTGCCCTTTTTAGATGCCAAATGTACTCATTGAGACCACGTGCCTTCTCTGAGGTAATGCATCAATTTACCGAGCCCACGTGTCTTTTTCAAGATGCCACCCTTAATCACCGAGCCCACGTGCCTTCTCTAAGGTAATATATAACCTATCATGGATCCACTATACACATGACCAAATTCCTAGATGACGTGCCTAGTCATCAGGTCAGCATACATCTCATATACACACTTTCATTTTCCACAATTCCCATTATGATCGGTAGTCTACTACAATACCTTTGTCATTGATGACTGATACCCGATTATTCACCAATCAATTACTCAAATCAATTCAATTTAGAAATAATCCCTAAAAATCCACAATTAAATTAATTTAGCACAACGTAGAACTCAATTAAATAAATGGACTGCACCATGACAATCAGCATAAAATTTCGATCATTGGCTATCCCTGCCTTATTTTCGAAAGATAAATAAATAATTAAATTAATTTCGAAAATTAATAAATAAATACAATAAATCCAATTTAGGCCCGTAATGCCTAATTGAAGCTCGAATTGGGTCGGGAAAAATCCCGAGATGCATTCAATAAATAGTAGCATGTCTTACTAATTGCACAATCAAATTACCTAACATGCATCACAATTTACTAATAATCACTAATCCATTCTAATCTAATCACCTAATCCTACTTAATTAACACTAATCAACCCTTAAGCATAATTAGCAAACTAAGAAAGTATTAGAGAGCAAAACTCACCTGATTAAAAGCGGAGACTGGATCACCGTGACGGCGGCGCGACAGCGTGACAGAGGCCGAACTTTGAATTTTCGATGGCATCGGCGGACTTGGACCGGGCCTAAAACGGGCCCAACAAATCTCAGCCCAAATTAAGATTTGTTGTTGACTTGGACTGGGCTTGAGCTACTTTGCAGGCTTCAATTGATGTGGGCTTGGAAATGCTGAGTTGGGCTTGAAGAGCTCAATTAATGGGCTGCTCTCTTGGGCTGAAATAATCTGAATTTCACTTGGGCTGCTGGAGTTGATGGGCTGAACTCCACGTGGGCTGCTGGTGGGCCGAGCTGGAAATTTGGGCTGCTGCAACTGAAGCCCATGACTTCAAATGGCTGAAGTTTGTTGCCGAAATCACGGAGGTGCTGGACTTCGGCTTCGCTGACGTGTGGACGACGCTGCTGGCGCATGAAATGGGGAGTACAGCTTCGGTCATTCACGCCTTCGCTGGAGAAAAATCTTGACCAAACAAGCTGGGGGAAAGAAGCGGACGCGTGGGCTGAAGGCGGTCAACTTCGGTGGGCTTGAGACGGTTTTGTTGACCGGTGAAGCTGAAGGCTTGGACGTGAGCTGGCGGTGGGGCTTTCTTCTTCGGACGTGGGGTGATTCGGTGAGTGGAGAGGTGGAGCGGATGATGGATGATGAAGATGAGGGATGATGATGGATGAGACGTTGGGGATGGGTTGCTCCACTTCGGTGGGTTTAGCGTGGATGGAGAGATGATGATGGGGATGAAGCGGCAGATGCGGTGGGGAGCTGAGCGTGTGGTTCGTCCAGAAGAAAAGATGAAGCAGCTCGTCCTTTGCTGAAGCAGAAGGCGTGAAGAAGATGGGCGGTTGAAGTCTTCGAAGGGAACGAAGGCAGGCAATTTCGGTGGAGTTTTGACCGAGCAAAACAAGAACTGAAATGTTGGAGAAGAAGGAGCATTCGGTGGGCTTCCCTGGACGTGCAACGAAGTGGATATTTGCAGTCAAGGATAGCTTTGTTAATTGCTGAGGTTGACCGAATTAGACAAAACTTGGTGGAATTGATGGCGTGGCTTCGGGGGAGGGGAAACAGTGAAGGAGGAGCTACAAACCGCTGCAAGGGACGGAAATATCAATGTCCTATATAAGACTAAATTGAAGGAGAACTGCAGTATGAATCTACTCCCGCGCTTTAGTAATTAATTATTTTTTACTACCCATTATGGCATGCATGGCATGAGCATGGTGCCAATTCAAAAACATATTGTCGCGATCAATTTTTTTCGGGTGTGAACCACCTAGGGTTTGGCTAATGGATTTTTAAGCCTAAACTTAACTCGGGCTCTCCCAAGCCCATACCAATTCACGACTTAGGTTCAAGTTCTTAACATGCAAATGGATTTTATTTAGGAGTCGCCACTAATCTATTTTTGGTGGGTCGATTAGAAACCCAAGTAAAGTAACAGGAGATTTACTTTACTCCTACGAACTAGAGATTATGAAGTTGGGGACTTGGTTACGCTAAACTTTTCTAACGCCCTTTCAGTACCTTTCTCTTTTATTTCAAAGAAAATGTTTTGCAGGCAGCTTAGATTGATTTTAAATCTAATTCTCTAACATGCGAGGCGATCATGCGGGTGTGCAATCCATCAATTTAACACCCAAGAAAGCAAATAGAAAAATGCGGGACTTACCTTGTAGCAACGAAAGCATCTGCAATGTTAATTCAAAATCCACATCAACAACCCTGGATATGGTTTCTAATTAATACGCAATTTCTCTTTTTTTTTTCACTTAATTAACAAAAAATCATGCAATATGCAATGCAATATTAACTAAATGACCTAACTCTAATGACATGTAACTCCTAGTTGAATGGGCCTAGCAACAACTACCACATGACATGCATTTTAATGAATCTAATCCTAATGATGTGCATGTGACATTTTTCTTTTCTTTCTTTTCTTTCTTTTTCCTAAAAGAATGCAATCTATCCTAGAAAATAAAACTAATTCAACTTATGGCATTTTTTTTGTATTTTTCATGAAATTCGAAATTTGGTGAAATGTAAAAATTACCTAATTAGATTAAGACCCTATTTAATTTATATTAGGAATTAGGTTGAGTCATATCCTAATTTAAACTAAAATATTATCTTAACCTAAATAATCCTAAAATGCAATATATCTAAAAATGCCTAAACTTATAATAAATAAATAAAAAATGATCTAAATTAAACTAAGTGCCATTTAACCCTATTATGCAATGACATGCAAAATATGCCCTAATTCTACATGACAAGTGTATGATGATTTTTTATTGTGTTTTTGTTTTCTTTCTTTTTTTAAAAAAAATTTCGAAATTAATAATTGCCAAGTAATTAAGCATGCAACCTAAATTAAAATCTAGCAACCTAAATTGATTTGTTTGAATTTTTTTGATTTTTATGAAATTCGAAATTAAAATTCCTATTCTAAATATGCAAACCCTAAAACAAGTAATATCCTAACATGCATCTAATCTAACCCGATTTTTATCTCGAAAATTCATGATAAATAGAATGCTTTGCCTAAATATGCAAATAACCCTAAAACATGTGATATTTTATCTCAAACATATCTCAAGATAAATAAAAACGATTAAATCCATTCAAAATTACCCCAAAAGGGACATCACATATCGCTCAGATCAAGGGATAATATTTCGCTAGTAAAATCGATACTTTGATCTTAAGCCTTAAAGATCAAAACATCAATTTTATTCCCGCTTAATTAATCATTTCATCTAAAGCCTTATAGATGAAATAAAAAACCCTGGCGCGGTTGCAAATCGGGTGATACATTGAGATTTTCAATTATGCATAGAGAAATAAACAAAGAAACCAAGATATAAAAATAAAATAAGATAAAATAAACCAGCCTAATAATATAAAGCAAATCTACCTAATTTGATTTTTTTCTTTTTAATAAAAGAAAATCTTGACCATCGGTTAGGGACTTTGGCGAAGGGTTCCAGCGAGGAGAGCTCGTCGGCTAGGGTTCCGGCGAGGGCAAACCGGTGGCGGAAGAGCTCCGGCAACAAGAGGAACGGCGGAGACCGGCGTGGGGGACTCGCGGGTCTGGGTGCGGGTGTCGCGGGCGAGGGACTCCGAGCGCGGGCTGAAGCACGGCGGAGACGGCGTCGGGGCGGCGAGGCAGCAGGGAGCGTCGCGGGCGGCACGGCGAGAACGGGCAGGGAGACCTCGAACGCGGGCAGAGGCAAAGGCGGCGTCGGGGCTGCGTCGGGCGGCGCAGCGAGACCGGCGGGCGGCGTCGTGAGCGGAGCAGGGGCTTCGACGCGTTCCGGCGAGGCAACGTCGGATCCGGGCCGATCTGGAGCAACGACGTCAGGGAGCAACTCCGGTGCGGCGGATCGAGGTTGATGCGGCAAATCAGCGACGGCGGGGCAGCAGAAACGTCAGATCGTCGCAGGATCTAGGAGTTGCAGGCGACGGGACCGATCTGCTGGGTCTCCGGGCGCCGGGGCTCGCGGATGAAGATGCGGCGGCGGAACGTCGGGGGGGCAGCTCAGGCGAGGGGCGGCTTCGCGGCTTCGGGCGGACTTGTGCAGGCTCTCGCGGACGGAGGCCGGCGGCGGTGAGCAGCAGCGGCGCCGGCTGCTCTTCGGGGAAGATGAACAGTAGCCGATTAGGGTTTCGGCTACTTTTTATTTTTATTTTTATTTTTTACTTTTTCCTCTCTCCACTCACTTTTTACCTTTTTCTCTCTTTTTACCAACGGAAAAGAAGCCCCCAATTTACCGTACGTGACCTCTTTTATAAGCTCAAAAATTGTATCATATTTCATTTCTAATTTTGATTGAGCACGATACCCCTAAATATATCGATAAAATATTTTTTTGCGTATTCCATCAAGAAAATTCTCCTTTTGTGCAAAAGTGCATCCTTTAGTGTATATTACGTAAATATGTGAAAAATCTTAACGAAATATAACAAAAAATAAAATTTTCCTAAACTATATACCATGTGATTGTGATTTTTTTTTTTTATAGCAAAAATTAACCCCAAAAATTTAGGTGTCAACACATATTAAGGTCAGTAAAGAGAAATTACACCCTGAATGTATCAAAGCTTGCCCCTAGTGTCAATTAAGCACAAGAAGGGGAAATAAGCACCATTACCTTGTTGACCACGTGCTTGGCTACACTTGACATCCTGATGCAATGAGAAGCTCAGTTAGATGTCATAGGCACATATAAGAAGTGGCTCCAAAAGATTAAAATTCTGATAGAATGCACTTAAGCGCAAGGCTTTAGCATTAGCTCTACTTGTCTTCATCTCTTCTTCCTTCTTCAAATGCGGGGGGTATCTAAATCGACGGGAGGCATTCCACACAAGTGTAGTTTGCTACAAGCATGAACAATTAGGTAAATAAGGATGAAAAGAATTCACAACAATCCAAATAATTTATCAACCACATAAGCAATTCAAGACGATCGGACTTCTACTTCATGATTCAAAAAATCATAGTTTGTCCAAAATAGTATAGAGAGATGTCCTTGGGAAAGGAAACAAAGTATGAAAAGCTTGTAAATAATAATGTTAGTGTGGCACGGAAGTTTGATGGAGGTCTGTGAACAATGAGCCGTGACTTTTAATTATAGCATCTTTTCAAGTATATGATATGTAAGAGGAAAGCCAATTTGGACACCTAGGCCCTGCATGGTAATATTTTTTTTTTTGTTTATAAACAAAAATTTTATTTTTTTGTTCTGGGAACAAAAAGAACAGAAACACGTTTGTTTGCGTTCTTGTTCAAAAATTGTTTTTTTGTTCCCGGAACAAAATTGGAACGAAAAAAAGAAATAAAAAAGTTACTTTTTTGTTCCAGAAACACTTCTTGAAGAGCAATTCTCTCTTTTTTTTTTTCTTCTTCTTTTCTTTTTTCTTTGGCCGGTCACCGGCCTTGGCCATGGCCGGCGACTGGCCGTCGAGGGCCAACAATCCAACGAACTCTCCTCCTTCATGTGTCTTCATCTTACTACCACCGATCTTCGCCCTCCTTCGTTGCTTCCTCATCCAGCATCAATCCATCGAAGCCGCCCCAAAATTTTTCTTCCTTCGCCTGTTTAGCCCACATCAACGGCCCAACAGTTCCTTTTTCTTTGCTCGGCCCGATAAACATGCTATTCAAAGCCCACCGAAGTTACTTCTTTCCAATCCAGCCCACAGGTTCAGTTCAGCCCATCTTCAGTTGGATCCAAGCCTGCAGCAAGCCCGCTTAGTTCAGTCCATTAAAGCCAGCAAAGCATGCCCAAACTGCGGCTCAACTCAAGCCCAAATCAGCTCAGCTTTGAAGCCCACTTAAAGTCCAGCACAAATCCAAAACACATCTCAGCTTGGACTGAGATTTGTTGGGCCATGTTTAAGCCTGGTCCAAGCCCGTTGACGCCACCGCAAACCCGAGTTTCGGCCGCTATCGCGCCATTGTCGCGGTGAACCGATTCTCGTTTTTTTACATCGATGAGTTTATACACTAAACTATTCTTAGTAGGCTAATGATGTCTAAGGGGTATTTAGTTTAATTTAATTAGGAATTAAGTGGTTAGTTAGATTAAATTATGAATTTAATTATTTAATTGAGCATGTTAGGTAGTTAGCATGGTTTAGCTAAGGCATAGATAAATCATAGTATTTATCTAGTTTGGTTCGGTATTTTTCGAACCCGTTCCGATATTTAATTTAGTGATTTTGGCTTAGGAGAGCATTTTTAGAATTTAAATTGATTTATTTAATTAATTTATATATTTATTTATTTTTCCGAAAATTAGGTCGGGATGGCTGGTGATCGAAATTTCGTGCTGATTACAATGGTGTGGTTAATTTATGCAATTAAGTGTTAATTTATGCAAATTGAGTGCTAATTGGATTTTTTGTATTTAATTCCAAAAATTGTGAATTTCCAATAATTATTCAGAAAATCCCATGTGTCGGATTTTGATACCAAAAATAATTTTAAATACTATATAAAATAGTGGGATTTTTAAAATGAATGATATCATATTTTCTGGGTCAAATTAATCGTGTACCCACATATGACTATTTTGCTGGGTATTTCCAATATGACAAAACATGCCAAGATCACTATTTAAATAGAGGCATTTGAGTGCAAGGCACGGTGTCCCAAGCCGAGATTGAGTGATCATGTGTTGGTTAAAGAAACCGTCCCGGGTTGTTGAGCCGAATGTTACCCCTATATGGGACGCCCCTAGACAACGGGAAGTCGGTCGTAGTAGATTCTAGACCTTATGCTTATTCGGGAAAGCCGTCTGATGGAGAGGTGCCGTGCTTAATGGGGTGAGACGATGCCTGACAATGTCAAAAGACCGCCAAACAGAGAATAGGCTGTGTTATATGCTGAGATCAAAACTAGGCACACATGATGAATTGAGTTGAATGTGTCGGATTATGAGACAAAATTGTGTGGCACGATATGAGACGTGTCATAACAATTTGGCCCTATAATCAGGACTCCTGTATTGATTTGAGAATTGAGTGTTGCATTCTAATTAATTGAGATTGAGTGCTGCTCTGATTTGTGATATAAATTGTATTTACCTGCAGGATAGATATGAGACAAGGTAAGTCTATTTGATTGTGTAATTGTGTGATTAGGATGCTTCTTAGCATATTTCCCTCATAATCGGGGTTTAGAACGTGAACTCACTGAGATTTATATCTTATCCCGTCGTGGGCTCAATTTTCATGATTGTCAATGGAGGACTTGGAGCCAAGAGAAGGTGATCGGAAGTGTAGGTCAGTTAGGACCGCTTCTTTTTGGAGGGCTAGTATTTTGTAGTCTTTTGGCCATAGACTTTTGTACATAACTCAATGTATATATAAATGTGTGTTTTATTTGTGAAATTGTTGTCCTGCTTTTCTATCCCGAGATGATTACTGTTAAGGGATTTATAATTCGCTTCCGCATGTGCAATAAAATGAAAGGGTCAGCGACTTGTCTTGGGAAGTCACAAAATGTTATCAACCAGAGAGGGATGGACATGCGCCCAGGGTTTGGGGTGTGACATTTTTCGTAGTGCTTCAGACTTCATCTCCAAAAAGTTTGGCGCTTTTGCCATCTACACAGCCATCGAGCTACATCAACCTCTTGATAAGATGATACTTGCTACTTTATATAGATTCATCATTGATATTCAATCCTCCCTCAACACTGACCATCCTGAACCTTTCTTTGGTCCTTTTTTTCTTTTGCAAGTTTGGGTTAAATTATATTTAACCAACTTGTTCATAAACACATATCCTTTAGAGTGTTATGAGTATCTTATAAAAATATTTTTTTTGTCTTTGGGACCCAATTTTCTATACTTGTGAGATGGCTCATGAGTATAAGCAACATAGCCCTACGGTTTAAGAAAACTTAAGTTAGGTTTTCTACCTGTCTATAATCCATATAGAGTGGAAGTAATTGATTTAGAAAATATACGGTTAAGTATAGAGACAGTAGTTAATAAAACATCACCCCCAAAGGGTGATAGATAAGTTAACATGTGCCATCATGGATCTAATCATTTCCAGCAGAGTTCTGTTTTTTCTTTTCGCAACACCATTTTGTTGAGGAGTATAAGGAATAGACAACTATCTCTCTATTCCTTTTTCATTACATAAATTTCTGAACTCATATATAGATATTCTCGAACTCAATCGAATCTCAATACTTTTATTTTTTTATTTAATTGATTACCAAGCTCATAAATCTTTTAAAATAACTAAATACTTTAGATTAATAGAAATCAAATAGACATGTCCGAATCGAGTATAATCATCTATAAATGTGATGAAATAAATAACTCATTGCATCCCTCTTATATTCATTGGACTACAGATGTCAAAATGAATTAATTACAAAGAAAATTTAGCTCTTTTACCATTTTTCAAATGGTTTCCTTGTTGTTTTCCCCATTATGCAATGCTCACATGTGGGCAAATCGGTTTTTTCAATGTTACTTAACAAGCCGTATTTGGTTAGTCTGTTCATACATTATTGGCTAATATAATTAAGCCTAGCATACCACATATTCACATAATTATCATATGAATTAGAAGATGTGAATATGGAATAATAAACATTGACATTACTATAATCAACATTCAATACAATAAAATCATCCAGAAAATAATCACAACCATAATAATTTGTATCCAAATACAAATCAACACTATTATTATGGAAGTTCAAATATAACCAAGTTTAACCAATACTAACACATACTGAATTCTGACGAATCTCCGGGGCATATAACACATCATGTAGGAACAAAGTGCGTCCACCATGCATATTTAATTGGTAGATGTCAATTCATTTTATTTCAGCTCTAGAGTTGTTTCCTATATAGATCTATTTAGTTCAGTTAATACTAGTCAGAATTTCACGAATGATTCTCTATCCTTTGCTACATGGTCTATTACTACTGAATTTAGAGTTCACAAATGATTAGATTCAGTTAAGTATACAGAACTTGATACATAAGCAAAATTCTCAAGAATACATAGAGTGTTTACCTTCTTTCACTCACGATAGTCATGAGCATAGTGACATTTCTTATCACAGTCATAACACTTTACCCTTGACAACTTCTTCACTAGAGGACGGTTTCCTCTTTCATGTTGGTCAACTATTGATTTATTTCCCAAATAACTTGCTCCTTTACCTTTTCACATTTTCAACGAATTATGACGTTTACGCTTGGAACTCGAAACCTCTTGTGAGCTAGAACCAACATAATAAATGTCAATATCTAGCTCAACCGCTAGGAGGCGGTCTTTTTTTTAGCTTAAGATGGCAAACTGCATCCTCAAAGATTTTAATATTCTCGTTGTGTGTCAGGTATACCTTCACATGCTCTCAACTTTGAGATAAGGAATGGATCACTGCTTGCACTTGTTGCTCGTCAGTCAAAACGTGGCCAACATCCTTCAGCTCACTAATCATATTTGACATCATTTTCAAGTGTTATTTCATAGTCTGATCATGAGACTTCTTGTAAGAGTCAAATTTTATAGTGAATTATCTTAGTTTGATCACTAATGTATGACTAAATCTTGCTACCAATGTTTCCCACATTTCTTTGGCATTTTCAAAACGTCTAAACTCTCGCATGACATCATTCTTCATGTTGCTCAGCAATGTAATATGAGCAATGAAGTTCTTTCTTTTCCATGCATCAAATGCATCTTTATCTCTTTTATGTTGTGTAGTGTTCACATCTTTAGGTTTTTCCATAATTAGCTTAAGAACTTCTTGTGCCTCTTACTCTTCCAACACATATTGGATTTTCACATGTCATATTACATAATTATCGTCGTTCAGCTTCTCACATTTGTTCAATTAAGTGACTATGCTCTTAGTTGCTGAAGCTATTGGATCTGAATATATCAGACACATATGTACGAATTATTAATGCCTATCATTTATGCATCCATTTTGCATAAACTCATCATATTAATGAATAATTTCAAATAAGGTTTCAGAATCAAAAAGTCATTATTATTTCCAATCATCATCCAAAATCTTAAATTGAAATTGTCATTAATATAATTTTCTATGCAAAAATAAGTTCTTTGAAGCTACACAAACTTCTATGAACTACCCACAATAATTAATAATAATAGAAGCAATTGATATTGAATATCCATTGACGAGAGGAAAAAATATATATATTTCCATATAATGTTACCAATATATCAGTAGCTATAACAACATAAATACTGTAGGAATCATCTACATAAGATATCCATGAAACATACTAAGTAAACACAAATAGAAACAACTAATGCCAAGTTAACCTATGAACAGGGAAATATTTTTTTTTTAATTTCTTAGTAATTTCCTTTGAAAATTCTAGAGGCACATTTGGCAACCACAAAAAAATAGACAAAAATCTCTTAAGATTTCTCCCTCGTACATTCTTCCCCCGCCAGGTTGTACTCATTTTTTGTGTCAAAGTCTTTGTGGCTTAAATACTATAACATTCCTTAAAAAAAGCCATTACGAGTTTTTTATAATCAGGAACCACGTTAACCTCCCTGCGCGATTCAATACTTCTTGCAATTCAGATGGAAGAGTGTTAATGAAGAATCGAACCCATCTCAAAAGCTAGTATGGGATAACCTTTCCAAATGACTTGTTATATCTTCTTATTGACCTCGAAAACATGTTCAATTATATCACCACTTTCCCATCAACAATTAGCCAAATCAGTTATTATCCCTACAAGTCTCGCCTTTTGTCATTTTGACTTTGTGTGAATAGGAGTATGCATACGAAGATGAGGCATTGTTCCTGCAACAAATGCAGAACAATAAAATGATTACTTATAATCCATAGAGACATAATTGAAAAAAAAGCACATTTTCCGTTTTTTTCCCTATCAATGGTCAACGGATGACTGGATCGGGTCAAATTAACCAATTGGACCAGGTGACGTCATCATCACGTGTCCTGCATGTGCAAGGGCATAGCCGGCTAACATCACTAGGCCCATGTGGCACAGGTGCCTGAGGAAACTCTCTTGGCCCATGCAATGCACGTGTCGACAAGCCATAAAATTTTGGCCACACGTGGTGGTGCATCTGGTGGCCCCCGACGGAGAGCCACCCATTGTTTTTCTCATCTCGATGAGAACTACAACCTGTACTTTTAAAAAAGAGTTTTGACTCATGGAAAATCAAAAAGGAAGGGCGAACAGTACGCAAGTGTAGGATTTCCATCTCCAAGCGTCCGATGGCGACATTTCTCAAAATTTCAGCCAAAAACAAATTACAAATGTCAATAGTGATCGAAAACATGAACAGCATGGCTCTAATACCAATGTAGAAAATGGATTCCTGAAAAAATGAATCAGTACTCGAATGATTAAATACCAAAAAAACGAACACGGAAACATGCCTGGGAAATATGTAACACTGATCAAAAGATATATTACGGAGACGGACATACCTTATTTGCCACAAATTAAGTACTATTGTAGTCATAGAAGAATTAATCGAGGCCTTGGAATTCCATTTGTCAAGAGAGAAAACACCGTGGTCCAAGGAGATAAAAAGTATGTTATGTTTTTTTCACTGTATCTTATTTAACGTTATGCTTTTTCATATTTATACAATAGTAATTGCACTCTCATTTATAGGCCCTTCATTTACAGGCCGGGTTTTGGCTCAACATGGCCTGACATGCTTGACTTGGACCATCAAATAAAAAACCCATCAAAAAGAGAATCGAAATTAAAGTTAGAGACATGGAAAGAGAAGGGAGAGAGAACCAAAAGGGAAGGGAAGGGAAGGGGCAACACCCAAGCTACAACCTCTCTAGATGTTCTTGTTAGGAGTGCATGGTAGAAATTAATATTTTTATTTGGAGAAATCACCAAAAATGAGCTCAAGTTTGGACCCATCAACATATCGAGTTGAGTTGAGCTAACTTAAATATATTAACTATTTTACACTACACCAATTCTTTGATGGGAGACTTTTCTAACACAACTCATATATGTATCATAATAATCTTGCATGTGAGTTCAATGTTAAGTCTACTCTCCCAATTTCATCCTTGTTCTCTTTTTCTGGACCTTTTCTAGACTGAACCATGAAGTCTGTCATCGGGCTTGCATTGTTATATCATAATGCCCACTCGAAAACCTTAAGCGAAGTATTGTTCTACATCAAAATATTTAAGCTTAAATCTCTATCAACGTCTAACTACATCCTTAGTCTCTTTTTCTAAACCAAACTATGAAGTCTTCTATCGGGCCCACATTGCAACCCCACGAAGCCCATAGCTTGGCATTGCCCAGAGACCTTAATCGAGGTATCCTTCTACATAAAAATATCTGAACTTAAATCTCCATCAATGCCCAACTTCATCCTTAGTCTCTTTATCCAAACCAAACCATGAAGTCTTCTATTGGGCCCACATTTCTACCACACACAGCCCACCACTCGAAAAACCGTGATGGTCAGTACATTCCTTTTATGAAGATGTTCATGAAACATCGGAAAGAATTGTGGGCCCACCAATCTATCATCGGTTTTGATACCATTTGTCGAGAGCATACACCATAAGCTTGATACTTTCACCCGAGGACCTAGGTGTCGGCCACCTAGATCGCGCGACCCAGGCGACGATCGCGTGCGATCGTCGCTTGGTCATTTGGGTCGCGCGCGGCTAGGCGACGCGGCCGTCGCCTGGTCACCTAGTCGCATGTAGTTGTTGCCTAGGTCGTGCGACCCTTGGCAACGGCCGCCTGAGGTCGCGCAACCCAAGGCGACGACCACCTAAGGTCGCGCGACCCAGGCGGCTAGATCTGGCCATCCAACCGCTAGCATGACCCCGGCGACCGTCGCCTGAGGTTGCACAACCTAGGCGGCCAAATCCAGCCATCCGATGGTCCCGTGGCTAGGCTTCAAAAAAGAAAAAATATATATTTTTTTGTTTTTTAATTTAATGAAAGTCATTTACATATGCAAATTTTACCAAACGATATTTACATTTCAGAAAACCTCATTCACCCAAAGGTATTTGCATTTTGGTAAATACATTCCCCAAAAGCCGAACCAAACGGGCCTTTTATCTGAAAGAGAATGGATGTATTTGGTCGTTAAAGCCAGCGAAGTCAAGAACACGCATGGGGTCCAAACGGCGGCCATCGAGATATTTGCGGATCAAGCTATTCCATGATTAATCACTTCAAGTAAATTAGACCTGAAGAAAACAAACTTAGTTCGGTTGGAGATTTGATTATCCGGTAGGATCGTCTTTCCTCGTATTGAATTAAGGCACACGTCAACGTGCGTATTGACCATGAGCATGTCCGGAAACAGTTAACGTAAGCGTACCTCTCCCAACCATACACAAACCAATAAGCCAGGTGCGAGTTCTAAGTTAGACTTTGGACCTGCATACTCCACCTCCATCATGCTGTTTCCAAGCAACATTAGCTTGTAAATGAAGATTACCATGAATTATGATCCAAGAAGCTGTGCTTATAGCTAGCTTACTGCGCAGCCGACGATCATTCATTCGACATTCAGCTCCTGATTTGAGTCCCATATCCGAACGCCGCAGCAGTAATATGTCCTCGTGTTTCCATATGAATTCGCGCGCCATCATGCACTTGGCTATCTCGCTTGCATGCTTCTTCATCTTCCTGACAACCTCAACAACAAGCGGCGATGCCTCAGCAGACAAAGCGCAGATGATACGGGAGTTTCTGGACGGCCACAATGCGGCAAGGAAGGCGGTTGGAGTGCCGCCACTCGCGTGGGACACATCCCTCGCCACCTATGCGCGGGTGTACGCGAACCAGAGGCGGGCGGACTGCAAACTGGTGCACTCGCCGGGGTATGCATTCGGGGAGAACCTGTTCTGGGGGCAAGGACGGCGGTGGAGCGCCGCGGAGGCCACGGCAGCGTGGGTGGCAGAGAAGCAGTGGTACCACTACGCCGACAACTCGTGCTCGGGCCAGGAGTGCACGCACTACACGCAGTTGGTGTGGCGGACGACGACCCGCGTGGGTTGCTCCAAGATCATATGCAACTCCGGCGACACTTTCATAGCGTGCGAGTATCATCCTGCGGGCAACTACATCGGCCAGAGGCCTTATTATTAAGCATCAGCACGCACAGCTTATAAATCCTCATTTTTATCCATCTCTGTACCTATACAATACACTGTTGTCTTATGATTCTTACAAAAGTGCACTGTAATTAATGCAATAACTCCTCACATCCAGATTATGTGATTTAAATTAGGCCTGTCTTTGGTGTGATGTTCTATGGTTTGAGAAATGAAAACGGTTAAAGCCACAAAAACCCCAAAATTTATCGACTACGACACATTTATTTCAATTTTTTTTTTTGTGATATCAAAAATCTTAAATTTATATCTATGTGACATATTTATCCTTAAAAGTCGATGTCACATAAAAAGTTTGGAGTAAACATGTTATAGAAGTATAAGTTTGAGATTTTTAGTGTTACCAAAAAAAAAGTTTAAGGTAAATATGTCACACGGTTACAAGTTTGAATTTTTGTTCCCAAAAAAATTACAGTCGACAAAGTTTGGAAGTTTCTATGGCTTTTTTTTTATTTTTTTTTGGGTGACCAGAGTGCCGCCGCACGGTCGCACAATCGGGAAAGAACCCTGGTTGAGGTACGCAGAAACCACCACCCACGCACGAGGCGCGGAAACCACCACCCACGACGCCGTGGATCGAGCTTGGGACCTCTCGTGAAAAGTTCCCTTGCTCAACCACCTACGCCACCACCACGGGTGGTGGAAGTTTCTATGGCTTTTATCCAAATGAAAGTGCAAAATTCAGAACAAAATGACAACGTTGTTGGGCTTGCAAATTGTAATCTACAAAGCCTTTATCTTGGATTGCAGCCCAACCCACTCCAGAACTTCGAACAAGAAGTCAGTCAGCCAGTCAACCGGTGCTGGATCTGAACGAGAAAATATCTGAATATACTGAAAATACCAGACTCCGAGCAGCAGCCGATCCATCGTCGACTGCTTCCCATTCCCCAATCCAAGATGGCCCCGAAGCCGGAGTCGCAGAACCCCTCGCACGCCGACGCGCCGCCGTCGGGCGCCGCCTCCGTCGACCCCCTCTTCCACATCCTAAAGGTCCTGCCTTTCGCCTTCCTCCGGCCGCCGCGCCTCCGCCTCAAGCTGCCCACCCTCACCCTCCCCTCCCCGATGACCGTCTACGCCCTCGTCCTCCTCACCTACTTCATGGTCGTCTCCGGCATCGTCTACGACGTCATCGTCGAGCCCCCCGGCATCGGCTCCACCCAGGACCCCCACACCGGATCCGTCCGCCCCGTCGTCTTCATGCCCGGCCGCGTCAACGGCCAGTACATCATCGAGGGCCTCTCCTCCGGCTTCATGTTCGTCCTCGGCGGCGTCGGCATCGTGTTCATGGACCTCGCCCTCGACAGGAACCGGGACAAGAGCGTCAAGACGTCCTTCGCGACGGCCGGGATCTCGTCGGTGGTGCTCGCTTACGTCATGAGTATGCTCTTCATCCGCATCAAGATCCCCGCTTATCTTAGCTAGATTCTCGATTTTGAGGTTCAGCTGGGGCTTCCCCTTTATGATCTTCTAGCTCCTCAGGTTTTACTTGTTGCGAGATCTCTACATATAAATTGTGGATTTTATGCTGCTGCTATCGTTTACTATCATAGATCATAATGATGCTGGGCAATTTGGCATATCTATCGGCTCGTGTCAATCATCAGTAGCGTTGCATAGATGTTTTCCTTGTTGATTTATCCCGTCCCACCGTGAATTTCACTGTTTAAAGTCCTCAAGTTTTGCTGAATTAGTAGTCGTGACTTGAGCCGCGCTAGTCTTGAATTGAAGAGATGTGCCATGGGAATGAAAGATTGAGCTGGCCAGCTCGAGGGAAAGGGTAGATGCGAATCGTGCAGGCCTTTATTTTCACAGTTCAGTGACTCAAATTCTCTGCGAAAGCAATTCTCCTGGTTAATCCTCCATTCATGTTAAACACCCATTGGACAACTAGACAACCTAGCAATCAAATTCTTACAAGTGCAAATGTAGCAAGATAGTTTGTTTACGACTTGGCAGTATCTCTGCTATTTCTTACATAGTTTAGTTATCTCTAGCATTTTGTAAGTTACTTTCTCAATTTCTGTTTCAAGTTACCATCTAGACAACATGCCAATATCGCTTGACAAATTTGTGTATCCCTAGATAAGTTATGTCCATTCTGTTGCCTGCTTGACTGGTTATGGGAGCAAGAGATATTGCAACAGGGCAGGTAGACACTCTGCGCAATGAAAGACATGTGTATGGATACATATTGCATAATTGTTGCTGTAGGAGTCCTTCATTTACTTGTGACTAAAAGAGATTATTTCCTTGCGCACATGGTGGATGATTTGGTCGTCTAAAAAAGTACAAACGCTCGAAATTAGTATTTCCTTTCTTTGATTTACTAAAGATATCTACTTCTCTTGATCTTGCTGTTTATTAGACGAGATCTGCAGGTAGCCACAACTGCTTAAGCTCAAGGATATAGAAATCACCTTCTCAAATTGTCCAAAGCTAACTGCTAATATTTTCCACACCCTTTGCTGAAATGTACATTATGTACTTTGTTTTCCTTTAAAAAAGAAAAGATATACTTTTTTCTACGCTTGGGCATGTGCCTTTAAGCAATGGCAAGTAGCTTCTAGTTAGTCACTTTCACCATGGTTGATTTTAGTCTCTCTAGCATTTTGTTGTACTATTTTGATTGCCGGCTTAGTTTGTTTTCATGTCTTTTCAATCGAATATCAGTGGATCTCTTTGAAGTCTGTAGTCACATTCGCCATAGTTGATTTGAGTCTCTCTTATCATCCTGAGAGCATTTTGTTGTGTTATTTTGATTGCCGGCCTAGTTTATTTTCATCCTTGTCTTTTTAATCGAATATCAGTGAATCTCTTTCCAACCTGTCATTTCTTAGCCTTTTCATTTACCCCCTCCGACTTTGTTCAAAGAAGGTATTTGTCTTACTATACGAAGTCAGAGGTCCTTTCTCTCAACCAAACTCTGCAAAATTTTTAAAGGTGCTTACACAGATGAGGTTGTGAAGACCAACCAGATGAACCTAGGCTCCTCTGCTGCCTAGATATCCATGTACTTCGATAGCCATGTCTTCGCGTACTCTAGGGACATGTTATGTATAGCTTGTTGTTTCGGGAATTATGCTTTCTACCACAACCATTGAAAGGAATAACAAATACCTAGAACTGAATCCTGAAGCATGTCTAAACCATGGGATGGGGGAAGCTTATCTTGTTTAATCTTCCTGCTAGCACCGTCAATGAGGTGGTATGACATCGTGGACTTCTATAGGCTGAATTGTTTCTCATACTTCTCATTCAGGTCGTACTCATGCATAATTTTGCTTTGAATTCCATACAAAATGAGTTCATAGATCATTCTTCTTTGCAAATATCAACATTCAGTGGGTTTATGCCAAGAATCTCTCGAGAAATCTATATCCAGTTTAAATTATACAAGTAGCTTGGATTGAGATGTAAGTTACCTCTATGGGGCCATTCCTGTCAGCAACTGTCTTTAAAAGGCCAATCTTTCATGCTTCTATATCAGGGTTCGCATTGTGACTGGTAAGGACTAGTGCACGAGATTGTGCATTGTCATTTGTGTGGCTATTTAATAAATTGCTGCTGTCATTAAGGCACTGTATTTTTAACTGGTCTTGTTTCAAAAGTCATTATCTATTGTCTGTTCTTGATAGACATTCGTGATGATGGAACTTGCCCATGTGGTCTTGCGCCTTTGACTAGCTAGAGAGCCAGGGAATCAAAACTGAGTACAATAGCACGAAATGACCATCGTTGTATCTGATTGTCTAGCTAAATGTCAATAAGCAACCATGACTGTGAGAATCAATCCCTCTTGGTGCTCATACGGCTGCATCTCATCCTAGGCTAGTGATCTCAATATCTACTAAGGATAGTCCTGTCGGTACTGGTGGGGGTGCTGCTGTAGACTTGAGTGCCACTTGGACCGAAGACAGTGTATAGTATTGTTGTTTGCATACCTGGCAAGTTCTGATTGATTCTTGTTCTGCATTATTTTGTTTAGCTCATCGCCTCAACCGGCCATTGAAGTCAGGAATGTGAATTGGCAAGTGCTTTAGGACATGGTTAGTTGTTTCATTAAGTTTGCTTCCACCCAGGACACAGCGTCCGGGAACTTGACAGTATTATTCACAAAAAGACGATTTCTGTCTTGCCCTGAAGAACAACATGAGAAACATGAGCTTATACAAGGAGGGAAAAGAGCAACTTGTCATGCAGCTAAATGAACCGAGAACGCGATAATGTCTGTGTATGTGGGCTCATCTACCGTCATTCTGGTCTAACGGGATCACAAACTGGCCTAGTGCTAATGGACGACCCTTCATTTCGCAACAGCCATACAATACCACTAATATAAAAACCTTTACAAAACATTAACTAGCATTGCTTCTTCTTGGAGAGAAGAGGCGGCGCGGTGAGAACCTCCCCATATATCTCGGTGAGGCAAATCCAGAAATTCTTTGATAGTCGGGTGCCGTAAACCCTTCGCTTTCCTCCTGGTTCATTCTACTAACTCGGCTCCCATTGAATGTACCGTACCTGACCAACTTGCTGATCCACGACTTCTTCTTGGCTGGACTTCGATGTCCTGCATTCATCTTTTCACTCAAGTACTGCTTCACGGCGTGCAACCCTTGCGCAACGACTTCCACCAGAGGAGAAGTGAGCGGGTTTCCTTCGATGCAGAGCTTCTGGAGCTTCTGGAGACATCCCAGGGAGTCTGGCAAGGCCATGATCTTGTTATAGCTAACGTCCAGCTCGACGAGGGATAACAGTAGGCCGATGGAGTAGGGGAGGGTCTCGAGGCACTGGAAATTTTGGCTAACGTTGAGAACTTCAAGTTTGATTAAGTTCTCCATGTCTTCGGGCAGTGAGCGAAGGCAGTTGAGACGAGCGTCGAGGATGCGGAGGGAGGTGAGGTGGGAGGTGGAGTGAGGGAGAAGCACAAGCTTGTTCGAACTGACTGAGAGCTTCTTAAGGTTCAGGAGCTCAAAGCCAATGGTGTCCGGTAGTCTCACAAGCTGGTTGAAATTGGCATTCAGTTCCTCAAGTGATCTGGGATGGGAGGGCAACAAGTAGTTGTTAGTGACCTTACAAGACGTCCAAACATGCAAGAGCTTCTCTCTCTCTCCACATTTTTAATTTTGATCCCTTATACTTTTAGAAACCTTGACCATCCTTTGAATTGTCTTAATTTTGACACTGGATCAAGATCAACCGTTAACTGATCAAAACATACACGAGATAAATGAAAAGTTCATCAGTCCATCTTGTTTAATCTGGTAAAATGAAAAAAAAAAAAAAAAAAAAAAGCCTAAGAGAAGTTCATTATTATACTCCACAAGCCAACTAACCTAAACTTCAGAGCCAAAAAACAGACCTATACTGCTTACGCACAATACTGTTTCTTCAGAAAACAGACCGCAACATAATCGGTCAGAAGACGTCAGCCAGCAGATAATTTGTGCGTAAATTACGGTTTATCTCTGGCTTTTGCATATCCCGTGAAGAAAGGCGAAAACGTGTTTGACAAAGGGACAAAAGATCCTAGTTTTACCAGGAGATAACACGAGATTTGTGGAGGCGGTTGTCACTTGCATCACTCTCCCCGTCTTGTTTCCTAACTCAAACATGACGATCCCAATATCGGCATTTTCATTTAGTTAAGAAACAAGTACGTGTGTATGTCTCCAAACACCTCTTCCTCGCACCAACGTCTTTATGGCCAAAAGATTAATGTAAACGTCAATCCATAAACTCAGTTTATGAGAGATCTGTTTACGTTTGTACAGATTGAGTATACACGTCCGCCAAAGATATTTATATGATCTATCGAACTAAATATTCATATGGGGATGCGGTAGTCTTGGTTAATGAGTTTTCTTACGTCACACATACACGCGGCAGACGGAATCTTTCCCATTTCCTGTCACTTAAAATTACGTTCAGACTTCTAGATATTTTTCAGCCGATTATCTTATGGCCCGCATGGATTGATCATCTTGATGTATACATGACCGGTTAAGAATGATTCTTCCCCCTTGTACATAAATTGATTTTACCAAATTTAGTCATAAGTCTTGCAATAATAGCCGATATGGTTATTATAGCTAATTGCACACTCATTTCCTATATGTGTTTATGTATATATTCATTTGTTGCTAATAGATCTTAAATGATATTTATAAGTTATTCAAAATACGTTATTTATTTGGTATACCGATGATGTAAAAATATTTTTAAATTCTAATAAAATGAACTCATTCCATTGGTAGACATGATTTCCGTATTATGACCGTGTGAAAAGTATTTTAAACCGGCCGTATAACCTATATAATCAATATTTTATACTAATAAATTCATAAATCTCTATCACTTACTAAATAAAACAAAAAATGATGTCTGCCTTACGATAGACCGACATATGCTTTGTTGTGCAGGCTAGGCCGGCCTCTTGGAGTTTCTAAAATTCTAATGCCCAGAACAGGTCACGGGGCGACTTATAAATTCATATTAGCGAAGCAAGGGTATTTAATGGGTATATACTGTAAGGATACGCAATTTTATGTGATAGTGCCATCCGGAAACACATGTAGAAGACTCTTCCTATGAATGATGCATATTAATGAGGGGACTGAAGGTTATGGTGATAACGACGGTAATAATACATGCAAGAATACACAATTATCATGTCAAGAAAGCAAAAAGAAGCTAATAAGCTCGTCGAATGTATAGTATCTTTTTAGCAAGCCAAACCATGCCATGCTGTTTAGTTATGGGTGTTCATAGTAGTA
The DNA here is from genome assembly GCF_016545825.1 of Eucalyptus grandis. NCBI lineage: Eukaryota > Viridiplantae > Streptophyta > Magnoliopsida > Myrtales > Myrtaceae > Eucalyptus > Eucalyptus grandis. The sequence continues at coordinate 38,332,209 of NC_052612.1, forward strand.
TTCCATTCTTATCTCTTCTCTCAAAATACAAATTAAAATTTTAAATAAGCAAAATGAAGGTCTTACTCCTTTTTTTTTTTTTTTTTTAAGGGTCGGCTTGGCAACTCATTTTAAAAGGGTCGCGGCTTATGAAATAGGGGAAAAGGGAAAGTAACTTCAATGATTAGAGAAAGCATCCTGTGATCACGGCTTACTCTTTTTTTTTTTTTTTTTTTATAAAAAATTCCTAATTGTCATTAGGGTTCTTATATTCATTTTCCTAAAGTCAAGGCACTTTATTTTTGCTATGTAACGAAGATAGCAGCCTTCAGCTTTTGATGGTGCTGTGTCAATAATTGCATGAGCATTATATTGATGAATTTGGAAAAAAAAAAAAAAGGACGTGGAAGAAGAGAAGGAGAGATTGGGATACTGTACCTGCAATTCTCAATAGTCCTGGGGAGGAATCGGAGATAATTTCCGGCGACATTCAAAACCTTGAGCTTCACGAGACACCCGATCGAGTTTGGAAGGACCTTCAATTGGTTGGAGTGGACGTCCAGCACCACCACGTTTAGCAATCTTGCCACCATCGACTCTGGTATCGTCTGTCATACATTCATTTCCATATCTCCAGATTTAGGTCTCATATTCACCGTCAAAGGGACATCAAAATACTAATTTAGTGGTGATCCTGAATCTAGTTTTGTGGCATAATGAGAAGGTGCTCGTTCTATACGTGCGAAAAGTACTATCTCATAAGATTGAATGGTCAAAGCTAGCTCCTTCGACTTTGTTCCGTTAACGATTTGTTTTTCAAATCAAGGTTCAAGAAATGGAAGGTTGTTTTTTTGGTAAGTCGTAAGATAATAGCCTAATTGTTCTTGAAGGACCTTTCTTCCCTAACCTCATCACACCTTGAGAATTCAAGATTTGAACCTCATCCTCTTCCCTTAAAGAGGAGATAACGCCGAGCCATTTGCCTTTTGGCGGAAATGAAAGGGTGTTACACAAACAATCGGGGGTAGAGAGAGAGAGAGAGTGTCTGCCCGTAATTAGTCTGAGGGTTCTTTTCCCTTCATCGACAGATGGAAAGAGATTGTAGGAAAGCAAACAAAACAGAAGAGGGCATAGAGAGAGAGAGAGAGAGAGAGAGAGAGAGAGAGAGAGATGGAGTTGATAAGCATGGAAGTTGATAAGGTGACTACCAACTCCCTTATAAGAAAATGTGCTGGTATTTATGAGAAGTTAAAAAGCGTATTGAAACTGATCCTGGGACACCGAATTCATTGTCCTTATCTTTGGCCAACTCGAAAAAACTCATCATCAATACTGCAGACAGAGTATTGAATTGACTTTGCAGACATGCATTTATCAGAGCCTCTCACGTGAAGATATCTTAAACAAGCTATAGCTTTTTTACGGTGAGTTTGACTTAGCGAGACAAGCCCTCATTTTAACTCTTCCCCCATCTTGATCCTTCTCGCATGCTGTCACTTTTTTGTCAAATGGGTCTTTTCTGGGTGGGAAAAGTAAGGAATCGAAATTACTGGCATAAACTCAAGAAGAGATGGCCTAAAAAAACAAAAAAAAATCAAGGTAGAGAGAGAGAGAGAGAGAGAGAGAGAGAGAGAGAGAGAGAGAGAGAGAGAGAGAGTACCTGAAGGTTGTTGTTAGAGATGTCCAACTTGCAGATGAGGGCCAAATTCAGGGTAGGGTTAGGGAGAGACTCCATGGACAAGCCACTCAAATCCACGACTTCAAGCGTCTCATCTTCATCAACGACGGCGGTTCCTCTCTTTCTCTGATCCGCCTTCCCTTTCTTCCTCCTCAAATCGAATCTCACTTGCTGCTGCTGCTGCTGCTCGTACAGCATCTTCACACCCGACTCCAGAAACCCAAACCCCCAAAAAAAAAAGAAAAAGAAAAAAGAAAAACGCAAACGAGAAGAAGGCAGAATTTACGAATGACGAGCGGAAGAGAAGAGTGGCGGCGGGCTTCTGCGGGACGGTAGAAACAAGCGAAGCCTCACGTCGCATTTTATATGGAGAAAGACGGCGAGCACGTACGGATGGAGGAAGAGGAGTAGGTCCCCAACACGTGTGCATCGAAAGTACAATGGCCGTATTCGATGGGCTCGCCTGGCCACGTCCCTTCCCTCCATCAAAAGTCAACCCTCACTCCAGTTGAAAACTTGGCTGCCCGCCCCTCTCGGGTTGGGGCTGCTCGCTTTGCTCTTCATCTTTCCCCTCTCTTGGACCATTTCCTCTTCCTTCCCACTCGGTATTTCTTTTTCCACGTTTTTCTTCCCCGTCAAACAAACAAATTAAATAAATAAATAAATCGACAAATGCATATCGTTTTTATAATTTGGTACATATTTAGTTTACTATTGTATTAGAGTTATAACAAAATAATATTCTCTAACAAAGATCTTTGCGTACAATGCACAAGGTCCTTGCTCCCGTCATCAACTTCATATTTGACTGGTTCATTATTTATGATGGTCTTTTAATTTGCACTTTATAGATTAGACAAATTTCCTTTTGTAGTCGAGGCTAATTCTGTCTAAGATTGAGTGAACATCTGAGAAATTTAGATATGTGAGTCACTAAAATTGGGGGAAGCTATCTTTAAGTTAGATGTTAATATTCCCTTTGTATAGAGATGAAAATTAAGTCACAATACTATGTACTAAAGATACTGCCTTTTACGTTATATATATTTCTATACGCACACACACAAAGATGGAGTGATAGTTTGGTGGGGGGAAGGGGCGTCCAGCGCATCAGATTCGAACTATATGCCCTCGGCCAATGATAGCCACGATGGATCACATGGAGAGTACAGATGGTGGTTCTGGGGATTGACCAGTTCTCGTGTTATAACAAGTTGAGGACATCATGACATCTTCTTTTCAAGTAAGAAGGCTTATTTTCAGACTATATCTTATTCACACCTTGATAAGGGGCTCGCTTATTAAAATCATTTATGAATCATTCCTTCTGGGCCGCCCTCATTGCAATATTCTTCATTAACTAAAAGATCTAGTTGTTTATTTATTGATATATGAACCGATCATCGTATGTAAGTTAGGTATCGGTCAGATGTCAAATTTTTAGTTCCCTCAAATATTTCTACCCGACAGTATTAAAAGAAATCGGAGTTGCCAACCACGACAAACTTGATGACCAGTGGAATTCTTTTGCCTATACATGACAGTTAATTTGATGATGTTCTACTGTGTAGTTGGTTTGCGACTTTTATAGTTGAAATTTTGGTAGGTCATACTATTGTCCCTTGTTAATATATTCGATATGCTTACATCTAGATTGACAAGGAATTCGATTAGTATTCTTGCTGTTTCAGATTTTTGACATTTAGTGAAGATAATAATCTGTATTTTCAAAAGCATTAAGTAAAATTGTACTTTGATACATTATAGATTTCCTTTGGTCCTCCATTGCTGGTCATGGAACCTTGAGTTATCTAATGAAATCTTTTCTTCGAGAATTAGCTTTTCTAGTTATTTTCCCTCGATTTTCTTCTTAATCCTTCGGTGTATTTATGGAGTCCGAGAAGAATTCGAAGGTGTTGTATATTTGGAGTGGCCAATTGATAACTTGTGATTTGGTGGAGGAAGACCAGATATATGTAGGTTCTTCCTTTTTGCTATCTTTGGCTTGTCACTGCTAGAATGAACTTCATAAAAATTCTCGACTTCCGTCGCCCCATGATTATTGGATTGAGCACTAATTGGCTGGCACAAAAAGAAATTAAGACACAATTAACAATAGAAAAAAAATACTTGAAGTCTGTTTCATAAAGTCAACTGATACATATAGTCTTGTTTGAGAAATTGAACTTATTTTTCCGTGAGGTAGGGGAAAAAAAGAAGAAGGAAGCTCGCGTGCACTTGAAAAGGCCTATACACTGCGCTATAGCAATAGCATCTTTGGAAGAACAATTTTATTAGTTGGTTTTTCACATTAGAAAATTAACAGATGCGAATACAAAAAATTAAATAACTGGCCTACGTGATTGGTTCCAAGTAATAACCATTATATAGAATAAAAATCAATTAATGACTGCAACATATAGAAGCTCCATTTGGAGCTAAATATAACTCAACTAGGCATACAAAAAAGATAAAGATGGCAATTAGGCATAAAATATGTTAAAAGATACTTTGGATTTAAAAACAAACTTTGAGAAATGATAATGTTTAGAAAGAAGGAATCAATATTGGCACAGAACAATCAGATTTGTCGATGTCTTGAAGGTTGACAAACCAAACAAAAAAGGAAAAACAAATGTGCTTAGCACAACTCTAATATGACCATTCTGAACTACTCGTGAATTTTGAGGGTAATGCATGTTCGCCTTATCTGTTGAGCACAATGGATCTGGCTGAGCCTCACATTGGCGTCGGCCATCACCTGAGTTTTGGTCGTGCTCAATGGATCCAAGACCTTGGAGGCTTCGGCCATGGCTAACTTCGCGGAAGACTGGGAGACCAGGCAGAGGGGCAGATATAGAAATGTTGGGGTTTACATGGATATGTTGACACTATTGTCAGGGTTGCGGCCGCTTCAATTGGGGCCTGCGGCGGTTTCAATCGATCAGGGATGGAGGGGATCGCGGCGACACTAAATCAAAGTAGAGACTAGAGAGAATCTCAGATAAGTGGGAAGAAAGAATCAGGAGGGGAGAGATGATACTGGGGTATGAGCGCCAAAGTAGAAGAGAGGTTTTGAAAATTTTCCACGTATATATCATACTCTTTTGAAATCCTGAGTAAAATTATCTATACATCACCCTCACTTAGGTATTGCAGATTTCTCAGTCTCATGCTCTAAGCTAGATGTTTTTGCGTTGGTCTCTGAGTATTGATGCATGGAATCTCTGGGGATGCTAAAGAATATGCTCGAGATTAGAGAGGGTAATTTACTCGACCCCCATCAAGACCGTCACTAAATTTTCTCCTGCCAAGATGCAAAACTGAAGTCTATGTACCCTCTGTAGTCGCGAGGGTAATTTACTCGACCCTGGTCGTGATAAGCTGGGTCCAGATTTCTGAGTGCAAATAAAGCCAAGGCTTCTGAAAAGTGATTTTAAGGGGGAGGGGGAGTTGACATTTGAGAAGTAGGGGGATCGAAGCATCGGTTAAAAGGCAAAGGTGGGGGACATGCACGCCCGTCAATTGCCATGTCTCAACATAGTATCTTAAGGTAAAGTTTATGGAGACATGTTTCGGTATCTTAACGGAAATGCTTGTACAATTAGGGTGAAAATCTGATCTTTGGCGTACATACAAGAGCTTAACTTGCACCAAATATTGATTTATTTAGCATTAATCAGCCATGCAATGTACTTCAGATATATCGACAAAAAAATAAAATAAAATGTACTGCAGATATGATAGATAAGAACAAGAGGGTACTATTAAAATCGAGCACATTACGCAACCGAAATTGAAAGGGAGCTTAGGTTCAACAACAACCAAATCAGTGACGACACTAGCGGCATCTCTTGGAAATCTAGCTCACAAATTTCCGTACAAGGACAAAAAACCTTATCCGAATTATTAATTAGATGGAAAATTTCAAAGCTGTTGACAAATTGACACATATAGATATAAATACACACACACAGATATATATGTTACTTGGGTCTAGGTTTCCGGGTGTTGTACGGTCCTCTTGCGTTGCGTATGGTCCAACCGGTGATCGTACACCCGTCCTTTAGTCAACCTTAATAGAAAGCGAGATGCCCGGGAGAATGATTCCCCCAACAGCTTAAGTCTATCATATGGCTTTGCTAGGTGGATGAGTACAATTCCTTGTGATATACATCCGTCGATGTCGATGACGATGATGATTAATTAGCCTTTATTCTATTGAAATCGGACTTGACATGCCCACCAATCTTGAGCGATTGCAGGTGCATATAACCTAGACGAGCCAACAAGTTTGATTTTGCTGGCCTCTATTCTTTGAACACTAGCATGATGCGCCAACTTGTGACCCCATTTTTATTCAAATTAAGGAATGAATAGAGAACAATAAGAGGAGCAAGAGTGGGGGACAAGGTCAATCGGATCACAATGAAGACTCGGTAATTCCTTGGAAACGTGCTTAAATTCCACAGAACATGCGAAGGAGTGAAATCGTCCGAAAGTCACCGGGTGTTGTACGGTCCTCTTGCGTTGCGTATGGTCCAACCGGTGATCGTACGCCCTTCCTTTAGTCAACCTTAATAGAAAGCGAGATGCCCGGGAACATGATGTCCACCAACTGCTTAAGTCTATCATATAGCTTTGCTAGGTGGATGAGTACAATTCCTTGTGATATACATCCGTGGATGTCGATGTCGATGACGGCTGCAATTAATTAGACTTAATTCTATTAAAATCGGACTTGACATGCCCACCAATCTTGAGCGATTGCAGATGCATATAACTGAGACGAGCCAACGTGTTTGATTTTGCTGGCCTCTATTCTTTGAACACTAGCATGATGCGCCAACTTGTGACATCATTTGAATTCAAATTAAGGAATGAATAGAGAACAATAAGAGGAGCAAGAGTGGGGGACAAGGTCAATCGGATCACGATGAAGCGTCGATAATTCCTTGGAAACGTGCTTGAATTCCGCAGAATATGCGAAGGAGTGAAATCGTCCGAAAGCCATCGCAAGCATGGGAGGGCTGAGGAGTACAGCCATGTTGACGTCTGGCACCATGCATTACGTTCGATGCACACCTATAGTCTTGCATTACCATTCCATTCGTCGGTAACTTGGAGGAGTTGGATTGTTCATGCTTGAAAATTTAGTATTAGAAAATGGAATTTGACCGATAAGGGGAGAACAAAAGGAATTGGCGCTTTGATGTCAGCCAATCCATTGGAAACTGATATTTATACACATGAACAACTGCATTTGAATTTTCTTACCAAAAAAAAAAAAAAAAAAACAACTGCATTTGAATACGAATTCTTGATTAAAACATTTTAATAAGCTTGGCAAAATGGTGATTCATGCTCGGTTCTTATTGTATTATTCTAGAGCCGACGTACAAGAAAACCCTTCAAATTTAATGAATGTTGATTTTTAAAGATGAGGGCGGTTGAACAAAAGAGACATATTACGTGTTCCAAAACTTTCTTTGCTGATGATGGGATCTAATTGAATGATTTGACTGTAATTATACCTTGTTGTTCCATCCTTTTGCTTAAGGTGTGGTAGGCCCAAATGAGCAATGAAGATACTCCAAAAAAAAATTTGCTTCTACCCTTTGTGTGAACTAACAATATAAGTAAATGAAATCAAATAGTTTAGAGAAAGAGAAATTTCAAATTTGATTTACAATGGTTTGGCACTTCATATCCACATTCTCTTTTCCAGCCCTAGCGATCTAGTTAGGGTTAAGTTCCACTAGTTATACTTAGAAAACAATATTGTCTCATTACTGGTGTAGAAGTTGAATGTGCTAGTATTACCACCTAAAGGGGGTGAATAGGTGTAAAAACGAATTTAGCCAATAAAAGTAGTAAAAGTTATTTTCTTCAAACAAAGTTTAACTAATACCAAACTTTTGATATAAATTCAGATTTAAATAAGATGTTTTGGAAATTAGTAGAACTCAATAAAATATTGCTATGAACAAATCAAAAGAGTTAAGGAAGAGAAAATCAAACACAAGATTTATAGTGGTTTGACTTAGTTCAAGCCTACGTTCATCCCATGCAAACAGCCTTCTGGCTAAATTTTACTATGAAATCAAAAGAGAACTACAACAATTTGAGTATGATCACTTAGTGAAGTCAGTGTTCTTTTTTTTTCTCTTGCACTACTATTGATCAAGTGATTTGAAAAGCTTCAAACTTTGGAATTTTTATGCTCACATACTCTCAAATGAATGATTACTCCTCCATTAAGGAAATCTTGTAGCCGTTTGAAGATTGAGGTGAAAATCCGATGATCTTGATTGCCTATACAATTATAATCTAGGTTTTCATAAATAGATGTTTCCCAAAAAAGAACTTGTCTTCAAAATTGATTTTACCAATCCATGATTGATTTCATCAATATATTTAAAAAAGGTAAGTGAGATTCTTCGCCAGAAAGCCAAATATATCATGTTCGTACTGAATCTTTGTTGAAAGATTAATAATTATGAGTCTGATTATATCTTCGTTTTTGACTTGGGTTCAGTCTGGATCTTTGTTAGAGTGGGAAAGACTTCCAATGTAAAATAGACTACGACAGCATTCCACGATATAACACAAAAGTCCAATATTCCTTAGAGTAAGAATAAGAGAAGAAAAGTTTTGTCAACTTCAAAATTTAATAGGAGTTTTCTCAACAATCTCCCCATTTTTTATGGTGACAAAACTTTCATTTAGATTTGATTATAATATAAAATTATATTCTGCAAAATAACACTTTAGCAGCACATGATGATTTATAAAAAGAACAAACCATAATGATAATGAATAACATAATAGTTTGCATCCACAAAAACACATCGATCTTAACAGTTCTGCAAAACATATACTAATACCAATTAAAGTTCAAACACAAGTTCAAGCACCATAAGTTTAAGTTCAAAAGACAATCACAAAAATAACACAACAAAAGATTCAAAAGATTCAATCTGCCAAATTTGCCAAAAGTTTAAATTTGCACAATCTCTCTCCCTTTTTGTTAGCAACAAAAAGATAAAGTCAGTTAGGCATAAAAGAGGTCGAGTTGAAAAACAATCAGGGTTGTTTGGGAACACGAATAAGTTGGAAATCCTCCAAGGACTACACGGTCTCCTCAAGCTTATCTAGGCACTGATGATAAACAATTTATACTTTCACCACAATTTATGAAGCCTGCTGATTCAAAGTCTAAATCTGAGTATCAAGAGATTGTACTTTGGCTATAAGAAATTCTAAGGTAGAACCTAGAACAACATGCAACTTTTGAATTTCAAAATCCATTGCATATTGATATGTCTTAATCTTCAAGATGAGTTTGAATATCTAAGGATAGTTTGCTTCCGATTCTATTTGGACATTAGCCTCAGTGAATTGTACCTATGGAGTATCTAGAAGTGAAGGAATATTAACCTGAACGTGTGTAGTTCTTGATAGGACTAGTAAAGACACCTAGAGGGTGGTGAATAGGTGTTAAAAGAAGTTTTGCAAGACTTAATAAATTAACTTGACTTTTGAGGATAATAGACTGAAGATGTAAAAGACTATAAACAGTTATATAAATATATGAATTAAAGTAAAGAGTTCAGGAAAGAAAATTGAAACACAAGGTTTATAGTAGTTCGGTTTAGACCAAGCATACGTCCACTTTCCCGCACCGAGCCCTCTTTGGCTGGATTTCACTAAGAATCAAAAGAGATTTTACAGTCTCGTGTCCTTGATTCCACGGTGTATAAACTCTACTACACTTCCTCAAGGTCTCGCAAGTGTTTGATCTCTTTTTTTAGTACAATTTAAGCTTTGCAATTGAAATAGTAAAGAACCAGGAGTTTCAGACTTTGGAATTTTTCTTTCACGCACACACTTGAATAACTTGAGCGTCTTCCTTATGTACTCCTCCATGCCTTTATAACCGTTAGCACTTTCCAAATGAGTTCTTTCAATCTATCCATTGGACATAATTGATTAAGGAAATCTCGAGTTATTTAGAGAATGTGATGATAGCCCACATATCCTACTCGTCCATACAATCAGGATCGATATTTATATAAATAGAACATTCCAAGTATACTTCGCCAATCAACAGATTTGATTATTCGAATTGATTTCAATAAGAATAATTGATCACAAGATTATATCTCCAGCTGTGAGATCTTCTTCAAATCCTTAAAGATGAACTCGCATCTGAATAAATCTTCTCTTCATCGGTTTCTAAACTATCAGTGAGGGTAAACTTTAAATCTTGAGTCTGGAGGTCTTCAGACTTTGACTATAGAGTCTGCAAGTTTTTAAACTATACCGATGGAAACATTTTGTCAACTTCAAAATAATAAAAAGTTTTCTCCAACAATCTTCCCATTTTTATGGTGACAAAACTTTCCCGTAGATTTGAACACTTTTGTCCTACAAAACAACACTTAAGCAAAACAAGATAACTCATAAAAGATAAGTAGATTAAGACATGGATAGTAACAATTCTGCAACCACAGAAAACATGTTAGTCCTGCAAAATAACTATCCTTCCATAATCATTATCATGGCCTAAGTTATTACAAGTATGAAAAGATCAAATCAAACAGCCCAAAGTCAAAAGGTCCAATCTACAGCCAAACAAAAGATAAGTCCAAAGGTAAAATAATCCAAACCAAAGTCAAATCTGCATCAAACTTCTCCCCCCTTTTTGTCAACAGCAAAAAGTGGAGAACAAATAAAAAGAGTTGTTTGAAAATAGTGGGGTTTGAGTCAAGGCTGTTTGGGCAGGCGAACAAGCTGGAATTCTTCCATAGAATTTACTATCTTCTCAAGATTTGCTATAGTCTCCTTCAGCGGCTGTAAATCTTCACCTTTCACATTGGTCTGAACTTGAGTCTTCAGGGCGAGTAGCTGTTCTTGCAATGAAACTGAAGTGGCCATGAAAGCTTTCTTGAGATCCTTCATCTCATACTGCAAATCATATTGCTGTCTCCTTAAATCCAACATGATATCAAGTAGTTTCGAAAAGTCTGCTGTTTGTTCTGGTGCAGCACTAGGTCCAGCCGAGTCTAATCCAGGAGTTTTGAGAATGGATAGATCTTTAGCAATTTGTCCACCATGACTAGGAGTGGATGCTTCTGGATAATGAGAGGCATACACATCATCTGGGTCTGCTGCAGAACAACTCACATCACTAGTAAAGATAGGTGAATAAATACCTCATTTTTCGACAGCTCCCCTTGTTTGTTTGCCTTTTGGTGGAGTGGTGAATTCTTCTTCTTGTTTAACTTCAGCTTCAGAGTGATGTTTTTCTTTGTCGTGCTCTCCAGCGGTTCCATTTCTTGTCTTCTCGAGTGACTTGACAAGGATATAACCAAAGTTGGCTCAAAGAGTCATCTTGAGCTTCTTCTTCCTCTTCTCTTCTTTCTTCTTCTTCTTCTTCTTCTTCTTCTTCTTCTTCTTCTTCTTCTTCTTCGATCCTCCTTTATTCTTCATCTTCCTTCTCTGTCTCCTCTCTTTCTTCTGGCTCTTCTCTTGGCTTTTGAAAGTTGACAAAACTCTTCAAATTTCTTAAGATTGAAAGAGTCATCTCATCCTCATCCTCTTCATCCTACAAGATGAGAGTCCTCTTTTTCTTCACCGAAGCATCCATGGGCTCCTTGCCTTTCCTCTTGACTGTTGTAGAGTCTTGTTTCATTTTAACGAGAGATTTCTTCTTCATGCGTTCCAACACTAGGTTCAATTTTTTTCCATTATTTCTTCTTCTGGTTGAGGCGGTGGAGGAGATTAACGCTGTTGAGAATATTGTTGCTTACTTGGTTGTTGCTGATAAGAAGAATCTTCTTCTCGATCAAGTCGAAGTGAGTAGGACCCTCGGGCATGTGTCGTGGTCCTACGCTTGCGATTCTCGAAGACTTTCTCGAAGACATTGTCACTTCAAGGAGAAATTAACAAACTTGCTAGAAAATGTGAAAACTTTTTAAGTTAATTGAGAGTGAAAGTGAAAGCAAAATGGCGTTTAGTATTTTAGGGTTTGGGAGTGAGAATGAAGAAGACAAAATTCAACAGTATATAAAGCAAATGAAGCGAGGTAAACTAATTGTCATAAAAATGCATTTTTCGAAAATGAATAACTGCCTTTTAAAAAAATGAATAAATGCTATAAATTCAAAAACTTAGAAAGATAATTTCAATTAATTAGCGATTAAAAAAATAACCGTACCTTTTCAAGTCTTTAACCAAAAAGTAAATTACTAGTACCAAAATAACTTACAGTCATAACTCTTAGTCTTATAAGTCTGAACACCTTCAGACTTTACCTTTGAGTCTGAGCACTTTCAGACTTTACTAGATAAAAGATGTGATGTTTAGTCTAGTGCAAATAGACTCAAATAGGTTTTTCTCCAGTGGCTTTGTAAATATGCGCTGGGCTGATTCTTTGAATCAATAAACTGAATCATAACTTCTCTATTTTGAACATGATCTCTAATAAAGTGATGTTGAATCTCTATGTGCTTTGCCCTTAATTGAAGAATTGAATTCTTTGTGAGATTAATAGTGCTGGTGTGTCACATTTGATCTCGGTGCATGAGTCTTCGATTCCAAAATATCTCAATTGTTGTTTTATCCATAAGATTTGAGAACAACAATTTCTAAGAGCGACATACTTTTCTTTTGCTGTTGAAAGAGTTACAGTACTTTGCTTCATTGAGAACTAAGATACTTGTTATGTTTCAAGTAATTGACAAGTACTAGAAGTACTCTTTCTATCAACTTTGCAACCCGCTAAATTTACGTCTGAATATCCAAGGAGAATAAAGTCTCATTCTTTGGGATATCACAGACCTAACTTTAAAGCAGTTGTAATGTATTTGATGATGTGTTTTGCAGCACTTAGATGAAATTTTTTGGGATCTGATTGAAATCTAGCACAAATACAAACACTAAATAAAATGTCAGGTTTAGAAGCAGTAAAATAGAAAAGTGAACCAATAATACCCTGTAAAGCTTCTGGTCAACTTTCTTTCCTCTTTCGTTTTTGTCCAATTTCGAAGAACTTGACATTGGTATCTCAATCTTTTTGCAATTCTTCAATCCAAACTTTTTAATGAGATCTTTTGCATATTTTTCTTAGTGAATGAAAATTCATTCCTTCAATTGTTTCACTTGTAATCCAAGAAAAAAAGATAGTTCACCCATCATGCTCATCTCAAATTCATCGTGCATAGACTTAGAAAACTTCTTGCACGAGGTTTTCGTTAGGTGATCCAAATATGATATCGTCAATATAAATTTGAACAAGTAAAAAGTTTTTACCTTCTCTTTTAATAAATAAGGTAGTATCCACTTTTCCTTTGACAAAATCATTTTGAATTAAAAACTTACTTAACTTTGTCGTACCATACTCGAGATTCTTGCTTTAATCCATATAGAGCATTTTTCAATCTGAATACTAAGTTTGGTCTCTTTAGGTCTTCAAATCCGGGAGGATGTTCTACATAGACTTGTTATTGGATAAATCTATTTAGGAATGTACTTTTGACGTTCATTTGGAATAACTTGAAATTTTTATAACAAGCAAAAGTAAACAATAATCTAATTGCTTCTAACCTTGCTACTGGTGCATAGGTCTCATCATAGTCTATTCATTCTTCTTGCGTATATCCTTTAGCCATGAGTCTTGCTTTGTTTCTGACCACCTTTCCTTTTTTGTCCATCTTGTTCCTGAAGACCCATTTAGCTCCAATAATAGATTTACCTTTTGGTTTAGGAGTTAGTTCCCAGACATCGTTTAGTTCCTAGACATCGTTAATGTTGAACTGTCTGAATTCTTCTTGCTTAACTTCAATCCAGCTTTCGTAAGCTAAAGCTTCTTATATGCTTTTGGGTTCTATTTCAAAAATAAGTGCCACGGCGCTAGACTCTTCTTGCTTTTTGGATATGGTGTGAATCCCTTCATCAATGTCACCGATGATGAGTTCTTTGGGATGACTAGACTTGTGCTTCCAGTTACTGGTCGGTCTGATAGTTTGTTGATCTTCTACTTCAGTTGATTCTTCTACTTCAATTGATTCTTCAACTTTCGTTTGTTGTTGTTCTTCAGAAGTCTGAGCCACTTCAAGGGAGGTAGAATTTGTAAAGTCTGGAGCAGATTCATAATCTTCAGGTTGAGTTTGAATAAATTGATTCTGCAAAGAGTCTTAGAATTTGACGTTTATAGATTCTTCCAACAACTGAGTCTTCTTATTGAATACTCTGTAGGTTTTGCTTGAAGTTGAGTAGACAAGGAAAATTCATTCGTCTGATTTCTCTAAAACTTACTAGTTTGATCATTTGTATTTTTCAAGACAAAACATTTGCAACCAAACACATGAAAATAAGAAACAATTGACTTCTTTCTTTTGAATAACTCATAAGGAGTTTTCTCCATAATATGCCTTAAGAATACTCTGTTAATAATATAACAAGCTGTAGAAATTGCTTCAGCTCAAAAACGAGAAAAAATATTACTTTCAATTAAAAGAGCTCTCGCCATTTCTTGCAAAATTCTGTTCTTTCTTTGCACAACTCCATTATGTTCTAGAGTATATGGAGAGGAGAAAACATGTTGAAAATCAAATTCATCACAGAATTTGGCAAAGTCTTGATTTTCAAACTCACCTTCATGGTCTGTCTGTATGCTTGAAATAACATATCCTTTTTCATTATGAACTTTCTTGGCAAACTTTGAAAAGTGAGAATATTTCAGACTTACTTGCCAGAAAGTAAACCCAAGTAAATCGAGAATAATCATCCACAATTACTAGGCAATATCTCTTTCCACCAATGCTTTGAGTTCTGGTTGGTTCAAAAAAATTCATATGCAGAAGCTGCAAAACACGATTAGTAGAAACCTGATTTATTGATTTAAAAGAACATATAACCTGTTTTCCTAACACACATGGTGTGCATAAGTCAAGTTTTTGATACTTCAGGTTGGGCAGTCCACGAACAAGCTTCTTGGATGAGATCTTGGTAATTTGCTTTGTGTTGACATGGCCAAGCTTTTGATGCCATAGATTCGCTTCATCTTGAATTGATATTAGACATTGAGATCTTTTTGGTTTTATATCCAGAAGATAAATGTTCCCATGTCTTCATCCAGCAAAAGATTGAGAAAGATCTTTACTAGTTCCCGAACATATTTCTTCTTGGAAATTGATTTTGAATCCAGTGTCGCACAATTGGCTAATGCTGAGTAGATTGTAATTTAGTCCTTCCACTAATGAGACATTGTTGATTATGAGACTTCCAATCTTTACAGTTCCACACCCAAAAATTCTTTCATTGTTGTTTCCACCAAAAGATATTTTTCCACCATTTATTTGCACAAGTTTTATAAAATAGCTTAAATCTCCAGTCATGTGTCTCAAAAAGCCACTATCCAAATACCATTTAACCTTTTTTTCTTGATAGTGACTTGCAATTAAAAAAGGAACTCAAGCTTTCTTTGGTATCCATATTTTCTTAGATCCAAGAGAGTTAGTGCAATATACAGTTTTTGCCCATTCCTTCTTAATAGAATTCCAAACCATAGGACATTATTTCTCAAAATGTTCTGAGCTATTGCATTTTGAACATTTGAGAGCACTTCGGCCAACAGGTTTTACAAAGACTTTTTGAAAATGGTTTTTGTAAAAAGTTTTTGTAGGTTTTTGTTTGATTCTTTCCTTTACTTTTGGAAAATCAATTCGAGGAATAGTTTCTGAAGTCATTCCCAAACCCGATTTGTTAAAATAAGGTCTTTGTACTGAAAGAATCTTTTCCAACTTTTCAAATCCTATTGAAAACCTTTTTGAGATATTTGAAATGTCCCATTTTAAAAATGTATTTTCTTTTGAAAGAGAGTCTGCGTTTTCTTTTAAACAACAAAACTTTTATCTAAATCTTCAAACTTTTCTTTCCAAGAATTTTCCTGTTGCTTAAGTGTAGAATTCTCCATTTTTAGCTCGAAAATCCTTTTAAGAGAGGTTTTGAGACTAAGACAAAGTTCATCAATGTATTTCAAGACCTTAGTAGGAATTTTTAAATTGCTTACCTCGATTTCGCTATTTGAGTCTAATTATGAATATATTTCAGAGTTTGAGCCTGATTCTGATTTTGCCATTAGACAATTATTGGCATAATCTTCATCACTTTCTTTGCATTCAGTATCACTCTAGGTTTCTACTTTGAGTGCCTTTATGTATTTCTCAGCTCTTCCCTTCTTTTTCTTCAACAGAGAACAGTTGAGTTTGATGTGTCCCTTTTTTCTTGCATTTAAAATAGATCACATATTTGTTGGCTTTATCATCCTCAGTTGATTTGTTTTGAAACTTTTGAGTGCTTTGCTTCTTTTAATTGAATCTTCTTCCCTTTTTGTTCAATTTCCTGAACCTTCTTATCATAGGTGCTAGCTCTTCATCGTCCATATCATTTTCTAAGTCTGTAACATCATAATTATCGTTAGATTTTAAAGCAGTTGACTTCTTACCTTTGGGATCTTCTTCCTTGTTGATTTGCTCCACTTCATAAGACTAAAGTGTGCCAACCAGCTCGTCTACAAAAAGCGGCATGATCCTTTGAGTTTCCCTTATTGAAGTCTTTATGTGATTCCAGTCTTTGGAGAGTCCACGCAGCAATTTGTTAACCTTCATTTGTCCTGAAATTAACTGTCCTTGATACTTTAGACCGTTTACAATATCTATAAAACGACTAAATATGCCAGTTATAGATTCTCCTTGATTCATCTTGAAGGCTTCATATTGTCTAAGTAGAATATTGATTTTTGTTTCTTTCACTCGATCAGTTCCTTCATAGGTAATGTGCAGCCTATCCCAGACTTTTTTGGCTGTTTCACAAGAAGAAATTATGTTATACTCAGTAGGAGATAAAGCAAAATATAAAGAGTAAATTGCTTTAGCATCAAGAGTTTGTCTCTTGGTTATTTATTCTTATGTCATTTCGCTAGCGTCTGCAACTTCTTTTCCTCTTTCTAAAATTGTTGCAACTTTAGGAATGATTCATTTTTCTACCACATCTCATTCCAGAGGATCTTTCGATCTTAGGAATGCCTTCATCTTATTTTTTCATACGATGTACTCATTTCCATCAAAGTAAGGAGGTCTAGTGTTGCTCTGGCCTTCAACCAAACCTGGAGCCAACATACTAGCCATAGATCTTTGACTCAGAAGTAAAAACACTTCAATTGAATGAGTACACATGCTCTGATACCAATTGATAGGACTAGTAAGGACACTTAGAGGAGGGTGAATATGTGTTAAAAGAAGTTTTGCGAGACTTAATAAATTAACTTGACTTTTGAGGATAATAGACTAAAGATGTAAAAAACTATAAACAGTTAAAAATACGAATTAAAATAAAGAGTTTAGGGAAAGAAAATTGAAACACAAGATTTATAGTGGTTCGGCTTAGACCAAGCCTACGTTGATGTGGACATCGAGTCATATCGAGGAGGAGGTGCTAGGGACCCATTGTCTATTCCTACTGGTTCGACTACTCGAGCGCGGGCCAAACAATTCAGGCAAGCTGTTGGCGTCATGGTTCATGATCTTTGGCGTGAAGATGACCTTGGATCAAATCTTGAAGAATCTTGGAAATCTTGGTGCAATAAAAATATCTGTCCCCAAAGAAATTTGGCAAATCCTTTAAATAAGCTGCCACACAAACCCTAAAAACCAACCCTAAAAATCTAATGCGTTATATTCTAAAATATTCCTATTTTAGAATATTCTTAAACAAGAATATATATAAATTGACTTGGTCAATTATTTGGTGACAAGATAATTAAATTGCACCAAGATTTCCAAGATTCTTCAAGATTTGATCCAAGGTCATCTTCACGCCAAAAATCACGAACCATGACGCCAACAGACTTGCTTGAATTGTTTGACTGCGCTCGAGTAATCGAACCGGTAGGAATAGACAATGGGTCCCTAGCACCTCCTTTGGTTGGTTGACACGTGTTCATCAACAAGTCACGTTCATACCGAGGTTGCCAATCACAGGTTTGATTGGAGGTCGAGGTTTGCAATTCGCACCATCTGGGCCTTCGTAGAACGATCCCTCCGCAACGATTCACATCATACGTCCACTCTCCTGCACTGATAGCCTACTGGCTGGATTTCACTAAGAATCAAAAGAGATTTTATAGCCTCACGTCCTTGATTCCACAGTGTAGAAACTCTACTACATTTCCTCAAAGTCTCATAAGTGTTTGATCTCTTTTTTTAGTACAATTTAAGCTTAGCGATTGAAATAGTAAAGAACTAGGAGCTTCAGACTTTGAAATTTTTCTTTCACGCACACACTCGAATAACTTGAGCGTCTTCCTTATATACTTCTCAATGCCTTTATAACCGTTGGCATTTTTCAAATGAGTTCTTTCAATCTACCTGTTGGACAAAATCAATCAAGGAGATCTTGAGTTATTTAGGGAATGTGATGATAGCCCACCAATTCTGCTCGCCCATACAATCAGGATCTAGGTTTCCATAAGTGGAACATTCCAAGTATACTTCGCCAATCAACAAATCTGATTATCCGAATTGATTTCAATAAAAATAATTGATCAAAAGATACTATCTCCAGCCGTAAGATATTCTTCTACCATACGAATTAAATCCTTGAACTCGCATATGAATGAATCTTCTCTTCGTTGGTCTAGAAACTATCAGTGAATGTAGACTTTAAATCTTGAGTCTGGAGGTCTTTAGACTTTGACGATAGAGTCTGCAAGTCTTCAAATTATACTGATGGAAACGTTTTGTCAACTTCAAAATAATAATGAAGTTTTCTCCAACAGTTCTTTACTCCCCTTTGAACTGCGCTACTCTTGAATTGAAGAGATGTGCCATGAGAATGAAAGATTGAGCTGGCCGGCTCAAGGGAAAGTGTAGATGCGAATTGTGCAAGGGCCTTTATTTTCACGGTTCGGTGACTCAAATTATCCGCGAAAGAGATTCTCCTGGTTAATCCTCCATTCATGGTAACACCCATTGGACAACTAGACGGCCTAGCAATTAAAATCTTACGGGTGCAAATGTAGCGAGATAGTTTGTTTATGACTTGCAAATATCTCTGCTATTTTCTTACATATTTTAATTATCTCTAGTTTTTCAAAAATTACTTTCTCAATGTCTCTTGAGATTTACCATCTCGACAATATGCCAATGCTGCTTGACAAATTTGTGCATCCCTAGATCAGTTATGTCCAATCTGTTGCTTGCTTGACTCATTATGGAAGCAAGAGATATTGCAACAGGGCATGTAGACACTGTGCAATGAAAGACTGCTGTATGGGCACATCTTACATAATTGTTACTGTAGGAGTCCTCCATTTTCTTGTGATTATAAGAGATTCTTCCTTTGTGCGCATGATGGATGATTTGGTTGTCTCAAAAAGCACAAACACTCAATATTAGTATTTCCTTTCTTTGATTTACTGAAGATATCTAGTTCTCTTGATCTTGCGGTTTACTGGACAAGATGTGCAAGTAGCCATAACTGCTTAACTTCAGGGATATAGAAATCACCTTCCCAAAGTGTCCGAAGCTAATTGCCAATATTTTCCGCACCCTTTGCTGAAATGTAGATTATGTGCCGTGTTTTCCTTTAAAAAAGAAAAGATATACTTTTTTCTACGCATGGGCCTGTGCCTTTTAGCAATGACAAGTAGCTTCTAGTTAGTAACTTTCACCATGGTTGATTTGAGTCTGTCTCTCTTAACATCATGAGAGCATTTTGTTATGCTATTTTGATTGCCGGCCCAGTTTATTTTCATCCGTGTCTTTTCAATCAAATATCAGTGAATCTCCTTCCAGTCTGTCATTTCTTAGCCTTTTCATTTACCCCTCCGACTTTGTTCAAAGAAGGTATTCATCTTACTATACAAAGTCAGAGGTCCTTTATCTCTACCAAACTCAGCAAATTTTTTAAGGGTGCTTACACAGATGAGGTTGTGAAGACCAGCCAGATGAACCCCGTGCTCCTCTGCTTCCTAGATATCCATTTACATTGATAGCCATGTCTTCGTGTACTCTACTTACATATTATGTATAGCTTATTGTTTCAGGAATTATGCTTTCTACCACAACCATTGAAAGGAATAACGACTACCTAGAACTGATTTTTGAAGCATGTCTAAACCATGGGATGGGGGAAGCTTATCTTGTTTAATCTTTCTGTCAGCACCGTTGGTGAGGTGGTATGACATGGTGGACTTCTATAGGTTGAATTGTTTCTTTTACTTCTCATTCAGGGCGTACTCATGAATAATTTTACTTTGAAATCCATACAAAATGAGTTTATAGATCATACTTCTTTGCAAATGTCAACAGTCAATGGGTTTATGCCAAGAATCTCGAGAAATTTATAACTGTTGGAAATGGTGATCCATTTTCTAGAATTTTCTAGAGTTGCTAAACTTCTAGAATTCCCTAGATGTTTTTGGAAGAAAGAGAAAAATGTAGAAGCACATGTATAGATCTCTCTAGAAGAAGAGAGGATAAACTACAATCTAGAACTCTCTAGATTAAGCTAAAGTGGACAACATTCTACATTATTCTAGAATGTTGTATTTAGTCTCTATAAATAGGCATGTAAGTTCAACAAATGTAAGAGGGTGAGAGGAGCATGAGAATATATTCCATATCATGAAGCTCCTCCACCAATACTTCCTCAAACTATTGTAAAACTATTTTATCAAACTAATGAAACTATTTCCCATATCCCATGTTCTTTATCTTTCAATTATCCTAATTTATCCCTTATCCATCCTCTACAAAATATACCATACACTTGCACACGTCACTAACCAAAAACTATCATCCATAACTAAAACCATGCTTCCGCGCACATTCATTATTTTTAACAATATCCAGTTTATATTATACAACACAAGTAGCTTGGATTGAGATGTGTAAGTTACTTTTATGGGGGCATTCCTGTCAGCTACTCTTTTAAAAAGGCCAAGCTTTCATGCTGCTATATCAGGGTGCACATTGTAACTCGTGAGGACTGGTGCACAAGATCGTGCATTGTCATTTGTCTAGCTATTTAATAAATTGCTGCTCTCATTAGGGCACTTTATCTTTAACTGGTCTTGTTTTGTTGATTGCACATCATGCTTGTGCTATATCAAAAGTCATTATCTGTTGTCTGTTCTTGATTTCATGGCAACGGAACTTGCCCTTGTGGTCTTGCGCCTTTACTATGACTAGCTAGAGAACCTGGGAGTCTAAAGCTGAGAGTAATAGCACGAAATGACCATCGTTGTATTTGATTGTCTAGCTAAATGTCACTAAGCAACCGTGATTGTGTGTATCGATCCCTCTTGGTGGTCATACAACTACATCTCATTGTAGACAAGTGCTCTCATTATCTACTAAGGATAGTGCTGTCGGTATTGGTGGAGGTGCAGCTGTAAACTTGAGCGCCACTCAGACCAAAAACAGTGTAAAGTATTGCTGTTTGCATTCCTGACAAGTTCTTCTTGTTCTGCGTTATGTTGCTTAGCTCATTGCCTCAACCGGCCATCAAAGTCATGAATGTGAATTGGCAAGTGCTTTAGGACGTGGTTGTTTCGTTAAGTTTGCTTCCACCCTGGACACAGCGTCGGGGAACAAGACATTATTTATTCACGAAGATGACTTCTGTCTTGCTCTGAAGAGCAACATGAGCTTACACAAGGGGGGATAAGAGCAACTTGTCATACAGCTAAATGAACCAAGAACACGATGATGTATGTGTATGTGTGCTCATTTCCCATCATGCGATTGGGGGATCTCATTTTCTTGTTTAATAGTACCACAAACTGCCCTTAGTACTAATGGACGACCCTTCATTTCGCAACAGTCATACAATAACGCGATAATGTCTGTGTATACAAGGCGGGAAAAGAGCAACTTGTCATGCAGCTAAATGAACCAAGAACGCGATAATGTCTGTGTATGTGGGCTCATCTACCATCATTTTGGTCTAACGGGATCACAAACTGGCCTAGTGCTAATGGACGACCCTTCATTTCGCAACAGCCATACAATACCACTAATATAAAAACTTTACAAAACATTAACAAGCATTGCTTCTTCTTGGAGAGAAGAGGCGGCGCGGTGAGAACCTCCCCATATATCTCGGCGAGGCAAATCCAGAAATTCTTTGATAGTCAGGTGCCATATACCCTTCACTTTCCTCCTGGTTCATTCTACTGACTCGGCTCCCATTGAATGTACCATACCTGACCAACTTGCCGATCCATGACTTCTTGGTTGGACTTCGATGTCCTGCATTCATCTTTTCACTCAAGTACTGCTTCACAGCATGCAACCCTTGCTCAACGACTTCCACTGGAGGCGAAGTAAGCGGGTTTCCTTCTACGCAGAGCTTCCGGAGCTTCTGGAGACATCCCATGGAGTCCGGCAAGGCCGTGATCTTGTTATAGCTAACGTCCAGCTCGATGAGGGACAACAGTAGGCCTATGGAGTAGGGGAGGGTCTCGAGGCATTGGAAATTTTGACTCACGTTGAGAACTTCAAGCTTGATTAAGTTCTCCATGTCTGCAGGCAGCGAGCGAAGGCAGTTGAGACGAGCGTCGAGGATGCGGAGGGAGGTGAGGTGGGAGGTGGAGTGAGGGAGAAACACGAGCTTGTTCGAACTGACTGAGAGCTTCTTAAGGTTCAGAAGCTCGAAGCCAATGGTGTCCGGTAGTCTCATAAGCTGGTTGAAATTGGCATTCAGTTCCTCAAGTGATCTGGGATGTGAGGGGAACATGTAGTTTGCTTGTTAGTGACCTTACAAGACAAGACGTCGAAACATTTAAGAGCTTCTCTCTCTCTCTCTCTCTCTCTCTCTCTCTCTCTATATATATATATATATATATCCACATTTTCAATTCACATTTTCAATGTCGATCCCTTATACTTTTAGAAACCTTGACCCTTCGAATTGTCTTAATTTTGACACTGGATCAAGATCAACCGTTAACTGATCGAAACATACACAAGAGATAAATGAAAAGTTCATCCGTCCATCTTGTTTAATCTGGTAAAATGAAGATAAAAAAAGCCTAAGAGAAGTTTATTATGATACTCCACCAAGCCAATTACCTAAACTTCAGACCTTAAAAACAAACCTATACTGCTTACGCACGATACTGTTTCTTCAAAAAACAGACCGCAACATAATCGGTCAGAAAACGTCAGCGAGCAGATATTTTTGCGCAAAATAACGTTCATCTCCGGCTTTTGTATTTCCCGTGAAGAAAGGCGGAAACGTGTTTGACAAAGGGACAAAAGATCCTAGTTTTACCAGGAGACAACACGAGATTTGTGGAGGCGGTTGTCACTTACATCACACTTTCCGTCTTGTTTCCTAACTCAAACATGACGATTCCGATATCGGCATTTTCATTTTGTTAAGAAACAAGTACGTGTGTACATCTCCAAACCACCTCTTCCTCGCACTAACGTCTTATGGCCAAAGATTAGGTAAACGTCAATCAATAAACTCAGATTATGAGAGATCTGTTTACGTTTGTACGGATTGAGTATACACGTCCGCCACAGATATGTGTATAATCTATCGAACTAAATATTCATATGGGAATGCGGTAGTCTTGTTTAATGAGTTTTCTTACGTCACACATACGCGGCAGACGTAATCTTCTCCATTTCTTGCCACTGAAAATTACGTTCAGACTTCTAGATATTTTTCAGCCGATTATCTTATGGCCCACATGGATTGATCATCTTGATGTATGCATGATCGGTTAAAAATGATTCTTCCCTTGTACATGAATTGATTTTACCCATGTAGTAAAAAGTCTTGCATTAATAGCCGATATGGTTATTATAGCTGATTGCATACCCATTTTCTATACGTGCTTGTGTATATATTCATCCGTTGCCGATAGATCTGAAATGATATTTATATTTTGAACGACGTTATTTATTTATTACACTAGTGACATAAAAATGTCATTACATGCGTATTATTTAGAATCCCGACATGTATACAATTTTTAAATTCTAATTAAATGAACTCATTCCATTAGTAGACAGGATTTCCATTTTATGACCGTGTGAATTGTACTTCAAACTGTTTGTATAACCTATGGTAAGCAATTCTAGATTCCATACAGATTCCACTTGGAATTTGGAACCTACCCATTGGAATAAGTTTCTTATTTTCTAGAACTTGAAATTTACCTTGCATATCTTAGAACTTGGAACCTACCATGATATAAATTCCAAGATCCATCCAAGTTCCATTTTTATTATTAATTGAACAATTGTATTGAATTATCACATTTAATAATCACTCTTACTATTACAATTCACTGACCATAACATATATTTAAACATATGAAAAATATAAAACATTAATAAAGTAAAAGTCTTAGTTATAAAATGAAACTTGGACTAGTAATTTCATATTATATACACACTATTGAACGACATGGAATACCACAAAATCGTGCGAAGATATAGACCAAGAAAAACATAAAATTATTCTAGGTTCTAGGTTATAGGTTCTATCAACCTATAACCTGGAACCTATAATTTGAAATTAGTTTTCCAATTTTTGGAACTTGGAACCTACCCTATATATCTTGAAACTTAGAATCGGACAGATTCCCATCAGTCCGATTCTCACGTTTCAAATTCTACCCTGGAACTATCTGAAACCATGCTCACCCCTAGTAGGACCTATATAAACCATTCTCACCCCTAGTAGGACCTATATAAATCAATCATTTTCATACTAATAAATTCATAAATCTCTATCACTTACTAAATAAAACAAAAAGTGATGTATGCCTTAGAATAGACCAACACACGCTTCATTGTGTAGTCTAGGCCGGCCTTTTGGAATATCTAAAATTCTAATGCCCAGGACAGATCATGGGGCGACTTATAAATTAATATTAGCGAAGCAAGAGCATTTAAAGGGCATACTTAAGGATGCATAATTTTATGAAATAGTGCTCTCTAGAGACACATGTAGAAGACTCTTCCTATGAGTGATGCACATTAACGAGGGGACTGATGATTGTGGCGATAACAACGGTAATAATTTATGCAAGAATACACAATTATCATGTCAAGAAAGCGAAAACAAGCTAATAAGCTCATCGAACGTATGGTATTTTTATAGCAAGTCTAACCACGCCATGCTGTTTAGTTATGGGTGTCTGTAGTATTATTCCATTCTCATCTCTTCTCCCAAACTACAAATTAAAATTTCAAATAAGCAAAATGAAAGTCTTACGCCATATGTTAAGACAAAAAAAACGATAGAACAGGCTAGCCTTTGCAACTCATTTTAAAAGGGTAGGGAAAGTGACTTCCATGATTAGAGAAAGCATCCTGTGCTAAGGGCTTACTTTTTTTTTTTTTTTTTTTAATTCCTAATTGTCATTAGGGTTTTTATATTCATTCTCCTAAAGTCAAGGCACTTTTCTTTTGCTATGTAACGAAGATAGCAGCTTTTAGCTTTTGATGGTGCTGTGTCAATAATTGCATGAGCATTATATTGATGAAATTGGGGAAAAAAAAAGGAAGTGGAAGAGAAGTAGAGATTAGGATACGGTACCTGCAATTCTCAATAGTCCTGGGGAGGGTTCGGAGATAATTTCCAGCGACATTCAAAACCTTGAGCTTCACGAGACACCCGATCGAGTTTGGAAGGACCTTCAATTGGTTGGAGTGGACGTCCAGCACCACCACGTTTAGCAATCTTGCCACCATCGACTCTGGTATCGTCTGTCATACATTCATTTCCATATCTCCAGATTTAAGTCTCATATTCACCGTCAAAGGGATATCAAAATACTAATTTAGTGGTGACCCTGAATAATGAGAAGGTGTTCGTTCTACACGTACGAAAAGTACTATCTCATAAGATTGAATGGTCAAAAGCTAGCTCCTTCGACTTTGTTCCGTTAACTATCTGCTTTTCAAATCAAGGTTCAAGAAATGGAGGTTGTTTTTGTGGTAAGTCATGAGATAATAGCCTAATTGTTCTTGAAGGACCTTTCTTCCCTAACCTCATCACAACTTTAGAATTCAAGATTTGAACCTCATCCTCTTCCCTTACAAGAGGAGATAACGCCGAGCCATTTGCCTTTGGCGGAAATGAAAGGGCGTTAAACAATCTCAGAGAGAGAGAGAGAGCCGAGCCATTTGCCTTTTGGCGGAAATGAAAGGGTGTTAAACAATCTCAGAGAGAGAGGGAGAGAGAGAGCGTGTCTGCCCGTAATTAATCTGAGCGTTCTTTTCCCTTCATCGACAGATGGAAAGAGGTTGTAGGAAAAATAAGAGGGCAAAGAGAGAGAGAGAGAGAGAGAGAGAGAGAGAGAGAGAGAGATGGAGGTTTTTTTTTGGTCGAGAGATGGGGTTGATAAGCATGGAAGCTGATAAGTGACTGCCAACTCCCTCATGAGAAAATGTGCTGGTATTTATGAGAAGTTGAAAAGCGTATTGAAACTGATCCTGGGACACCGGAATTCATTGTCTTTATCTTGGCCAACTGAAAAAAAACTCATCATCAATACTGCAGACAAAGGATTGAATTGTCTTCGCAGACATGCATTTATTACGGCCTCTAACGTGAAGATATGTTGAACAAACTATAGCTTTTTTGCGGTGAGTTTGACTTAGTGAGACAAGCACTCATTTTAAATCTTCCCCCATCTTGATCCTTCACGCAATCTGTCACTTTTTTGTCAAATGGGCCTTTTCTGGGTGGGAAAAGTAAGGAATCGAAATTACTGACATAAACTCAAGAAGAGATGACCTTAAAAAACAAAACAATTTCAAGGTAGAGAGAGAGAGAGAGAGAGAGAGAGAGAGTACCTGAAGGTTGTTGTTAGAGATGTCCAACTTGCAGATGAGGGCCAAATTCAGGGTAGGGTTAGGGAGAGACTCCATGGACAAGCCACTCAAATCCACGACTTCGAGCCTCTCATCTTCCTCAACGACGGCGGTTCCTCTCTTTCTCTGATCCGCCGTCCCTTTCTTCCTCCTCGAATCGAATCTCACTTGCTGCTGCTGCTGCTGTGGCTGCTCGTACAGCATCTTCACACCCAACTCCAGAAACCCAAACCCAAAAGAAAGAAAGAAAGAAAGAAAGAAAGAAAAACGCAAACGAGAAGAAGGCAGAATTTACGAATGACGAGCGAAGGAGAAGAGTGGTGGTGGGCTTTTGCGGGATGAGAGAAACCAGCGAAGCCTCACGTCGCATTTTATATGGAGAGAGAGGGGGAGGACGTACGGATGGAGGAAGGAGAGGAGGGACCCAACACGTGTGCATCGAAAGTACAGTGGCCGCGTACGAAGGGCTCGCGTGGCCACGTGTCTTCCCTTCATCAAAAGTCAACCCTCACTCCGGTTGAAAACCTTGGCTGCCCGCCTCTCTCGGTGGGTGGGGCTGCTCGATTTGCTTTTTATCTTTCACCTTCCTTGGACCATTTCCTCTTCCTCCACTTGGTATTTCTTTTTCCCCATTTTGTTCCCCGTCAAACAAACACAAAATAGATATTGGTACATGTTTAGTTTACTGGTGTAGTAAAATTATAATAGAACAATATTCTCTAATAAAGATCTTTGTATACAAAGAATATACTTCTCACTTACCAATTTAATATTTGATGAGCTCGTTAATTGTGATGGTATTTTAATTTGCACTTTTGTAGATTTGACAAATTCCCTTTATAGTCGAAGCTAATCATGTCTAAGATTGAGCGAGTATCCGAGCAATCTAGATATGCAATTCACTAAAATAGGGAAGATATTTTTAAGTTAGACATTAATATTACCTTTGTATAGAGAAGAGAATTAAGTCACAATACTGTATATTAAAGATGCCGACTTTACGCAAGTGCTTGCGTATCGTGCTTCCTATATATATATATATTACACGTACGTACGTACGTATGTATGATGGAGAGAAACATATGCTATGATCACAATACAAAGATGGAGTAATAGTTTGGTGGGGGTGGGGGCGGGGAAGGGGCATCCAGCGCACAGATTCGAACTATATGCCTTCGGCCAATGATAGCCACGATGGATCACATGGATAGTACAGATGGTGGTGCTGGGGATTGACCAGTTCTCTTGTGTGATAACAAGTTGAGGACATCATGGCATCATCTTCTCAAGTTGAAAGGCTCATTTTCAGACTATATCTTATTCACACCTTGATAAGAGGGCTTGCTTATTAAAACCATTTATAATTTATTCCTTCTAGGCCGCCCTCATTGCAAGATTCTTCACCAACTAAAAGATCTAGTTATTTATTTATTGACATATAAACTAATCGTTGTTCATAAGTTAGGTATCGGTCAGATGTCAAATTTTTAGTTCCTCAGATATTTCTAGCCGACGGTATTAAAAGAAATCGCAGCTGCCAACCACAACAAACTTGATGACCAATGGAATTCTTTTGCCTATACATGATAGTTGATTTGATGAAGTTCTATTGTGCAGTTGGTTTGCGACTTTTGCAGTTGAAATTTCTGGTAGATCATGCTATTGTCCCTTGTTAATATAGTCGATATTTTTACATCTAGATTAACAAGGAATTCAACTAGTATTCTTGCTGTTTTGAATTTTTGATATTTAGTTAAGATAATCATCTGTATTTTCAAAAGCATTAAGTAATATTGTACTTTGACACATCATAGATTTCCTTTGGTCCTCCATAGCGGGTCATGGAACCTTGAGTTATCGAATGAAATTTTTTCATTCGAGAATTTGCTTTTCTAGTTATTTTCCCTCGAATTTCTTCCTAAAGCTTCGGTGTATTTATGGAGTCCGAGAAGAATTCAAAGGTGTTGTATATTTGGAGTGGCCAATTGATAACGTGTGATTTGGTGAAGGAAGACCTGAATTATGCAGTTTCTGCCTTTTTGCTATCTTTGGCTCTTCAGTCTAGAATGGACTTCATAAAAATTCTCGACTTCCATTGCCCCATAATCATTGGATTGAGCAATAATCGACCGGCACAAAAAGAAATTAAGACACAATTAACAATAGAAAAAAAAATACTTGAAGTCTGTTTCATAAAGTCAACTAATACTTAGTCTTGTGTGCGAAATTGAACTTATTTTTCCGCGAGGCAAGGGGGAGAAACAAAGAAGAAGCTCGCGTGCACTTGAAAAAGCCTATACACTGTGCTATAGCAATATCATCTTTGGAAGGATAATTTTATTTGTTGGTTTTTTACATTAGAAAATTAACAGGTGCGATTACAAAAAATTAAACAACTGGTTTACGTGATTGTTTCCAAGTAAGAATCATTATGTTGAATAAATGTCGATTAATTGTTTTCATGATGTCTGCAACATATATAAATTTCATTTGGAGCTTAATTTAACTCATATAGGCGTAAAAAAAAAGATAAAGATAGCAGTTGGGCATAATATATGCTGAAAGATACTTTTAGATTTATTAAAAAATTGAAAAATAATATTGTTTAAAAGAAGGAATCAATATCGGCACAGAACAACGAGATTTGTCAATATCTTCAAGGTTGAAAATCCAACCCAAAAAAAAAACAAATGTGCTTAGCACAACTCTAATATGACCATTTTGAACTGCCCCTAATTTTTTAGGGTAATACATTTTCGCCCTATATCTGTCGAGCTCAACAGATCTGGTCGAGCCTCATATCAGCGTCGGCCATCACCTGAGATCTAGTTGAGCTCAATGGCGCCAAGTCCTTGGAGGCTTCGGCCGTGGCTAACTTGGCAGAAGACCGGGAGAGCAGGTAGAGGGGCAGACATAGAGATGTTGGGGTTGACATGGAGGCGCATCGGCATCGTCGTCAGGGCTACGGCGGCTTCAATCGGTCAAGGATGGAGGAGATGGCAGCGACACTAAATAAATAGGAGAGAGAGTCTCAGACTAGTGGGAAGAAAGAATTAGAGAGGGGAGAGATGAGATCAAGGTTCGAGCCTTGGAGAAGTGGACTTTTGTATATTTTCAAAATTGAAGATAATACTGAACGTGTCAAAGTAGAAGCGAGTTTTTGAAAAAATTTCAAGTACATATTATATATTAGAGTAATTAAATATTAAATCACGTTTTTATCTAACAACTTAAGTTATTTTATTTATTTATTTATAATTTAAGTTTTTAAAATAATTGACGGTCCAACAAAATCTCATATGATATCAGAGCAAAAAAGTTCTAAGTTCAAATCTTTTTCCATACTCTATTTGTCTTCCCAATTATATATTTTCACACCTTTAGACTTAGGCCAAAGTCTAGCCTATGCATGGAGGATAGTGTTAGATTAATTAAATATTAAACGACGAATTCATTTAACAGTTTAAGCATTTTTTTTAATTTTTTTTTTTTAGTTTAAGTTTTTAGAACAATTGGTAATATTTTCATAAAATCTCACATTATACTCCGTGAAATTCTAAGTAAAATTTTCTATATATCACCCTCACTTAGATATTGCAGATTTCTCGGTCTCATGCTCTAAACTAGACCTTTTTTTAGTATGGATGCATGGAATATTTGGGGTTGCTAAAAAATATGCTCGAGACTCTTGAAGGAAATTTACTCAGCCCCCGTCACCAAAATTTCTCCTGCCAAGATGCAAAACTGCAGTCATGACAAGCTGTGTCCAGATTCCTGAGTGCCAATTAAGCTAAGGCTCCTGAGAAGTTATTTTAAGAGGGAGTTGACTTTTGAGAAGTAGGAGGGATCGAAGCATCAGTTAAAAGGCAAAGGTGGGGGACATGTATGCCAGTCAATTTCCATGTCTGAACATAGTATCTTAAGGTAAAGTTTATGGCGACATGTTGCCGTATCTTACTGGAAATGCTCGGACAATTAGGGTGAAAATCGTGATCTTTAGCGTATATACAATAGCTCAACTTGCACCAAAGATTGATTTATTTAGCCTTAATCAGCCACGCAATGTACTGTAGAGATGATAGATAAGAACAAGAGGGTACTATTAAAATCGAGCACATTACGCAACCGAAATTGAAAGGGAGCTTAGGAACAACAACCAAATCGATGACGACACTAGCGGCATCTCTTGGAAATCTAGCTCACAAATTTCCGTACAAGGACAAAAAACCTTATCCGAATTATTAATTAGATGGAAAATTTCAAAGCTGGTGGAAAATTGACATATGTAGATATAAATACACACATATATATGTTTCTTGTGCATAGATTTCCAGGTGTTGTAAGGTCCTCTTGCGTTGCGTATGGTCCAACCCGTGATCGTACACCCTTCCTTTAGTCAACTTTAATAGAAAGCGAGATACCCAGAAACAAGATGTCCACCATCTGCTTAAATCTAATATATAGCTTTGCTAGGTGGATGAGTACAACTCCTATGTCAATTTCTAATGTCGCCTTCATTCTAAAGAAATTGGACTTGACATGCCCGTCGATCTTGGGCGATTGCAGGTGCATATAACCTAGACGAGCCAACGAGTTTGATTTGGCTGGCCTCTATTATTTGAACACTAGCATGATGCGCCAACTTGTGACCCCATTTTTATTCAAATTAAGGAATGAATAGATAACAATAAGAGGAGCAATAGTGGGGGACAAGGTCAACCGGATCACGATGAAGCGTCGATAATTCCTTGGAAACGTGCTTGAATTCCGCAGAACATGGGAAGGAGTGAAATGGTCCGAAAGCCACCGCAAGCATGCGACGGCTGAGGAGTACAGCAATGTTGACGTCTGGCACCATGCATTACGTACGATGTACACCTATAGTCTTGTATTATCATTCCATTCTTCGGTAACTTGGTATAGAGTTGGATTGTTCATGCTTGAAAATTTAGTATTAGAAAATAAAATTTGATCGATAGGGGAGAACAAAAGGAATTGGCGCTTTGTCAGCCAATCCATCGGAAACTGGTATTTATCCACGTGAACAATTGCATTTGAATACGATCTCGATTAGAACATTTTAGTAAGTTTAGCAAAATGATGATTCATGCTCGATTCTTATTGTATTGTTCTCGAGCCGACGGACAGAAAAACCCTTCAAATTCAATGAATGTCAATTTGTAAAGATGAGGGGGGTTGAACAAAAGAGACATATATGACCCCCAAAAAAAAAAAAAAAAAAAACAAAACAAAAGAGGCATATTACATGTTCCAAAATTTCTTATGCTGATGATGAGGTCTATTTGAATGATTTTGACTATGATTATATCGTGTCGTTCAATCAGGTGTGGTAGGCCCAAATGAGCAATTAAGATGGGGCGAATACAAATTAATTTTGCAAAGCTAACTCCAATAAAAATTTCGCTTCTACCCGTTATGTGAACTAACAATACTAGTAAAGGAAATCAAAGTTTAGGGAAAGAGAAATTTCAAATCTGATTTACAATGGTTTGGCACTTCATACCCACATTCTCTTTTCCAGCTCTAGCAATCTAATTAGGGCTATGTTCCACTAGTTGTACTTAGAGAACAAATATTGTCTCGTTATCGGTGTAGATGTTTCTATCATGAAGAAATACTCATTTTACAGTAGCGCTGCTATAGACCTGGTCACTAATCTATAGGAACCTTCCCTGCTCTCACGTGGCTGCGCACACTGCATGTAGACTCATTCCCATATCTATAAATTATAACTCTATGATGTTTACAAAGGCTCATTAATGCGCTTTGGCTCCCACTTGAAAATATTTTCTTGCTAAGTACAGCAACTTTGTCGTGCGTTTAAAGATTGGTTTGTCACTGTGGATAACATAACGCCGCTCAAATGAGTATCACGAGCTTACAAAAAAAATACACTCGGAAACCTCTCAACAAATCACAATTTCTCTTATTTCTCGCTCTTGTCAATTGTGCCACTTCTGTCCGAGCTTTTTCTTGTTTAGAGGACTTCGAGTTCGGATTTTGCTTGAATCTTGTAGATCTCATCACTTCTTTTAACCTAAAGGAATTGGGAGATGGTGGGGTAGGGCTGCTAGTATTTTAGATGTGGGGTTTGACTCCTGCAATCTGTAAAGAAACAAAGCAAAAGTATGAGAGATAGAGAGAGAAGAGTTGAGAATTGAGAGATGGATAGAGAGATGATAACACGTGCAAAACCTCGATTCAATATGAGCTGTCAATCACTTATTTTAATCTATGGTAGTTGAAGGGGGGTGGGAACTTCAATATCATAGGTATATGATTTGACTTCTACGCTCTATAAATAAGCAAAGTAAAAGTTTGAGAGAGAGAAAGTTGGAGACAAGACAGACAAAAAAAATCACTTCTTTTAACAATGGCAAGTTTTGATCGAGTCATCTTATCAATCTCTAGTGCTAGTTGAGTCATTTTATCAAATACCTTTGGTATTTGCTTCGAGAAAAAAATAATGGATAGTCATCGTATCTCAAGCTTATTAATTTATGCTGATAATGAGAACCTCTCAATATCCAAATTGTTGGTGAATGAATGAAGTGAATTCTTAAAAATGGAAAAAAATATCAAATACCAATTACCAAGATTAAATTTTTCGAATAGTGTTTTGAATGTATTCAATTCAATTAGGTGGAAAAAACTAAAACAAGAGCCTAGCTAATGTCATATAATCATCTCTGTCTTGAAATACTTACGGCACGTTTGGTAACGATTCGTTCGGGAATAATTTCTAATCGAAATGATTTTTTTATTATGTTCTTAGGGATAATTTCTAAGTATTTTAAGCCGTTTGATAATTGTCTAAAATTTTTTATTTTGGAATAAAATTAAGTTTGGTATTGTGCTCAAAATTTTTACTCTAAATCATTTTCTTTTAATTTTTAAATAATTTTTTTTTATTTTTTCCTTTTTCTCTCCTATTCTTTTTCTTCAAGTGGCCGATCGCGGGTTTGGCAATTGGCTAGACGAGGGCCAGCAACCTCACCTGAGCGTCGCTGGTCCTCGGGGTTGCTTGGCTACCGACGAGGCTTGCCTAGCCTCGCCGGGTGGCTGTGCCTTGCTGTGGATAGGCGAGCCTCGGGCAAGCTCGCCAAACCAATTGCCAGTGATCGACAATGGTAGGCGACGAATAGTAGATGGTGGCGGACACGGTGGTGGCGGTAGATGAAGAAGAAGAAAATGGAAGAAGAAGAGAAGAATACGAACTTGATTATTAGATTTGTTCTCAAAACAAAAATCAATTTTTTTTTAAAATTTTTTATTCAGTTTCAAATCTACTTCCAAGAATAAAAAAAATAGAAATTTGTTCCCGTGAGCAAAAAGTTTACTAAACACATTTATGTTCTCAAACAGCTCCCAAGAACAAAAAATCAGAATTATGCGCTGTTTGGATGGTTACCAAATAAGCCCTTATTATTTTCAAAAGGCGAGTGATCATTTGATTTGATTAAACATAAATTTTTCCTTGTTTAGTATCTTTCAATTAGCTTTAGAAAGATCAAATCGAAGAATCGTCAAGAAACATTTCAAATGGAATCTCGATATGTCGACCAAACTTGATAGTAAATCACATCCACATCATAATTCCACGATGGCATCGGATCTAGGCTTAGCACAAGAGCTGAAGTTGGGCTTGAACCTGGATCTGTCCTGGATAAGGGGCTTGATCTGGGTCACTTGTACTATTCTCCGGGAAATAACACAAGTTGACGTACTTGAATTTTAATGCTAAAAGTAAATTATATAGTGAAAAATGCCAACCGTAAACTTAGAAGCCTCATGCGAGTAATATGTAGTTTCGAAAAATTGCGACCTTTTTGGGGAATGCTTATGGTTTCTGAAGAAGAGCAGAAGATACCATTTTCAGGAACATGTAACCTGACCCGACAGCTTGGCCCATCTACCCAACCTGGGAAATAAATGCGATTTTTGGTTTTGTGCCAGGAACGCTGACCTGCAAGAAGTAGCTGTATCCTCGGAGGCAAGTTCTATCGTCTCGTTGGTGAATGCAAAGCAATCAGTTTTGTTGGTGCATGCAAAGCAAACACCATTTGCATGATCTTGCAAAGAGAAAGGAGAGCTATTTCAGCGATGAGTGACAACCGACAAGCCTTCCAGGTCGTGTTCTCATGCATGTAACCTCTCTCTCCGATTCCCTTTTTGGGCGTCTTGACTTGTTGGTGCTAGTTGTCAACACTTGTCAACATCCACCTCTTCTTAATTGACCTCTCTCTCTCTCTCTCTCTCTCTCTCTCTCTCTATATATATATATATATATATATATATATATATATATGTTGCAGCTTTATTTATCAGAACACAGTGGTCTCTAAGGGACTCGCGTGAGTGTGTGTATGTGTGTCACTGCGTTGTGATTGTGTGGAGAAAGGGAGAGGAGGGTGAGAGGGAGAGGGATAGATCTAAGGCAAGTAATGGCCGCATTCCTCACGTTGTCTATGTTTGGTATGCTGGGAAATATGATCTAGCGTGACCACTTCGACACCCTCCAAGTATGCCTCTCCTAGCTCTTTTATTATGATCATAGTTCAGTTCATGAATTTTCTTTCTGCAATTTCTACATCATCCTACTTCTCATCATTTCTCGACCACATTAAGAAACCAGTTAGATCTTAGTGGGATTCTCATTCTAATCGCAAATGTTTCATATAGTGCTTAAATGATAAAATTATTGCTGTTCATGCATGAGACTATAGATTGGTGACTAGTACATTCATGACAGTTGACAGCATTAGACTTCCAGGAAACAGTTCGTGTACTAAATCAATTATTTCATTATCTGTTCGCTATTTGCATGCTCTCTTCAATTTCTTTTCACAGTTTTTCCCATGCCATCAGAAATTGTTTAGCCAAACAGAAAAGCAACAAAGAAAAAGGCCTTCATACGAAATTAAAATATGACACGTCTTCCATCATCCAACAACTAAAACATTAGTAGCATTCCAGTCACAAGCTGTGGCGTAGTATGCTTGTGGTAGTTCATCACTGTGTTATTGTTTTTAAATGAGGGTAAAGTATCCAGCAAGATCCACCATTCAGTTTAAGTCAATAAAGATTACTGGTCCGAGCCTGGCTAATAAGGCGAGCGCAAATGAACAGTTTTGGATGAATGACGGTCATAAGCTGAAACCATGTTGGAACATCTCTGCACCAAGTAAGGTCCCTTATTGAGCTGTCCTTAATCAGATTAGATTTGAGGATGTATATTTTCTCAACCTTTAATGATGTACTCCCTTACGACCAAAAAAAATAAAAAATGATGTACTCTCTAGTCACAGGACAACAACCATGGCAAGGTTACATAACATTCTCACTGACAGAGGGCCCTGAATATCACGTTTCGCAGGTATCATATATGCTATCAAGGATCAAATATTTTTCTATGTTTAGCCTGTCATCAGCTCACTTGATATGTGTAGCTATTGTTCTGCATCTTACTTTTTTTTTTTGTTGGTCGACCTCTTCATCTTACTTGATAAGCATTATTCGTGCACATTTAGCCAATTTGAAGAAGACTATGAAACAATGGTATCAACGGTTCGACAGATGTAATTTTTTAGGCCAAACGAAAATCAGCAACTTCTCCCCGGAAATTATTCACATCTCCACCTTTTGTGATGTATAGTCACGAGATCTAAATACCGGTCATTTTCCTTTTCTCAGAACATTTTCTCTTATATCTTCTGAACCTTTTCTCTTATATCTTCTAAACCTTTTCTCTTATATCTTCTAAACCTTTTCTCTTATATCTTCTGAACATTATTAAGTTCTTGGTGAAACATGAATATGCATAAGTTATCTTCCTTCCATTTCATTATATAGTCTTTTACTGGTTTTACAGATTGCAGTTGCGGTGCTAGTAGCTAGAGAGTTGGGGGCAACACTTATGCTCCCTGATATCAAGGGCAGAAAACCAGGAGATAAGAGGTTAAGTCTGAACTTCACACTAGATTCAGTCTTCTTTGGTGATTTCTGCAATACCCATTATTTTCTTTCCTGCCAGGCGTCATTGATGTACGAGTACAGTACAGTAATGCTCTATCGTCTCTTGCACTGACGAGAAATGAGAGTACACAAAAATAAGGAATATGTCATAGTAAATAGATACTTCATCGGATACTCATCTATATAAGATAATTATTTGATTCGCTCCTCAGTTCCAGTTCCGGTTAGCTTTGGTGAGACCTCTAATGCTATAATTTTGGGAATTATATTTCAAATACTGTAAGTGATAAAAGTAGTGTTCTGTTTTGATATGGAAAGGTTGAATTACTTACATCTGTCAAATTTACACCAATAATATTGTTCAAATTGCCAGTCGGAATGGAATACCCGCTGATGTATTAATGACCTCGTGACAGGAAGTTCACAAAATTTATGATGCTGAGGAGTTTGCAAATAGATTGAATGGTGTCATCAAAGTGGCAAGGAATCAGTGGGCTTTGGCATCCTCTAGAAAGCTTGCAATAGTTAAGGTGCCTTACATGGTATCGAAATACTACATTAGAACACATATCAAGCCACTCTTCAAAGCAGAGTGAAGTTTAAGGCTTGAGACTTTGTTGTCTTCCATTAACATGAAAAGGGCAGAGGGCACTAATATTTTGGACCCAATTACATGCTTGGTGATGTTCAGGACCCTCCAATTGCAAACTGAGGTCTGGCAACTCATTAATCAAATCATTGGCAAGCTAAAGACATCGGGAGGGGAGTCAAATGGCCAATTTATTGCAGTTGACCTGAGGATTGAAGCTTTACAAAGCAATAGTTGTCAGCGAAGTGGAAGTGTTGAAATGAAGTTTTGCTACCATGCACAGGATTTTGGTGAAATTCTGACAAAAATTGGTATTAGTACCGAGACTCCTATCTATGTGACTCGGTCCAGATGGCACAAGAATCTCAAACCTTTGAAAGACATCTTCCCGAAAACTTATACAAAGGTATACAATTAGTTTTTGACAATTGTTCGCTTCTTTTAGTTCTTGCATGTATTAGCTTGGCTTTAGCAAACTACCTCTTTTGGAATTGTCACAGGAGTTTCTGATGCCACCGGACAAGAAGGAAATGTTCGTGAGCAGTGCGAGTTGCGAGCTCGAGAAGGTTATGGACTTCCATCTGGCATCTGAAAGTGATATCTTCGTACCTGCGTCGGCTGATTTGTTTTATGCGACGGTCGCTGGGTCAAGAATAGCTTCGGGGAGGACTCGGATACTCGTGCCCCCGTCAACCTCCTCCTTGAGTCATATATCCCCTTACATCTCCGAGAAGAAGCATTATGCTTATTCGTGTTTTTGTTGATTTCCTAGGAAATCAAGATTTAGCAGTTAGTCAAATCACCTTCTTTGTCGCTCTCTTCCTCTCTCAATGCCAAAATGTTTAAGAGTCTTATAAGGTTTCCCACCTCAAATTAGTGTACTTACTGTATGTATGAAAGCCGCAGCTGTAAATTGGCGGGTGTAGTCATAGATGCCCTTTGAACTGGTTCCATCTAAAGCTGCTTTAGTGTTCAACGTTAGTGATAAGCTCAGCATCCTCTTTGCATCATACTGCTCTCCTTGTAGTCCCAATTTCTCGTTTTGCAAGTTTGCCGTGATTGGACCACAGCATCCTGAAGAATACTTCATCAGAGAATCGCATTCCGTTGACAATCTACAGCAAAGAATCAATTGCAGACTCAGCTGGCGGAGTCTGCAATTGCTCTATATGATATATGTTAAAGCAATTGGCCATCAAATGTTTTTCTTTCTTATTGTTGATTTTGGAGCTGCCAACTCAGTGGTGCCATGTCTTACCATTGAAATTTTTTATCTTTTACTTGTTGAACTTGCCACACTCACTCATTTTCATCTACCTTTTCTTTTTTGTTTGTCCGTCATTTAATCTTATCCTTCATTGTTAAAAGATAAATTCTATATTTAAACATCAAACATAACACATCAAATTATTCATTTTTTTCTCAAAATAATCACCATTTGACTTGTTGGAAGAAATAGAAAACTTGATCAGAATTAAAGAAATTAAAAATTGAGATATAACCGTG
Source organism: Eucalyptus grandis (assembly GCF_016545825.1). Lineage (NCBI taxonomy): Eukaryota > Viridiplantae > Streptophyta > Magnoliopsida > Myrtales > Myrtaceae > Eucalyptus > Eucalyptus grandis. The sequence goes on from NC_052612.1 coordinate 38,370,868, forward strand.
GTATCTATTTATGCAATTTGCCTCATTTACTAATTTGCTAAGCTCAAGTTAAGATTTGTAACACATAAAATAAACTCTTTAGAGTTGTTTTTCCTACTTTGAAACATTCGAAGAACATAAGATAATGACGAGAAGTCATCTCTTTTAAAGTGCCAGTGTGCCTTGCAAAGATAGCTCAATATCGTTAGGAACTCCAGGGGAGTCAACGGTGTCCGAATATCCGGCGACCGCACTGGTACCGGAAGCAACCAAAAACCATGTCGATGGCGACGATGATGATCGCCATCAAACCCCTCTTCTCTCCTCTCACCCATCATCGATCTTCTCGCAACGCTCGACTCCATCATCACACCACTCGGATGCCACTCAGTCTCAACCGAGTCGCGACTCGTCTCGCAACTTCTCTCGCCTCAGCGGCGGCGGCACCTCCTTCTTCTGCCGAGTCGCTGGTGGACGACTTCGATCCAGAGCTGCCAATCGAGGAGGCCTTGACTCTGCCCAGCTCCTGGTACACCGACCCTTCTTTCCTCGACCTCGAGCTCGATCGCGTCTTCTACCGAGGCTGGCAGGCTGTGGGTTCGTCCTCTTCCATTTCATTTCCTCTCCTCAAAGCTCGATGCTTTCGACTCGATTTGTTCTAAAGGATGTGAATTGGCTTTGTTCCTCCGGTTACTCTCCGACCCAGTTCGCGACGATGATTTTCATGACCGGCCGGATATAGGTGTTTCCTGAGTTATATCCTATTTTCACTCCTTCTTCTTGATTGTCAGGATGCACCCATCAGGTTAAATCGCCTCAGGACTTCTTCACTGGCAGGTACTGAGGAGCGTCAGTGAGCAATTACTATCCTCTTGAGGCTCGAAGTTACGACTTGCCTTAATCATAGTCTTTAAAATTTTCTTCCTTTTTCCATGGCTTTCCTTCCTGGACAATTTTTTAATTTATAGTGGTGAGATACTTAGAAGCAGCACCTTTCCTAGTCAAAACTACCGTTTCGTTTTCTCTCTTTATGCATGACTTCCTGGAACCCAGTTATGGTCGAATGCTGTAGATTGGGAAATGTAGAAATTGTGGTCTGTCGAGATGATAATGGAAAAATCCGTGCCTTTCACAATGTCTGTAGCCATCATGCTTCTCTTCTTGCATTGGGAAGTGGCAAGACGTCGTGCTTTTTGTGCCCATATCATGTTAGTTCATTTCCACTTTCATGTTAAAGCTAAGCAGTCAATAATTATATGGCTGTTCTTCCATTTTCTTGTGATTTTTGTTCCTTGATGACGCTTGGTAAAAAGGAAATTGAGAAGCCAATAGTTTGGTAATCCAATTCACTGCTTTTTTAAATGGATAAAGGAAAAGGCTCATGTCAAGCAAACATTTATTCTATCTTGTTTGGAATGCATCTCATTGTGCTGCAACTTCTGCGATTAATGCTTATAGAGTAGCATAGTTAAAGACTTCTTCGAATATTTTACATACTAATAGCATATTGGAATACCAAATTTTCCTATTATGATCTCTATCTTGAGATTTAAAAGCAATGTCCAGTCATGTTTCATCCTGACTTGATTATTGATGAACACATCACCAGGCAGTTGAGTTTGAGAGAAAATGTGCTGGGTTAAGATAATGGATTGATAAGCAGATTCTTTCCATTATCACACTATTAAAACAATTGGAATGTATTTACAAGCCAATTGACCGAAAAACTATCCACAAAAAAAGTATTCAAAGCTTTTGTAGATGTTTTATGCAGATGCACTACGAGAATGCTTCTAAGTCTATGTTGGCACTTGCTATTTCTTGTTGAACTTCTCTTTGAAGTCTGAATAACTTGCGTCACTGAGGAGACTAACAATAAATACAAGCTTTGTGATGGTAAATCTATTTATACCGGGTGATATGCACACCAACTTATCTTGCTTTTTTCTGCAGGGGTGGACTTACGCAATGAATGGAGCCCTTCTCAGAGCAACTAGAGTCAAAGGAATACGGAACTTTGATGTAAAGGCAGGCAATTCTTACTCATATCTCATTCTTCTTGTTGTGCAGCATTTTCAAATGATATAATAAGGAGGTTTCTTTCTGCCGTGTGATGCAGGAGTTTGGGCTCATACCGCTAAAAGTAGCTACTTGGGGCCCATTTGGTCTTCTTAATTTTGAGAAAGATGATTCTCCCGATCAGGAAGTTGAAAGTGACATAGCAGCAAAGGAATGGACTGGCTGCTGTGTAGATATTCTAGGCAATAACTGCATTGATCCATCACTAACTTATCTTTGTAGAAGTGAATACATCCTTGAGTGTAACTGGAAGGTCTGTAGCTCCTCGTTTTAATTTTAATATGCTGCCTCTTATCCTGTTTTAATTAGTATCCTTGGTTCTGGTCTGTATAGTGTAACTTTTTACTGCTTTTTGCTGCTCCAACTGTCCAATGCTTCGATGGAGATCATATTATTGGCTTTCGAAGTCATTTGATCCTAGATTCAGATTTCAAATCTTGACAAAGAAATTCCTAATCCATGTCTCAATGACAATTCTCAGGCAGCTGATTGAAATCGTCCATTCTCCTAGGTTTTCTGTGACAATTATTTAGATGGTGGCTACCATGTGCCATATGCACACAAGGGCCTAGTGTCTGGTCTAAAGTTTGACTCTTACCCCACCACGGTATGACTGGGCACAAATTGTACATTTTCGTAATGCCTATTCCATATATTTAAGCATTGTTCCTGCATTTTCTTGGAATCATCCTCATCATGTTTTACAGAGTAAATCTTATTATATGATGGTTAGTTAACATCTGCAACTGTTTATGGTTTTCATTTTAGTAAGGAGCAATTACTGGATATAAGATAAAGTAAGCCTCCAAATATGTGAAGGTGGATCAACCGACAATGCCAATGATTTTGACCAATTTGGAGCAAAAGCTTATTATGCTTTCATTTATCCCAAATTCATGATAAACAGGTGATAACTTACTCATCAGATTTTGGTATCGATGAAGCAGTTTATCTGACTTCTCTTCTCTAGCTGAGGGTTTGCTGTTTTTATAGGTACGGATCATGGATGGACACAAATCTTGTACTGCCCCTGGGACCAAGTATGCCATGAAATATTTGACTATTTTCTGATGGATTCTCTCAAGGTGATCTGAATTCTAGTTAGTCCCTGTAGTATCAAAACTGATTGCAACCACCAATCACCAATTAGCAATTTGTAAACGTTCTTTCAAAATTTTCCAGAATCGATGCAGAAAAAGGAAAAGGAATAGTGTGCACATAGCAAACCCAGAATATCTACGAAAAGTAGTAACCTCATCAAACTAGAACATTAAACTCGTACATGAACTCTCATCACACAATGCGGCATTGAATATACATGCCTTCAGCCCTTTGGCTCATAGTTATTACCACAGAAGGTGAGCGGCAATTGTAACGACCCGGGCCCACTGTGTGATATTGTCCGCTTTGGACACTGAGTCCTCACGGCTTTAAAACGCATCACACAATTAAAGGAACCCAAGCCTTATAAACAAGGCCCAGGACTCTCCCCTAAGCGATGTGGGACAGGAGAAATGCCTTAGCCTCGCCCGCGTACTGCCGAGGCGATCTTAGTCCGTCCCTCCGTACTGCCCCGGGTCTGGGTCGTCACAGCAATAGAGTATGTCATAGTGCAGCATGCCTTTAGAAAGTGGATCTAAGTAGCTAAAGACATGGATCTGTAAATCTTCGCATCTATTCTACTCTCATGTCCTGTAAAACAGCCAATTTTCACTGTCCTCCAGAATTTTCGTTTTTATGTTATAGTTCATCCCTGGTCACTTTTGATGCTACTCACATCCATTTATTCACTAGTCCTGTGGGATATGCTTCAAGGCATTGTTCCACACATTTAACGCTTTATCGTGATGCTGACTCCTATGATGGTGTTCTAGTTCATAGGGAACTAATCATGCAAGTTTTCTCAACATGGTCGAGTGAGATGTCTATAGATATTCAGGTTCAAGCTTTTTACTCCTTCAAATTTCTCATCGTTTCGGTGATTCATCTAGTTCTCTTCCTTTGACTACAGGATGACAAGATTTTTGTGGTGAGAAGTCTGCAGGATAGTGAAAGAGTACAGGTATTAGAAAGTAAAACACATAAGTAAGCCATAGGCCCAAAACTTGAGCACCACGATCCTCACGTAGGTGAGGAAGATATTGCAGATGGAAGATATTGTTTTGTGTGAAGGCGTTCAGAAAGGCCTCAAGTCTCCAGCCTATTGCAGTGGAGGATATGCGCCAACAGTTGAAAACGCCATGTACCATTTCCATGGTCTGCTCTATCGATCTCAAAGGGTGAACTGGGGTATCTTGTCCGGTGAGGGTGAAAAACGTAGTCCTTGCTTTTCTTACTTTCTATTTCCAGGTTATGAGATATAAACCCGTAGGATTTAGCAGAAGTAACTCATAACCCATGGCCTATTGATTTTCCTCTTATGTTGCAACAAACGTAATTCTAATGGGTCGTCTATAAATCGGTTTAGCTTTGCTCAGGGTATAAAAGATGCTTTAGATAGCGATCTCTCTATCTGGTCCCAAAATGGAAGAAACCCATAGGTGGGGGCCCTAGAGAGAAAACAGTGAAATGCTTTCTGAGGGAAAAGGACCTTAAAGTTGGCGTGCATAGTTCATGAGATAGCCAAATGCAACTAAGCTTGGCTGCAATGAGCCTTATTAGGTATTATTCGGAAAGACACTCAGTCCTCCGAATGCAACCTTCTTGAACAACCCGTCTTCTCTTATGAAAAAAGCATGATAACTTGAGACTTCTTAGGGGCTGCATGGGAACATTTATGTTCCTTTGTTCTTTTGTTCTTTTGCTCCCCAAAAAAAAAAAACAAAACAAAAAAAAAAAAAAAAAACAAAAATTCATTTAATAACGTTAATTAATTTTTCTATTCCCCGAAATAAAAAAATAGCCAGGAAATAGATTTAGAATAAAAATAAGAAGTAAAAGAAAGTAATTTTTATTTTCAAGAACAATTTCTAAAAATGTCATTTTTTTTCTTTTCTTTTCTTGTTCTTCTTCTTCCTTGCCACTCTCCACAGGTCGCTGTCCATCAGCCAACCGCTGCTATCGGCAGCAGGCCGACTGATTGCCGCCAATCACCGTTGCTAGCGAACTACTACCTATCAACCATTGCCTCTACCTCCTCAACGGCAATCAAATGCGTTTCTATTTTTTTTCTTTTTTATAAATCGTACCAAATGCATTCCCATTCTCTCGAACCCATTCTCTCTATTTCGAGAGTATAAATTTTATATAGTTATCAAACACGTTGTTTTACTCAAAAATTATTTCAGGAAATAGAAATAGAAAGAAATTATTTATCGAAATAAAAATATTACCATTCGCATCCTTAATCAACAGGCCTTTGTTAAACTGCAAGCACGTAGCAACCTTCATTTCACTCTTGTATTTACAGAGTGATACCAGCGAAACAAACGAGAAACAAATTCCGTATGAATAATAAGTCCACCCTAACTCATGCACAATTCGCACAAAGCGTTGATGGACATTTTTACTGGAAGACACCCACATGCATCCGAAAAATCTCAGAAGGGTAATGAGCCATCGTGTCAGAACTACGTGTCAAACCGTCTCCGTCTTTGACCCGATTAGAAAAAAAAAAATCATCTACGTCAGAAGTGCACTGTGAGCCTCTGACGTCGTCCTGTAAACGAGAGGCCTCGTCCCAAGCTTATTCAAGATTCACTCAGTTGACCTGCGGGAGGAGAAGGAAATTAGCTGCAAGACAACTGAAAATTCTGGGAAGTTAGTGCGCACAGAAAAGTAGCAAAGAACTCTTAATTCCATGACTTCGTCGAAAGAATATTCTTGTAACTCACCAATGAATCGGTGTTTCAGGGCCGCGTATTAGATTGGGATCGCATCCACAGGCCAACTGTTTTCAAAGACGAGAACACCATGAAGGAAAGACCATAAATAAAGACATAATTTAATGAAAAGCAAGTTGGTTACTGGTGTTACTGCTCTTTCCATAATGTTTCGTGCACCAACAAAATTTCAAATAACATAAAACGGAAATAAGAATAAGAACGTTGTAAGGAACTCTCCAGAGTCACCATCAATATATCACGAGACATACAAGCTACTGACCTGGTTAAAGCAATAATAATGGATATGATCCACTGCTTCTGATCAAGTCTCACTGTTGAAGTAAACTTCCCGAGAAACTCTATGACAATGAACTGAAGAGAAGGCAAGATAAAGGATAGTTAAGACATTTTTACAAGACATCTTTTAACTCAATCAAGAAAAACGCTGGAAGGTTCTCACCTGAAGTATAAGAGTCAGACCTACTATCCCCATGAAGAGATGATTCTTCGTGATTCCACTGAACACATTAAACGTATCTGGATTCCGGGCATTAAATGCATTGACTATCTGAAGGGTGAACGTTCACATGCTTGTCAAAATTATGGGTTAAAAGAATAAAATGAGAGAATTCTGAATCTACTTGGTAATAGCATCATAAATATAGGCATGCCGAGATAGAAATAAAATCCATCATCAATGTGCTTCTCAAGCTGATGCCCAGACTAAATGAATCAGGATGAGCGCAACATTTGGATTAACCAGTTATAATAAGGAAAGTGCAAATGCAGGCAAGTTATCGACTACTTAATTGTCAACGAAACAAGAAACGAGAGGGCATCCAGGTTCCGTGTGATATACAGGCTTCCCAAGTGCTCTCCCTCCAGAATGTGTAGCTCTGGAGTGGTTGGCTCCCATATAGGTAGAAAATGTGCTAGTTGGCACACTGCAGGGATCTCTCTCTCTCTCTCTCTCTCTCTCTCTCTCTCTCTTTGGAGAAGCAATTAAAAATCAATTTCTTTCCTCGCACTAGAAAAAAATTCAATCATAAAGTACGGTTCTTGTGTCATTCAGTCTTCTCAGCTGATGAAATAATTCTATTGCCAAATGTCCTAACTAGAGATCCAACCCATTCAACTCCAATAAAGTGAATGCATAAGTAATCTCAGCAATAGCGGCCCAGAACCATCAATTACTCTTTCTTCTTCGATTGTAAAGGCACCAAACTTACTTGGCAAAAGACAAAAGTGGTGAAGATCAGGGTATTTATCACTTTGTCGGCATGATCGCTGGTACCATATTCCAAATTCAGTAAGCGTCTACCTTCGGAAAGGAGGACAAGCAGGACAGTCACCTGATAGGCAGCCTAAAGATCCAAACTCTACACTGTTAGAAGTAAAAAGCCAGCAAAAAGCATTTTGTATTAAGTGTTAGTGGCCATACCTGTTTCCATATCTTCCTCCACATGGTATTTGTAACAAGAGGTTCTCTGCAATTGAGAAAATCAGCCAGTCAGTGCATAGTCAAAGAGTGAGGATAAACAACCAGGTTCCAGCAAGTGAAGAAATCACGATACAAATCCAAAGAAACATGGAATCTGAGTTCACCATAAAAAACATGATCTCCAAACTTGTGATTAAAATCATATTTCTCCCAGTAACAAGTAACTCTTACCTCCCATTGACTGGATGCATATGCATAAGGTGGTCAGCTGGAGGCTGGGTGGCCAGTGCTGATGCTCCAAGGATGTTCATGATAAGATTAACCCAGAGAAGCTGCAAGCAAAGAGAAAAATTCAGAACTAGAGAAAGCGAATATCATGTGGAGAGAGAGAGAGAGAGAGAGAAGCTGCAAGCGAAGAGAAAAGTTCAGAACTAGAGAAAGCAAATATCATGTGGGGAGAGGGAGAAGGGGGAGAGAGAGAGAGAGAGTACCTGCACTGCATTCAGTGGAACACGACCTAAGAAAACAGCAGCGATACTGTTTATAGCAAGAGCTGAAAAACTAGCTGTAAGCTGAAACTGGACACAGTTCAGAATATTGGCGTGCACAGATCTTCCCCGCTCGAGAGCCTACATTCCACAGGTAATGTCGACCATGATTGCACTTTTTATTGATTAATCAACCCCAGATTCAAGATCATTACTCCCAATAATCGAAATCATTAAGTTAACAATGCGGATCAAATATCCAACTAAGCATTAAGTAAGAAAAAGATTTTCCAAGACCCAATTCCATTGCAGTTTTACAAATCCGAAAAATTTCCATATGCGTGGGCGAAATTTCAGTATTGTGGAGTATGTTTGAAGAATCTAGACTAGCTACCCAAGTCAAGTACAGATGCACAATACCAACCTAAATCCAGTCAAATTAGTACGTATCTTTCCAGAGAAAAAACTCTCCACGTAACTAATGTACCCAAGCTCCACTATAACCAACTGCCATCAGTTGACACCTCTCTTTACAGAAGTTCAAATCAAACAATTAACTCTGTCGTGAACATGCTGAATTCCTCTTTTAATTAAATTCAGGCAGAATACTATGGTAGACCATCGTCAATTTACCAACCTTAACAACAGAAGCAAAATGGTCATCCAAAATTATAATGTCCGAACTCTCTTTCGCAACTTCTGTCGCTTGAATACCCATTGCAAGGCCAACATCTGCCTGAACTCCAAGATCAATAGACATTCCAGCAACAAAATCATTAGATGAAAAGAGTTTAAAGTTAAGGCACAACATAAGTGCACTGGTACAATTGGACCAAAGAAATAAACACTCGAGTGCCATTTATGACAAAGAATTTTTTCTGAAAAAATGGCAAGCTAAGATCCTACAATTTTTAACAACTTGCAATCTATCCACCTTATAATAGATACAAGAACAAGCTAACTTCCAGACACGAAGGGACTTCAAGACTACAACCAAATCTACCTACAGACTGCAATGCATATTAGCACAGCAAGATAGTCCAAGACATCTAGGGGCTTGAAGACCAAACCAGTTATGTAAAAAAATTTCAAGACAGACTGGTCTGGTGTATCTGCTGAATCTATGGGATGCTAGAATGGCAAACGTAAAAAATCAACGGAAAAGGGCATAACATCAGGACATTAAGGGAAACCCCATGGTGTCAACCTCGCGTAGAGCAGAAGCATCATTAGCGTCATCCCCAGTTACAGCTACGACGTGTCCTCTCTTTTTTAACAATCGAACAAGCAGAAGCTTGTCGTTAGGAGATGCTCTTCCCATAACCTTTTGCAAATAACAGCAAGATTATTAGCACACCTTCGAACAGAAGACATGATTGATTACACAAAAAAGAAGCAACGTCATACTGATATCATCTCGGCAGCTTCTTCTCTTTCCACATCAGTTAAGGAACGAAAAGCTCTTCCTTCAATAAGGTTTGGCGGAGTAGCATCTGCTTCTGGATCTAGTATCCCACAATCCAAAGCAATTGCTTTGGCAGTTTGGAGATTGTCACCAGTAACCATTCGTACCTATCATCCAATAAGATGCATTACACGCTGAGGTCACATCTGGATAAGTACCTATCATCAATCTGTAGTGCTGCAGAAGATTATGCTCCAGAAGCACCAATGATTACCATCCTAAGCAAGAAATGTTCGAAGCACCCTACAGTGAAATGAATAAATGACAATGTACTTTGATAAACAGAATCTCAATGTCTTAGCCTTCGGAATAACCTCATTATACAAGGATAAATTATGCTCGACCATTTTCCAATGAAAAGCATCGAAACAACATGAACATCCGATACGACCACCTAAAGGGATGCAAATGACGAGAAATTCAAATTTTGAGTTGCAGAAATAATAATAAGAGGGAGAAAAAAAAAAGGGAAGCAGAACAGAGGAAGGATCATTTCCCCAAATTACCAATCCAAAAAATATTCAAAAAAACAAACTTACCTTAACTCCAGCATTTTGGCATAGTTTCACTGCATCTTTCACTCCAGGACGACAAGGATCCTGCACATTATGAAAGTGTAAGAGAGTTTGTCATAGGTATTGAAAGTGAGTATAGCAAATGATTGACAATGCATCTGGGGAAATTTAAGAAAATATTTTCAGTCGTCACTTGCCAGCCACTTGTACTAAGAGTTCTATGGGATTCCGGAAGATTACTATTTGGATCAACAAGCCAGTGTCGATAAAATGACACAAACATTAAACTTCTCCTTAGGTCCACAATAAGAACTCTTCGAAGTCATGGAAAAGCACTGGAGTGTCCAAACAATTTAAAACATTCCTAAAGTTACATAAAGAGATAGGAACAAATAAAAATCAATGTCCTTTTCAGTTAAAATTATGTGCACTGCTTGACAAGAATCATACCTTTATGCCTACAATAGCGAGTAAAATAAGCTCATCCTCGGGTAATGCCCATTTGGCTAACCGTTCTTCATCTAGAGGAATGTCTTTTATGTCATACGGTCTATATGCAATGGCAATGCAGCGTAGACTACCAGCAGCCATATCTTCAATAGTCTTTCTAAAGTACATCTCCTGCAAAACAGGAAAAACTCATTTAAAGATCATCCATCAATACTGTCGATGACTAGTGACAAGCAAGAAAACATGAATAAAACAATTTACCACCATACATCTAAGACTATGAAAAAGCCTATTCTCTTTCTCAGAAGATTTAAGAACTTCAACAATAAATAAAAGCATAACATTTATATAAAAGTACCAACATGAAATGTACATGCAAACCAAGGTATTCAAGAATGGTTGTGTTGGAAAGAGTAGTCCGGAGGACTCTAAGATCTGCCTCCATGGAATGTAATGAGTAATGCATAAAACTTCCAAAACTAGATGGTCAAAAAAAGAGCGAGAATATATCAAGGCAATATCACAAAGAACGTAAGTGCAATACCAGAGTGTGCGCTATGCCATCACATAAAGAACATTACAGCAATAAAATGAAATTTCATCTATTAGTATTGCAAACTACAACGGTACTGTGAAAGATGCCGGCAAGAAAAACAATAGCAGCTATTGAATTGCTATAGATAACAATAGTCAATTATTGCAGCAAGAGTGCAATACCAGAGAGTGTGCTATGCCATGAACATTAAATGAAATTTCATAAAAAAGTATTGCAAGCTACAATAGTACTGTGAAAGATGCCAGCAAGAAAAACCATAGCAGCTATTGAATTGCTATAGATAACAATAGTCAATTATTTCCCAAACCTTATCTTCATCCATTGCTACAACTTGATCATTGGCATCCATGTACTTTGTACAAGAAGCTAAAACTATTTCAGCAGCTCCTTTCCAGTGTATGTGAGCTTCTGAGTCTGGCTGTGCATGGAAGATAAAAAACAATCATTAATTATGTTTACATTGCATCACTATACAATCGTAGCATAAATCTGCAGGACATTTAACACTGTCACAACTCAACACAGTAACTGTGTGCATTTTGATGTGCATCATAACCAAGTAATAGCCAAGAACAAAAGTTAATTCCCTTAAAACAGCAAATACTTCTGTTCTTCAGACCACCAAAGATTTAGTTAAAGAAAAACAAATAAATGGTTCATGAACCCAACAGTTAACGGCCTTTACACCACTATCATATAGAAATGATGCATGGCTTTGCCCCATAGTAATGGCTAGTAAAATCTCAGATCTGATTCTGAGATCCATCTGGCTAGTAAAATCTCAGATCTGATTCTGAGATCCATCTACTGCTCGATCTAAAACTTAAGGACCAATATCCAGATCGTATCATGTTGGCATAGTAAGGGGATTTGCATCCTACTTGACAAAATCAGATGGTCGTAGTATCCGATCTTGTCAACTCAATATCATTTAAATTTGTTCTATTTAGTCTAGTATAGCTATAAATATAGGCTTGCGATATAATCTTTGGAAATTTAAGCTCAGGAAACCTATAATTATTTACTTTAAAATTATAAGTACTTTAAAAGTTTCCAGAACTTACTAATTCAGATTCAACTACAATATAGTCCTTCAGACACCCTGAACTGGACCATCCCTAAGTGAAATCGTTATTCAAAGTTTTATTATGCCTCAGAAGTCTGAACTTCATTGTCCTTGAAACCCATTTAAAATAGTAAGCACAAAGAAAAGCACCGCACTGATACTGCCTTAAAACTAAATAAAGCCGTTCAAGGGCATACACGACAGTCTCTTCACTGTCTACCAGTTATTATTATGTACACTATCTGCATGACTAGATCTTTTTATTCTGGCAATACACTATCTGCATGACTAGATCTTTTTATTCTGGCAATCTGCATGTCAAAATTCACAAAACAATATGATAACAATAAGCCAGTGTGTGCGTGTACGTATATATGTATATTGAAGCAAACATCCTCTCCAGCAGCACATTCATGATCACGGAAACCAAAGACTGAGAAGTATACCAGCTTTACAGCAACTCCACCTCGTTTTTTCTCAGAATTGAAAGGGAAAACGTGAATTATAGAGGATTTTGACCTAACAGCTTCAAAATCCATCCCCAGCTGCAAATGAGGCATCATGATTAGTTTAACATATTATTGCACCTGAATCAAATAGATGAACTAAAGATAGGAAAGCGATAGAAATCTTAAGCATGAACCTTGATCCCCCACTGTAAAACGGCCTTTTCAGTTGGTGAACCGGATACCGCTACATCTCCCCCAGTCTAAAGAAGTTCAAACACAGGAAGTTATTATTGGTCACTAGTATCAAACAGCCATTACTGATGCTGCAACCTCACCTCAGGCACATAAACACTGCCATTTGAATTCTGAGCAATGCCTTCAATCAATAGAGAAATCAGAGAAGTCGATAACTGCAAGTTGCTGTCTGGAGGATCAACTTTTCTTCCACAAGCATAAGCCTCAACCACAGTCATCTGTCACAATATGGACATTTTCTTAACATTATTAAGGGTCTCAAAGTTTCTTTCCAAAACCATAACTCCTTTGGGGTCATTCATAAACAAACTATTAACCTAAAAATAATGGTATCTATAACACCATCATATAATATCTGCACGCAATCGTGTTTCTTTGCTACAACAGCCATGTGGCTCTTAAATGATTCAAATCTACTTGCACTCAGATAAACAGCAATTTAGGAGATCTCGACACCAGGCTTAGATCAGCAAAAGCAGCCCGTAACAGCACATACCTGATTTAAAGTCAAGGTTCCGGTTTTATCACTACAGATAGTTGTGGCAGAGCCCATAGTCTCCCATGCAGAAAGCCTTCGCACCTGAAATTTTTTCAGATTGGTGATTAGGAATTTCCTTTTTTTGCCATAAAACATTCAAATGAAAGTCCCATAAGGAGGAGAAAACCATCTCCGTACCAAAGCTTTGTCCGCCATCATTTTTCTCATTGAGTAAGCAAGTCTGTACATTGCATCAAAGGTAAAAATGAGAGACAAACGAAGATTGTAATTTTTCACATAACTCCATTCAAAGACCACACAGATGATTATGGAAATTGTTAAGTTACTTTAATTGAGTTTCCTTTATTATCAGAGTTTTATTTCATTTTCACTTACATAAGGGTATTATTGTCATATACAGTTTATATTCAATATAAATACAATGGGTGTAGGGTTTCTGTTACTACAAAAATCTACAACCCCTCTCTGTTTCTTTCTTTTACGTTCTCCTTCTCCTCTTCTCTATTCCTTCTCTCTTCTTCTTTCTCTATTATTATTCGCTGCGGGTTCTCTAATCAGCTTTGTGACAGAAATGGTATACTATCCAGCTAAATCAAGTTCTACAAAATTCAATGTGATGAAAAGCAACAGTAAGATGGAAAGGACAGCACCAATGTCAATGCTGTATTGAGAAGTCTGTTCATTATAGGGGACAAACTTACGTCAATGTAACAGCTAAAGGAAGCCCTTGAGGTACTGCAACTACCACAATGGTAACCTGGAAGGTTTGAAAGTTATTGAAGATCTAACTGATATTAATTTGCAAAAACTATTCCATCACAAATGCACTTACTGCTACAGTGATTATTTTGATCACTCCATCGACAGCATCGCTAACACTAGTTTTCCCAGCCTTAAACTGAACAGTGCCATCTGGATTTTTCGTATGGCCCGTAAAAAATCTGCGTAAAGCTTGAGTTTGTAAGATCTATTACAATTTCAATTTAAGGAATTAATGCAACTGCAGTTGCATTTTTATTTTATTTTTTTAACAACAGCAATTACCTTGCCAAAAGAACAACCAAAACAGCAACAGCTACAGACAGTCCAACAATACCAATGGCAGCAGCAACCCCACATAAGCGAACCTAATATAAGAGTGAAGAAATCAGTATGACTAGCAAAATCCATATCTATCAAAAAAAATAATATGGAAATGATAAAAACAAGTTTAAAGAAACTAACCTGCAGGGGTATCTCTTCCCCAGTATCTTCTGATATACTAGCCATGAGCATACCCCAGTCGGTATTAATCCCCACACTCGTCACCTAAGAGGCAAAAATCAGAAATGTGAGGAAGAAGACAGCTGGATAAACCTTGATTTGTGATAAAGACGGACTTGAAACAGAGTAACCCCCATCTCAGGAAGCAGCAATATTGACAAACTAACATTCCGACATCACGGACAAAAGCATATACAGAACCCTGCAGCTTGAAATCCATTGAGAGACATGCAGATGGTCATGAAGGGCAGAGAGAAGGGTATAAATGCATGTTCCAAGGGATGGAGCCGTTCATTCAATTCAAATTTGACCCACCTTCTCCTAATGCAGCTTCAAGAAGAGAACAAACCATGTCTTTCTAAATATTTCAGTACTTTCTTTAAATCTTCTCTTTCATCAGTAAATTGAGCCTACTTTCCACATCAAAATTTTCACCTCTCTTTTCCTTCAAGTAACAAAAAGATTACAAACAGACAGAAATTTGCTTATCTAAGAACAAGTGACTCCATTTTAAGGGTCCACCCTCTATTTCAAAACAAAGAGTTGAAATTTAAGGCCTTGTTTGGTAACGTTTCTGCTTCTTTATTTCTCCATTCTTTTGTTGCCCGAAACAGAAAAAAAATATAAATCCGTTTGATAACGTCAGCTAATTTTTATATTCTCTAGATAAGTTAGGGTTTGAATGATAATCATTCTGTTTATTTATTTTTCTGTTTTTCTGTTCTCCGAAACAAATTTTACTTCAAAAATAGATTTAGACCAGAAATCATAAATTAAAATTTTTAGCTTTTCTATTTCTAGAACAACCCACCGCCAATCACCGGCTGCCAGCCCCCCACTCCCGGCCGCCGGTCGGCAAACACCACAGCCAATCGCCAATTGCCAGACATCGGATGCCAGCCCGCCCATTGCCAGTTGGCCGTCAACCACTTGGACACCTTCCACCACCACTTGAGAGAGAGAAATTTTGTGTTGTTCAAATGAATTTCTATTTCAAGAATATCTTATAAGGTTATGAAACGCATAATTTTTGTTCAAAAACTTGTTCGGGAAATAGAAATAAAAGAATTAAATTCTAACCATTAATTGATTTCTGAAACAAAATGGCTATCATTATCGCCCTTAGTAGTTAAGAAATACATTGGAACAAAAATAAAAGGTAAAAAAACTTGCTTCTTTGTTCCCAATTGACACAAGGTTCTGTCTCTTGACCCGATTCGAGTCCCCATTTTTCGGAATAAAGAAATAAAATTAATAAAAATTAAAAATTTAGGAAAAACTAGAAATTATATTTTGAGTAGTTTTATTATGTTACTTATAGTTTAGAATTAGTTTAGCACAAAAAAATGGCGAAACTAATTGCAAAAGAGGGAAATCGGCCACATTAAAATTACCTTCTAGGGAGGTCCGCTGAAAATATTTTGATGAAAATTGGATTCAAGATTATAATCTTTTAGGACTTTATTATATGGATTTTCGAATGCCATTTTCTATTAGAGACAATGCTAGGTCACGAAAGCTTGGTGACTCCAAGCAACATTTGCCCCTTCTCAAAAAATCTATACACTTATTTATTGTAATGCCCAAAGATTTACTGTCAACCTCTTCATATTGTGACTTATAAACCAATGGAACTCTATTGCCATTTCCAACCATCCATCTTTAACTAACTATTATGTTGGATTTTTATAGGTCATTTTAGAATATCTTTGATCAATTAAATCATTACAAAAGTCCAGTTTTATCCAAACATGAAAAGTTAGTCTCTTTATAATTAGATAAAAAAATAGGGAATAGAATTGTTATTTTTCTATTCCAAGAATATAAATTTTATGTAGTTATCCAACACGTTCTGCTACTTAGAAACTCATCTAGGGAATAGAAATAGAAAAACTATTTCTGAACAGAAATATTACCAAACGCACCCTAAAAGAGTTATGCTTCTTTACCAAATTAACTCAACAACTCATGACTATCAATTTTACAACCCACATCTAGCAAAGAATGAGGTAGAGTAGCAATATGTTGCAAGAAAATTAGCCATCTCATGAAGTATGGATCTTTTCTGTGATGCGAAATAAGAGCATTGAGAAGTATGCTGAGGAAAGCAAAATAGAAGAATGGGAAAAATCTTACAAGCATAGTGCCGTAGCCATCAACAACTTTGCAGCCAGAAATTAGAAAGGGATCCTTTTCATCCTTGTGAACCTGATCAAAACATTAAAACAAAATAAGAAAGACCAGCTTGTGAACAGATTCATTGCACAGTGAGAGCATAATCTCCACGAAACATTACAATTTTGCTCTCTCCAGTCATGCTCGATTCGTCAATTGCCAGGGAGTGACCAGAAATCAAGACTCCATCCGCACGAACCTGGAGAGAAAAGTAAACATCACATATAAGAACATATCCAGTGAACACAAGGGCAGCGTACCAAATCCAGAACTGGTTTAAGTTACTTGCCTGATCACCAATCTTAAGGGGGACAACATCGCCAACTACGAGATCATATATTGAAACTCTCACTCTTCTGCCACCTCTGACAACCTACAAACATGCAACAACTTCATCCATATGCATACAGGAAAGAGAAGTGTAAAACATTCATCTCATAAAAATTACCCACCTCCAAGTGTATATTTCTTTTTTCCTCATTTAAGTTTTGAAACTGCAGAGACTGTCTGTAATCACTTATTGCTGCAGACGAGAATCCAATCCCAATTAGGAGACTATTGCATCTCACAGCAGTCAACAGCATCCAAAGTGGAAAAACTATTATTTACTGCAAATCAACACACTGATTGCTTTCCCTTATTGAATTATTCTGCAACCTTATCAGAAGAAACTAAGACATGCAGCAATACAACATGTCTCCTGGGCACAAAAATCACAATCTGATCAATCAGAAGGAAATATTCAGCATGTTAACATGCTCCTGAGTATGTAAGTTATCATCTGATCAATCAGCAAAAACATTTCCCGGTCACCATGACGGAGTAGCTAAAATTGTCAAATTGAATATGCACCGAATAAAATATTTAAAATCTTAAAGCATGTGTCAACAAAATTCCAATGCAAACGGGTCTTGTAATCAAGCTGAATCCTACCTGTGACAACAATGACGAGAATAACAGCAAAAGCAATACTCCCACCATCATACCATCCTTCCTTAATGCCCTAAAAGAAGCACACCAGAATAGAATGCATGATCAATCTTTAAATAAAAAGTTATCAAAAGACTCATGATATCATGCAACCAAAAAAACAAAAACATAAGCTTAAAAAAAGGAATTCACATGACAGATGAGACATACGCACCGGTTGTGAGATAGGAGATACATGCGTTCACTTGTATTGATAAAAAATAATTAAATGATTAATCTTAAAAGCGATAAGCTAGATAGGAACTTATTTTGTCCCTATGCCAATGCATCTTTATGATGGCATGCACAGGAAAGTAATCCGGGTAAAGACCATTATATGCACCAAGCAATGTTTCTCTCTCTTTTTCTTTTTCTTTTTTATGTTAGTTATGTCAGCTTGGGCAAGGAATGAGAACATATAAAAATACCAATCAAGATAAAGCAACTAGAAAGAAACTAAGACAAATCATAATCGCATCACTGTCACTCATATGTGAGCAGGCCAGTCCCACCTCCGACTTTATTCCAAGCACCAAAGAAGCCACCGCAGTTATAATCAGTATGATCAAAGTAAGATCTTGCCAGGCCTCCCAAAGGAACATCTACATGATACAAAAGACAAAAGATGAAGTACTGATGATAATACTAATAAATAGATGAAAAAAGTAGCTAGTCTAAACTCTTAATCAACAAACAAAACCTATGTGTCCAAACCGAAAAAAGAAAGAGAATACAAAATGCATGAGGGCAATGCCAAAGAGATTACCCAAAAAGTCCTTCCTTTTTTCCGAGGATATGTATTTGATCCATATGTGTTCTTTCGAGCCAAAGAATCAGCATCATCTCCGTGAATACCCTTCTCCAAATTTGTCTTCAACAACTCTGCTAGTCCTTTAACCTAATCATTCAATTGCCAGATTAAATCACAGAAAAGAAAAAGAACTCCCAAATCACTTCTTTTGTCTCCATTTTTTAGATGTTCAAACAATTTTAACTATCCTCACTAGAAAAAAAAAGGAGACAAGTTATTTGTTGTTTTTCTAGCACCGCCCTTGGCTGCAGTGCTGCAAAATACAATAGTTCTGGGAAAAGCCACATTTTTCTCAATAGAAAGGGATAGAACGACAGATAGCAGTTGTCGGGATGCAACACATATAACTTAAAATTCCAAGGCAAGCCGCCACATTTTTTGTAACAAAAAGCAAGAAGTATTCTCTTTTGGTATAATTACCCCTCCATACTCCCCCAGAGTAGAAACATCAGAGTCTCTGGTCATCAAAGCAAGTTGCTCTTGACCGATCCCAAAATCACCACTTGGGACGGGCGTTTTTGAGATTCCTGGGAGAAAAAAAGGGAGGAAAAGAAGAGCTTATTTAAGATTTTCCAGCTGCATTGTGTGATCATGCCAAACAAGCAAACTACACGTACACAAACATTTTCACGTCAAAATTTATTTCACACAAAGACATAGTACAACTTAGGAACATAGAACCTATAAACTTTTCGACAATGAAAGCACACATTAAGACATAAGGCAGCAATAGAAGATGAGGAGAAATTTATAAAACAAAAAGAAACGTCAACAAACTAGCACACCAGGGATACTGAAAGGAAACAGTGAAGAAGAAGCTAGAAACCACTGCAAGGAGCAGAAATTTTAATGTCCCATTTATGGCTAAATTGTAGGAGAGCTGCGATATAAAAATACTCTTGCGCATTAGTATATATGGATTATTTAACTCCCCATTTTGGCATGCATAGCACGAGCATGGTGCCGGTTCAATAGCATATTTATGTCAGCAAAGAGAAATACACCCAGGATGTATCAAAGCTTGCGCCTAGTGCCAATTAAACACAAGAAGGAGAAATAAGTACCATTAGTTTGCTGGCCTTCTCCTTGAAAAAGCTGTGCAGCCTGATGCAATGAAAAAGCTCAGTTAGATGTCACGGGTACATATAAGAAGTCGCTCGAAAAGATTAAAACTCTGATATAGTCTACTTACGCGTGTGGCCTGAGCTTGAGCTCTAAATTTCTGCAATGTTATCTTCACTTGTTCTTCCTCATTCAAGTCACGGGTGTATCCAAATCGACGAGAGGCCTTCGACACAAGTGCAGCTTGCTACAAGCATGAATAATTAGGTAAATAAGGATGAAAAAGGTTGTGCAAAGGAACACAAA
Organism: Eucalyptus grandis; assembly: GCF_016545825.1. Lineage (NCBI taxonomy): Eukaryota > Viridiplantae > Streptophyta > Magnoliopsida > Myrtales > Myrtaceae > Eucalyptus > Eucalyptus grandis. The sequence goes on from NC_052612.1 coordinate 38,390,520, forward strand.
GAAGCAGAACCCAAGACACGAACTTCAGCAATATGAGTTACATGGACAGACGTTTTTGGACATATTAAATTTAAAACTGCCTTTTTCATCTACTCACGGCCCGCAGACCACAAAATCCCAGATCAAGCAGAAGTCTGAAATTTATACATTATATAATTAACGAACGGGCGCGGGTATTACTTCGAAAAGGAAACAGACAGGTGGGGACAAGACAATTTAAAATTAACTGGAGAGATGAGACCGCAAACAGGACAAGTGGCAACCTATCATCATCAGTAGTAGGGCCAATATTTTCTCGAGAATCTATGTTTTTACTTTTGTTCTTCTTTTTCTTTTTCCTCTTTTCTGCTCCTTCCTTTCCATCCGCCGGCGCCGGGGACAAGAGTCCTCAGACTCGAAAAGACTTTAGTCCCGTGACTTGCCTTCCACCACCACCTCAGCGCCACCTCAGTCCACTGCCTCACCGCCGTCTCAGTCCTCCGTCGTCAAGCTCGAACTCGGCCGGCGAACTCGAACTTTAGATTTTGGATTTAAGCTCGAGCGAGCCCTATATTTGTGATCTAGAGCTCAGCTCGACCTCGAATAATACCTCGAATTATTCGAGGTCGACCAGGGTCTAGCGTAGGCAACGGACGATGCGGCGGAGGCGGGGATGTGGTTCGTCGACGCGGGGGAGGACCTCGACCTACTGGCCGACGCGGGCGCGGACGCAAAGGGCGCGAGAGGAGTCGGACTGGAGGCGGCGGCGCTGGAGGTCGGAGAGGAGGCGGGTCATGATGGAGGCAGAGATGGAGGCGGCACGGCGAGTTTGAGCTCGGGATGCGGCCGGCTGGGTGTTGGGAGTGAGGGTATTTTGAAAAGAAAAGGGTGGGCTTTGTTCTTTTTGTCAGAAGGCGCAGAAGAGAGGAGAGAGCGTGCGGTATAATCGAAGAAAGATCTCTGCCGGGATCTTGACGAGTTGGCCCAAAACGACACGTGTCGTCCATTTAAATGGACTTGAGTAGAATGGACTTGGCATCCACGCGGACTGCACCTAGTACTTTCTCATTTGAAAACAAAAGGAGAGAAGGAGAAGGCAGGCTAGGAACAGAATAGATTACCATCCAGCGCCAGATGATTACCATCCACCGCCAGGGGCGGAAAGCATCATTGGAGGGGCAGTGTCCGTCTCCGGCCTCCAAATCGAGCGGGCGCCTGTGCAGCTCATCCATTCTGTACTGTCGCAGGAGGAACATTTTACCGACGGTCACCCGCTGGAATCCCTTCCCTGCAAAAGGCCAACCGAAAAACACTCTTGGATTCCGTGGGACGCCATGATTGGACCGATTTACCCCATTCCTTATTGTCAGATTGTCAGATACGACGATGCGATGGTCGACAACATTTTCAATTTTTGTAAGGCACGCCGGTTCCTACTGTGTTAATAAATAGTGCAAACTTTCGAAAAAAAAAACGCAATAAAAGGTTAAAAAGGCATATGCTTCTTTTGACTATTGACTACAAATCTGTGATTTCTCAATCGCAAAACTTGACATTTTCGTCATCATCCAAACTGAAGCACATTCCCACAAGCCTAGCATTCAATCCCAAAGTTCGTGGCAAGAGAAGTTGGAGATTGGTGGGGGTAGTCATACGGTCATGCACGGTCCATAGACCTAGAGATCCTCATTTAGAACGCCCGTGAAAGCAAGAAAGGAGTCGGATTGGATTTCAAGCCGCTCGCCCTTTTTTCTCGCTTCTCATTAAGTGCGGACGAATCAAGAGACCCTCAATCGTCTCTTTCGATACTGACAGCGAGCTAAGATGCAGTTCTATACATGATTATTCTCGAAAGAACGCGAGATGTTTTGCAAATTGCTTACCTTGACCGGATGGAGCCCAGGTGGTATTAGGAACTTCGCAGGCGCAGAAGCCACGTGCTCCGGGACAATGCCTGTTGCCGCTGCAGGACGAAGAACCACGGGATGAAAGTAATAAATGTACTTTGATTGAAGCATGCGCCAGATGGCGTCACATGATTTTGTCCAAGACAGCTCAGGTCCGTGCTTGGTTTGCAGGCCCGCCACGTACCAATGAGAATGGACGGCACGCTGGACTGACCATTAGATCTCCAGAAGTTTCAAAGAAGAGAAAAGGGCCTTATGGGACGTGGCAACACGGTCTGGGTCTTAAATTTTATTTAAAAAGGAGGGGTTCCATATGGGGCAATGGCGTCGTGGGCTAGTCACTATAATCGATTAAAGAATGTTTTTGTCCCCAAGAGTGGCGGGACACGTTGCTCCTTCTCATACGGCAAGCCACGCTCTCCCTCAAAGAACTTGTTCAGAAATACTAAAATAAAACAAACATAGGAGTTTGTTGCTAGACATTTGACCAAATAGGATCGTTAAATTCCTATAGAACCTATCACTAAAATACCCCTAGAATAAGATAGGGCTAAGCGGAGCAAAAAAGGGTCTTCCATGAGATGTGAAATGAAAATTATTAGTCCCACACGAGATTTGTGAATAAGTAATTGTCTGATAATGAGCAAGGAATATCGATCTTTCTGCACGTGGGTGGTGGTTTCCCACGTGTCTCCCCAGGGTTTACTCCGCCGCGAAGCGGCGCACGGGGGTTCCCTGGGTCACAAAAAAAAAAAAAATCGATCTTTCTGCTAAACAGAATGTATTAAACTCATAATTCATTAGATATTTTTTATGAATGTCGACTAAGTATCATAAGTAAATTGCTCCCGGTTCTTCAATTATTTCATAACCAATCATTCTTTAATAAATAATCACTATGAGTCAAATTCAATAGAATTTTATTGATTCATTTATCTTTCATTAAGGTGGAAAACTGAACAAAGAATTCTCTTTCTTTATCGTCAATCCAATCACTATTCACGACCTAGGATTCTATTTTATCATCAATCCAATCACCGTTCACATTTTTTCTTTTTCTTATCAATGAATAGATCTCTTTACTTGTATGACTTAGATGTCTTGTCTTTTTTGAAAAAGTGATTCGATGGATGAGATTTGGTATGATACTTATGAGATTGATATCAATATTTCTTCTTAGAACGTATTGATTTGAACCCATAAGCGGGACCACCACCCCATAGCATGTTGCTGCCAGAAGCAAAACCCTGTATTTCTTCTAGAGATACCATTTAAAAGTAATTTTAAATTTTTTCTTACCTTTTTTCATCTTTTCTGGGTTTCAATTTTATTAGAAGACAAAGCTACCATTGATACTCTCAAATGACATTTATAAATGTCAAATGTGGAACCCGCTCTTGATTTTTTATTATTACTTACTTTTTTCTTTCTGTCAAATGTGGAACTCACTCTTGATTTTTTTTATTATTTCTTACTTTTTTCTTTCTTTCTTCTTTTCGGCTTCTTCTTTTTTCCTTCTCCATCTAGGACGAAATTAACATCCTCCTCTTAAAAAAAAATTATTTAGCAAATAGGTAACTAGTTATTGTGTTATTGAGTTGTATATTTCTCATCTTTTATTTTATTTTTTTTTTTTTTTCTTCTTCTTCTCTCTTCCCTCCGCCGAGTCATGGCGAAGCCGGTGGAGGAAGCCAGCGTCCGATGAGGGCTGCCCCCGTCAGTGTCGGGGGCCCTCGCCTGGGCTGGCTAGGGCCGCTCTTGCCCGACACTAGCGAGGCAGCCCTCGCCCGGACGCGCTCGGTTCATAAAAAAATATTGATCACCAAGAAGTAAAGATCAAATAGTTTTTTCCGTGTGAAGAGAGAGAAAAGTAGATATCTCGTTAGGTTGCATATTGGCAACGCGCTATCGTGTTGAAGGATGAAGTCGGTAGAGATTTGCACGGAAGGATGACCGGAGATGGGCTCAATGGGCATGAGAGACAAACCTGAGTGCCGGGGGATCCGGGCATAGCCTTTTGTGGACCCGGAGCCCCACACGCTTGGCCTTTTGTGAACTTTAGCCTAGGTGTTGATGTATGGGGCACGGGTACTAGGGCCTTCAGCTTGTCCTCAACGAATCTAGGCGTGGACACTGGAACCTGAGCAATGGGCAATAGGGGCCTAGGCCTGACCTCAAGGGACTTGGACGTGGGTGCCAGGGCAGTGGGCATGAACACCAAGGTTGCAAGCTCGCGTGCCAGGACTTGGTAACAAGCGTTAAAGTTTTATGCCCAAGCATAGAATTTCCAATCTAAACATTAATATCTAGTTATATTTTGTAAAATGATTTTTGATTTTTATAAAAAAAAATTATTTTCTTGAGCCAAGCATAAGTTTTCCATTGACTCATTTTCCTAATCAATCTAAATACCAAAAAATTACGAAAATGTTTTTCATGAAACAAATAGGGGCCTTCGTATAACAATACAATGTATATGTAAGAGTTTTACTGTGGTTTTTAACTTCTACTATTAGAAAAGTCACTTCAAAACACTAGTACTTGTAATAACTTAAAAGTAAGAAACGCTGGTAACGAAACTTACTTGAAAATTGCCTACACTAAGATTTCCTTTAAGGTTGGATATCTTGAAGTTGAAGACAAGTAGAGATCTCATAAATCACGATTGGCCGGATAATTACATCAAGTTGATGTTGGTTGGCCACTACTCGAACAATGACTTGTTATCTTCTAACAATCGCTTCTTGGTCACAGGCTTTCCCTCATTTGATGCGATCGGGAAAGGTCCCTTCCACCGTGAAAGTCACTCTCTTTCTTTACGAGTTATCTTCTTTAAACTATTCCTCCTCCTTTCGGCTACCAATAGGGCGGGAATAAATTTAGTCTTCATTCTCCTTAATAAAGTGGCTCAACATTGAAATGAATCCACATCAGTAAAGATTAGAACGAAATTTTGACGATTCTTCTTTGATGTTCTTTAAATTTTAGGGATAAATACATTAAAAGTCTAAAACTTGTCACGAAAGTGAAATCGAGTTCTTTGATTTCATAAAGTGTCTCAACATTGAAATGAATCCACACATAAAAATTAGAACGGAATTTTGATGATTCTTCTTTGATGTTCCTTAAAATTTAGTGATGAAGGCACTAAAGTTCTTAAAACTTATTATGAAAAAATGAAATCGAGTTTTAAAACTTTCAAAAAATACAATTAAATCCCAAAATTTATCACGAAAGTACGATCAAGTACTAAAAATTTCAAAAGGTGTTAAGTTCTAAAACTTATCAAAAAAGCACAATTAAGTCCTAAAATTTTTAAAAGTTGTAATCAACAAAAAGATTTGGTTTGACCAATTTAACAATTTTTAAGATTGATTGCACTTTTGAAAGTCTTAGAACTCAATTGTACTTTCTTAATAAGTTCTTAGAACTTAATTATATTTTTGAGAGTTTTAGGACTCAATTGTATTTTCATGACGAATTTTATGATTTTTAATATACTTACCTCTAAAATTTATAGATTTTTCTTCCATTGGGGTTTGAGCGATAGAGTCGTTTCCTTGGGCTTTTGAGGTCATAATGAACGAGATAGTCAGCCCAAAATCGGGGCATTTCCAACTCTTTTTGCCAACCAAGACCGACCAACTTGTGTGGGCTTCTCCTTGTGATGATCCTAGATCCCAAAAGTCTCAAGTCCCGCTCCTTCCTTCCACATCAAAAAATGGATCTTCAAGTACGTGACCCTGAGTTCTCGGCCCAATACACACCACCCAATGTGCACAGCTCTGGTCTTGTGCTTAATTTGTCTCCATGGATGTCACAATTTCGAGCCGTATCGTGATCAGGAATCGCTCATGAGTTTATGCTTTCGAGCATCGCCATTTTCGAGCCTTTTTAACCTTCCTATTTCTTTCCCAAAAACAAAGCTCAGGGAAACCTTATGTACATGACAATGTTATCTGCAGAGACAACGGTCCCGATGCAATAGGAATGTGTACTCCAGCATGCTAGCTTTTTGTTAATGAGAAATTTTTAGTATACATAAGTCGTGTAAGCTTTGCTCTGCACGATGGTTTTATTTTTAGCAACTAACAAGTTGTTATTAACGTTATGGATGGGAGATCTTTAGAAAGGTTTACGTACCCTTTAAATCAAAAAGTAAATCCTATATCGACCATATCCACCTATGGGTCATTTGTACCTGAGCACATCTTCGTCCTCCTCCTTTGCGATAACAGACACCGCCATCTTTACTATCAATAGCTACCGACACTCTCAAACTTACGAGAAAGGGATACGTTTTAGGCCTTTTGAAAGTGGTGCTTTTGACTCTATAAGTGAGCTTCCATGCCGTATCACTTTTGTCAATAACAAGGGCACGTGGGTCATTTCATGTCCTCATGTATCTTCATGCTGCTCTCTTTCCTTCTTTGTAAGACACGGCCACAGGCATTTGCTTCCTAGTATATGATCGATCTGTATCCTTGTCCTAGTCCCATGATCCTCAAGGAGATTTTGCAATTGCATGTATGCGCCTTGTGCATGTTTTATTCCTACTTCTCCGAAGCTGTATGTACAACTTTGAAAGCACCTGAGTAATTTCGATCCCCATCTAGGAAATTGCATATCTAGCTCCACGATCTCCCGTCCATGCTATTAGCTTGCTTGAAAATAGGTCACTCATAAGAAATTTCTGGCACAAACTGATGATAGTTTTGTACTTTAGGTGCTTTCTTATTTTTGTTCGATTTGCAATATAAAACGAGATAGATTTATCGGATAGAGTTATCGGGTCATGGACTTCTTTTACATTTTTAGAATTCTCTCGTTATGCAAATCAACTAGCTAGAGTACCATACTCCTGCTATAACTTAGAATGGTCCATGAACATAGTGGGTTTTATTTGGACCCTATCTTTCCACTCACCCCTCAAACTCCTTTTGAAGAATCGCCCAGCATTCGATATCTTGGTGATCGGTTGGTTAAGCGAACTGATCTTTCTTAGAATTGCCCATTTCTCATATCTAAAGATTCCCATAAGAGGAAATTGCCCATACGTAAGTTTTTTTTTTTTTAGTCGTAAAATAGTGATTTTCATTACTAGCCCACTGAAGGGGCACTATTAGTTTCAAAGTCCAAACATAAAATTAAACATAGAGGATGAGGGGGGTTAGAAACCCAATTTGATGGGAAGTTTTTTATTTTTTTGGTCTGAAATATAGAATATTCATTCAAGTAGGAATGTTAAGTGATTTCATAAAATGGGCTTTAGTACATAAAAGGTCTAAAAGATACTGCGGAGTGAAACAACCCAATTTGAAGATAAAGAGTTGCGTCCATGGGTTTTGGCAACCCAATCCACAATTAAATTAGCCTCTTTTCTACAGTGTTGGATGTGGAGCTTCGGGAATAAAGGAAGCAGGTTCAGCACACTCAGCCAACCACACACGTATGCATGAAGTCAAAGTTGGATTTAGAACTGCATCTACTAGTGTTAAGCAGTCTGACTCAATTGTTAGATTCTCTCTCTCCTCCTCTGCAGAAGGTGCTTTAGGGTTTCTATTAAAGCTTATACCTCCACTTGCAGGGGTGAGGTAGTGCGAACAGATTTGGAGAATCCCTCAAAGAGTCTTCCTTGGCTATCTCGGCAAACACTAGCCACCATGCCCTCCTCTATTCCTGTAGGAAAGGCGCCATCGATGTTAACCTTCAGCGACCCAAGCTCCGGTGGATGCCAAGTCAGATCTGGTAAGGTTTTGCTGCGTTTTTTAAGGTCGCAGACCCCAAAGGCAAGATATTCTTGAATTAGCCAATGCCATCTCCACTATGCTTGCTGGATCAGGGAGAGATTTTCGGAAAATGAAATGATTCCGCGCTTTCCACATCTCCCAAAGGATCAAGGCCAAAACCTCAAGTTTGGGTGAGTTCGCCATATTTTTTCCAAAATCAGCAATCCACGCATCAATTCTTGATATTCCTTGTGGTGGTATGTCAACATTAAGATAAGGATGAGACCATATCTTGTTTGTCCAAGGGCACACTAAAAATAGGTGCTCAATTGATTATTCTCGACATTGACAATGAGATAAGATGCAGTTCTATACATGATTATTCTCGAAAGAACGCGAGATGTTTTGCAAATGCTTATTAGGGGTGTGCAACCAGACCGGGTATACCCGGTTCCCGGACCGACCCACCCGGAAAATAGGGTTGGGAACCGGTTTCCATTGAAACCGGTTCGAGAACCGATTCCCAAAATTCAGAACCAGTTTAAACTAGTTTGAGAATATGTTCCAAGTGATTACCCACCCGAAAATCGGTTCTGGACTGGTTTTGGGCCTGGTTCCCAGACCGGTTTTGTAAGTAGAGGTCCAAAACCCTTTTTTTCTCCCGATTTCTATTTTTACTCCCACAATCACACGATATTTTTCCTCTTGGCTCTCTCAAACACGCACGGCACTCCTCCTTTGTCATTCCTCTTCCTCTCTTGCTTCCCTCCCTTACCGACTCCCTCTTGCACCATCTGATGGACGGACGGTGTTCATCGTCGATATCACATGGATTGGCTTGCCTAATTTCTCTTTTATAGGAGGAGTTATGCCTGCATAAATGAGTAGCTTCATATAGTAGTTGTCGGAATAAGATTAATATTAGACGCATGTTTGTTACTAATTCTTTGCTTTATGATTTTATTTATTAGAATTAGCCCTATGGATCCTTAATTTTTCATTTAGTCAAAAAGTTCATGTATTAATTTATTACCAGTGCTTAATGTTTTAATATAAATTAGGAGGATTACGTTATTTTCTAACTTATTAATATAAAATTCGAAGTCGTATAGAATATCGGAAGATTGCAAAACAAGTTTCAGTAGAAACAGGGTTGACCCTGGAATTGGATCAGAAAAACAGGGTGGGTCATGTACATGGTTCAATATAAACAGAGTCGGGTATAAGATCCAGAAAATGGGAACCGATTATAATAGGGTCGGGTACAAGATCCAAGTCTAGACCTTACCCACCCTAGATCCGATTACCCCTAATACTTACCTTGAACGGGTGGAGCCCAAATGGTATCAGGAACTTCGCATGCGCAAAAGCCACGTGCTCCGGGACAATGCCTCTTGCCGCTGTAGGACGAAGAACCACGTGACAAGTGGAACAAGCAAAAAAAGTACGCAGTGATTGAAAGCCAATCAAAGAAAGCATGCGACAGATGGCGTGACATCATTTTGTCCAGGACGGCGCGGATCTACGCTTGATTTGCTATCCCGCCACATACAAGTAAGACTGGACAGCACACTCGGCAAGACCAAGAGATTTCCAGAAGTTACAGAGTAGCAGAGAAAGCCCTGCATGTTTGTGTTTCTTTTTGTTGTTCATGAACAGATTTTTTATTTTTATTCCTGGAAATAAAAAAAAAAGAACAGAAACGCGTTTGTTTGCGTTTTTGTTCAAAATCTGTTTTTTTGTTCAAAGGAACAAAATTATAATAGAAATAAGAAACAAAAAATATTTTTTGTTCTAGAAACACCTTTTGAAGAATTGAAAGAATAAAAAGTTGTTTTTTTTCTTCTTCTTCTTTTTTTCTTTGACCGGTCGCTCGCCTCGGCCTGGCGAGGCCGAGCATCGGCCCCTAGCGAGGCTCGGCCTCACCCGAATCCGCTCGCCCAACCAAGGCGAGGCCAAGCCTCGCTAGCGGGGGCGAGGCTCGGCGAGCTCGGCCTCATTTGGATGCGGGCGAGCTCGAGGCTCGCCCGGCCAAGGCAAGGCCAAGCCTCGCCCAACCACGGCGGGCCGAGCCTCGCCCGGGCCGGCGAGCCTCGCCGTGGCCGGGGGAGGCCGCCGGCCCTCGTCGGCCGGTCGCCGGCCATGGCCGAGGCCACGACCTAAAAAAAAGAAGAAGAAAAAAAAAGAAAAAAAATACAAATTTACCAAATATGTTTCTATTCATTTTTTATTAGAACGAGTTTTATCATACGCGTCTTTCGGTCAAAAATTGTTCCCCTGGAACATAAATAATTTTTTCTATTTTCGTTTTCTGAAACACTTTTTGAACAGAAATACAAACAAACGCACCTAAAAGGCTTATGGGACTTGGAAACACAATCCGAGTCTTACATTTTACTTTTAAAAAAAAAAAAAAAAGGGGTTCCGTGCGGGGAATCGTGGGCTACTCATTCCAAGTTCAGCAAATATGAATAGAAACAGTGCCAATGTGTAATGCTTACCCTTTGGAGAATTTTGGCTTCAGGAAGATTTGGAGGACCTTAGGCGTGCCCACGTCGCGGTGTGAGTGTGATCTTTTGACACGATCGGATGTAATCACTCTGCTGCCGACAGCTAGAAATAACAGCAAAGACAAATAGACACCCGATTCACTGATTGCAGCAGCTCATAATAACATATTGATCACCAAGAAATATAAGTCGAGGATCAAATTGTTTTTCCTTGAAGAAAGAGAAAAGTCGATATTGCGTTAGGCTGCACATTGGCAACGCGAAACCGTGTTGAAGGATGAAGTCGGCAGAGAGACTCACACGGAAGGTTGACCAGAGATGGGCTCAATCTGATATGGGGGGCATATATGCTTTGAGTTCGTTTTGCAAAGTTACCAGAAAGCGAATCTATCTCTTTTGTATGCGCAACAGATCAGCTTCTGCTTTCCGTTTTTGTATGTTAGGTTACCGCCTTGATACCGTACTTCTTCCTCAAAGTCCCTTCTTTCAAAGATTAATTTTGCTGAAGAATATCTTTCAGATCCTTAATTCAAGATGAATCCCATAATTTTATAACTAGAAGATCTTTGAAAGACAAACAGACACCCGCTTCATTAATTGCAGCAGCTCATCATAAATTATCAATTGCAAAGAAATATAAGTTAAAAGTAGATATCCAATTTTTTAAAAGAAATTATTTTCTTGAATCAAGCACAAATTTTCCGTTGACTCATTTTCCTAATCAATCCAAATGCCAAAAAATGAGAAAATTATTTTTCACAAAACAAACATGTTAGCGCCAGCCGACTAATTTTAACCGAATGGATTGATTGGAAATAATTATAAAATGTTTAAAACTTAATTGATCAAAAAAATAAATTTAGAACTCATTGGTATAATTATAATAAATTTATAATTTTTAATAATTTTCCTTGACACAAATCACTCGAAGCATGGAAAGTCGAATCAGGAGCTTACCAAGTACAGTCCCCGTACGCACCCCTCCAAAAGAAACCCAAGCTTGTCCACGAACTTCCAGATCTCTCAGCTTAGCTCAGCTCAGCTCAGCTGCGAAACGGAAAGAAGGTGAGATGCTCTTTTTATATTGGTTTAGACATTAGAACCTCAGTCGCGAGTCCAACCTTAGAACCTCAGTCGCGACTCCAACCGTCCAGTCAGTCCCCCACATGAAGCTAACTGTATTTTTTCCAAAGCACTCCCTTCACCTTTGTGACTCTACGGCTTGCTTTTATCACGTGGGAAGGAATCACTTCTTCTTTTGGAAAGCTCTAGTCATACCGAAATTTTTAATATGAATTGGGCTCGCGTTTTTTTCCATCCCTCTATCGACTCACACCCCTACCACCTCTGCTCCTAATTTTAAATTATTTCTTACCTTTTTTTCATCTTTTTTGGTTTCAATTTTATTAGAAGACAAAGCTACCATTGTGGAACCATCTCTTGATTTTTTTATTATTTCTTGTTCTTTTCTTCTGTTTTTCCTTCTCCATCTGGGACGAAATTAACATCCTTCTCTTAAAAAAATTATTTAGCAAATAGGTAACTAGTTATTGTGTTATTGAGTTGTATATTTCTCTTGTCTTTTATAATTATTTTTCTTCTTCTCTCTTCCCTCCGAGTCATGGTGAAGCCGGTGGAGGGAAGCCAGCGTCCGATGAGGGCTGCCCTCATCGGTGTCGAGCGAGGGTCGCCCTCGCCTGGGTTGGCTAGGGCCTCTCTCGCCCAACACTGACAAGGGCAGCCCTCGCCGGACGTTGGCTTCCCTCCGCCATGGCCGATAGAGGGAAAAGAGAAGAAGAAAAAGAAAAAAAATAAAACAGAAAAAAATAAGACGAAAATGCCCTAATCAAACTAATAGGAGAAAAATTAATAATTCGAACAATATTGAATCAACGCAGCGGAATAAAATAATCTCTCATCTTGTGTAAACCTAATAGGAATCGATATAGTATAGTAAAATAAATACCAAACACACGAACACAAGACGATTTTACGTGAAAAACCTCCTCGATGTGAGGAGATCAAAAACCACGGGACCGGCGTCCACCTGAAAATCTTCACTATCAATAAAATTGTTCTTCTCTAGCAAATACTAGAGGTACATAGCAGCAAACACCTCAAGAACATAATTCTTGGCAATACACATAAACTTCACAAGAGATCAAGGATAAATCTGACCAAAAACGCAAGTTTTGATCAATCCACAAAAAACCTAATGTGTGGAGCTTCAAACGAAAATCAAACCGTTCAGATTTGATAAAATTGCGCCACGAACATGCTGACAAAATTTCAGCTCAATCAGACCATGAATCGACCCCCGACGCCAGCTTGATGTAAATCAAATATTGCCGTAAATCCCAGTTTTTCTGCTTTCACTTTTTCTCTTGTTACTGTTTCCTTTTTTGTGGCTACCTCTTTATATAGATAGTGAGAAACCCTATTTCTCATATAACTTATCATATGGCTCAAACCCTTTTGGGCTTGCAACTCACGCTTCCTCCACATAGGGTGAGCGCCGGCTAACAAATCTCCCCTCACGACAATGTGGAGGGATTCACCATCCCTGCTATCAAACGGCAATGTTCAAGCTTCTCTCTTGGTAGAGTCTTCGTCATCATATTAGAGCCATTATGATCTGTATGAATTTTCTCAAGTTCCAACAACTTTTCATCTAGAACATCCCTTATCCAATGATATCTAACATCAATATGTTTCGATCTAGAATGAAAAGATGAATTCTTACCAAGATGAATTGCGCTTTGATTATCACAAAATAGCACATACCTCTTTTGCTTGAACCCAAGTTCTTCTAAGAACTTCTTCATCCATAGCATCTCTTTACTAGCTTCGATTCTTGCAATAAATCCGGCTTCGGTTGTAGAAAGTGCAACACACTTACGCAATCTTGATTTCCATGACAGCTCCACCAGCAAAAGAAATCAAATAACCAAGTAGATTTACGAGTATCAATATCTCCCGCCAAATCGGAATCTGTGTATCCAACTAACTCAATTTTCGGTCCCGAAATTGAGTTTCAAATTTGAAGTTCCCAGAAGATACCTCATAATCAACTTCACTGCATTCCAGGTGCTCTCGTCGGATTTGACAAATAGCGACTAACAACGCCAAGCTGCGTGCGCCAAGTCTCGGGCGTGTACATACCATCGCATACATTAAGCTTCCTACAGCTGAAGCATATGGAACACTTTCCATATCTTTCTTTTCTTTATTAGTCGTAGGACTTTGCTTCATATTTAACTTAAAGTGAGCGGCAAGAAGAGTACTAACCACTTTAGCTTTGTCCATGTAAAATTTCTGAAGGATCTTCTCGATATATTTCTCTTGCGACAAAAATAACTTCTTAGCATCTCTGTCTTGGGTAATGCTAATGCCAAGAATCTGCTTCGCCGAGCCCAAGTCTTTCATAGCAAAAGACTTGCTCAACTGTTTCTTCAATAACTCAATTCTTGAAGCATTCCTGCCAACAATCAGCATATCATCAACATAAAGCAAGAGAATAATAAAGTCATCATGTGACATCCTGAAATTCGACCCCGTTTCGATAAAATGAAATGTGCATATCGTCGGCATGCCTACGGTCCTTTTTCTCTCGGCGATCGCTCATGAGTTAACTAACTTATTGGGTGAAGCCGTTAAGGGATATATCCGCGGTAAAATCCCTAAAAGCTACCTAATTTGTTGGATTGGACTAAATCACGTCAGGTCGATTTTAATCATGGAATTTGATTTGGTTTCGGGAATCGAAAAATTCGAGCGTGTCACAATTCAAATTTTGGACCTTGTCTCATCGTCCGTCAAATTATCGGCGAGTCCGAAATTTCAAGAAAGAAATTATCGGAGGAAAAATCGAAGACTAGGAAGAAATTAGAAAGGGAAAGAGAAAAGAAAAATAAGAAAAAATATAATTTTTAGATTTCTTTTCTCTCTCTCCCTTTTCTCTTTCTTCTTCTCTCTCTCTTCTCTCTCCTTCCCTCCCACTCGTGCGACTCCCCCAGCCGACCACCCCTTTTGCTGTCTTCCACTTTGCTTTACTTTATTTTATTTCTCTTTTTGACCGGTCAAATCTTTCTCTCTCTTCTTGCCTCCTCCCTCACGTTACCTTCTCCTCCTTCTTCGTTCTTCTCTGTGCAAAAACCGAACCAGAAGTTGCAGGAGATCGGAAGCCCAAGCCAGCCACCGACGCCGCCTGTCCCGCCGCCGCACCGCACGCCCGTTCGCCGCCCGCACGTCCGTCGTTCGCTGCCTGCGCGCCACCTGCGCTTGCCGATCCTTCCGCGCGACCCAGCTCCCGTTCGGCCTCTGTTCAGCCACCGTGAGCGGCTGAGCAGGCTGCCGGAGCCGCCGTCCGGCCTCACCGGAGCTCCGCCCGCTCTCCCGACCTCTTACCGCCCCCAACCCTCTCTTTTTCCCTCTGTTTTGCAGCCGATCCAGCAAACCCGCGAGTGGGTTTCAGCCGGTTCGTGGGCCATTTCGGGCCGTTTCCGGGCCCCGAACCCGAGCCATGCTTTGGGAAGTTCCGTTCCTCGCGTCGCCGCCGTCGGATTGATCCGATTTGCGCGCGATTTGGTGAGTAATCTCACTAATCCTTGCTTAGTGGACTAATTACGCTTATTGGTTGTTTAGTTGTAATTAATTTGGTTTATGTGTTAGATTAGTATAAATTAGTATTTATTAGTCAATCGTGATACAAATTAGATAAATTGAATGTGTATTTAGCAAGTAGACATGGTCTGCTATTTATTGAGGGTAGCCGGGTTTTTCCCGACCCTAATCGGGCTTCAATTGGGCTTTTCAACCCTAAGTGTAATTTTTGGTATTTAAATATTAATTTTCGGAATTAAATTAAATAATTATTTATTTCCCGAAAATTCAACTAGGATGGTTTGAGATCGGAATATTACGCTGGCGACCGTGGTGAAGTCCGTTTATTTAATCGGGCTTTAGTTTGAGCTAAAACGAATTTTTATATTAATTATTTAATTTTCGAAATTAATTAATTAATTAATTATTTTCCGAAAATTCAATTGAGATGGCTAGTGACCAGAATATTTATGCTGATAATTGTGGTGAAGTCCGTTTATTTAATCGGGCTTTAATTTGAATTAAATTGAATTTTTAATATTTATTAATTATTTATTTATTTTTCGGAAATTAAGATTGAGATGATTGATGACTGAAATCTCGTGCTGATTGTCGTGGCGCAACCCGTTTATTTAATTGAACTCTACGTTGCTTGGAATTAAGTAAATTGTGATATTTTAGGGATTTACCCTAAATTGATTGAAATTTAATTATCGATTGGTAGTTGGCCGAGTATGGCTATTTAGCATTTTGAATGCCTTGTTGAGCCGTAAGTGGAGGAAGTGGTGAGAACTAAGCGAGGCATTCTATTGCTGTGAGATCGATCAAGTACGAAGTATAGACATGCGTGGTTCGGTGATTAAGGATATCATTTGTGCGAAAACGGGCGCCTTAAAGAACGCACGTAGCTGTCTATGATCTATGACGGGCGTGGTTCGGTGATGGGGAATATCACTGTGCGAAAACGGCGCCTTAAAGAACGCACGTAGACCGTCTATTATTTACGTCACCTTGGCGGAAGCGCCGCTCGAGAGCATTGATATGGCTCTGTGACCGAGTACTCGATGGAAGGTTATATGGTGTGAAATCAATGATCTAGGAATGGTCTGAATGACATGTAATCGACTGGTTCGATGGATCAATAATTGATTTGCTTGTTGTGATTTGATTGATTTTTCGTTGTGATTTATGAAGTGTCTATATATAACCTTGAATTGCAGGTTAAGGCGAGGCCAAGGTAAGTCCTCGACTCGTGTTGTGCTTAGGCAATCGAGCAGTGTATTGGTTCCTAATTGAGTCTTAGTGGGGTAGAACTCGGCTGAGACATAGTCTCATTCCAGTTTGGGAAAACATTTCGGGACCCCGTTGAGGAGCCGAGGAGGAAGAGTACGTGAAGAAGAAGTATTTTGGAAGAAGATAATCCAGGGGGATCTTGAGTACGATCCGGTAATTTGAAATGTCATCTTCTTTTGTGATTTCATTTTGATGTGAATAGAGTAAAGTAAAGAGTTGTGAAGAGTGTGGAGTACTTTGGTTTTTGTCATGTATAAAGGTTTGGTTGTGGATTTCAATATGAAAGATATGGCCTACTTTTCTATCCCATTGTTTTATTGTCTAGGGATTTATAAGCTGCTTCCGCATGTGCTTAATAAAAAGAAAGGGTCGGCGATACATAGTCACAGGATATCGCATTTTAAAATCGACCAAGTAGAAGGATGTGTGCGTGCCCGAGGATCAGGGCGTGACACATCATCAGAAAATTTTTGGACAAACACACAGTTATCCGAGGAAGTCTTCTTATAGCCCTGTTCTGTCATAACTAACGCAAATTTCTTATACCACTGCCTTGGTGCTTGTTTTAGGCCATAGAGACTTTTCTTCAATTTGCACACATAATCCTCTTTCCCTTTCACTTTAAAACCCTCAGGTTATTCCATGTATATCTCTTCTTCCAAGTCACCATGTAGGAAGGCCATTTTAACATCCATTTGCTCAATTTCCAAATCTAGGCTAGCTGCCAAGCCTAATACCACACGGATAGAAGACATTTTCACTACCAGAGAAAATATATCATCAAAATCAATACCATTTCTCTGACCGAATCCCTTAACAACCAATCTAGCTTTATACTGTGGTTGTAAAGTATGTTCATATTGTTTCAACCTATATACCCACTTGTTCTTCACCTGCATCAGTCAATAATACATACTCATCTTCAGAATACCTGGTGGAAGGTCGTCGGTCTCCAACGGATCTCCGAACTGGAACATCCAGTGGAACATCTAATTGAACATCTGGTTCAGGAATAGTATTATCCATTTCAACATGTTCAGGAACATGTGCGTTATTTGAATCATTGACTTCCTGCTGCTTTTCATCAACCTGTGTAGGAATATTTGTAAGAGAAACTGGATCCAAATCAACCAAATTATCACTAACCTGTGGCGTTGAAATCATCTCTGCTTTCTCAATATCTTCTATTGTTTGATCTTCCATAAACACAACGTCTCTGCTTCTTACAATTTTCTTTTCAAGCGGATCATAAAATTTGTAACCAAGCATATCCTATCCATAACCAATAAATATGCACTGTCGTGTTTTCACATCAAGTTTAGACCTCTCATCTTTGGGAATATGCACAAATGCTTTGCACCCAAAGACACGCAAATAATCATAAGAAACTTCTTTGCTTGTCCAAACTTTATTAGGAACATCAAACTCTAAAGGAACGCATGGAGTAAGATTTAATATATGCACAACTGTACTTAAAGCATCACCCCAAAAGGATCTAGGTAGCTTTGACTGTGAAAGTAAGCATCTTACCCTTTCAACCAGTGTTCTGTTCATTCTCTCAGCTAAGCCATTTAACTGAGGCGTCTTGGGAGGTGTCTTTTGATGTCGAATACCTTGTTGTCTGCAATATTCATCAAAAGGTCCAATAAACTTTCCCCCGTTATCAGTTTTGATGCATTTCAATTTCTTTCCAGTTTGTCTCTCAACTGAAGCCTGAAATTGCTTAAAAACATTTAACACTTGATTTTTAGTTTTCAAGGTATAAATCCAAAATTTCCTTGAAAAATCATCTATGAATGTAACAAAATAAAGAGAGCCATCAAGTGATTTTGTTTTCATAGGACCGCAAACATCATAATGCATTAAATTCAATATACTTGACTTTCTTGAAGGAGGGGAGCTTTTAAATGCAATTATGTTATGTTTTCCTGCTAAACAGTGAGCACACTTCTTTAGCGATGAACTTTTCAATCCTGAAAGGAGCTTCTTCTTGGCCAATATTGACAAACCCTTCGATTGATGTGGTGAGCCCTTATGCCACAATTCAGTTGCATCTTCGTTGTCTCTTTGCATTAATTTTGTACGTGGACAACTTTGCCACATAATGTACAACGAAGAATATTTTTCACCTCTAGCCACAACAAGAAAACCTTTGGTGAGCTTCCATTGACTATTATTGAAGGTGCTGCAATACCCATCATCATCCAACTTGCCTGTAGAAATCAAATTCAAGCGGATGTCAGGTATATGTTTAACATTATTCAATACTAACCTTGTGCCATTGTTGGTTTCTAGGCACACATCACCGATGCCTACAGCTTGAGCTAGTCCAGTATTTCCCATCTTCACAGATCCGAAGTCACCTGACTTGTATGATGTAAAGAAATCCCTACGAGACGTAGCATGAACGGATGCACCACTATCAATTACCCAACTGGTCTCATGAGATACAAAATTCACCACATCACCATAAAAAATAGTGAGAAAGTCTTCTTTAAGTGCAACGACACGATGGTCATCATTGTCATTATCACATATCTTCTCTTTACCTTTCTCCTTTTGTTTCTCCCTTTTTAACTAGCAACAAAACCTCTGAATATGTCCCTTCTGATGACAATAATGGCACTCAACATTAGCAAATTTATTATACTTACCTCTGCTTTTGTCTCGACTTTTATCTCTATTTCTCAGACCTTGAGACTCACTTCTCCCCATTTTCTCGAAAACCAAGGCATCATAATGTGAAGATGACGATCCTTGTGTTTTCCTTCTCATCTCTTCATTCAAAATACTACTCTTGGCCAAATCCATGGTAATTGTACCATCTGGGGCAGAATTAGAAAAAGAATTAGATAAAGATGTTCGGAACGTCTCCCATGAGTCCGACAAAGTACCAAGCAACCATAATGCTTGTATCTCATCATCAAATTTGATTCCCATCGTAGCTAACTGATTTATAATTCATTGAAAAGAATTTAAATGATCGAGTCAAACAAGTACCATCATGATATCTCAGAGCCATCATCTATTTTATAAAAAATAACTTATTATTTTCAATCTTTCGAGCATATAACTGTTCGAGCTTATCCCATAAACTGCGTGCATGTGTTTCCTCAATAATATGGTTCAAAACATTATCATCTACCCCTTTGCCCGATATAACCACACACTTGACGATGAAATATAGACTATTCAGCGTCAATTTTATTCTCTGGTTTCTCCTCAGCAAATACAGACAAATAAAAATCTTTCACATATAAAAGATCTTCCATCTTCCCTTTTCCAAATATGATAATTCGAACCATTCAGTGTAACCATTCTACTCATATTTGTTTCCATTGTTTAACACAATGCAGAAAAATCAAGCAATAACCTGTTGCTCTAATACCACTCTGATGGGAGAACGGTAATAATTCGAACAATATCAAATCAACGCAGCGAAATAAAATAATCTCCCCTCTTGTGTAAACCTAATAGGAATCGATATAGTAGAGTAAAATAAATACCAAGCACACGAACACAAGATGATTTTATGTGGAAAACCTCCTTGATGTGAGGAGATCAAAAACCATGGGACCGGAGTCCACCTAAAAATTTTCACTATCAATAAAATTGTTCTTCTCTAGCAAATACTAGAGGTACATAGCAGCAAACACCTCAAGAACATAATTCTTGGCAATACACATGAACTTCACAAGAGATCAAGGATAAATTTGACCAAAAACGCAAGTTTTGATCAATCCACGAAAAACCTGATGTATGGAGCTTCAAACGAAAATCAAACCATTCAGATTTGATAAAATTGCGCTACGAATATGCTGACAAAATTTCAGCTCAATCGGACCACGAATTGACCTCCGACGCCTTGGTTTGATGTAAATCGAGATATTGCCCCAAACCATGCTTTCTCTTTTTCTCTTATTCTTGTTTTCCTTTTTTGCGGCTACATAACTTTATATAGATAGTGGAACTCTGTTTCTCATATAACTTATCATATGGGCTCAAATCCTTTTTGAGAACTCACTCGATTGGGCTTCTTGCATGTAGAAGTGGCTTTAGCAACAAGCTACCTCTTTTGGAATTGTGATAGGAGTTTTTTACGCCACTGGACAAGAAGGAAATGTTCCTGAGCAGTGCAAGTTGCGAACTCGAGAAGGTTATGGACTTCTATCTAGCATCTAAAAGCGATATCTTCGTACCTGCGTCGGCTGATTTGTTTTATGCAACGGTCGCCGGGTCAAGAATAACTTCGGGGAGGACTCGAATACTCGTGCTCACGTCAACCTCCTCCTTGAGTCATATATCTCCTTACATCTCCGAGAAGAAGCACTATGCTTATTCGTGTTTTTGTTGAGTTTCTTGGAAGTTAAGATTTAGCTGTTAGTCAAATCACCTTCTCTCTATGGCTCTCTTCCTCTCTCAATGCCAACATGTTTAGAGTCTTATAAGGTTTCCCACCTCAAATTAGTGTACTTACTGTATGTATGAAAGCCGCAGCTGTAAATTGGCGGGTGTAATCATAGATGCCCTTTGAACTGCTTCCATCTAAAGCTGCTTTAGTGTTCCACGTTAGTGATAAGTTCAGCATCCTCTTTGCATCATACTGCTCTCCTTGTAGTCTCAATTTCTCGTTTTGCAAGTTTGCCGTGATTGGACCACAGCATCCTGAAGAATAGTTCATAAGAGAATCACATTCCTTTGACAATCTACAGCAAAGAATCAATTGCAGACTCAGCTGGCAGAGTCTGCAATTGCTCTATTTGATATATGTTAAAGCAATTGGCCATCAAATGTTTTTCTCTTTCTTATTGTTGATTTTGGAGCTGCCAACTCAGTGGTGCCATGTCTTACCATTGAAATTTTTTATCTTTTACTTGTTGAACTTGCCACACTCACTCATTTTCATTTTCCTTTTCTTTTTTGTTTGTCCTTCATTAATCTTATCCTTCATTGTTAAAAGATAAATTCTATATTAAAAATCAAACATAACACATCCAATTATTCATTCTTTTCTCAAAATAATCACTATTTGACTTGTTGGGAGAAATAGAAAACTTTATCATAATTAAAGAAATTAAAAATCGAGATATAACCGTGGTATCTATTTATGCAGTTTGCCTCATTTACTAATTTGCTAAGCTCAAGTTAAGATTCGTAACATATAAAATAAACTCTTTAGAGTTGTTTTTTTTTTTTTCTACTTTTGAAACATTCGAAGAACATAAGATAATGACGAGAAGTCATCTATTTTAAAGTGCCAGTGTGCCTTGCAAAGATAGCTCAAAATCGTTAGGAACTCCAGGGGAGTCAACGGAGTCCGAGTATCCGGCGACCGCACCGGTACCGGAAGCAACCAAAAACCATGTCGATGGCGACGATGATGATCGCCATCAAACCCCTCTTCTCTCCCCTCATCCATCATCGATCTTCTCGCAACGCTCGACTCCATCATCACACCACTCGCATGCCAGTCAGTCTCAACCGAGTCGCGACTCATCTCGCAACTTCTCTCGCCTCAGCGGCGGCGGCACCTCCTTCTTCTGCCGAGTCGCTGGTGGACGACTTCGATTCGGAGCTGCCAATCGAGGAGGCGTTGACTCCGCCCAGCTCCTGGTACACCGACCCTTCTTTCCTCGACCTCGAGCTCGATCGCGTCTTCTACCGAGGCTGGCAGGCTGTCGGTTCGTCCTCTTCCATTTCATTTCCTCTCCTCAAAGCTCGATGATTTCGACTCGATTTGTTCTAAAGGACGTGAATTGGCCTTGTTCCTCCGGTTTCTCTCCGACCCAGTTCGCGACGATGAATTTCATGACCGGCCGGATATAAGTGTTTACTGAGTTATATCCTATTTTCACTGGTTCTTGATTGTCAGGATGCACGGATCAGGTTAAATCGCCTCAGGATTTCTTCACTGGCAGGTACTGAGGAGCGTCAGTGAGCACTTAGTATCCTCTTGTGGCTCGGAGTTACGACTTGCCTTAATCATGGTCTTTAAAATTTTCTTCCTTTTTCCATGGCTTTCCTTCCCGGGACAATTTTTTATTTATAGTAGTGAGATAATTAGAAGCAGCACCTTTCCTAGTCAAAACTACCGTTTCGTTTTCTCTCTTTATGCATGACTTCCTGGAACCCAGTTATGGTTGAATGCTGCAGATTGGGAAATGTAGAATTTGTGGTGTGTCGAGATGATAATGGAAAAATCCGTGCCTTTCACAATGTCTGTCGCCATCATGCTTCTCTTCTTGCATCGGGAAGTGGCAAGAAGTCGAGCTTTGTGTGCCCATATCATGTTAGTTCATTTCCACTTTCATGTTAAAGCTAAGAAGTCAATAATTTTATGGCTGTTTTTCCATTTTCTTGTAATTTTTGTTCCTTGATGACGCTAGGTAAAAGGAAATTGAGAAGCCGATAGTTTGGTAATCCAATTTACTGCGTTTTTGAATGGATAAAGGAAAAAGGCTCATGTCAAGCAAATATTTACTCTATCTTCTTTGGAATGCATCTCATTGTGCTGCAACTTCTGCGATTAATGCTTAAAGAGTGGCATAGTTGAAGACTTCTTCAAATGTTTTACATACTAATAGCATATTGGAATACTGAATTTTCCTATTATGATCTCTATGTTGAGATTTAAAAACAATGTCCAGTGATTTTTCATCCTGACTTGATTATGGATGAACACATCACCAGGCAGTTGAGTTTGAGAGAAAACGTGCTGGGTTAAGATAATGGATTGATAAGCAGGTTCTTTCCATTATCATACTATTAAAACAATTGGAATGTATTTACAAGCCAATAGACCGAAAATCTACCCACGAAAAAAGTATTCAAAGCTTTTGTAGATGTTTTATGCAGATGCACTATGAGAATGCTTCTAAGTCTATGTTGGCACTTGCTATTTCTTGTTGAACTTCTCTTTGAAGTCTGAATACCTTGCGTCATTGAGGAGACTAACAATTAAATACAAGCTTTGTGATGGTAAATCTATTTATACTGGGTGATATGCACACCAACTTATCTTGCTTTTTTCTGCAGGGGTGGACTTACGCACTGAATGGAGCCCTTCTCAGAGCAACTAGAGTCCACGGAATCCGGAACTTTGATGTAAAGGCAGGCAATTCTTACTTATATCTCATTCTTCTTGTTGTGCAGTATTTTCAAATGATATAATAAGGAGGTTTCTTTCTGCCGTGTGATGCAGGAGTTTGGGCTCATACCACTAAAAGTAGCCACTTGGGGCCCATTTGTTCTTCTTAATTTTGAGAAAGATGTTTCTCCCGATCAGGAAGTTGAAAGTGACATAGCAGCAAAGGAATGGACTGGCAGCTGTGTAGATATTCTGGGCAATAACTGCATTGATCCATCACTAACTTATCTTTGTAGACGTGAATACATCCTTGAGTGTAACTGGAAGGTCTGTAGCTCTGCGTTTTGATTTTAATATGCTGCCTCTTAATGTTTTTTTATCAGTATCCTTGGTTCTGGTCTGTATAGTGTAATTTTTTACTGCTTTTTGTTGCTATGACTGTCTAATGCTTCAACAGAGATCATATTATCAGCTTTTGAAGTCATTTACCCTAGATTCAGATTTCAAATATTGACAAAGAAATTCCCAATCCATGTCTCTATGACGATTCCCAGGCAGCTGATTGAAATCATTCATTCTTGTAGGTTTTCTGTGACAATTATTTAGATGGCGGCTATCATGTACCATATGCGCACAAGGGCCTAGCGTCTGGTCTAAAGCTTGACTCTTACTCCACCACGGTATGACTCGGCATAAATTGTACGTTTTCATAATGCCTATTCCATATATTTGAGCATTGTTCCTTCATTTTCCTGGAATCATCCTCATCATGTTTTACAGAGTAAATCGTGTTATATATGATGGTTACTTAATAGCTGCAACTGTTTATGGTTTTCATCTTAGTAATTGCTCCTTACTAGATACATGAAAAGGTGAGTCTACAAATATGTGAAGGTGGATCAACCAACAATGCAGATGATTTTGACCGACTTGGAGCGAAAGCTCTTTATGCTTTTATTTATCCCAATTTCATGATAAACAGGTGATAACTTACTCATCAGATTTTGGTATTGATGAAGCAGTTTATCTGACTTTCCTCTTACTGAGAGTTTGCTGCTTTATAGGTATGGACCATGGATGGACACAAATCTTGTACTGCCCCTAGGACCAAGGAAATGCCGCGTAATATTTGACTATTTTCTGAAAGATTCTCTCAAGGTGATCTGAATTCCAGTTAGTCTATGTAGTATCAAAAACTGATTGCAACCACCAATCACCTAGTAGCAACTCATGAATGTTCTTTCAAAATTTTCCAGAATTGCTGCAGAAAAAAAAGAAGGGTTACTGTGCACATAGCAAACCCAGAATATCTACGAAAAGTAGCAACCTCATCAAACTAGAATATTAATCTCATACATGAACTCATATCACAAGATGCAGCATTGAATATACATGCCTTCAGTACTTTGGCTGATAGTTATTACCACCGAAGGTTAGTGGCAATAGAGTACGTCATAGTGCAGCATGCCTTTATAAGGTAGAGCTAAGTAGCTAAAGACACAGATCTGTACATGTTCTCATCTATTCTACTCTCATATCCTGTATAACAACCAATTTTCACAGTCCTCCAATGTTTCTGTTTTCATATTCTAGTTCATCCCTTGTCACTTTGGACAGTGCTCACATCCATTAATTCACTCATCCTGTGGGATATGCTTCAAGTCATTGTTCCACACCATGATGCTGACTCTGTGATGGTCTTTTAATTCATAGGGAACTAATTATGCAAGTTTCCTCAACATGGTTGAGTTAGATGTCTATAGATATTCAGGTTCAAGCTTTTTACTCCTTCGAAAATATCATCATTTTCAGTAATTCATCTAGTCCTCTTCCTTTGATTACAGGATGACAAGAATTTTGTGGAGAGAAGTCTGCAGGATAGTGAAAGAGTACAGGTATTAGAAAGGAAAACATATATGTAAGCCGTGGAGCCAACACTTGGGTACTGCGATCCTCACATATTTGGTTTATTGCAGATGGAAGATATTGTTTTGTGTGAAGGCATTCAAAAAGGCCTTGAATCTCCAGCCTATTGCAGTGGAAGATATGCGCCGACAGTCGAAATTGCTATGTACCATTTCCATGGTCTGCTCTATCGCAATCTCAAAGGGTGAACTACAGGTATCTTGTTCGGTGAGGATGAAAAACCTAGTCCCTGCTTTTTTAACTTTTAATTTCAGACTATGGGATACAAACTGCCTCCGGGCTTATTGAATATATCGTGTTTGGCTAACAAAACCCCCAGGCTTTAGCAGAAGCAACTCTCAACCCATGGCCTCTCGATTTTCCTCTATGTTGCAACATGAGTAACTCCAAGGGGTCTTTAAATCGGTTTAGCTTTGCTTAGGGATAAAAAGATGATTTCGATAGCGAGAGATGAAAACGGAGTAATGCTTTCAGAAGGAAAGGAGCCTTAGAGTTGGCGTGCATGGTTCATGAGATAGCCAAATGCAACTACGGCTTGGCTGAAATGAGCTTAACTAATGATGTTCGAGAAAGGCACTTAATCCTTCGATTGCAACCTTCTTGTACAACCCGTCTTCTCCCATGGAAAGCATGATGACTCGAGTTTTTTAGTCGACAGGCCTCTGTCAAACTGCAAGCACGTAGCAACCTTCATTTTGACCCCGTTCAACTTTTAATCCAAATCTTGCATTTACAGAAAGTGATATCAGTGAAACAAAGAGAAACCAATTCTGTATGAAAAAGAAATTCCCGCCTAACTAATGAACAATTCGCCCAACAAGTGAATAGACATTTTCACCGAAAGCGGCACAAATGCATCTGAAAAATCTCAAGAAGGGTAAGGAGCCATTGTGTCAGAACCACGTGTCAGAACCATCTACGTCAGAAGTGTACTGTCAACCTATCATGTCATCCTGTAAACTAGACACGCACCGTCCAAGCTTATTCAAGATTCACTCAATTGACCTGCAGGAGGAAAAGAAAAATGAGCTGCCAGGCAACTGAATATCTTGGGAACTTGGTGCGCAGGGAAAATCAGCAATCAACTCTTACTTCCACGACTTCGTCGTCGACAGATTAGTTTTGCGATGTACACATGAATCGGAGTCCTGGGAACGGGTATTAGCTTTCCAACAGCAGCCAGAGGCCAACTGTTTTCAAAGGCAGGAGAACCATAAGGGAAAGATCATTAGTAAGCAAGTGGTTACAGGTTTTGCTGCTCTTTTCCGTAATGTTTTATTATTGAACGCACCGACAAAATCTCAAATAAAATGAATCGTTCATAAGAATTAGAACGTTGTAAGAAACCCTGCACAGTCATCATCAATATCGCGAGAAATATACAAGCTACAGACCTGATAAAAGCAATAATAATGGATATGATCCATTGCTTCCAATTAAGTCTCACTGTTGAAGTAAACTTCCCAAGAAACTCTATGATAATGACCTGAAGAGAAGGCAAGATAAAGGATCATCACAGGATAGCTTACCTCAATCAAGAAAAAAGCTGGAAGGTTCTCACCTGAATTACAAGAGTTAGACCTACTATCCCCATGAAGAGACGATTCTTCGTGACTCCCTTGAACACATTTAACTCATCTGGTTTCCGGGCATTAAATTCATTGAATATCTGAAGATTCAACATTCACATTCTTGTCAAAATAATGGGTTAAAAGAAGAAAATGAGAGAATTCTGAATCTACTTTGTAATAGCATCAGAATCAGCGCAACATTTGCATTAACTAGTTATACTAAGGGCACTGAAGTTGCAGTCGAGGTATAATTGTCAACGAAACAAGAAACAAGAGCGAATCCAGGCTCCGAGAGATATACAGGCTTTCCAAGTGTTCACTGTCCAGAATTTGGAGCTCTAAGGAGTAGTTTTCCTCGAAGAACAAGAATGCCACAGAGAAATCCACTTGCAAGCAACTAAAAATCAGTTTCTTTCCTAACTCAGGAAAATAGATTCAATGTTGAAGTACAGCTCGTGGATCATTCGATCTTCTCAGCTGATGAAATAATTCAATTGTCAAATGTCCTAACTAGAGATCCAACCCATTCCATTCCGATAAAAGCAAACGCATAAGTAATCTCAACAATAGCAGCCCAGAACCATCAATTGTTGTGTCTTCTTCGACTGTAAGGCACCAAACTTACTTGGCAATAGACGAAAACGTTGAAGATCAGTGTATTCTTCACTTTGTTAGCATGATCCCTGGTATCATGCTTCAAATTCAGTAAGCTTCTACCTCGGAAATTGAGGACAAGCAGGACACTCACTTGATAGGCAGCCTAAAGATCCAAACTCTACATTCTTAGGAGCAAAAAGCCAGCAAAAACTCTTTTGAAAAAATGTGTTAGTGGCCATACCTGTATCAATAAATTCCTCCACATGATATTTGTAATAAGAGGTTCTCTGCAATTGAGAAAAATCATCCAGTTGGTAAGTGCACAGTTAAAGAGTAAGGATAAACAACAGTTTGAGCAAGTGAAGAAATCGCAATGCAGAACTAAAGAAACAGGGATAAAAAAACGCGATATCCAAGCTTGGGACTGAAATTCTCAAACTCTATTGCACCCAATAACAACCACTTACTCTTACCTCCTACCGACTGGAGGCCTATGCACAAGGTGGTCAGTTGGAGGCTCAGTTGCCAGTGCTAATGCCCCAAGGGTGTCCATGATAAGATTAACCCAAAGAAGCTGCAAGCAAAGAGAAAAATTAAGAACCAGAAAAAGCAAATATCATGTGGAGGTCTGCACCGCAGGGAGGGAGGGAGTGAAAGGGAGAGAGAGAGTACCTGCACTGCATTCAGTGGAACATCACCTGAGGAAACAGCAGCAACAACGTTTATGATAAGAGCTGCGACATTAACTGTGAGCTGAAACTGGATAAATTTTTGAATATTTGCATACACAGATCTTCCCCACCTGACAACCTACATTCCACAGGTAATTTGAGGTCTGTCAACCATCACTGCACTTTTTAAGGATTAATCAACCCTGGATTCAAATTCAAAAACTCAATAATCAAAATTGTTAAGTTGACAATGGGGAATCAAATATTCAACGAAGCATTAAGTAAGAAAAAATTTGCCAGGACCTAATTCCATTGCAGTTTTACATATCAGAAAAATCTCCAAATGTGCAGGCGAAATTTTAGTATCGACTTGTTTGAGGAATCTAAACTAGGTACCCAAGTCAAGTAAAGTTGCACTATACCAATCTAAATCCAGTCAAATTATACAGAGCTTTCCAGAGAGAAAACTCTCCAGGTAACTAATGTACACAAGCTCCACTATAACTAACTGCCAGCAGTTGACACCTCTCTTCAGAAAAGATCAATTATATAATAAACTCTGTCGTTGACATGCAGAATTCCTCTTTTAATTGAATTCAGGCAGAATACCACGGAAAACCATCGCCCATTTACCAACCTTAACAACGGAGGAAAAATCATCGTCCAAGATTATAATGTCCGAACTCTCTTTCGCAACTTCTGTCCCTTGAATACCCATTGCAAGGCCAATATCTGCCTGAAATCCAAGATCAAATAGACATCCAAGAAACAAAATTGTTGGATGAAAAGAGTTCAAAGTCAAGGCACAACATAAGCGCACTGGTATATGCGGACCAGAGAAATGGATGCTCAGAGGCCATTCGTGACAACAAAAGTATTTCTAAAAGCATGGCAAGCTAAGATCCTGCATTTTTCAATAACTTGCAACCTTATAATTGATACAAGAACAAGCTAATTTCCACACTCGGAGTAACTTCAAGACTAAAGCCAAATTTGCCAACAGACTGCACGGCAAGGTACTATGATATGTCTAGGGAATTGAAGACTATAAACCGGTTATGTAATAAGATTTCAAGGCATCCTGGACTGGTGTATCTGCCGAATCTTTGAGATGCTAGAATGACAAATGTCATGAATCAATGAAAAAGGTGATAACATCAGTAGGACATCAAAGGAATCCCCAGAAAAATGGTGTCAACCTCGTGTAGAGCAGGAGCATCATTAGTGCCATCCCCAGTTACAGCTACAACATGTCCTCGCTTTCTCAATGCTTGAACAAACAGAAGCTTGTCATTAGGAGATGATCTTCCCATAACCTGGTGCAAAAACAGAACAAATTATTAGGATACCTTCAAATAGAAGACATGATTGATTACACAAAAGAGAAGCAATGCCATACTGATATCTTCTCAGCAACTTCTTCTCTTTCCGCATCAGTTAAGGAACGAAAAGCTTTTCCTTCAATAAGGTTTGGTGCTGTAGCCTCTGCTTCTGGATCTAGTATCCCGCATTCCAAAGCAACTGCTTTGGCAGTTTGGATATTGTCACCAGTAACCATTCGTACCTATAACCCAATAAGATGCATTACCCACTGAGGTCAGATCTAGATAAGTACCTATGCTCAATCTTTCGTGCTGCAGAAGATTAATATTCGAAATCCAGCATCAATAATTAGCATCCTAAGAAAGAAATTTTCGAAGTTCTCTACACTGAAATGACTAAATGACAATGTACTTCACAATTGTGATTGATAAACTGAATCTCAACGTTTTAGCCTTCGTGATAACCCCATTATACAAGGATAAATGATGCTCAATCCATTTTCCAATGAGAGCACCAAACCATCATAAACATCCAATGTTACCACCTAGAAGGATGCAAATGATGAGAAATTCAAGGTGAGTTACAGAAGTGATAGAAAAAAGAAAAAAAAGAAGAAGAAGAAGCAGCAGAAGGGAGGAAGGATCATATCCTCAAATAACCGATCTTAAAAAATTAGAAAATATACAAACATACCTTAACTCCAGCGTTTTGGCATAGTTTCACTGCATCTTTCACTCCAGGACGACAAGGATCCTGCATGGTATGAAAGTGTAAGAGACTTTGCCATTCCTTCGATTAAACTGCACACATATCAAGAGTGAGAACAGCAACTGATTATCAACGCATCCAGCCAAATTTAAGAAAATATTTTCAGTCTTCACCTGCCAGCCGCTTGTACCAAGACAGAGTTCTACGGGATCCAGAAGACTATTATTTAAAAAAAATTGGATCAAGAAGCCGGTGTCAATAAAATAACACAAACATTAAACTTCTCCTTAGGTCCACAATAAGAACTCTTCAAAGTCATGGGAAAGCACTGGAGTGTGCAAAGCAGAAGATTTCTCCAAATGTCAGAAATCCTCCAACAATTTAAAACATTCCTAAAGTCACATCATCTGGCAGGGAACCTTTCATGGCCAGAAATAAGAACAAATAAAAATCAAAGAACACATAAAAATCAATGTCCTTTTTACTTAATATCATGTGCACTGCTTGACAAGACTTATACCTTAATGCCTACAATAGCCAGTAAAATAAGCTCATCCTCAGGTAATGCCCATTTGGTTAACTGTTCTTCATCTAGAGGAATGTCTTTTACGTCATAGGGTCTATATGCAATAGCAACACAGCGTAGACTACTGGCAGCCATATCTTGAATAGCCTTTCTGAAGTACATCTTCTGCAAAACAAGAAAAAACTCATTTAAAGATCTTCCATCTATACTATCAATGGCTAGTGGCAGGCAAGAAAACATGAAGAAAACAATATACCACCATACATCTAAGACAATGAAAAAGCCTAGTCTCTTTCTTGGAAGATTTAAGAAATTCAAAAATAAATAAAAGCATAACATGAATATAGAAGTACCAGCATGAAATATTCATGCAAACCGAGGTATTCAAGAATGGTTGTGCTGGAAAGAGTAGTTCGGAGGACTCAAGATCTGCCTCCCATGGAATGTAATGAGTAATGCACAAAACTTGCAAAACTAAATGGTCAAAATAAGTGGGGAACATGTTCAGGAATAATATCACAAAGAACATAAGTGCAATACCAGAGTGTGCTGTGCCATCACAGAAAGAACATTGCAGCAATGAAATGAAATTTCGTCAAAAAGTATTGCAAACTACAATAGTACTGTGAAAGATCCCGGCAAGAAAAACAATGGCAGCCATTGAATTGCTATGGATGACAATAGCTAATTATTTCCCGAACCATATTTTCGTCCATTGCTGCCACTTGATCATTTGCATCCATGTACTTTGTACAAGAAGCCAAAACTATTTCAGCAGCTCCTTTCCAGTGTATGTGAACTTCTGAGTCTGGCTGCGCATGAAAGATAAAAAAACAATCATCAATTATGGTTTACATTGCATCACTATACAATCGTAGCATAAATCTGCATGACATTTAACACTGTCACAACTCTTCCCAATAAGTGTGCGCAATTTGGGTATGCATCATAACCACGTACTATCCAAGACCAAAAGTTAATTCCCTTAAAACAGCAAATTCTTCTTTTCTTCAGACCACCGAAGCGTTAGTTAAGCAAAAGAAATAAATGGTTCATGAACCCAACAGTTGATGGCTTTTACACAACTATCATATAGAAAGGATGCATGGCTTTGCCCCATAGTAATGGCTAATGAAATCTCAAATCTGACACCAGGATCCATCTACTGTTCAATCTAAAACTTAAGGACCAATATCCAGATCTTATCATGTGGAATCTTAAGGGGATTTGCATCCTCCGTGAAAAAATCAGATGATTGTAGTATCCGATCTTGTCAACTCTATCATTTAAATTTGTTCTATTTAGTCTAGTATAGATAAAACATAGACCGGAGATGTAATCTTTGGAAATTTAAGCTCATGAGACCAATAATTATTTACTTTAAATGATAAGTACTTTAAAAGTTTCTAGAACTTACTAATCCAGATTCAACTACAGTACAGTCCTTCAGACACCCCCAACTGGGCCATCCCTAATTGAAATCGTGATTCAAAGAGTTACAGTGCCTCGAAAGTCTTAACTTCATTCTCCGTAAGACCTACTCAAGATGGTAAGCATGAAGAAGAGCACCACACTAATAATGCCTTAAAAGTAAAGCTGTTAAGGGCAAACACAATGGTCTCCTCATTGTCTTTGAGTTATTTTTGCATACACAAGCAATTTTCCCAAAACTTCAGTCAGTGTCATAGTACAAACTCAAAAGTTGTTCCAGTGACACCAATAATGACAAGATCTTTTTAATTCTGGCCAATCTACATGACAAGATTCACAAACAAATGTAATAACAATAAGCTAGTGTGTGCATGTACATATTTATGTTTATTGAAACAAATGTCCTCTTCAGCAGGGCGCTCATTATCACTAAAGCCAAAAACTGAAAAGAATACCAGCTTT
Source organism: Eucalyptus grandis (assembly GCF_016545825.1). Lineage (NCBI taxonomy): Eukaryota > Viridiplantae > Streptophyta > Magnoliopsida > Myrtales > Myrtaceae > Eucalyptus > Eucalyptus grandis. The sequence goes on from NC_052612.1 coordinate 38,422,842, forward strand.
ATGGCAGCTCCGCCTCGTTTTTTCTCAGAATTGAAGGGGAAAACACGAATTATAGAGGATCTTGACCTAATAGCTTCAAAATCCATCCCCAGCTGCAAATGAGGCATCATGATTAGTTAACATGATATTGCACCTGAACCAAATATATGAACTAAAGATAGGAAAGCTGTAGAAAACTTAAGCATGAACCTTGATCCCCCACTGTAAAATGGCCTTTTCAGTTGGTGAACCGGATACCTCTGGTGAACCGAATACCTCTACATCTCCCCCAGTCTAAAGAAGTTCAAACACAGGAAGTTATTATTGGTCACCACTATTAAACAGCCATTACTGGCGCTGCAACCTCACCTCAGGCACATAAACACTGCCATTTGAATTCTGTGCAATGCCTTCAATCAATAGGGAAATCAGAGAAGTCGATGGCTGTGAGTTGCTGTCTGGAGGATCAACTTTTCTTTCGCAAGCAAAAGCCTCAACCACGGTCATCTGTCACAAAATGGACATTTTCTTCACATTATTGAGGGACTCGAAGTTTCTTTCCAAAAGCATTAGTCCTGTAAATTCATAACACCACCGTATAGTATCTGTGCGCAAGGTGTTTCACTGCTACAACAGCTGTACAGCTCTTAGATATTCAAATCTACTTGTACTCAGATAAATGGCAATTTAGGAGTCCTTGACACCATGCTTAGATCAGCAAAAGAAACCTGTAACAAAATGTACCTGATTTAAAGTCAAGGTTCCAGTTTTATCACTACAGATAGTTGTGGCAGATCCCATAGTCTCGCATGCAGAAAGCCTTCGCACCTGAAATTTTTTAATATTGGTGATTAGGAATTCCCTTTTACTGGCATAAAACATTCAAATGAAGGTCGAGGAGAAAATTATCTCCATACCAAAGCTTTGTCTGCCATCATTTTTCTCATTGAGTAAGCAAGTCTGTTCATTGCATCAAAGGTAAAAAAATGAGAGACAAACGAAGATGGTAATTTTTCACATAAATCCATTCAAAGACCACACAGATAATTATGGAAATGATATACTATCCAACTAAATCAAGTTCTACAAAATTCAATGTGATGAGAAGCAACCGTAAGATGGAAAGGACAGCACCAATGTCAATGTTGTATCGAGAAGTCTGTTCATTATAAGGGACAAACTTACGTCAGTGTAACAGCTAAAGGAAGCCCTTCAGGTACTGCAACTACCACAATGGTAACCTGGAACGTTTAAAAGTTAATGAAGATCTAACTGATATTAATTTCCAAAAACTATTCCATTAGAAATACACTTACTGCTACAGTGATCATTTTAATCGCTCCATCTACAGCATCACTAACACTAGTTTTCCCAGCCTTGAATTGAACAGTGCCATCTGGATTTTTCGTATGGCCAGTAAAAAATCTGCACGAAGCTTGAGTTTGTAAAATCCATTCAGCTTTCAATTTGTGGAATTAATCAACTGCGATTGCAGTTTTTTTTTTTTTTTTAACAACAGCAATTACCTTGCCAAAAGAACAACCAAAACAGCAACAGCTACAGACAGTCCGACAAAACCAATGAAAGTAGCAACCCCATTCAAGCGGACCTAATTAAGAAAGAATAAATCAGTATGACTAGCAAAATGCGTATCTGTCAAAAAAATAAAATGCCAATGATAAAACGAGTTTAAAGAAACTAACCTGCAGGGGTGTCTCTTCCCCAGTATCTTCCGAAATACTAGCCATGAGCAAACCCCACTCAGTATGAATTCCCACACTCGTCACCTGAGAGGCAAAAATTAGAAATGTGAGGCAGAAGACAGCTGGAATCATGCCTTGATTTGTGATAAAGAGGGCTTGGAACAGAGTAACCCTCATCTCAGGAAGCAGCGATATTGACAAACTAACATTCTGAAATCAGGGCAGGGAGACAGAAGGGTATAAATGCATGTCTAAGGGAAGTAGCCATTGATTCGATTCAAATTTGACCCCTCTCCTCCTAATGTGGCTTCAAGAAGAGAACATACTATGTCTTTCTAAATATTCCAGTACTTTCTTAAAATCTTTTCTTTCATCACTAAAGTTAGCCTTCTTTCACATCAAAATTTTCACCACTCGTTCCTTCAAATAACTGAAATATAACAAACCAATAGGGATTTGCTTATCTAAGAACTAGTATCCCATAATCTAAGGGTCCACCCTCTGTTTCAGAACAGAGTTGAAATTAAAAGAGTCATGCCCATTACCAAATTAGCTCAAGAAATCATGCCTATCAATTTTCCAACCCACATTTAGCAAAGAATAAAGTAGAGTAGCAATTTGTTGCAAAAAAATTAGCTATCTCATGAAGTATGGATCTTCTCTGTGATGCTAAGAGCATTGAGGAGCATGCTCAGGAAAGCGAAGTTGAAGAATGGAAAAAATCTTACAAGCATAGTGCCGTGGCCATCTGCAGCTTTGCAGCCAGACATTAGAAAGGGATTCCTTGCATCCTTGTGAACCTGATCAAAGCATTAAAATGAAATAAGTAAGACCTGCTTGTTAATAGATTGATTGCCTAGTGAGAATATAATCTCCACAACACATTACAATTTTGCTCTCTCCAGTCATGCTAGACTCATCAATCGCCAGGGAGTGACCAGAAATCAAGACTCCGTCTGCAGGAACCTGGAGAGAAAAGTAAATATCACACGTATAAGAACATACCAGTGTCTACAAGGGCAGGGTACCAAATCCAGAACAGGTTTACATTACTTACCTGATCACCAATATTAAGGGGCACAACATCACCAACAACGACATCGTATATTGAAACTTCCACTCTTCTGCCACCTCTGACAACCTATAAACATGCAACACCTTAATCCATATTTATACAGAAAAGTAAAGAACGTAAGACATACATCTCCCAAAAAGTACCCACCTCCAAGTGTATATTTCTTTTCTCCTCACTTAAGTTTTGAAACTGCAGGGATTGTCTGTAATCACTCATTGCTGCAGATGAGAATCCAAACCCAATTAAGAGACTACTTATGACGAACAATTCCAAAGTCATTGCATCTCACAGCAGTCAACAGCATTCATAATGGAAATATAGAGTTGTGGATTTTAAATCAATCCATCGATTGCTTTCTTTTATCAAATTATTCTGCAATCTTATCAGAAGAAACTAAAATGTGCGGCATTACAACATGTCTTCTGAGCATATAAGTCATCATCTGATCAATCAGAAGGAAGTAGACAGCATGATAACATGCTCCTGAGTATACAAATATCATCTGATCAATCAACAAAAACATTTCCTGTGTCATCACGATAGAATAGGCTAAATTGGCAAATTAAATAAGTACCAAAGCATGTATTAGCAAAATTCCAATGCAAAAAGTCTTGCAATCAAACCGAATCCTACCTGTGACAACAATGACAAGAATTACAGCAAAAGCAATGCTTCCACCATCGTACCATCCTTCCTTAATGCCCTAAATAAGCACACAGAAAAGATTGCAAAATCAATCTTTAAATAAAAAGTGATTGAAGACTCCTGATATCTTGCAAAAAAAAAAAAAACCACGTGCTTAAAATAAAGAAGGAAATCACATGACAGAAAAGGCATAAGCACCACTTTTCTGATGGGAGATACATGTGTTTCACTTGTTTTGACCAAAAAAATAAAATAAACCATTAGATCTAAAAGTGACAAGTGGAACATCTTGATAGGAACTTATTTTGTCCCTACGCCGATGCATCTTTGTGCTGGGGTACACAGGAAAGTTATCTGCGTAAAGACCAGTATATGCACTAAGCAACATTTCAAAGTCTTTCAGCAAAGCTTTCGTACCCTTCTTTTGATGTTAGTTATCTTTTGCTGTCAGTTTGGGCAAGGAATGAGAACATATGAAAATAGCAATCAAGATAAATCAACTAGAAAGAAACTAAGACAAATCACAATATCGAGCCACCGTCGCTCATATGTGAACGGGCCGGGCCAGTCTCACCTCTGTCTTTATTCCAAGTACCAAAGAAGCCACTGCAGCTATTATCAGTATGATCAAAGTGAGATTTTGCCAGGCTTCCAAAAGGAACATCTACATGGTACAAGAGACAAAAGATGAAGTACTGATGAGAATCCTAACAACTAAATGAAAAAAGTAGCTAGTCTGCAATGGTAATCAACAAACAAAACCTGTGTTCAAACCCAAAAAAAAAAAGAAAAAAAAGAAATTCAAGACAAAATGAATGAGGGTAAATGTCAAAGAGATTACCCAAAAGCTTTTTCCTTTTTTCCGAGGATATGTATTTGATCCATATGTGTTCTTTCGAGCCAATAAATCAGCATCGTCTCCATGAATACCCTTATCCAAATCTGTCTTCAACAACTCCGCTAGTCCTTTAACCTAATCATTCAATTGCAAGATGAAATCATAGAAAATAAAAAGATCTCCCAAATCACTTTTTTTCCTACTCTTTTTAGATGTTCGAACAATTTTAACAATTCTGACTAGAATAGTGGAGACAAGTTATTTATTGATTTGCTAGCACCAGCCTTGGCTGCAGTGCTGCAAAGTACACTAGTCCTTGGAAAAAGCTACATTTTTCTCAATAGAAAGGGGATAAAAACAACGTATAGCAATTGTCAGGATGCAGCTCATACAACTTAAAATCCAAGGCAAGATGCCACATTTTTCTCGACAGAAAACAAGAAGTGTGCTCTTTTGGCAAAATTACCCCTCCATACTCCCCCAGAGTAGAAACATTATGGTCTCTGGTCATCACAGCAAGTTGCTCTTGACTGATCCCAAAATTACCACTTGGGATGGACAGTATTCCTGGCCAAAAAAAAAAAAAATGAAGGAAAAGAAGATTTTAATTAGGATTTGCCTACTGCATTGTGTGATCATGTCAACCCACAGAGCAAACTACATGAACATGAACATTATCATGCCAAATTTTCACAAAGACATGGTAAAACGCAGGACATAGAACCTATAAATTCTTCGACAATGAAAGAACACATTAAGACATGAGGCATCAATAGGATATGAAAAGGGAAATTTGTACAATAGGAAGAAACGTCAGCAAACTAGGATACCAGCAATATTGAAAGGAAACAGTGGAGGAGCTAGAAACTGATGCAGGGGATAGAAATATCAATGTCCTATATATGGCTAAATTGTAGGAGAGCTACAATATGAAACTCCTCCCACACATTAGTAACTATGGATTATTTTACTCGACATTTTGGCATGCACGGTACTAGTTCAAAAACATATTTAGGTGAGCAAAGAGAAAAGCCACCCGGAATGTATCAAAGCTTGCCCCTAGTAAGCACAAGAAGGGGAAATAAGCACCATTAGCTTGTTGATCGCAATCTCGGAAAAGCTGTGCAGCCTGATGCAATGAAAAGCTCAGTTAGATGTGATAGGTACATATAAGAAGTCGCTCCAAGAGATTAAAACTCTGATATAACATACTTACGCGTATGGCTTGAACGTGAGCTTTAATTTCCTGCAATACTATCGTCATCTGTTCTTCCTTCTTCAAGTCAAGGGTGTATCTAAATCGACGAGAGCGGTTCAACACGAATGCAGCTTCCTACAAGCATACATAATTTAGTCACAACAATCCACATAATTTACCAATCACTTAATGGTAACCTCTTTTCGAGTATATGATGTGGAAGAAGACATTTATATATCAATTGAAAACTCAATTTGGATACTACAATTGACAAACCAAAAAGAGAAACAAAAAAGAAAAATGAAAAAAGTTATCACTAACAGCAACTCATGAATTTTACCAAAAAAAAAAAAAAAACAGCAACTCATGAAGAAGAAATCCCTTGTAACATAAAGAGCTTCTAAGTTTGACCGTTGAGCTTCTAAGTTTCACCTTTGAGATGTCTAGATTAACTGTTACTTTTGTAAATCTACAAGACTCCATCTTTACCTTTCATTTAGAATGTAATACTTGAAACCTTTCAAAATATGCAAATGTGATCATGTGGAATTTCATATAATACTTCCATAGTTTGAAACTTGAATTTTTATTTTTTCTATTCTCAAATTCTGGACAAAATTTCATAAATAGACATGAGAAGTTGTTGATAAGTGCAAGCAAAGAGGCCCGGCATCGCACAACTCACATGCACACAATTTCTAGAAACTACTCACTTTCTTGAGCATCTTAATAAGGAGAATCCAAACAGATTTCACAGACTCTTTCTGGTCAAGAACCTAATCCTAAAATCTAGCTCCAAGTAGAGAAATAAGAAAGTTGAAAACAGTAACAATGTTTCCGTTCTTTGAGGAAACTCCCCCATCAGAGTTTCCAATCTGTTCCTTCAACTTGTCCAATAGCACAGAATCGATTTCCTTAAAATTGCATCCATCTTCCAAGACGCACTCATTTGGTTCATTCTTGGCCTCCCTGCAGGACCTCCTCCCCACCAGACATCTCACACAGGCCGAGTCATCTATAGTCGAGCACGTCTTTCTCTCGTTACTTCTTCGACACCTCTACACAACTTTGCATCGATGAGGAGTGGGACAATGCGTAGAATCAAATTCAATACTTAGTCCGATCTCGGCCTTCGAGCTACTGGGAAGTTCTAGGACATTTCAAATGTTAAACTGCCTTTTTCATTTACTCACCGTCCACTAAACTACAAAATCCCAAATCACTTTCTCCTTTTTTGTGTGCGCTAGTTGAGCATAAGTCTGTAAATGGGGAAAGTACAAACGAAATCCTAAACATCTTCGGTCGGTACCAATTCAGTCATAAACTTTTCAATTTAACCAATTTAATCTTAAATATTTTCACATTTGCCAATTGAACTCATTTGGCCAATTTTGGCCGGAAATCCCCGACATAAACGTTAGCTGTCCTACATGACATGGGCAACGCTGACATAGACATTTCTTAATCATAGTTTAATAATTTTCTTTTATTTTCTTTTTATTATTATTATTATTATTATTTTGGCCGTTGGAGAGAATTGCAGCCCTCACCCAAATTTGGTGAGGGCCTTTGTGCCCTCGCCAACAACCAGGAGGCTGCAAAGGCCATGGGGAGCCAGCCAAAATGCACGAAACACAAAAAGAAAGAAGAAAAGAAACAGATAATAAAAAATAATTCAAATTCAAATTGTATTTTAGAATTTGTCAATGACAATGATTTCCATCAAAATTAGCCGAATCGATTCAATTGGTAAAATATGAAAAAAAAAAAAATTACGACTAAATTGGCCTAATTTTTTTTTATCTATAATTAATTCAATTGATGTATTTAGAACTGAAATTGTATCAATATAATAAATTTATTATTTTATTATATTGTTAGTATGTTTTCCATCTGGAATTTATACATATATATAATTAATGAATGGGCGCAGGTATTACTTCGTAAAGGAAACAGACAGGTAGGGACAAGGACAATGACAATGACATCAAATGCGTTTAAAATAAACCGGAGAGATGATATCGCAAACAGGACAAGTGGCAACCAATCAACTGCAGCCGAAAAATATGCAAAGATTACCCTCCAACGCCTGAGACGATCGAGGGAGGCGTGCTTAGTGCTGTCGATGTCGAAAGGACCATCGTCGGAGGACTCATCCTCATCGTGATCGCCAGATCGTCCACCTCCGGCCTCCAAGTCGCGCCAGCGCCTGTTGGGCGCAGAGATGCTGGGCGGCTCATCCATTCCGCCGTCGCAGGAGGAACGACACCGACGGTCACCCACTCGAGTCTCTTCTCTGCAAATCGCCACCCGGAGAGCACTCTTCAGTCTCAGCACCCTCGGGAGAACGACAAAAACTGCAAGTGTCCAAAAGAGCTGGATTGGTCGCCAATTTAGGTGCTTTCTTATTTTAAGTAAACATGCATTTCTAAAGAGGAATGGGAATAAACAAAGTTTATGAAACTTTGTCGACTTATATTCACTTAGATTGGATGACTTATTTATGTAATTTTTTTTTTATTAAATTAAAGTTTACGTGTGAGGAAAATGAAAAAGAATCTTCCACGTCCTATTTGCTACGAAGGTTCTTTCCCCTTTCGAAGGATAAAATATTACGTGGCCAAAAAGAAAAGAATAAAGATGATGCTGCTGTAAAGAAAGTAACAATGATATAAATTATCATTAAACTTTAATCTAGCATATAATATGGTCCATGAACTTTTGATTTGTTCAATATAGTTCCTGAACTTTACCTTATTGTATGATGCGGTCCATGAATTTTTAATTTGTTTAATATAATCTCAAGACTTTTAGTACATATTCAATTTAGTTTCCGAATTGTATGAAAATATTCGATATTGTCCTTTATTATTGCAAGTTCAAAGACTATACTGAAAATTTTATATAGTTCAATGACTAAATTGAATATGTACCAATAGTCTATGGACCATATTAAACAATTCAAAAGTTTAAAAATTACATTGCATATTGAGTTAAAGTTTGAGAATCACATTAAATAAATCAAAAGTTCACGGACTGCATTACATATGATGCCAAAGTGGAGAGACCATTTGTGTCATTTTCCTATAAAGAATAAAAAGGAAAAGAAAAATCTAAAGATCAAAGTGGGACCTAAGTCAATTGAAGAGAGGTCATGTGTTAACACATAGGCCTCTTGCTTTTGCACCAGAAAACTAATATAATATTAAACTAAATTAAAATTAGATTAGATTGAATAAGAAAAATTACGTTTGACAAAAAAACTGAAACAACTCAAGTTTGAACCAAAATAGTTCATTACGTGGTTAGTCGTTTTATTCTGTTGTTCACCAAAAATCTTTCTCACGGTAGCTAACACCGCAAGACTTGACTCCAACTGCCTTCTTTGGTTATCAATGAGTTGTCTTGAGATGTTGGCGTCTCCACCCTACTCTAGCTTTGCCACTGGCTGAGCATCTTGCCCTATCATTACCGAGTTGCGGTGTCAGGTTGTTATTGCCAGCATTGCCAAAATCCAACTAATTCCTCGTTCTCACTAGTGATTCCTTGTTCTCTCCTCAAATCAATCGCACTAATTCCTCCAGAGATATTTCATTGGAATTTATCTGGCAACGAAATATCCTTGATCGAAAATAGTTTTTGGGTTTTTATTAAAAGAGACAGGTTGTGTGACGATTTTAGACTAGAAATATCACAAGCAAACAAAGAAACAATGATAACTTCATTTCAAATAGAACTGTAGGTACACAAGTCATATCAGAATTTAATTAATGACAAAAGCTTGAAAATACAGCAACTTTTACAGAACCAAACGTGAACAAATTATATTGAAATTTAATTAACAACGAAACCCAAAACTGCTATGATGCTACGCCAGGATTTAATCAACGGTGCAACGCTCATTATGGAGAAACACGTTGGAATTTCAGCAATGAGTGAGTCCATAAACTAAAAGCATAATGTGGGAAAATAATGATAAATAAAGGATGGTAGGTTTTTTTATTTTTTTGCAGGATTCCAGTAGACGAGTAAAGATATTTATAATGGTTGTACCGTAACCATAGTTCTCCTGCAATGTACCCTCATTTGTGAAAGTTTTGTGCCCATATCTTTACGATGCCATGATCCTATTCCTAAATGATTGTGCCTTTAAAATTGTGTGCTACTCGCTCCACGATCTCCATTGCTTTGTTCTCCAATGACTCCAAGCTTGAAACTGCATCTTGATGCCCTTTATGCATTCAACTATTTTTGATGCCTTGATTGATAAGCTATTGATCTTATTAATTGATATATTTGTCGATGATCATTGAACATAAAGCATAATGTAGGAAAATAATGATAACTGAAGGATGGTAGGTTTTTTTATTTTTTTTGCGAGATTCCAGTAGACGAGTAATGATATTTATAATGGTTATGCCGTAACCATAGTTCTCCTAAGATGTACCCTCGTTTGTGAAAGTTTTGTGCCCATATCTTTACGATGCCATGATCCTATTCCTAAACAATTGTTCCTTTAAAATTGTATGCTACTCACTCCACGATCTCCATTGCTTTGTTCTCTAATGACTCCAAGCTTGAAATTGCATCTTGATGCCCTTTCTGCATTCAACTATTTTTTTATGCCTTTATTGATAATCTTTTGATCTTATTAATCGAAATATTTGTCGACGATCGTTGAACATTTAACTTTTCTTTTAAAATTCAAACTTTAAGAAGATTATATTAAGAAAATTAAATTACCATACATGATTTTATGTATATTTTTGTATAGTTTGAAAAGTTTCATTTGCTTCATTTGTCTAATTGCGAAAGCCACAAAATTTATATTTAAAAAAGAAACAAAAATGTAAAAATCGCTCCAAATCGACTTCATTAAATCGAATGGCCCTTCATACCGATATTCATTCTTTGACCGTATAATTTCTTATGGAGGAGGACGCGAATCGGTCCACATGAACTTGACTCATTTGACCAATTCATGGTTGAATGCTCAATTTCGTTTTGGTCCATTTAATAAGTAACACGACATGATCCGAATATATAGTCCAGCCATATATATGTTGGGTCATTCAAAGTGAAAGACAAACACGGCATAGGTAATAGCATGAATAACTTCTTTTCAACAAGAAAAATTAACTTTTTAGTGGCTTTTATATATGAAACATGTGGTAATTATGGGAGATTTACACAATACAGTATTGCTCCCTAAAAAATTATAAGGAAAAAATTTGCAAATCATGTTTCTAATTGTACAATTAGGGCCTCTGTTGTAGATTGTCTAGTAGGTCATAGTTCAATTATTTCGTATTGATTAACAAATTAATTTATTTTACTAATATAGTATTGCACAATTTTTAAAATCTTAATCTTTTAAGAGTTCTAAATTCCGAAAGGAAAAGATAAGAAAAAATCTATATTTAAACATCAAACAGATTACATCCAATTATCCAATTGTCCTCACCATAATCATTATTTGACTTGGTAGGAAGAAGTAGAAAACTTTATCTTAATTAGGGAAATTAAAAATTGAGACATAAATGCGACGTTTATTCATTTATGCGTTCTGTTTATTTATTAATTTGTCAAAACTTTTAAACAAATTGGAAGAACATAGAAATGTATTTTATAAACTTATTTCCCATCGATTCCGTTGAATTTGATTACTATAGACTTAAAAGATATTATAAAAGAATATGGACTTTTGTATGGACTGGCAGGTGCCAGTGTCGTGAGTCAACTTTATAATTGGGTAATGTGGAACCATCCTTAATTCGGGTCCCCCGATCTTGATTCCCGTGAAGCCTTTCTCTTAGGTTGGGTTCAGGAAAACGGTGGAGTCAACGAAGTCCCGAATGTCCGGCAACTGCACCGAGGAAGCAACCGGAAACCACGTCGATGGCGACGACGCTCGCGATCAGACCCCTCTTCTCTCCCCTCACCCATCATCAATCTTCTCGCAACGCTCGACTCCAGCATCACCCCACTCCTACGCCTCAGCGGCGGCGGCGGCGCCTCCTTCTGCTGCCGAGTCGCTGGTGGACGAGTTCGATCCAGAGCTGCCCATCGAAGAAGGCCTTGACTCTGCCCAGCTCCTGGTACACCGACCCTTCTTTCCTCGACCTCGAGCTCGATCGCGTCTTCTATCAAGGCTGGCAAGCTGTCGGTTCATCCTCTTCCATTTCATTTCCTCTCCTCAAGCTCGATTTTTTCGACTCAAGTTTGTTCTAAAGGATGTGAATTGGCTTTGTTCCTCTGGTTTCTGTCCGACCCAGATCGCGACGACGATTTTCATGACCGGCCCGATTTAAGTTCTTCAGTTTCCTGGCTTTTGATAATCTCGCTTTGACTCTCCTTTGAATTGTCGGCCTGGATTAAGGACTTAAAGTATTTCCTGAGTTATATCCCATTTTCACCGGTTCTTGATTGTCAGGAAGCACGGATCAGGTTAAATCGTCCCAGGACTTCTTCACTGGCAGGTAGTGAGGAGCGTCAGTAAGCAATTACTGTACTCCTGTGGCACAGAGTTACAACTTGACTTAATCAGTCTTCAAAATTTTCTTCCTTTCTCCATGGCTTTCCTTCCCGGGACAAATTATATATACACACGCACACACACATATATATAGTAGTGAGAATTTCTGATTTACGTGAAAAAGCAAATAAGATGTCCAGATTTAATAGCTCCAAACCTATGCAGTCAAATCTAGAGCTCCGCTAATAAATCTGAAAAGCAACATAACCAAATGCATCCTTCGAGGAATCAAACGATATTAAAATTAAAAAGTGACAAGGCCAAATGCATGCTAACACATAAGAGCTGAGAAGAAGCCTGCCTACGACATTTTTACTTGTTATCATGTTACGACAAATGAATAGCAATTAACACAACAACTACAAGATCTCAACATTGCACACTTTTTTATGATAAAAATGTGTTCTGGCTATCATCAAATTACAAACCAGTAAAGAACGCATCATGCAAGTAAGGAAAATCACCTGCACTATGTCAAAGACTTGTTACGCGACGTACTTTTGAAATGCGATACTCTTTTACTGCAATTTGTTTGGATGAAGGCAAAGCAAGGGTTTCTGATATGCTCTATTCAATGCAAGTCACCGCTCTTTGGCCAAGAACCTGCAATGCAAATCACCCAAATACATTAGCCGGAAGAATAACCGAATTGAGAAATATGTTGAATCAAACATGTCAAGAACACAGCAGGCTATACTGTTAAAGAAGTTTTAATATTCATATTAGAATATTGTGATTCAATCCGCGACAAAGTTGAAGAAATTTCGAAACTTCCCGAGCACAAAACCAGATCAAACTTGCACTACGTCTCACCTCAAGAACAGTGTACAAAACATAAAGGTCTACCTTAAATATAATGTCAAAATGCGAGGATCACAAAAGGCTCGTGAATGAACGGAATTAACAAGCTATTTCTAAACTTCAATCGAGACAGGTTCATTGTAGTAGATGCAATTAACAATTATTCTTCAAGCCCCAACACTATAATAAGCCAAAAGCAGGTTTAGTACATCGACAATCCACAAATAACAGCAGAAAGGACATAACCTTTCCGATTTTACACTATCGAAATCCAAATTCAACAATCTGGCCAGCTAAAAGCACCAACTCACTCCTTGATTAAAAAACTTCTACCCAAAGTCAACAAAAAAGTAAGCAAATAAAGAAAACTCAATGCCCGGAGACAAAAAGCCCGGTCCCTTCGAACCTCGCTAAGTACAAGAAGCTCGACTCGTACGCGTTGATCAGCCTCCCTCTAAGCTACGAGACTCGGTTTGTTGAGCCAAATGAGAGGAAGACGAAGTAATCAATCGTTATCAGGGGAGCAAACTTCGTGAGCACACACCGGTGGCACTCGGGGCGGCGGGAGTTGGGGCGGTGGGGATGGAATCGTAGGCTCGAATGGTCCTTAGGAACTCAGTGGCAACTGGAGAAATTTATTTGCTGGAAATGGAGGTTAAGGCTTGCGAGGAGTGCAGAACAGGCGACACCGTGACGATTGAGTTGTCATAGAACCTTGACCACTAGAGATTGGCAGCGAGAAGTCGGCAATAGGCCGTGGAGGTAGATTCGTGGAAGTAAAGAGGGAGAGAAGATCGTGGTGTGAGACTGTTTGATCACGAGCTAAGCTTTTCATTTTTAAGAATAATATATTCTAGCCTCATTATTTATAAAATCTATTATGGGCTATTTGGAAAATTAAGATTGACTTATTAAAAAAAGCACGGGTTCATAAATAGGTTGAACCCATTTTGACAAGTCTACTCGCAAGGCCCAAACAGCCGCCACCCCACCATCGCTGGAGAGGGCCGACAATGGTGGGGCGATGGTCGAGTGGGGTCACCGCAACTCGGCCAATGGCTGATGACCCTTGCTGACCCCAGGTAAGGGCCTACAGGCCCTCAACCAAAATATTCGGTGAGGGTTTCAACCCTTCCCCAAATCAGGCAAATGGCTTAGCCATCTCAACGCTACATAGAAGAGAAAGTAATAATAATAAAAAAAAAAAATCGATGTCCCATTAGCCAAATTATATGAAATTAACGAAAGTACTCAATTACATCAATTTGATGATTATTAAAATTTAGTTGCACTTTTGAAAATTTTAAGGCTCAATTACATTTTTTTGACAAATTTGAGGGGTCCTAGTGAACATTTCCCAAAATATTATTTCAACATTTTTAGAAATGTGAAAAAATATTATAAAATGAACATGATTGTCTAATCTCTAAATTCGGGATTTTTAGCTTTTAAATGAAGTTCAAAATTGCAATTCGACAACTGGAAAACTCATTAAGAAAAGAAAAGCACTTAGTTAATTTCCATAAAATTTTCTCCGTACCTTTTGGAAATTTTCTATTTGTCCCCTTTTTTTTGACTCCACGCGTTCTCAACTCGATAGAAATCAGATGGCCAAATGGAAGAGAAACCACTGCCTCAAACGAAAATGCCAGCTCTAATGAGCATAGCTCCACAAACAGAAGTAATAGCCGAAACGGGGGAGGTTGTGATTGTTGATGAGATCAAACTCAACACCGTCGTAGCGGAGAAGGCTAGGGAGGTCATACCCATAGATGATGCTATTGTGGATGAGACAAAATTCGACAGGAGAGTCATTCCCTGTTTCCAAACATAAAGATTCCTCTGTTTGGTCTGGAACAATCAGCTTGAATGGTGATTAATCACTCTTTCTCAGTCACAAAATTTCGAAATGTTTCCACCAGAACGCATGAAAGAAGACTTAGAGTCTAAATTCTTTTGTAGGTTACATCAGCGTGAAAACAACTGCTCTAGATGAAGACTCTGTGGTGGCCATAATGGCAAACCTTATTGAAGAGGTTTAGAACAAGAAATCAAGAACACAGAGATTAATCGACAGATGTGCACGGTTCTACAGGCCAGTTGGGTCAAAACACTACAAATCTTGATCTAATTGTATCCATGTCATAGGAATAATAATGCTGTTATAAAGGATTACGTGTGATTGCCTTTACTTGTTCAATTCAAATTTAATTGGAATTTTCTCTTCAGAAGCAGGGCAACCCTGCTTCTGGTTATGGATTTGGCACCATTATGCACGTGTTTTAACTTCGCTTCCTTGGGATTGATTGGGAGTAGGAGATAGCAAATCTTCAATCTCAACTTGGCTTCTGTCATTTTAGCATCTGCAGCGGTATGAGTTATATCCATCGGTTTCGCCATGATTCTGGTGGCATTACACGTCCATAACCGAGACCACTGGTTTTGTCTGGCATTGATGTTATTAGTAAGTGCATGCCTTCGTGTACTAGTCCTCTCTACTCCTGTTGCCACTCCGTGCCCTCACAAAGGCAGTGAAACCCAGGCTTTTGATCAAAGGGAGTTACTGTTTTGAAACCCTTGCTAAAATCAGGTAACTAGCTTTCGACAAAACTGGCACGATCCTATAGGTGAATTCTTGTTGGAGGACTTCCGGTCCCTCAATGAAGGCATAAGCATCGAGACTTTATTTGTAATGATCCTGGTTTCTAAAAACTAGCTCATAGTAGTCCTGAACTCACGCGATGGATGCAAAGCATCTTTAGGACATCAAGCATTGGGAGCAAGTTGAGCCATCCAATGGCTGCTCTGCTAGTAGGCTATGGGAGGTCATTTTAATAAATGGGCCGAAGCCCTGAGAGCTTTCATATTCCAAAGTCCTAATCAATGTGCCTATACAGAATAATGCGGAACCATGTAGGTGCTTCATCTTCATAAATGCAGCCCCCTTCTTTTGGGGATTCGATTTGGTTCTGGTGATTATCGAATTCCTTTAAGTAAAATTATGCATTTGCTGTTCCGAGCATAGAAGGCCTCTCTGGGGAAGGAAAAACTGTCGGTTATGTGTTATGCAGGGCAAAATCGGTTGGGATTTTCACTCTCTCTGATGCATGCCAAACCGGAGCACAGGTGGCCATCAAGGCACTCAAGTCATTGAAGATTAAAACTGTCATGCTTACAGGAGATAGCCAGGCCACGGTAATGCATGCACAGAATGAGGTGCGACTCTATTTCTCCTTGGTAGAGAATGACAGAGATGATGCCTCCACATTGGCTACTGCCTATCTCCGTAATTGAATGGGTGTTTCCAGTTCTGCACTTGCAATGAAGACGGGGCACGTGATTCTCATGTCCAGTGATGTAAGGAAAATACCGAAAGGGATCATGCTCGCAAGGAGAGCACACAGGAAGGTGGTTGAGAATGTAATTCCGTCGATAGCCACTAAGGTTGCCATCCTAGGATTGGCCTTTCGCCAGCCACATGCTTGTTTGGGCTGCAGTTCCCACCGACACTGGGACATGCCTGGTGGTGATCCTAAAGAGCATGCTCTAGCTAAAATACGGGAAAAAGTGTCATAAATCCTCTGCAGTGCGACAAAGAGAAGGATGCAACGTCCACAAGACGGTCTCATCCCGTAGCCACCATCAGAAGTGGGGACAAAAGTGTACAAGACTGAACAAGGTTGTGGCAAAGTCTGCATTTCGAAATGCCAATGGAGTGTTCCTAAATCAGGTTTTGTGTGGTAAGGTTGTGGCTAAGAAGCAACACACAATCGAGATCGTGGGGCATGTCTTATAGACGTCACCATTGCAGCAGAGGTGTGCCGTTGACTGTTATGCTACCAATTTTATCTTCAAGTGTTAGTTTGTGTGGAAACAGCGAGCTTCCCAACTTGAACGGACAGAGTTGTTGAAGTAAGTAAGGATGCAAATACCGAGCAGCGTGGCCAGATGGGCAATGATCATAACCATGGTTCGCTCCATTCCAATTTGTTCGAGCGCCTCCTCTCACAAGATGCATGCGAATGTTGATTCAGAAGCAAGGGACTTGTGCATTTGGCGATTATAAGAAACAGCAAACAGTGGAACACTATAACATGGAAACCGTGAGATGATTACCAGAGGCGCAATTGTACATTATCACGGGCAAGTGTGACCCTTTGCAAGAGAAGAATGAAGAGCACCGCGGGATGTGCATTGTGGCGGCAAAGATCATGACATTAACCAACACGGAAATCTAGTACGATTTACATGCTTCAATCTAACCATTGGACATAAAAGGCCTGTATGGTAACGTTTCTATTTTTTCCGATTCCTGTTCTTCTGTTCTCCGGAACATAAAAAGAACATAAATCTGTTTGGTAATGCCAACTTATTTTTCTATTCCCCGGAATAAAAAAAGTGGCTGGGAAATAAATTTGGAAAAGAAATAAGAAAAAAATAGCTTCTTGTTCTTAAAAGCAATTTCTAGAAATAAGTTTTTTTTTTTTTTCTTTTCTATTTTTCTTGTGTTCTTCCTTGTTGCGGCCACCACTGAACGCTTGCCAACCGTCAGCCACCTCCTGTCGCCCGCGACTACCGTCGGCAGCCAACTGCTGCCAACTGCTAGCAACGGTTGCCACCACCCGCAGCCCACCGGCCGCCGCCCACGACTCACCGGCCGACCACCACCACCATTCATCAGTAACTTACCATCGCCAACCACCGCACAACCGTTGCCTACCGCCGTATGACTACCGATCATCGCTGCTGAACACCGCCGCAAGACCGCCGCCCACAGCTCACCAGCCACTACCCCTCCCGCGGCCGATGGGCTGTGGGCGGCAATCTTGTGGCGACGGTCGGCGGTCATGCGACGGTCGTGCCACAGCCGTGCAAAGGTCGTGCGGCGGTCGTGCGACGATCATGCGGCAGCGGGAGACAGTTAGCGGTCCGTGAGTAATTAGAAAAAATAAATAAATACATGTAGGTCCGTGACTTTTTTGTAGGAGTTGGGGTGCGCTCTTCTCTCATACCAATCAACATGTGTCATCGACCATGTTGAGATTCCGCCAGGATCCACCATCTAAGAACCATCTGAGAACACATATAGGAAGAAACTTGTCGAGTTAGAGATTAGTCAGATGACATCACAAACTGAAGTTGTAACACAGACGAGGATGCTTACATTGAGAAAGGTTGGAATGTAGTGTTCATCAGCAATGCAGTCTTTACCATCCAAACCTGGCTATAGTTGTAAAGAATATCTTAACATCTTGCCATATCACAAAATGCCCAAGAATCATGGCTCCAACAGTAGATATCATAAAAGTGACTGGAAAAAAACAAACATGATGCGATGAACTAACAAATCAACTATCCAGAGAATTTTTGTCAGCAAATGTCCAGAATGAAAAAATGATGAATGAACAAATCCGAAACAACATTATTTGAAAGCAAAATATCGTAATGGCATACATGCAGGCGATGTTTGCAATAGGGGCATAAACTCTGATCCACAAACCCTATAATAACAAGATGATACGCAATAGGATACAAAGCAACTTTGCATTCACCTGACAATGGTCCCTGAATTTCGAGTAATATAGACTGTCTGCCACAAGAATCAAACCATGCTGCCGCTTCATTGTGAACCACTGCAGAGAACTCAGCAATTAATTGGAAATACGCATCAGAAAAACTCTTGAATTCATAAGCCAACATGCAAAATTTAAAGTATCCAAATTTAAACTTTTTGCAAGATAAACCTGAGCACCTTTCCAGAAATTTATCCTCTTGACTTTAGGTAACATCTGTTCTGCGTATCTGCCATTCCCATATCGACCTGGATCCAAGAAGCTATATTGGAAATAGAAAACAGTTTGAATAAGTAAGAAAATAAGTAAGAAGAGTAATACAATACAAAAAACAATATGTGCTTACCAATCAACATAGTTGATAATTGTGTGCATGAGATAATCGTACACATAGTTAAAAGTATGCAAAGGCACACAGCTGCAACATCACAAGATTAGAAATCAGAACTTTGAAGCAAACTACCTCATTTTTTTTTTTCATTATAACAGATGGGAAAATTTTAATTTTTTTGCCTATTACCTATCAGAGAGTAACACAAAATGTTGGTTATCAGGATCTTCAAGAGCGTTTGCCAATAACCGTCTGTCAGCATCAACCATGGAAATTTTACCCCACACCACCTGCACAGGTAAATATAACATAAATTTCATAAAATTCTTTATATAGATAAAAGTAAACAACCACATGGCGACAAGGGAGTCCAAATCCATATAGAAAAGAACTCAGTTAAAAGACAAAGCATCGATTCATAAGATTGTGCTGACAATGGTACTCGCATTTAGTGTGTTTTAAGAGCATTAACTCCAAAATGCACTAGGCACACAGCCACCAAATTCTTCCCCAATTATCTTTCTTTTGCATAGAACTTAGCAGATTTTGGCTTTCATGAAAAGACTTGAACTCCACAAACAT
Organism: Eucalyptus grandis; assembly: GCF_016545825.1. Taxonomy (NCBI): domain Eukaryota; kingdom Viridiplantae; phylum Streptophyta; class Magnoliopsida; order Myrtales; family Myrtaceae; genus Eucalyptus; species Eucalyptus grandis. The sequence continues at coordinate 38,442,102 of NC_052612.1, forward strand.
AAGTTGCACATATCGAAACAACTTTCTGCATCAACAGAATATTATGCTTCAGCCATAAGCAGAGATAGGGTATGAAGATGAATAGACATATTTTACTGGTTTACTGCAGAGTGCGAACCTCTAAAATGGAAAAATAGTGCACTCAGGTTCAACAAATGATTATCAGAATACGGATATGGACTTTCAAGGACAGACTGATTTTGCAAAGTAAGTTACTGAACCTGGTCACTCCATATGTCTCGGTCAATGAAGTAATGCCTCACATGTATTGGTTTTTCTGCCGATGCATGAACATAAACTGTGAACCTCCCTTCGTGACCCTAACAGCGAAGACAAAGATTCGAGGAAGACAAAATTAAGCAGCAGTAGCATTGCATATGCATCTGCTTAGCTACAATTCTTTCTTCAACTACATCGATATGCTTTACAAAAATTGTGTGCGTTAAGAATAAAATCGGTTAGTAATATCAAACAATGTCCGGCGGCAAGAGTTATCCTCTGTTTCATCAAACTTTTCTAAAAAGTAGAATAATGAGAACAAGAGGAAGTTACTCTTTGATTAAACAAGATAAAAATATCTGGGACAAGCATTAGATGGTCAAGAAACTTAGGCCACGTTTATATTTCTCCCAATTTCTGTTCTTTTGTTCCCCGAAAAAAAGAAAAAAGAAAAAACAGAAATTTGTTTGGTAATACCAACTTATTTTTCAATTACTTGGAATAGAAAAGTGGCTAGGGAATAAATTTGGAATAGTAATAAAAAACAAAAAAAAAAAGTAATTCCGGGAACAATTTCTAGAAATAAGTTTTTTTTTTTTCTATATTTCTTTTGTTCTTCTTCCTTGTTGCGGCCCCGCCAACCGCCTGTCAATCGTCGGCCACCTCCTGCCGCCCGTGGCAACCCTCGGCAACCAACGACGGTTGCCGCTACCTGTAGCCCACCGGCCGATGACCGCTACCGTTCGTCGGCAGCCTGCCGCCACCTACTGCCGCACAACCGCCGCGTGCTGCCGCACAACCGCCGATCGTCGCTGCCAAGCGCCACCCAGAGCTCACCGCTACCGCCCCCTCCTACGGCCAGTGGGCTATGGGTGGCAATCTTGTGGCGGCAATCGGCGGTCGTGCCGTGATCGTGCGGCCGTCGTGCGGCAATCGTGCAACGGTCGTGCTGTGGTCATGCCACGGTCGTGCGACGATCGTGCGACGGTCATGCCGCGGTCGTGCCACGGTCATGTGGCAATCGGCGGCAACGATGAGCGGTCGTGCGGCAATCGTGCCGCATTCGTACGGCGGTTGTGCCGTGCTCGTGCGACGATGGTGCGACGGTACCTTATTTTACTCAAAAATTATTCTCAGAGTAAAAATAGCAAAAAATTATTTCTAAAACGAAATTGTTTCACGAAATAGAAATGTTGCTATGTGCGTCCAAAGCTTCTGAATTTTGGGAAATTGCACAATTCGCTATCATTAAATCAATCCAAGAATCTTAGACTTAAAAGCCCAAAGGCCCGTCCACACGCATATATAGGTTAAATCGAACGCTGTTGCGGGATTCTGTTCATGATCAAGGGCTAAGAGCCTTAAAAAGGAACAAGACCATCTGTTAAGAATGGAAAGAGAGTCTCAGAAAACTCTTCTTCTTGAAAAGTCGCTTCTTTAGGGGCCATTTCCATACCAGGAAGGAGGAGCTAAAAAAATTAAATAACGATTAGCTTGTTTTCAAGACCAACAAACCATATAATAAAATTGACAAAAATAGAAATGAAACTTAACAAGAACGAACTATTAAAAAAAGAACCAGACTCTCGAAGCAAGATTATAGAAAAAAAAAACAAAAACAAAAACAATCTTACTAGATAAAATGTTTGGTCGCAAGTTCCCAACCCTTCTTGCGCGAAGGATTTCTGCTTCAATGGAAGCCCGCAAAGTAGCACGGATCGAATCGACGGTTCCTGAGATGATCTTCTGGACCCCCATCAGCTACATGACGAGGGAGGATATTACTTTGCACTCTTGCGGACAGGTCCATAATGTGAAACACAACAGTCAAGAGACACCTGCGGCTATCTCCTCCGGGCACGGTTGGCTTCTCAAGTAGGATCGCGAAACCCGAAGGCAACATCACCACCGAACCGGGGTTTCCCCCGCTTAGGAGTGAGGCCATCGCTCCAAGGTCGATTGGAGCGTAAACAATATAAGAGCCTGTCGGGTCCGAGTAACTGTTTTGCAAGTAAAGGACAAAGGAAGAGTTCGAACCCGGCTGTGAAGAAAGAAACAGGCAAAGCTATCAAAACAAATGTGGTTATTCTAATGATATGGGAGCTGATAAAACGAGGATGAAGAGACATTCTAGTACTTACCTCCACTTGCATAATAGACACGCGACTCGCTGGGTCTGCTCCTGTGCATATGCATGTGGCTTCCCGAATGACAAGCTCCACCCAGAGCTCACCAGCCACCGCCCCCTCCTACGGCTGGTGGGCTGTGGGTGGCAATCTTGTGATGGCAAATAGGCGGTCATGCCGCGGTCGTGCGGCCGTTGTACGGCAATCGTGCAACCGTCATGCGGCAATCGTGCGATGGTCGTGCCGCGGTCGTGCGGCGATCATGCGACAGTTGTGCCACAGTCATGTCGCGGTCATGCAGCAGTCGGTGGCAAAGATCAGCGGTCGTGCGGCAATCGCGCCGCCATCGTGCGACGGTTGTGCCACGGTCGTGCGGCGATCGTGCAACAGTCGTGCCCAAATCGTGCAACGGTTGTGCCGCAGTCATGCGGCAGCCGGCGGCGAAGATCAACGATCGTGCGGCAATCGTCCCGCGGTCATGCCACGGTCATGCAGCAGTCAGCAACCGGTGAGTAATTAGAAAAAGAATATATAAAAATTTATAAAAATGTATTAAACACATTTCTATTCTTTTTCTATTCCAAAAATAAAAATTTTATATAATTACCAAATATCTTATTTTACTCAAAAATTATTCTAGGAGTAAAAATAGCAAAAAATTATTTCTAAAAAGAAATTGTTTCACGAAATAGAAATGTTGCTATGTGCGTCCAAAGCTTCTGAATTTTGGGAAATTGCACAATTCGCTATCATTAAATCAATCCAAGAATCTTAGACTTAAAAGCCCAAAGGCTCGTCCACACGCATATATAGGTTAAATCGGATGGTGTTGCGGGATTCTGTTCATGATCAAGGGCTAAGAGCCTTAAAAAGGAACAAGACCATCTGTTAAGAATGGGAAGAGAGTCTCAGAAAACTCTTCTTCTTGAAAAGTCGCTTCTTTAGGGGACATTTCCATACCGGGAAGGAGGAGCTAAAAAAAAAAGTAAATAACGATTAGCTTGTTTTCAAGACCAACAAACCATATAATAAAATTGACAAAAATAGAAATGAAACTTAACAAGAACGAACTATTAAAAAAAGAACCGGACTCTCGAAGCAAGATTACAGAAAAAAAAAAACAAAAACAAAAACAATCTTACTGGATAAAATGTTTGGTCGCAGGTTCGAAACCCTTCTTGCGCGAAGGATTTCTGCTTCAATGGAAGCCCGCAAAGTAGCACGGATCGAATCGACGGTTCCTAAGATGATCTTCTGGACCCCATCAGCTACATGACGAGGGAGGATATTACTTTGCACTCTTGCTGACACGTCCATAATTTGAAATGCAACAGTCAAGAGACTCCTATGGCTCTCTCCTCCAGGCACGGTTGGCTTCTCAGGTAGGATCGCGAAACCCGAAGGCAACATCACCACCGAACCGAGGTTTCCCCCACTTAGGAGTGAGGCCATCGCTCCAAGGTCGATTGCAGCGTAAACAATATAAGAGCCTGTCGGGTTTGAGTAACTGTTTTGCAAGTAAAGGACATAGGAAGAGTTCGGACTCGGCTGTGAAGAAAGAAACAGGCAAACCTATCAAAACAAATGCGGTTATTCTAATGATATGGGAGCTGATAAAACGAGGATGAAGAGACATTCTAGTACTTACCTCCACTTGCATAATGGAGACGCGAGTCGCTGGGTCTGCTCCTGTGCATATGCATGTGGCTTCCCGAATGAGAAGCTCCACCCAGAGCTCACCGGCCACCGCCCCCTCCTACGACCGGTGCGCTGGGGGTGGCAATCTTGAGATGGCAAATAGGGGGTCGTGCCGCGGTCGTGCGGCCGTTGTGCGGCAATCGTGCAACCGTCATGCGGCAATCGAGCGACGGTCGTGCCGCGGTCATGCCACTGTCGTGCGGCGATCATGCGACAGTTGTGCCACAGTCATGTCGCGGTCATGCAGTAGTCGGTGGCGAAGATCAGTGCTCGTGCGGCAATCGTGCCGCCGTCATGCGGCGGTTGTGCCGCGGTCGTGCGGCGATCGTGCGACAGTCGTGCCCAAATCGTGCCACGGTCGTGCCGCAGTCATGCGGCAGTCGGCGGCGAAGATCAACGATCGTCCGGCAATCGTGCCGGGGTCATGCCATGGTCATGCAGCAGTCAGCGATCGGTGAGCAATTAGAAAAAGAATATATAAAAATTTATAAAAATTTATTAAACGCATTTCTATTCTTTTTCTGTTCCAAAAATAAAAATTGTATATAATTACCAAATATCTTATTTTACTCAAAAATTATTCTGGAAGTAAAAATAGCAAAAAATTATTTCTAAAAAGAAATTGTTTCACGAAATAGAAATGTTGCTATGTGCGTCCAAAGCTTCTGAATTTTGGGAAATTGCACAATTCGCTATCATTAAATCAATCCAAGAATCTTAGACTTAAAAGCCCAAAGGCCCGTCCACACGCATATATAGGTTAAATCGGACGCTGTTGCGGGATTCTGTGCATGATCAAGGGCTAAGAGCCTTAAAAAGGAACAAGACCATCTGTTAAGAATGGAAAGAGAGTCTCAGAAAACTCTTCTTCTTGAAAAATCGCTTCTTTAGGGGCCATTTCCATACCGGGAAGGAGGAGTTAAAAAAATTAAATAACGATTAGCTTGTTTTCAAGACCAACAAACCATATAATAAAATTGACAAAAATAGAAATGAAACTTAACAGGAACGAACTATTAAAAAAAGAACCGGACCCTCGAAGCAAGATCAAAGAAAAAAAAAAAAAACAAAAACAAAAACAAAAACAATTTTACTGGATAAAATGTTTGGTCGCAGGTTCGAAACCCTTCTTGTGCGAAGGATTTCTGCTTCAATGGAAGCCCGCAAAGTAGCACGGATCGAATCGACGGTTGCTGAGATGATCTTCTGGACCCCATCAGCTACATGACGAGGGAGGATATTACTTTGCACTCTTGCGGACACGTCCATAATTTGAAATGCAGCAGTCAAGAGACTCCTACGGCTATCTCCTCCGGGCACGGTTGGCTTCTCAGGTAGGATCGCGAAACCCAAAGGCAACATCACCATCGAACCGAGGTTTCCCCCACCTAGGAGTGAGGCCATCGCTCCAAGGTCGATTGGAGCGTAAACAATATAAGAGCCTGTCGAGTCTGAGTAACTGTTTTGCAAGTAAAGGACATAGGAAGAGTTCGGACTTGGCTGTGAAGAAAGAAACAGGCAAAGCTATCAAAACAAATGCGGTTATTCTAATGATATGGGATCTGATAAAACGAGGATGAAGAGAGATTCTAGTACTTACCTCCATTTGCATAATGGACACGCGAGTCGCTGGGTCTGCTCCTGTGCATATGCATGTGGCTTCCTGAATGACAAGCTCCACCCAGAGCGCACCGGCCACCGCCCCCTCCTACGGCTAGTGGGCTGGGGGTGGCAATCTTGAGATGGCAAATAGGCGGTCGTGCCGCGGTCGTGCGGCCGTTGTGCGGCACTCGTACAACCGTCATGCGGCAATCGTGCGACGGTCGTGTCGCGGTCGTGCCACGGTCGTGCGGCGATCATTCGACAGTTGTGCCACAGTCTTGTCGCGGTCATGCAGTAGTCGGTGGTGAAGATCAGCGCTCGTGCGGCAATCGTGCCGCCGTCATGCGGCGGTTGTACCGCGGTCGTGCAGGGATCGTGCGACAGTCGTGCCCAAATCGTGTAACGGTCGTGTCGCAGTCATGCGGCAATCGGCGGCGAAGATCAACGATCGTGCGGCAATCGTCCCGCGGTCATGCCTTGGTCATGCAGCAGTCAGCGATTGAGAGTAATTAGAAAAAGAATATATAAAAATTTATAAAAATTTATTAAACGCATTTCTATTCTTTTTCTGTTCCAAAAATAAAAATTGTATATAACTACCAAATATCTTATTTTACTCAAAAAATATTCAGTGAGTAAAAATAGCACAAAATTATTTCTAAAAAGAAATTGTTTCACGAAATAGAAATGTTGCTATGTGCGTGCAAAGCTTCTGAATTTTGCGAAATTGCACAATTCGCTATCATTAAATCAATCCAAGAATCTTAGACTTAAAAGCCCAAAGGCCCGTCCGCACGCATATATAGGTTAAATCGAACGGTGTTGCGGGATTCTGTGCATGATCAAGGGCTAAGAGCCTTAAAAAGGAACAAGACCATCTGTTAAGAATGGAAAGAGAGTCTCAGAAAACTCTTCTTCTTGAAAAATCGCTTCTTTAGGGGCCATTTCCATACCAGGAAGGAGGAGCTAAAAAAATTAAATAACGATTAGCTTGTTTTCAAGACCAACAAACCATATAATATAATTGACAAAAATAGAAATGAAACTTAACAGGAACGAACTATTAAAAAAAGAACCGGACTCTCGAAGCAAGATTACAGAAAAAAAAAAACAAAACAAAACAAAAACAAGCTTACCGGATAAAATGTTTGGTCGCAGGTTCCAAACCCTTCTTGCGCGAAGGATTTCTGCTTCAATGGAAGCCCGCAAAGTAGCACGGATCGAATCGACGGTTCCTAAGATGATCTTCTGGACCCCATCAGCTACATGACGAGGGAGGATATTACTTTGCACTCTTGCAGACACTTCCATAATTTGAAATGCAACAGTCAAGAGACTCCTACGGCTATCTCCTCCAGGCACGGTTGGCTTCTCAGGTAGGATCGCGAAACCCGAAGGCAACATCACCACCGAACCGAGGTTTCCCCCACTTAGGAGTGAGGCCATCGCTCCAAGGTCGATTGCAGCGTAAACAATATAAGAGCCTGTCGGGTCTGAGTAACTGTTTTGCAACTAAAGTACAGAGGAAGAGTTCCGACCCGGCTGTGAAGAAAGAAACAGGCAAAGCTATCAAAACAAATGTGGTTATTCTAATGATATGGGAGCTGATAAAACAAGGATGAAGAGAGATTCTAGTACTTACCTCCACTTGCATAATAGACACGCGACTCGTTGGGTCTGCTCCTGTGCATATGCATGTGGCTTCCCGAATGACAAGCTCCACCCAGAGCTCGCCGGCCACCGCCCCCTCCTACGGCTGGTGGGCGGTGGGTGGTAATCTTGTGATGGCAAATAGGCGGTCGTGCCGCGGTCGTGCGGCCATTGTGCGGCAATCGTGCAACCGTCGTGCTGCGGTCGTGCCACGGTCGTGCGGCGATCATGCGACAGTTGTGCCACAGTCATGTCGCGCTCATCCAGCAGTCGGTGGCGAAGATCAGTGGTCGTGCAGCAATCGTGCCGCCGTCGTGCGGCGGTTGTGCCGCGGTCGTGCAGCGATCGTACGACAATCGTGCACCAATCGTGCAACGGTCGTGCCGCAGTCATGCGGCATTCGGCGGCGAAGATCAACGATCGTGCAGCAATCCTTCCGCGGTCATGCAACGGTCATGCAGCAGTCACCGATCGGTGAGTAATTAGAAAATGAATATATAAAAATTTTAAAAATTTATTAAACGCATTTCTATTCTTTTTCTATTCCAAAAATAAAAATTTTATATAATTACCAAATATCTTATTTTACTCAAAAATTATTCTAGGAGTAAAAATGGCAAAAAATTATTTCTAAAAAAAATTGTTTCACGAAATAGAAATGTTGCTATGTGCGTCCAAAGCTTCTGAATTTTGGGAAATTGCACAATTCGCTATCATTAAATCAATCCAAGAATCTTAGACTTAAAAGCCCAAAGGCCCGTCCACACGCATATATAGGTTAAATCGGACGCTGTTGCGGGATTCTATGCATGATCAAGGACTAAGAGCCTTAAAAAGTAACAAGACCATATGTTAAGAATGGAAAGAGAGTCTCAGAAAACTCTTCTTCTTGAAAAATCGCTTCTTTAGGGGCCATTTCCATACCGGGAAGGAGGAGCTAAAAAATTAAATAACGATTAGCTTGTTTTCAAGACCAACAAACCATATAATAAAATTGACAAAAATAGAAATGAAACTTAACAAGAACGAACTATTAAAAAAAGAACCGGACTCTCGAACCAACATTAAAGAAAAAAAAACAAAAACAAAAACAATCTGACTGGATGAAATGTTTGGTCGCAGGTTCCGAACCCTTCTTGCGCGATGGATTTCTGCTTCAATGGAAGCCCGCAAAGTAGCACGGATCGAATCGACGGTTCCTGAGATGATCTTCTGGACCCCATCAGCTACATGACGAGGGAGGTTATTACTTTGCACTCTTGCGGACACGTCCATAATTTGAAACGCAACAGTCAAGAGACTCCTGCGGCTATCTCCTCCGGGCACGGTTGGCTTCTCAGGTAGGATTGCGAAACCCGAAGGCAAGATCACCACCGAACTGGGGTTTCCCCCGCTTAGGAGTGAGGCCACCGCTCCAAGGTCGATTGGGTGTAAACAATATAAGAGCCTGTCAGGTCTGAGTAACTATTTTGCAAGTAAAGGACAGAGGAAGAGTTCGAACCCGGCTATGAAGAAAGAAACAGGCAAAGCTATCAAAACAAATGTGGTTATTCTAATGATATGGGAGCTGATAAAACGAGGATGAAGAGAGATTCTAGTACTTACTTCCAGTTGCATAATAGACACGTGACTCGCTGGGTCTGCTCCTGTGCATATGCAAGTGGCTTCCCGAATGAGAAGCTCCACCCAGAGCTCACCGGCCACCGCCCCCTCCTACGGCTGGTGGGCTGTGGGTGGTAATCTTGTGATGGCAAATAGGTGATCGTGCCGCGGTCGTGCGGCCATTGTGCGGCAGTCGTGCAACCGTCATGCGGCAATCGTGCGACGGTCGTGCCGCGGTCGTGCCACGGTCGTGCGGCGATCATGCGACATTTGTGCCACAGTCATGTCGCGCTCATGCAGCAGTCGGTGGTGAAGATCAGCGGTCGTGCGGCAATCGTGCCGCCGTCGTGCGGCGGTTGTGCCGCGGTCGTGCGGCGATCGTTCGACAGTCGTGCCCCAATCGTGCAACGGTCGTGCCGCAGTCATGCGACAGATAAACGATCGTGCAGCAATCCTGCCGCGGTCATGCCACGGTCATGCAGCAGTCAGCGATCGGTGAGTAATTAGGAAAAGAATATATATAAAAAATTTAAAAATTTATTAAACGCATTTCTATTCTTTTTCTAATCCAAAAATAAAAATTTTATATAATTACCAAATATCTTATTTTACTCAAAAATTGTTCGGGAGTAAAAATAGCAAAAAATTATTTCTAAAAAAAATTGTTTCACGAAATAGAAATGTTGCTATGTGCGTCCAAAGCTTCTGAATTTTGGGAAATTGCACAATTCGCCATCATTAAATCAATCCAAGAATCTTAGACTTAAAAGCCCAAAGGACCGTCCACACGCATATATAGGTTAAATCGGATGGTGTTGCGGGATTCTGTGCATGATCAAGGGCTAAGAGCCTTAAAAATGAACAAGACCATCTCTTAAGAACGGAAAGAGAGTCTCGTAAAACTCTTCTTCTTGAAAAATCGCTTCTTTAGGGGCCATTTCCATACCGGGAAGGAGGAGCTAAAAAAATTAAATGACGATTAGCTTGTTTTCAAGACCAACAAACCATATAATAAAATTGACAAAAATAGAAATGAAACTTAACAAGAACGAACTATTAAAAAAAGAACCGGACTCTCGAAGCAAGATCAAAGAAAAAAAACAAAAACAAAAACAATCTTACTGGATAAAATGTTTGGTCGCAGGTTCCAAACACTTCTTGCGCGAAGGATTTCTGCTTCAATGGAAGCCCGCAAAGTAGCACGGATGGATCGACGGTTGCTGAGATGATCTTCTGGACCCCATCAGCTACATGACGAGGGAGGATATTACTTTGCACTCTTGCGGACACATCCATAATTTGAAATGCAACAGTCAAGAGACTCTTACGGCTATCTCCTCCAGGCACGGTTGGCTTCTCAGGTAGGATCGCGAAACCCGAAGGCAACATCACCACCGAACCGGGGTTTCCCCTGCTTAGGAGTCAGGCCATCGCTCCCAGGTCGATTGGAGCGTAAACAATATAAGAGCCTGTCGAGTCTGAGTAACAGTTTTGCAAGTAAAGGACATAGGAAGAGTTCGGACTCGGCTGTGAAGAAAGAAACAGGCAAACCTATCCAAACAAATGCGGTCATTCTAATGATATGGGATCTGATAAAAAGAGGATGAAGAGAGATTTTAGTACTTACCTCCACTTGCATAAAAGACACGCGACTCGCTGGGACAAGCTCCACCCAGAGCTCACCGGCCACCGCCCCCTCCTACGGTTGGTGGGCTGTGGGTGGTAATCTTGTTATGGCAAATAGGCGGTCGTGCCGCGGTCGTGCGGCCATTGTGCGGCAATCGTGCAACCGTCATGCGGCAATCGTGCGACGGTCGTGCTGCGGTCGTGCCACGGTCGTGCGGCGATCATGCGACAGTTGTGCCACAATCATGTCGCGGTCATGCAGCAGTCGGTGGCGAAGATCAGTGGTCGTGCGGCAATCGTGCCGCCGTCGTGCGGCGGTTGTGCTGCGGTCGTGCGGCGATCGTACGATAGTCGTGCCCCAATCGTGCAACAGTCGTGCCGCAGTCATGCGGCAGTCGGCGGCGAAGATCAACTATCGTGCGGCAATCCTGCTGCGGTCATGCCACGGTCATGCAGCAATCAGCGATCGGTGAGTAATTAGAAAATGAATATATAAAAAATTTTAAAAATTTATTAAACGCATTTCTATTCTTTTTCTATTCCAAAAATAAAAATTTTATATAATTACCAAATATCTTATTTTACTCAAAAATTATTCCGGGAGTAAAAATAGCAAAAAATTATTTCTAAAAAAAAATTGTTTCACGAAATAGAAATGTTGCTATGTGCGTCCAAACCTTCTGAATTTTGGGAAATTGCACAATTCGCCATCATTAAATCAATCCAAGAATCTTAGACTTAGAAGCCCATAGGCCCGTCCACACGCATATAAAGGTTAATTCGGACGGTGTTGCGGGATTCTGTACATGATCAAGGGCCAAGAGCCTTAAAAATGAACAAGACCATCTGTTAAGAATGGAAAGAGAGTCTCAGAAAACTCTTCTTCTTGAAAAATCGCTTCTTTAGGGGCCATTTCCATACTAGGAAGGAGGAGCTAAAAAATTAAATAACGATTAGCTTGTGTTCAAGACCAACAAACCATATAATAAAATTGACAAAAATAGAAATGAAACTTAACAAGAACGAACTATTAAAGAAAGAACCGGAGTCTCGAAGCAAGATTAAAGAAAAAAAAAACAAAAACAAAAACAATCTTACTGGATAAAATGTTTGGTCGCAAGTTCCAAACCCTTCTTGCGTGAAGGATTTCTGCTTCAATGGAAGCCCGCAAAGTAGCACGGATCGAATCGACGGTTGCTGAGATGATCTTCTGGACCCCATCAGCTACATGAGGAGGGAGGATATTACTTTGCACTCTTGCGGACACGTCCATAATTTGAAATGCAACAGTCAAGAGACTCCTATGGCTATCTCCTCCGGGCACGGTTGGCTTCTCAGGTAGGATCGCGAAACCCGAAGGCAACATCACCACCGCACCGAGGTTTCCCCCGCTTAGGAGTAAGGCCATCGGTTCAAGGTCGATTGGAGCATAAACAATATAAGAGCCTGTCGAGTCTGAGTAACTGTTTTACAAGTAAAGGACATTAGGAAGAGTTTGGACTCGGCTGTGAAGAAAGAAACAGGCAAACCTATCAAAACAAATGCGGTTATTCTAATGATATGGGATCTCATAAAACGAGGATGAAGAGAGATTCTACTACTTACCTCCACTTCCATAATGGACACGCGAGTGGCTGGGTCTGCTCCTGTGCATATGCATGTGGCTTCCCGAATGACAAGCTCCACCCAGAGCTCACCGGCCACCGCCCCCTCCTACGGCTAGTGGCCTGGGGGTGGCAATCTTGAGATGGCAAATAGGCGGTCGTGCCGCGGTCGTGCGACCGTTGTGTGGCAATCGTGCAACCGTCATGCGGCAACCGTGTGATGGTCGTGCCGCGATCGTGCCACGGTCGTGCGGCGATCATGCGACAGTTGTGCCACAGTCTTGTCGCGGTCATGCAGCAGTCGGTGGCGAAGATCAGCGGTCATGCGGCAATCATGCCGCCGTCATGCGGCGGTTGTGCCGCTAGTCGTCCGGCGATCGTGCGACAATCATGCCCAAATCGTGCAACGGTCGTGCCGCAGTCATGCGGCACTCGGCGGCAAAGATCAACGATCGTGCGGCAATCGTGCGCGGTCATGCCATGGTCATGCAGCAGTTAGCGATCGGTGAGTAATTAGAAAAAGAATATATAAAAATTTATAAAAATTTGTTAAACGCATTTCTATTCTTTTTCTGTTTCAAAAATAAAAATTGTATATAATTACCAAATATCTTATTTTACTCAAAAATTATTCTGGGAGTAAAAAATAGCAAAAAATTATTTCTAGAAAGAAATTGTTTCACGAAATAGAAATGTTGCTATGTGCGTCCAAAGCTTCTGAATTTTGGGAAATTGCACAATTCGCTATCATTAAATAATTCCAAGAATCTTAGACTTAAAAGCCCAAAGGCCGGTCCACACGCATATATAGGTTAAATCGGACGCTGTTGCGGGATTCTGTGCATGATCAAGGGCTAAGAGCCTTAAAAAGGAACAAGACCATCTGTTAAGAATGGAAAGAGAGTCTCGGAAAGCTCTTCTTCTTGAAAAATCGCTTCTTTAGGGGCCATTTCCATACCAGGAAGGAGGAGCTAAAAAAATTAAATAACGATTAGCTTGTTTTCAAGACCAACAAACCATATAATAAAATTGACAAAAATAGAAATGAAACTTAACAAGAACGAACTATTAAAAAAAGAACCGGACTCTCGAACCAAGATTAAAGAAAAAAAAACAAAAACAATCTTACTGGATAAAATGTTTGGTCGCAGGTTCCAAACCCTTCTTGCGCGAAGGATTTCTGCTTCAATGGAAGCCCGCAAAGTAGCATGGATCAAATCGACGGTTGCTGAGATGATCTTCTGGACCCCATCAGCTACATGACGAGGGAGGATATTACTTGGCACTCTTGCGGACACGTCCATAATTTGAAATGCAACAGTCAAGAGACTCCTACGGCTATCTCCTCCAGGCACGGTTGGCTTCTCAGGTAGGATCGTGAAACCCGAAGGCAACATCACCACCGAACCGAGGTTTCCCCCACTTAGGAGTGAGGCCATCGCTCCAAGGTCGATTGGAGCGTAAACAATATAAGAGCCTGTCGGGTCTGAGTAACTGTTTTGCAGGTAAAGGACATAGGAAGAGTTCGGACTCGGCTGTGAAGAAAGAAACAGGCAAACCTATCAAAACAAATGCGGTTATTCTAATGATATGGGATCTGATAAAACGAGGATGAAGAGAGATTCTAGTACTTACCTCCACTTGCATAATGGAGACGCGAGTCGCTGGGTCTGCTCCTGTGCATATGCATGTGGCTTCTCGAATGACAAGCTCCACCCAGAGCTCACCGGCCACCGCCCCCTCCTACGGCCGGTGCGCTGGGGGTGGCAATCTTGAGATGGCAAATAGGCGGTCGTGCCGCGGTCTTGCGGCCGTTGTGCGGCAATCGTGCAACCGTCATGCGGCAATCGTGCGACGGTCGTGCCGCGGTCATGCCACTGTCGTGCGACGATCATGCGACAGTTGTGCCACAGTCATGTCGCGGACATGCAGTAGTCGGTGGCGAAGATCAGCGCTCGTGCGGCAATCGTGCCGCCATCATGCGGCGGTTGTGCCGCGGTCGTGCGGCGATCGTGCGACAATCGTGCCCAAATCGTGCCACGGTCGTGCCGCAATCATGCGGCAATCGGCGGCGAAGATCAACGATCGTGCGGCAATCGTGCCGGGGTCATGCCATGGTCATGCAGCAGTCAGCGATCGGTGAGTAATTAGAAAAAGAATATATAAAAATTTATTAAACGCATTTCTATTCTTTTTTTTCTGTTCCAAAAATAAAAATTTTATATAATTACCAAATATCTTATTTTACTCAAACATTATTCTGGGAGTAAAAATAGCAAAAAATTATTTCTAAAAAGAAATTGTTTCACGAAATAGAAATCTTGCTATGTGCGTCCAAAGCTTCTAAATTTTGGGAAATTGCACAATTCGCTATCATTAAATCAAGCCAAGAATCTTAGACTTAAAAGCCCAAAGGCCCGTCGACACGCATATATAGGTTAAATCGGACGCTGTTGCGGGATTCTGTGCATGATCAAGGGCTAAGAGCCTTAAAAAGGAACAAGACCATCTGTTAAGAATGGAAAGAGAGTCTCAGAAAACTCTTCTTCTTGAAAAATCGCTTATTTAGGGCCCATTTCCATACCAGGAAGGAGGAGCTAAAAAAATTAAATAACGATTAGCTTGTTTTCAAGACCAACAAACCATATAATAAAATTGACAAAAATAGAAATGAAACTGAACAAGAACGAACTATTAAAAAAAGAACCGAACTCTCGAACCATCATTAAAGAAAAAAAAACAAAAACAAAAACAATCTTACTGGATAAAATATTTGGTCACAGGTTCCAAACCCTTCTTGCGCGAAGGATTTCTGCTTCAATGGAAGCCCGCAAAGTAGCACGGATCGAATCGACGGTTCCTGAGATGATCTTCTAGACAACATCGATACATGACGAGGAAGGATATTACTTTCCACTCTTGTGGACACGTCCATAATTTGAAACGCAACAGTCAAGAGACTCCTGCGGCTATCTCCTCCGGGCACGGTTGGCTTCTCAGGTAGGATCGCGAAACCCGAAGGCAACATCACCACCGAACCGGGGTTTCCCCCGCTTAGGAGTGAGGCCACCGCTCCAAGGTCGATTGGAGCGTAAACAATATAAGAGCCAGTCGGGTCTGAGTAACTGTTTTGCAAGTAAAGGACAGAGGAAGAGTTCGGACCCGGCTGTGAAGAAAGAAACGGGCAAAGCTATCAAAACAAATGTGGTTATTCTATTTATATGGGATCTGATAAAACGAGGATGAAGAGAGATTCTAGTACTTACATCCACTTGCATAATAGACACGCGACTCGCTGGGTCTGCTCCTGTGCATATGCATGTGGCTTCCCGAATGACAAGCTCCACCCAGAGCTCACCGGCCACCGCCCCCTCCTACGGCTGGTGGGCTGTGGGTGGTAATCTTGTGATGGCAAATAGGCGGTCGTGCCGCGGTCGTGCGGCCATTGTGCGGCAATCGTGCAACCGTCATGCGGCAATCGTGCGACGGTCGTGCTGCGGTCGTGCCACGATCGTGTGGCGATCATGCGACAGTTGTGCCACAGTCATGTCGCGGTCATGCAGCAGTCGGTGGCGAAGATCAGCGGTCGTGCGGCAATCGTGCCGCCGTCGTGCGGCGATTTTGCCGCGCTCGGGCGGCGATCGTACGACAGTCGTGCCCCAATCGTGCAACGGTCGTGCCGCAGTCATGCGGTAGTCGGCGACAAAGATCAACGATCGTGCGGCAATCCTGCCGCGGTCATGCCACGGTCATGCAGTAGTCAGCGATCGGTGAGTAATTAGAAAAAGAATATATAAAAAATTTTAAAAATTTATTAAACGCATTTCTATTTTTTTTCTATTCCAAAAATAAAAATTTTATATAATTACCAAATATCTTATTTTACTCAAAAATTATTCCAGGAGTAAAATAGCAAAAATTATTTCTAAAAAAAAATTGTTTCACGAAATAGAAATGTTGCTATGTGCGTCCAAAGCTTCTGAATTTTGGGATATTGCACAATTCGCTATCATTAAATAATTCCAAGAATCTTAGACTTAAAAGCCCAAAGGCCCGTCCACACGCATGTATAGGTTAAATCGGACGGTATTGCGGGATTTTGTGCATGATCGAGGGCTAAGAGCCTTAAAAAGGAACAAGACCATCTGTTAAGAACGGAAAGAGAGTCTCAGAAAACTCTTCTTCTTGAAAAATCGCATCTTTAGGGGCCATTTCCATACCGGGAAGGAGGAGCTAAAAAAATTAAATAACGATTAGCTTGTTTTCAAGACCAACAAACCATATAATAAAATTGACAAAAATAGAAATAAAACTTAACAAGAACGAACTATTAAAAAAAGAACCGGACTCTCGAAGCAAGATCAAAGAAAAAAAAAACAAAAACAAAAACAATCTTACAGGATAAAATGTTTGGTGGCAGGTGCCAAACCCTTCTTGCGCGAAGGATTTCTGCTTCAATGGAAGCCCGCAAAGTAGCACGGATCGAATCGACGGTTCCTGAGATGATCTTCTGGACCCCATCAGCTACATGACGAGGAAGGATATTACTTTCCACTCTTGTGGACACGTCCATAATTTGAAACGTAACAGTCAAGAGACTCCTGCGGCTATCTCCTCCGGGCACGGTTGGCTTCTCAGGTAGGATCGCGAAACCGGAAGGCAACATCACCACCGAACCGGGGTTTCCCCCGCTTAGGAGTGAGGCCACCGCTCCAAGGTCGATTGGAGCGTAAACAATATAAGAGCCTGTCGGGTCTGAGTAACTGTTTTGCAAGTAAAGGACAGAGGAAGAGTTCGGACCCGGCTGTGAAGAAAGAAACAGGCAAAGCTATCAAAACAAATGTGGTTATTCTAATTATATGGGATCTGATAAAACGAGGATGAAGAGACATTCTAGTACTTACCTCCACTTGCATAATGGACACGCGAGTCGCTGGGTCTGCTTTTGTGCATATTCATGTGGCTTCCCGAATGACAAGCTCCACCCAGAGCGCACCGGCCACCGCCCCCTCCTACGGCTAGTGGGCTAGGGGTGGCAATCTTGAGATGGCAAATAGGCGGTCGTGCGGCCATTGTGCGGCAATCGTGCAACCGTCATGCGGCAATCGTGCGACGGTCGTGCTGCGGTCGTGCCACAGTCGTGCGGCGATCATGCGACAGTTGTGCCACAGTCATGTCGCGGTCATGCAGCAGTCGATGGCGAAGATCAGCGGTCGTGCGGCAATCGTGCCGCCGTCCTGCGGCGGTTGTGCCACGGTCGTGCGGCGATCGTGCAACAGTCGTGCCCAAATCGTGCAACGGTCGTACCGCAGTCATGCGGCAGCAGGCGACGAAGATCAACGACCATGCGGCAATCGTGCCGCGGTCATGCCATGGTCATGCAGCAGTCAGCGATCGGTGACTAATTAGAAAAAGAATATAAAAAAATTTATAAAAATTTATTAAACGCATCTATATTCTTTTTTTCTATTCCAAAAATAAAAATTGTATATAATTACCAAATATCTTATTTTACTCAAAAATTATTCCAAGAGTAAAAATAGCAAAAAATTATTTCTAAAAAGAAATTGTTTCACGAAATAGAAATCTTGCTATGTGCGTCCAAAGCTTCTAAATTTTGGGAAATTGCACAATTCGCTATCATTAAATCAATCCAAGAATCTTAGACTTAAAAGCCCAAAGGCCCGTCCACACGCATATATAGGTTAAATCGGACGCCTGTTGTGGGATTCTCGTGCATGATCAAGGGCTAAGAGCCTTAAAAAGGAACAAGACCATCTGTTAAGAATGGAAAGAGAGTCTCGAGAAAACTCTTCTTCTTGAAAATCGCTTCTTTAGGGGCCATTTCCATACCGGGGAAGGAGGAGCTAAAAAAATTAAATAACGATTAGCTTGTTTTCAAGACCAACAAACCATATAATAAAATTGACAAAAATAGAAATGAAACTTAACAAGAACGAACTATTAAAAAAAGAACCGGACTCTCGAACCATCATTAAAGAAAAAAAAAAACAAAAACAAAAACAAGCTTACTGGATAAAATGTTTGGTCGCAGGTTCCCAACCCTTCTTGCGCGAAGGATTTCTGCTTCAATGGAAGCCCGCAAAGTAGCACGGATCGAATCGACGGTTCCTGAGATGATCTTCTCGACAACATCAGCTACATGACGAGGAAGGATATTACTTTGCACTCTTGCGGAAACGTCCATAATTTGAAACGCAACAGTCAAGAGACTCCTGCGGCTATCTCCTCCGGGCACGGTTGGCTTCTCAGGTAGGATCGCGAAACCCGAAGGCAACATCACCACCGAACCGGGGTTTCCCTCGCTTAGGAGTGAGGCCACCGCTCCAAGGTCGATTGGAGCGTAAACAATATAAGAGCCAGTCGGGTCTGAGTAAATCATTTTGCAAGTAAAGGACAGAGGAAGAGTTCGGACCCGGCTGTGAAGAAAGAAACAGGCAAAGCTATCAAAACAAATGTGGTTATTCTAATGATATGGGATCTGATAAAACGAGGATGAAGAGAGATTCTAGTACTTACATCCACTTGCATAATAGACACGCGACTCGCTGGGTCTGCCTGTGCATATGCATGTGGCTTCCCGAATGACAAGCTCCACCCGAGCTCACCGGCCACCGCCCCTCCTATGGCTGGTGGGGTGGGTGGTAATCTTGTGATGGCAAATAGGCGGTCATGCCGCGGTCGTGCGGCCGTTGTACGGCAATCGTGCAACCGTCATGCGGCAATCGTGCGATGGTCGTGCCGCGGTCGTGCCACGGTCGTGCGGCGATCATGCAACAGTTGTGCCACAGTCATGTCGTGGCCATGCAGTAGTTGGTGGCGAAGATCAGCGGTCGTGCGGCATTCGTGCCGCCGTCCTGCGGCGGTTGTGCCGCGGTCGTGTGGCGATCGTGCGACAGTCGTGCCCAAATCGTGCAACGGTCGTGCCGCAGTCATGCGGCAGCAGGCGGCGAAGATCAACGATCGTGCGGCAATCGTGCCGCGGTCATGCCATGGTCATGCAGCAGTCAGCAATCGGTGAGTAATTAGAAAAAGAATATAAAAAAATTTATAAAAATTTATTAAACGCATTTCTATTCCTTTTCTATTCCAAAAATGAAAATTTTATATAATTACCAAATATCTTATTTTACTCAAAAATTATTCCAGGAGTAAAAATAGCAAAAAATTATTTCTAAAAAAAATTGTTTCACGAAATAGAAATGTTGCTATGTGCGTCCAAAGCTTCTGAATTTTGGGAAATTGCACAATTCGCTATCATTAAATCAATCCAAGAATCTTAGACTTAAAATCCCAAAGGCCCGTCCACACGCATATATAGGTTAAATCGAACGCTGTTGCGGGATTCTGTGCATGATCAAGGGCTAAGAGCCTTAAAAAGGAACAAGACCATCTGTTAAGAATGGAAAGAGAGTCTCGGAAAGCTCTTCTTCTTGAAAAATCGCTTCTTTAGGGGCCATTTCCATACCAGGAAGGAGGAGCTAAAAAAATTAAATAACGATTAACTTGTTTTCAAGACCAACAAACCATATAATAAAATTGACAAAAATAGAAATGAAACTTAACAAGAACGAAGTATTAAAAAAAGAACCGGACTCTCGAAGCAAGATTAAAGAAAAAAAAAAACAAAAACAATCTTACTGGATAAAATGTTTGGTCGCAGGTTCCAAACCCTTCTTGCGCGAAGGATGGAAAGAGAGTCTCAGAAAACTCTTCTTCTTGAAAAATCGCTTCTTTAGGGGCCATTTCCATACCAGGAAGGAGTAGCTAAAAAAATTAAATAACGATTAGCTTGTTTTCAAGACCAACAAACCATATCATAAAATTGACAAAAATAGAAATGAAACTTAACAAGAACGAACTATTAAAAAAAGAACCGGACTCTCGAAGCAAGATTAAAGAAAAAAAAAAACAAAAACAAAAACAATCTTCTTGGATAAAATGTTTGGTCGCAGGTTCCAAACCCTTCTTGCGCAAAGGATTTTTGCTTCAATGGAATCCCGCAAAGTAGCACGGATCGAATCGACGAATCCTGAGATGATCTTCTGGACCCCATCAGCTACATCACGAACAAGCATATTACTTTGCACTCTTTCGGACACGTCCATAATTTGAAACGCAACAGTCAAGAGACTCCTGCGGCTATCTCCTCGGGCACGATTGGCTTTTCAGGTAGGATCGCAAAACCCGAAGGCAAGATCACCACCGAACCGGGTTTCCCCGCTTAGGAGTGAGGCCACCGCTCCAAGGTCGATTGGAGTGTAAACAATATAAGAGCCTGTCAGGTCTGAGTAACTATTTTGCAAGTAAAGGATGGAGGAAGAGTTCGGACTCGGCTGTGAAGAAAGAAACAGGCAAACCTATCCAAACAAATGCGGTTATTCTAATGATATGGGATCTCATAAAACGAGGATGAAGAGAGATTCTAGTACTTACCTCCACTTGCATAATGGACACGCGAGTCGCTGGGTCTGCTCCTGTGCATATGTATGTGGCTTCCCGAATGACAAGCTCCACCCAGAGCTCACCGGCCACCGCACCCTCCTACGGCCGGTAGGCTGGGGGTGGCAATCTTGTGATGGCAAATAGGCTGTCGTGCCGCAGTCGTGCGGCCGTTGTGCGGCCATCGTGCAACCGTCATGCGGCAATCGTGCGACGGTCGTGCCGCGTTCGTGCCACGGTCGTGCGGCGATCATGCGACAGTTGTGCCTAAGTCATGTCGCGGTCTTGCAGCAGTCGGTGGCGAAGATCAGCGGTCGTGCGGCAATCGTGCCGCCGTCGTGTGGCGGTTGTGCCGCGGTCGTGCGACGATCGTACGACAGTCGTGCCCCAATCGTGCAACGATCGTGCCGCACTCATGCGGCAGTCGGCGCGAAGATCAACGATCATGCGGCAATCCTGCCGCGGTCATGCCACGGTCATGCAGCAGTCAGCGATCGGTGAGTAATTAGAAAAAGAATATATAAAAAAATTTAAAAATTCATGAAACGTATTTCTATTCTTTTTCTATTCCAAAAATAAAAATTTTATATGATTACCAAATATCTTATTTTACTCAGACATTATTCTGGGAGTAAAAATAGCAAAAAATTATTTCTAAAAAGAAATTGTTTCACGAAATAGAAATGTTGCTATGTGCGTCCAAAGCTTCTAAATTTTGGGAAATTGCACAATTCGCTATCATTAAATCAATCCAAGAATCTTAGACTTAAAAGCCCAAAGGCCCGTCCACACACATATATAGGTTAAATCGGACGCTGTTTGTTGATCAAGGGATTTTGTGCATGATCAAGGGCTAAGAGCCTTAAAAAGGAACAAGACCATCTGTTAAGAATGGAAAGAGAGTCTCGAGAAAACTCTTCTTCTTCAAAAATCGCTTCTTTAGGGGCCATTTCCATACCGGAAGGAGGAGCTAAAAAATTAAATAACGATTAGCTTGTTTTCAAGACCAACAAATCATATAATAAAATTGACAAAAATAGAAATGAAACTTAACAAGAACGAACTATTAAAAAAAGAACCGGACTCTCGAACCAACATTAAAGAAAAAAAAAAACAAAAACAAAAACAATCTTACTCGATGAAATGTTTGGTCGCAGGTTCTGAACCCTTCTTCCGCAATGGATTTCTGCTTCAATGGAAGCCCGCAAAGTAGCACGGATCGAATCGACGGTTCCTGAGATGATCCTCTGGACCCCATCAGCTACATGACGAGGGAGGATATTACTTTGCACTCTTGCGGACACGTCCATAATTTGAAACGCAACAGTCAAGAGACTCCTGCGGCTATCTCCTCCGGGCACGATTGGCTTCTCAGGTAAGATCGCGAAACCCGAAGGCAACATCACCACCGAACCGGGGTTTCCCCTGCTTAGGAATGAGGCCACCGCTCCAAGGTCGATTGGAGCATAAACAATATAAGAGCCTGTCGGGTCTGAGTAACTATTTTGCAAGTAAAGGACAGAGGAAGAGTTCGGACCCGGCTGTGAAGAAAGAAACATGCAAAGCTATCAAAACAAATGTGGTTATTCTAATGATATGGGATCTGATAAAACGAGGATGAAGAGAGATTCTAGTACTTACATCCACTTGCATAATAGGCACTCGACTCGCTGGGTCTGCTCCTTTGCATATGCATGTGGCTTCCCGAATGACAAGCTCCACCCAGAGCTCACCGGCCACCGCCCCCTCCTACGGCTGGTGGGCTGTGGGTGGCAATCTTATGATGGCAAATAGGCGGTCGTGCCGTGGTCGTGCGCCCATTGTGCGGCAATCATGCAACCGTCATGCGGCAATCCTGTGACGGTCATGCCGCGGTCGTGCCACGGTCGTGCGGCGATCATGCGACAGTTGTGCCACAGTTATGTCGCGCTCATGCAGCAGTCGATGGCGAAGATCAGCGGTCGTGCGGCAATCGTGCCGCCGTCATGCGGCGGTTGTGCCGCAGTCGTGCGGCGATCGTACGACAGTCGTGCCCCAATCGTGCAACGGTCGTGCCGCACTCATGCGGCAGTCGGCGACGAAGATCAACGATCGTGCGGCAATCGTGCCGCGGTCATGCCACGGTCATGCAGCAATCAGCGATCGGTGAGTAATTAGAAAAAGAATATATAAAAAATTTATAAAAATTTATTCAACGCATTTCTATTCTTTTTCTATTCCAAAAATAAAAATTTTATATAATTACCAAATATCTTATTTTACTCAAAAATTATTCTAGGAGTAAAAATAGCAAAAAATTATTTCTAAAAAAAATTGTTTCGCGAAATAGAAATGTTGCTATGTGCGTCCAAACCTTCTGAATTTTGGGAAATTGCACAATTCGCTATCATTAAATCAATCCAAGAATCTTAGACTTAAAAGCCCAAAGGCCCGTCCACACGCATATATAGGTTAAATCGGACGCTGTTGCGGGATTCTGTGCATGATCAAGGGCTAAGAGCCTTAAAAAGGAACAAGACCATCTCTTAAGAACGGAAAGAGAGTCTCAGAAAACTCTTCTTCTTGAAAAATCGCTTCTTTAGGGGCCATTTCCATACCAGGAAGGAGGAGCTAAAAAAATTAAATAACGATTAGCTTGTTTTCAAGACCAACAAACCATATAATAAAATTGACAAAAATAGAAATGAAACTTAACAAGAACGAACTATTAAAAAAAGAACCGGACTCTCGAACCATCATGAAAGAAAAAAAAAAAAAACAAAAACAATCTTCTTGGATGCAATGTTTGGTCGCAGGTTCCAAACCCTTCTTGCGCGAAGGATTTCTGCTTCAATGGAAGCCCGCAAAGTAGCACGGATCGTATCGACGGTTCCTGAGATGATCTTCTGGACCCCATCAGCTACATGATGAGGGAGGATATTACTTTGCACTCTTGCGGACACGTCGATAATGTGAAACGCAACAGTCAAGAGACTCCTGTGGCTATCTCCTCCTGGCACTGTTGGCTTCTCAGGTAGGATCGCGAAACCCGAAGGCAACATCACCACCGAACCGAGGTTTCCCCCGCTTTGGCGTGAGGCCATCGCTCCAAGGTCGATTGGAGCGTAAACAATATAAGAGCCTGTCGGGTCTGAGTAACTGTTTTGCAAGTAAAGGACAGAGGAAGAGTTCGGACTCGGCTGTGAAGAAAGAAATTGGCAAACCTATCAAAACAAATGCGGTTATTCTAATGATATGGGATCTCATAAAACGAGGATGAAGAGAGATTCTAGTACTTACCTCCACTTGCATAATGGACACGCGAGTCACTAGGTCTGCTCCTGTGCATATGCATGTGGCTTCCCGAATGACAAGCACCACCCAGAGCTCACCGGCCACTGCCCCCTCCTACGGCCGTTGGGCTGGGGGTGGCAATCTTGTGATGGCAAATAGGCGGTTGTGCAGCGGTCGTGCGGCCGTTGTGCGGCAATCGTGCAACCATCATGCGGCAATCGTGCGACGGTCGTGCCGCGTTCGTGCCACGGTCGTGCGGCGATCATGCGACAGTTGTGCCAAAGTCATGTCGTGGTCTTGCAGCAGTCGGTGGCGAAGATCAGCGGTCGTGCAGCAATCGCGCCACCGTCGTGCGGCGGTTGTGCTGCGGTCGTGCGGCGATCGTACGACAGTCGTGCCCCAATCGTGCAACGGTCGTGCCGCAGTCATGCGGCAGTCGGCGGCAAAGATCAACGATCGTGCGGCAATCCTGCCACGGTCATGCCACGGTCATGCAGCAGTCAGCGATCGATGAGTAATTAGAAAAAGAATATATAAAAAAATTTAAAAATTTATTAAACGCATTTCTATTCTTTTTCTATTCCAAAAATAAAAATTTTATATAATTACCGAATATCTTATTTTACTCAAAAATTATTCTAGGAGTAAAAATAGCAAAAAGTTATTTCTAAAAAAAATTGTTTCACAAAATGGAAATGTTGCTATGTGCGTCCAAAGCTTCTGAATTTTGGGAAATTGCACAATTCGCTATCATTAAATCAATCCACGAATCTTAGACTTAAAAGCCCAAATGCCCGTCCACACGCATATATAGGTTAAATCGAACGCTGTTGCGGGATTCTGTGCATGATCAAGGGCTAAGAGCCTTAAAAAGGAACAAGACCATCTGTTAAGAATGGAAAGAGAGTCTGAGAAAACTCTTCTTCTTCAAAAATCGCTTCTTTAGGGGCCATTTCCATACCAGGAAGGAGGAGCTAAAAAAATTAAATAACGATTAGCTTGTTTTCAAGACCAACAAATCATATAATAAAATTGACAAAAAGAGAAATGAAACTTAACAAGAACGAACTATTAAAAAAAGAACCGGACTCTCGAACCAACATTAAAGAAAAAAAAACAAAAACAAAAACAATCTTACTGGATAAAATGTTTGGTCGCAGGTTCCAAACCCTTCTTGCGCGAAGGATGTCTGCTTCAATGGAAGCCCGCAAAGTAGCACGGATCGAATCGACAATTCCTGAGATGATCTACTGGACCCCATCAGCTACATGACGAGGGAGGATATTACTTTGCACTCTTGCGGACACGTCCATAATGTGAAACGCAACAGTCAAGAGACTCCTGCGGCTATCTCCTCCGGGCACGGTTGGCTTCTCAGGTAGGATCGCGAAACCCGAAGGCAACATCACCACCGAACCGGGGTTTCCCCCGCTTAGGAGTGAGGCTATCGCTCCAAGGTCGATTGGAGCGTAAACAATATAAGAGCCTGTCGGGTCTGAGTAACTATTTTGCAAGTAAAGGACAGAGGAAGAGTTTGGACCCGGCTGTGAAGAAAGAAACAGGCAAAGCTATCAAAACAAATGTGGTTATTCTAATGATATGGAATATGATAAAACGAGGATGAAGAGAGATTCTAGTACTTTCCTCCACTTGCGTAATGGACACGCGAGTCGCTGGGTCTGCTCCTGTGCATATGCATGTGGCTTCCCGAATAACAAGCTCCACCCAGAGCTCACCGGCCACCGCCCCCTCCTACGGCTGGTGGGCTGTGGGTGGAAATCTTGTGATGGTAAATAGGCGGTCGTGCCGCGGTCGTGCGGCCGTTGTGTGGCAATCGTGCAACCGTCATGTGGCAATCGTGCGACGGTCGTGCCACGGTCGTGCGGCGATCATGCGACAGTTGTGCCACAATCATGTCGCGCTCATGCAGCAGTCGGTGGCGAAGATCAGCGGTCGTGCGGCAATCGTGCCGCGGTCGTGCGACGGTTGTGCCGCGGTCGTGCGGCGATTGTGCGACAGTCGTGCCCCAATCGTGCAACGGTCATGCTGCAGTCATGCGGCAGTCGGTGGCGAAGATCAACGATCATGCGACAATCGTGTCGCGGTCATGCAGCAGTCAGCGATCGGTGAGTAATTAGAAAAAAAATATATAAAAATTTATTAACCGCATTTCTATTCTTTTTCTATTCCAAAAATAAAAATTTTATATAATTACCAAATATCTTATTTTACTCAAAAATTAATCTTGGAGTAAAAATAGCAAAAAATTATTTCTAAAAAGAAATTGTTTCACGAAATAGAAATGTTGCTATGTGCGTCCAAAGCTTCTGAATTTTGGGAAATTGCACAATTCGCTATCATTAAATCAATCCAAGAATCTTAGACTTAAAAGCCCAAAGGCCCGTCCACACACATATATAGGTTAAATCGGACGGTGTTGCGGGATTCTGTTCATGATCAAGGGCTAAGAGCCTTAAAAAAGGAACAAGACCATCGGTTAAGAATTGAAAGAGAGTCTCAGAAAACTCTTCTTCTTAAAAATTCGCTTCTTTAGGGGCCATTTCCATACCCGGAAGGAGGAGCTAAAATCAGATGAGGGGTTACGTGGTTCTGCATCATCAGCAACATCAAGGGCGTTGATGATCCGAGAAAGTCCTCGTTTACCTCCAACTGTGGTAGTGTTGCTCGCGGAAGGCATCCGGATTTGTCAAGCCTCAACTGAATCGCACTGCCGGAAGTGGAAACTTGGTCCCCAAGCGGTGAAGATGAAGGATTCAATCTGCTTCCGCATTCACGATACCGAAACATTTTCTCCATTGGAGCTCCTCCTTCCTCCTTCCTCCTCGTCTTCGTGTTATCTCTTCGACAACGAGCTCCAGCCACTCTTCAAATACGTGAGCCCTCTTTATTCCTTTCTCATTCTCCCTTGGGGATGAATGTGTTTCCTTTCTCTTTCTCCCTTGGGGATGAATGTGTTGTTTGAAGCTTTGCCCGATTGAAAAATCGAAACCCTTGGATGGGATTTAGTGGCTCGACACATTCAATTTCGGTATTTTGAATAGATGTAGTAGACTAAGCAGTGGCAAATATGGGAGAGACAGCATACAGCTTTGGACTGCTTATGGTTTAAGACAAGTGTTATTGGGGATTTAGTGGTTGAGTACGTTATTGTTTTAATCGGCTGATATCCAGAGGCGTATTTGTCATTTCGGTATGCTTCTGTCAAGATTCAAAGTATCGGTGCAGTTTCATGTTTTAATAGTGTGGGCAATATCAATTGTTGGGTTTGCTTTTACTGATGTCTATGCAAATGAATAAGCATACGTTGCTAGAGAAGAAAGAAAATGAACACAAAGGAAATGCATTTTCGATATTGATGCGAGATTCGGGATATTCCCTTCTGGACTCACTGATTATTTTTTCTTTGGCGCTCATGTATGAAGCATGTTCTCTTAGATTTGTATAGGTGACCACAAGGGGATCATCTTTTCGAGATCGAGCTCCAGCTACTCTGCAGATACGTAAGCCCTCTTTATCTCTCTCTCTCCCTATGGTTGAGTGTGTTGTTTGAAGCTCAGGGTCTTTACACCCAATGCATCGCCATGCCCAATTGGGCTTGGCTAGGGCTGCGGTTGAGTTGGAATGACTCTCTCCAGTCGAGTTTTGACCGAGTTAGAATTGGTGCAATTGACAAGTTTGGTTGACGCTCCTTGTTCAGCCTTGATATGCATAATCATTGCGAAGTGGAGAATGCATTTTCTGCCTCCTCATTGTCATTGTTGGTGGGAATTGGGATTTCGCGATCTTGTTTATGTCTCTGTTGTTGTTCGATTCAGCTAGTGCTTCATGGTTGCTGAGAAGAGACAGCTGAAGAAACTCTGGCTATTTCGCATTTGGCTGGATTGGGTCTTACAAGTAATCAAAATGTGAATAGTCAAACCCTTGGATAGGATTTCATGGCTAGACACATTCATTTTCTGAATTATGAATAGATATGGGAGACGAGTAGTGGCAAAATGGGAGACATAGCATCCTGCTTTGGACAACTTATGGTTTAGGACATGTGTTATCATTATGGATTTAGTTGTTGGGTGCATTATTGTTTTAATTGGCGGATATTCAGAGGCATATTTGTCATTTCAGTATGCTTATGTCAAGATTCAAAGTATCTTTTCATGGTGCAGTTTCTTGTTTTAATTTTGGGCAATATCAATTGTTGGGCTTGCTTTTACTGATGTCTATGCACACGAATAAGCATGTGTTGCAAGAGAAGAAAGAAAATGAACACGAAGGAACTGCATGACTTTTCAATTTTGATGCGAGATTTGGGATATATCCTTCTGAACTCAGTGATTATTTTGTCCTTGGTGCTCATATATGCAGCATGTTCTCTTACTCTTGTTTAGGTGACTACAAGGACAGCCATTGGAATTCACATCTTGCATATCTTCTTCACCTATTTCAAGTTTTGAAAACCCATCCAAGGTTGGGTTTTTTGTGGGGAGAACACTTGGCCAGTGGGAAAAGGGGGCTCACTTGAGGGAGAGATACAGAGGTATGGATTGTCTCCAAATTTTGGCGGGCCATCGCCCTCGTCCTCCTACAATGAAGAAGATGATGTCGATTATTGTGGGGCTTGCGATGGGGATTATGTTCGTGGTTTGGGTGTCCACTTATTCTCCCAGTCGCACTGCCGCCTGCTTGTCTCCTTCCATCAATTGCCTTCGCAATCCACATTGGCATCCTGCAAGGGAGTACACTGATGAAGAGAGGGCATCACTTGTTGTGACCAAGGAGATACTAAACACAGTTCCCCTTAAATCAAAGAATCAGAAAGTTGCATTTATGTTCTTGAATCCTGGCTCGCTTCCTTTTGAGAAGCTCTGGGATAAGTTTTTCCAGAAGCTCTGGAATAAGTCGCTGCCGAACACCGCCGCAGGACCGCCACCCACAGCTCACCGGCTACCGCCCCCTCCCTCGGCCAATGGGCTGTGGGTGGCAATCTTGTGGCGGCGGTCAGCGGTGACGGTTAGCGGTCGTGCAACGGTCGTGTGGTGGTCGTGCGGTAGTCGTTCAACAATTGTGCGGTGGTCGTGTGATGATCATGCGGCAACGGGCAACGGTTGGCGATCCGTGAGTAAGAAGAAAAAATAAATAAATATAAAAATTTATAAATTTCTACCAAACGCATTTTTATATTTTTTCTATTTCAAAAATAAAAATTTTGTATAATTACCAAACACCTTATTTTACTTAAAAATTGTTCCCGAAGTAAAAATAGAAAAAGACTATTTCTAGAAAAAAAAAATTCCGGAAAAGAAACATTGCCACGAACACCTAAAGTTTTTGAATTTTGGTAAATTGCACAATTTGCCATCATTAAATCAATCCAAGAATCTTAGGCTTAAAAGCCCAAAGGCCCGTCCACACGCATATATATCGGACTTGGCCCACAAACCTAAACAGAGGTTAAATCAGAGGGTGTTGCGGGATTCCGCGGTTCAAGATAAGGCGTCGAGGGTTGCTAGCGAAGAGCCTTAAAAAGGAACAAGAGCATCCGTGAAGAATGGAAAGAGAGAGTCTCAAAAAACTCTTCTTCTTCTTCTTTTTTGAGCAAACAGAAAACTCTTCTTCTTGAAAAATCGCTTCTTTAGGGCCATTTCCATACCAGGAAGGAAGGAGCTAAAATTAGATGGGGGGTTACGAGGTTCTGCATCATCAGCAACATCAAGGGCGTTGATGATCCGAGAAAGTCCTCATTTACTTCCAACTGTGGTAGTGTTTTTCGCGGAAGGCATCCGGATTTGTCAAGCCTCAACTGAATCCCACTGCCGGAAGTGGAAACTCGGTCCCCGAGTGGTGACGATGAAGGATTCAATTTGCTTCCGCATTCGCGATACCGAAACATTTTCTGCATTGGAGCCAAATCTGGCTGCTGCTTGCTTGCTTGCTTTCACACTTTGCTTCTCACGTTGTCGATTTCTTCTTTGACTTGCTTCATCAGCTGGTGTAAACTTGCTGCTCTCATCCGGCTACTTCTTGATGAAGAAAATGTGCTTTTTGCTGAAAATGGATCACCAATTTCCAACACTATACTTGCTGGCATCTCAAGCCTTTGAACCTTCAAAGATTGATAGATTCTTCCTTTTGTGTCTCTAACAATCACTGCTTGCATGCTATTAATCGAATAAGAGATGATGCTTCTTGCAACGATTATCACTATTGTTTCAGTGGATGCATTTAGTTTGTGCATTCTGAAGTCTTTGGAACTCCCATCGGTGGAAAATATATTTCTAAGGGTATGTATAACAACGTTTCTATTCAAGAAAACTATTTCTTTTCAGAAATAGTTTCTTTCTATTTCTACTTGGGAACAATTTCTACAGAAAAATAAGGTGTGTAGTAATTATACAAAATTTATATTCTTGAAATAGAAAAATGATAGAATTGCATTTAGTAAAAATTTATAAATTTTTGTATTTATTTGTTTTTTCTAATTACTCATGGACTGCTGTCGCCCACTGCCGCACGACTGCGACACGACCGTCGCACGACCGTAGCACAACCACGGCACGACCGTCACACAACTGTCGCACGACCGCTGATCGTCGCCACCAACCGCTGTCATAGGATTGTCGCCCATAGCCCACCGGCCGCAGGAGGGCGGTGGCCAGTGAGTTGTGGGTGGTAGTTGACAGCGACGATCAACGGTCGTGCAGCGGCAAGCGACGATCGTGCAACAATTGGCGATGGTAGGCTGCCGACGGACGATGGCAGTCATAGGCCGGTGGGCTGCAAGCGACAACCAATGGGTTGCAGGCAACGCCAACCATCGCCAATGGTCGGCTGCCAACAATGGCCGCGAGCGACAAGAGGTGGCCGACGGTTGATAGGCGGCCGGCAGTGGCCGCAACAAGGAAGAAGAACAAAAGAAAAAAAATAAAAAAAAAAAAAAACTTATTTCTAGAAATTATTCCCGAGAACAAAAAGCTACTTTTATTTTGTTTCTTGTTACTATTCCAAATCTATTCCCCAGCCACTTTTCTATTTCGGGAAATAGAAAAATAAGTTAGCGTTACTAAACAGATTTCTATTCTTTAGATAGTTGGTTTCCTTTTTATCTCTAATTGCCCTTTTTTATTGTCAAAGTTGGCCTATTTATTGATACTTGAATTTTGGTTATCCACTTAATTATTCATTGCATAGAAAATTAAGGACCTAATCCGGCCCCTAAATAAAACTATTAATTAATTTGCATATAATTTTTAGGAGCATTTAGCATATAGGTAAATTTAAATTTAAATGGATTGAAATGAGCCCATGAGAGATGACAATATCGGCCAGCCCATAAGACCACAATGACCGAATGTCATAAAGGAGGAGGAGCCTTGTTAAGCTTAGCTTAGTTGAATCTAATTTAGCCATTAAAGTTTGATTGTTAAAAGGCCTTGTGTCATTAGAGCCCATCACTTTAGTAAGGCCTAAATTAAGGCCGGATAATTAGGAATAAACCTAAGTTTTTCACTATATAAAGACATGAGGTCTCACAATTCAAAGGGTAGGCATTTCTCAACTTGAGAACATAGCATAGAGAAGAAAGCGAGAGAGAACGCGGTCGAGAGGAATCGGCCACAAGAGAAAAAAGAGAGATACACGGAGAGAGCGAGTGAGAAAAACACATTCAGGTTTGACAAGATTTTTCAGAGAACGCTCACAATAAACACAAAGTCGGCAAGAAAATAAAACGGGTTGAGAGCAGGGAAGCATGAGTGCACGAGCGAGCCCCCGCTATCCAGGTCATATCTGCACATTCCTGCCTTACCTCACTTGAGAACGCCCTGGCGGTTCATCATATCGGTCAAGCATAGGGGTGTCAGTTCCCGAACCGAAAACCGAACCGAACCGAACCGAACCGAAAAATTCGGCTTTTTCGGTTCGGTTTCCATTCGGTTCGGTTTTCATTAAAAACCGAAAATTTTCGGTTCGGTTCGGTTTTTATCGGTTAACCGAACCGAACCGAACCAACAAATAAAAATGGAGAAATCTAAGTTTAACAGAAAAAAAAAACAAAAACCGAAACCAAAGGCTAAAAACCGAAAACCGAAAAAACCGAACCGAACCGAACCGAACCGAACCGAAATTTCGGTTCGGTTCGTATTCGGTTCGGTTCGGTTTTTCGGTTCGGTTCGGAAGATTTTCTAACGGTTCGGTTCGGTTCGGTTTTCAAAAAAACCGAACCAAACCGAACCGTTTACACCCCTAGTCAAGCATGTTACTTGTTTGTGATGAAGTTCTACCCGGAAACTTTGGACAATCTATTGCATCTCTTCTCCAATTACACGGCATTCTGAGCAGGATCTCCAATTGTCGTCAAATTTATCCACAACCTTTGGAAGAGATCTTGGAATATCATACATGATTTCTATGAGTCGAGTCTTCAGTTTAGGATCTCCAGTAGTCGTCAAATTTATCTTTGAAAAGTCCACGTTGGCACAATCTGACCAATTGCAGAATTACACTAAGATCCACATCCTTCCTTCTGCAGGCTTTCAAACTTAGCAGAAACTCACCGATAATACAAATTTTTGCGACACTTAAACAAAGCCGCTAAAAACGAAGAATCATATGTTATCATCACAATCATATAGTATAAATTCCAAAAGGAAATTGGTTCTCCGCCTCGGGGATTTGCTTCGAGGAGGAAAAAAGAGAAAGTCCTTTTATCCCAAGCTTGTTAATTTATGCTGATGATGAGATGTGTTTTGACGTTTTGACCATCAATTGGATTGGATACGTTGGTGGTGAATGAATGAAGTTATTCTTACAAATAAAAGAAATATCAAATAGCAATTATAAAATTTAAAATTTCAAACAGTGTTTTGGATGTGTTCAGTTCAATGATGAAGGAAAATAACTAAATCAAGAGCCTAGTTAATGCGTCAAATGATGAGTAGTCATTCAACCTGATTGAATTCAATTAGGATTGTTTCAACATCAACATAAAAAGTGACATAAACAGAAAATATCTGCTCATCTAATATCTTTCAATTAGAAATAGAAAGATCAAATCATATAATCATCAAAAAAAAAATTCAAATGGAATCTCGATATATCAACCGAACTTGATATTAAATCACGCGCACATCAAGATTCCACAATGGTATTAGATTTAGGCTTAGCCTTACAAGTATCAATCATCCGAGAACGGAAGTTGGGCTTGAACCTGGATCTGTCCAGGATAATGGGCTTGACTTGGGTCACTTTTACTCTCATCTGAGCACGGTGGTCTTTGTGTGACTCGCGCGCACTTGTGCAACTGTACATCAAGATTCCACAATGGTGTTGTGTTTGTATCTCGTAGGTTTTCATTTGACAATTATTTAGATGGCGGCTATCATATACCATATGCGCACAAGGGCCCAACGTCTGGTCTAAAGCTTGATTATTGCTCCACCACGTTATGACTACGCGCAAACTGTACACTTTCATAATGCCAATTCCATATGTTTAAGCATCGTTTCTGCATTTCCCTGGAATCATCCTCATCATGTTTTATAGTATAAATCTTATTATATGATGGTCACTTAATATCTGCAATTGTTTATGGTTTTCATTTTAGTAATTGCTTCTTACTAAATACATGAAAAAGTAAGTCTACAAATATGTGAAGATGGATTAACCGACGATGCAGATGATTTTGACTGACTTGGAGCGAAAGGTCTTTATGCTTTCATTCATCCCAATTTCATGATAAATAGGCAATAACTCACTCATCCGATTTTAGTATCGATGAAGCAGTTTATATGACTTCACTTCTCTAGCTGAGGGTTTACTGCTTCTATAGGTACGGAGCATGGATAGACACAAATCTTATACTGCCTCTGGGACCAAGGAAGTGCCGCGTAATATTCGACTATTTTCTGAAAGATTACCTAGGGGTTGTGAATGCCAATAAGTCTCTGTTTTATAAAAAAAAACTGACTGCAACCACTAATCACCTCTTAGCAACTTGTGAATGGTCTTTCAGAATTTTCCAGAATCGATGCAGGGGAAAAAAGGTATAATGCGCACATAGCAAACCCATAATATCTATGAAAAGTAGTAACCTCATCAAACTAGAATATTAATCTCGTACATGAACTCATATCACAGGATACAGCATTTAATATGCATGCCTTAAGCTCTTTGGATGATAGTTATTACCACAGAAGGTTAGCGGCATTCCATATATATGTGTTAGATCATTGAAAGTCAAAGGCAAACACGGCATTGACAATAGCATGAATAACTTCTTTTCAACAAGAAAAATTAACTTTTTAGCGCCTTTTATCTATGAAACACATGGTAATTATGGGAGATTTACAAAAAAAACAAAGTTGCTCTCTAAGAATTTATAACAAAAAAATTTACAAATCATGTTTATAATTGTATAATTAGAGTCTCGTTGTGTTGTACATTATCTTGTAGGTCATATTTCAGCTATTTTGTATTGACTGACAAATTGATGTTTTTTAATGATATAGTATTGCCTAATTTTTTAAATCTTAATCTTTTTAGAGTTTTGAATTTCAAAAGGAAATTCGAACCTAAGGAAAAATCTTATATGCAAACTTCAAATTTGTTCTCAGAATAATCATTATTTGGCTTGTTGGGAAGAAGCAGAAAACTTTATTGTAACTAGGGATATTAAAAATCGAGATATGCATTCGGTCTAATCTATTAATTTGCCAAGGTCAAGTTAAGATTTGTAGCATACAAAATAAGCATTCGAAAGACCCCTTTTTTTGTCTCTACTTTTAAACAAATTCGAAGAACATGTATATGTATTTTTATAAACTCATTTCCTATGTTCAATCGATTCCTATGAATTAGATTCCAGTAGGGGTAGAAGATAATATATAAAAGAAAGACTCGTGGACTTTATACAGTACCAGTCAGCGTGCCCCACAGAGATACCTCAAAAATCGTTAAGAACAACGTGGGGAGTCAATGTGAGTCCCGAATATCCGGCAACCGCACCCAGGAAGCAACCGAAAACGACGTCGATGGCGACGAGGATGCTCGCCATCAAACCCCTCTCCTCTCCAGTCTCCACGCACCCATCATCGATCTGGAGGTGCCAATCGAAGGGGGCCTGACTCCGCCCAGCTCCTGGTACACCGACCCCTTCTTTCCTCGACCTCGCGCTCGATCGCGTCTTCTACTGAGGCTGGCGGGCTGTTGCGGTTCGTCTTCTTCGGTTTCATTTCCTCTCCCTAAAGCTCGACGCTTTCGACTCAATTTTGTTCTAAAGGAAGTGAATTGGCTTTGTCCCTCAGGTTTCTGTCCGACCCAGATCGCGACGAAGATTCTCATGACCCGCCGGATTTAAGTTCTTCTGTTTCCTGACTTTTGGTAATCTCGCTTTGACTTTCTTTTTAATCGTTGGCCTGGATTAAGTGTTTCCTGAGATGTTCTATTTTCACTGGTTCTTGATTGTCAGGATACACGGATCAGGTTAAATCGCCCCAAGACTTCTTCACTGGCAGGTGGTGAGGAGCGTCCGTAAGCAATTACTATCCGCTTGTGGCACAGAGTTACCACTTGACTTAATCATAGTCATAGTGTTGATAATTTTCTTCCTTTTTCCTAGTTATTTATTCTAGGAACAATTTATATATAGTAGTGAGAAACTTAGAAACAGAACCTTTTCTAGTTAAAACGACCGTTTTGTTTCTCTCTTTATGCATGACTTCCTAGGACCCATTTATCGTTTAAATGCTGCAGATTGGGAAATGTAGAATTTGTCGTGTGTCAAGATGATAATGGAAAAATCCTTGCCTTTCATAATGTCTGTCGCCATCATGCTTCTCTTCTTGCATCAGGAAGTGGCAATAAGTCGTGCTTTGTGTGCCCATATCATTAGTTCATTTCCACTTTCATGCTAATGATAAGAAGTCAAGAATTATATGGTTGTTCTTCCATTTTCTTGTAATTTTTGTTCCTTGATGACGCTTAAATGAAGCCGATAGTTTTGCAATCCGATCCACTGCATTCTTAAATGGATAAAGCAAAAGGCTCCTCTCAAGCAAAGCTTTAGTCTATCATGTTTGGAATGCATCCCATTGTGCTGCAACTCATGTGATAAATGCTTACAGAGTAGCATAGTTGAAGATTGCTTCAAATATTTTACAAACTAATAGCACATTAGAATACCGAATTTTCCTATTATGATCTCTATCTTGAGATTTAAAAGCAATATTAAATCATTTTTCATCTTGACTTGATTATTGATGAACACATACTTAGCAATTGAGTTTAAGTGAAAACGTGCTGGGTGAAGGTAATAGATTGAGAAGCAGATTCTTTTCATTATCATACTATTAAAACAATTGGAATGTATTTAAATCTACCCATGAATATAGTATTTAAAGCTTTTGTAGATTGTTTATGCAGATATACTGCGGGAATGCTTCTAAGTTTACGTTGGCACTTAATGTTTCTTGTCGAACCTCTCTTTGAAGTCTGAATTCCTTGCATCGTTCAGGGGACTAACAACTAAATGCAGGCTTTGTGATGGTAAATCTATTTATATCATGCAATATGCACCCCGGCTTATCTTGCTTTTTTCTGCAGGGGCAAACTTATGCACTGAACGGAGCCCTTCTCAGAGCAACTAGATCAAAGGAATCCAGAACTTTGTTGTGAAGGCAGGCAATTGTTACTTCTATCTCATTCCTCTTGTTGTGCAGCATTTTCAAATGATATAATAGTGAGATTTCTTGTGGCTGTATGATGCAGGAGTTTGGGCTCATACCACTAAAAGTAGCTACTGGGGCCCATTTGTTCTTCTCAATTTTGAGAAAGATGTTTCTCCCGATCAGCAAGTTGAAAGTGACATAGCAGCAAATGAATGGACTGGCAGCTGTGTAAATATTATGGGCAATTACTGCATTGATCCATCACTAACTCATCTTTGTAAGACGTGAATACATCCTTGAGTGTGACTGGAAGGTCCGTAGCTCCTTGTTTTGATTTTAATATGCTGCCTCTTATCATGTTTTAATTAGTATCCTTGGCTCTGGTCTTTATAGTGTAATTTTTTTGCTGCTTTTTGCTTCTCTGACTGTCAAATGCTTGAACGAAGATCATATTATCAGCTTTCAAAGTCATTTGATCCTAGATTAAGATTTTCAAATCTTGACAAGAAATTCCCCATCCATGTCTCAATGACAATTCTCAGGCAGCTGATGGAAATAGTTCATTCTCGTAGGTTTTCTGTGACAGTTATTTAGATGGTGGCTATCATGTACCATATGCACACAAGGGCCAAGCGTCTGGTCTAAAGTTTGACTCTACTCCACCAAGGTATGACTGGGCACAAATTTTACATTTTCATAATGCCTATTCCATATAGTCAAGCATTATTTCTGCATTTTCTTGGAATCATCCTCATCATGTTTTACAGAGTAAATCTTATTATATTATTGTTACTTAGTATCTGCAACTGTTTATGGTTTTCATTTTAGTAATTGCTTCTTACTAGATACATGATAAAGTAAATCTATAAATATGCGGAAGGTGGATCAACCAACAATGCTGATGATTTTGACTGACTTGGAGCGAAAGCTCTTTATGTTTTGATTTATCCCAATTTCATGATAAACAAATGATAACTCACTCATCAGATTTTGGTTGACTTCTCTTCTCTAGCTGAGGATTTTCTGTTTTCATAGGTACGGACAATGGATGGGAGCAAATCTTGTACTGCCCCTGGGACCATTTGGAAATGCCACGTAATATTTGACTATTTTCTGAAAGACTCTCTCAAGGTGATCTGAATTCCAGTTAGTTCCTGTAGTATTAAAAACTGATTGCAACCACCAATTACCTATTAGCAGCAGTTTGTGAATGTTCTTTCAAAATTTTCCAGAATTGATGCAAGGAAAGAAAAAAAAAAAAAAGGAATGGCGTGCACATAGCAAACCCAGAATATCCACGGAAAGTAGTAACCTCATCAAACTAAAACATTAATATACGAACTCATATCACAAGATGCAGCATTTAATACACAGGCCTTCAGCCCTTTGGTGATAGTTATTACCCTGGAAGGTTAGCAGCAATAGTGTACGTGATAGTGCAGCATGCCTTTATAAAGTAGAGCTAAGTAGCTAAAGACAAGGATCTGTACATGTTCTAATCCATTCTACTCTCATATCCTGTAAAACAACCAATTTTCACTGTCCTCCAGAACTTCTGTTTTCTTATTTTAGTTCATCCTTCGTCACTTTAGACACTACTCACAACCACACTCGTCCTGTGGGATATGGTTCAAGTCATTGTTCCACACATTTAACGCTTTATCATGATGCTGACTCCTTTGATGGTGTTCTAGTTCATAGGAACTAATCATGTAAGTTTTCTCAACATGGTCGACTTAGATGTCTTTAGATATTCAGGTTCAAGCCTTTTACTCTTTCAAATTACTTATCGTTTGCGGTAATTCATCTAGTCCTCTTCCTTTGATTACAGGATGACAAGATTTTCGTGGAGAGAAGTCTGTAGGATGGTGAAAGACTACAGGTATTAGAAAGTAAAACACATACGTAAGCCGGAGGACCAACAATGGGCACCACGATCCTCACGTATTTGGTTTATTGCAGATGGAAGATATTATTTTGTGTGAAGGTGTTCAGAAAGGCCTCGAATCTCCAGCCTATTGCAGTGGAAGATATGCGCCAACAGTTGAAAATGCCATGTACCATTTCCATGGTTTGCTCTATCACAATCTCAGAGGGTGAACTACAGGTAGAAACCAAGTCCTTGCTTTTCTTACTTTCCATTTCCGGACTATAGAGATATAAACCCCTCCGTGCTTATTGAACCTACCTTGTTTGGCTAACAAAACCCTTAGGCTTTAGAAGTAACTCGTAACCCATGGCCTTCTAATTTTCCTCTATCTCGCAACAAACGTAATTCTAATGGGTCGTCCATAAATCGGTTTAGCTTTGCTCAGGGATAAAAAGATTTAGATAGCGAGATCTCTATCTGGTCCCAAAATGGGAGAAACCCATAGGGCCTTAGAGATGAAAAAAGTGAAATGCTTTCGAAGGAAAAGAATTATAAAGTTGGCGTACATAGTTCATGAGAAAGCCTAATGCCACAAGGCTTGGCTGCGATGAGCTTTGTTTGATATTTATCTGGAGTGACACTTGCTCCTCCGTATGTTCTTGAACAACCCGTCTTCTTCTATGAAAAAGCATGATAACTCGAGCTTCTTAGTCGACAGGCCTTTGTCAAACTGCAAGCACGTAGCAACCTTCATTTGACTTCGACTTTTAATTCAAATCTTGCATTTACAGACTGGTATCGGCGAAACAGACGAGACACAAATTCTGTATGAAAAATAAGTCCTCCCCCATCTCCTCTGCAATTCGCACAAATTGTTGATAGACATTTTCACCGAAACTACCCAAATGCATCCGAAAAACGTCAAAAAGGTTAGTGAACCATCAGGTGTAGAAAAGCTGCGTCTTTTGACCAAAAAAAAAATCTTCGTCAGAAGTGTTCTGTCAAAACGTTCCTGTAAAACTAGACAGCGTAATTCAGATTCATTCAGTTGACCTGCGGGAGGAAAAGGAAAATTAGCTGCGAGGCAACTTAAAATTCTGGGAACTCGGTGGGCACAGAAAAGCAGCAAAGAACTCTTACTTCACGACTTCATCGTCGATGACAGAATACTTTTGCAAAATACACATGAATCGGAGTTTTGGGGACGGGTATTATCTTCCCAACAACAGCCAGAGGCCAACTGTTTTCAAAGACGAGAGTACCATAAAGGAAAGACCATTAGTAAAAATTGACGAATTTAACAAGAAGTGGTAACTGGTGTTACTGCTCTTTCCATAATGGTTTATCATATAATGCACCAACAAAATTTCAAAAAAAATAAAACGATCATAAGAATTATAACGTTTGAAGAAACTCTTCAAAGTCACCATCGATATCACCAGAGATATACAAGCTACAGACCTGATAAAAGCAATAATAATGGAGATGATCCACTGCTTCCAATTAAGTCTCACTGTTGAAGTGAACTTCCCGAGAAACTCAATGATAATGATCTGAAGAGGGGGCAAGATAAAGAATCATCACAAATTTTTACATGATATCTTAATCAAGAAAAAAACTGGAAGGTTCTCACCTGAAGTACAAGAGTCAGTCCTACTATCCCCATGAAGAGACGATTCTTCGTGATTCCCTTGAACACATTAAGCTCATCTGGTTTCCGGGCATTAAATTCATTGAATATCTGAAGATTCAACATTCACATCCTTTGTCAAAATTTTGGGTTAAAAGAAGAAAATGAAAGAATTCTGACTCTACAGGCAAGCCTAAATAGAAATGAAAATCAATTATCAATATACTCCTCAACCTGATGCCAGACACTGTATGAATCAGAATCAGTTGCATTTACAGTTAATAAGAGCACCAGTTATCAAAATATCCAAATATTTAATTGCCAATGAAACAATAAAAAAAGCGAATTCTGGTTCCATGTGATATACAGGCTTTCGAGTGCTCCCCTCCAGGATTTGTAGCTCTGGGGTAGTTGGCTTCCATCTATAGGCAGAAATGTGCTAGTTGGCACACTGCAGGGATCTCTCTCTCTCTCTCCCCACACCACACACTGAGTAGTAGTTTTCCCTATAAGAATCCCAATTATAAATCATTTCTTTCCTTGCCCAAGAAAATAATTCGATGTTGAAGAGTTCCATTTGATCTTCTCCTGATGAAATTATTCAAATTCCAATGACAATTCCAAAACGCATAAGTAATCTCAACAATAGCAGCCCAGAACCATCAATCGTTCTGTCTTCTTTGACTGTAAGGCACCAAACTTACTTGGCAAAAGACAAAAGCGTTGAAGATCAGTGTATTCTTCACTTTGTTAGCATGATCCCTGGCATCATGCCCCAAATTCAGTAAGCTTCGACCTCGGAAGTTGAGGATGAGCAAGACACTCACTTGATAGGCAGCCTAAAGATCAAAACTGTACATTGTTAGGAGCAAAAAGCCAGCTAAAAACTCTTGAAAAAAATGTGTTAGTGGCCATACCTGTATCAATAAATTCCTCCACATGATATTTGTAATAAGAGGTTCTCTGCAATTGAGAAAATCACCCAGTCAGTCCACAGTGAAAGAGTAAAGAACAACAGATTCCAGCAAGTGAAGAAATCGCAATACATATCTAAAGAAACATATCTAAAGAAAAAAAAAAAAAAACACGATCTCCAAGCTTGGGACCAAAATTCTTGAACTATATTGCACCCAATAACAACCACTTCCTCTTACCTCCTACCAACTGGAGGCCTATGCATAAGGTGGTCAGTTGGAGGCTCAGTGGCCAGTGCTAATGCCCCAAGGGTGTCCATGATAAGATTAACCCAGAGAAGCTGCAAGCAAAGAGAAAAATTCAGAACTAGAAAAGGCAAATATCATGTGGAGGTCTGCACCGAAGGGAGGGAGGGAGCAAGAGGGAGAAAAAGTGGGGGGAGGTGGGGGGAGAGGAGAGAGAGAGTACCTGCACTGCATTCAGTGGAACATCACCTGAGGAAACAGCAGCAACAACGTTTATGATCAGAGCTGCAACGTTGACTGTAAGCTGAAACTGGATAAATTTTTGAATATTTGCATACACAGATCTTCCCCACCTGACGACCTACATAGAGATTTCAGAAAGATTTACATATCAGAAAGATATCCAAATGCGCAGGTGAAATTTTAGTATTGACTTGTTTGAGGAATCTAAACCAGGTACCCAAGTGAAGTTGTGCAATACCAATCTAAATCAAGTCAAATAAGTATACATCTTTCCAAAGAAAAATCTCCAGGTAACTAATGTACCCAAGCTCCCCCTAGAACTTAACTGCCATCAGTTGACACCTCTCTTCAGAAAAGTTAAGTCAAATAATGAACTTTGTCATGAACATGCTGAATTCCTCTTTTAATTAAATTCATGCAGAATACCACAAAGACCAGTGTTGATTTACCAACCTTAACAACAGAAGCGAAATTATCATCCAAAATTATAATGTCCGAACTCTCTTTCGCAACTTCTGTCCCTTGAATACCCATTGCGAGGCCAATATCTGCCTGAACTCCAAGATCAAATAGACATCCAAGCAACAAAATTATTGGATGAAAAGAGTTCAAATTCAAGGCACAACATAAGTGGAATGGTATATGCAGACCAAAGAAATAAGTGCTCAAAAGTCAAATAAGTGCTCAAAAGTCATTCATGACGACAAAATTTTTTCTAAAAGCATGGCAACACATTTTTGAACAACTTGCAATCTATCCACCTCATAATAGATACAAGAACAAGCCAACCTCCAGACTCTTGAGTGACTTCAAGACGACAACCAAATTTACCAACAGACTGCACAGCCAGATACTATGAGACATCTAGGGACTTGAAGACTATAAACCAGTTATGTAAAAAGATTTCAAGGCATCTTGGTCGGGTGAATCTGCTGAATCTTTGAGATGCTAGAATGACAAATGTCATGAATCAATGAAAAAGGCAAAAACATCGGTAGGACATCAAAGGAACCCCCAGAAATATGGTGTCCACCTCATGTAGAGCAGGAGCATCATTGGTGCCATCCCCAGTTACAGCAACAACATGTCCTCGCTTTCTCAAAGCTTGAACAAGCAGAAGTTTGTCATTAGGAGATGATCTTCCCATAACCTGATGCAAAAACAGAAAAAAAAAATTATTAGCATACATTCAAAAGAAGCTATGATTGATTACACAAAAAAAAAAAAGAAGAAAAAAGAAGCAACGTCATACTGATATCTTCTCGGCAGCTTCTTCTCTTTGTGCATCAGTTAAGGAACGAAAATCTTTTCCTTCAATAAGGTTTGGTGCAGTAGCATCTGCTTCTGCATCTAGTATCCCACATTCCAAAGCAATTGCCTTGGCAGTTTGGAGATTGTCACCAGTAACCATTCGTACCTATAGCCCAATAAGATGCACATTTAGATAAGTACCTATCCTCAATCTGTCGTGCTGCAGAAGATTGCTATTCAAAATCCAGCATCAATGATTAGCATCCTAAAAAAGAAATCTTCAAAGCACCCTGCACTGAAATGAATAATGACAACATACTTTGATAAACAGAATCTCAACGTCTTAGCCTTCAGAATAACCTCATTATAAAACAGTAAATTATACTCAATCCATTTTCCAATTAAAAGCATTGAACCAACATAAATATCCAATATGACCACCTAAAAGGATGCATATGACGAGAAATTCAAATTTTGAGTTGTGGAAATAATAATAAGTAAAAAGAGAAGCAGAAGGGAGGAAGGATCATATCCCCAAATAACCGATCCTAAAAAATATTCAAAATACAGACTTACCTTGACTCCAGCATTTTGGCATAGTTTCACTGCATCTTTCACTCCAGGACGACAAGGATCCTGCACATTATGAACATGTAAGAGAATGTCATTCCTATTATTGAACTGCACACATATCAAGAGTAAGTATAGCAAATGATTGACGATGCATCTGACCAAATGTAAGAAAATATTTCCAGTCATCACTTGCCAGCCACTTGTACCAAGACAGAGTTCTATGGGATTCCAAAAGATTATTATTTGGATCAACAAGCCGGTGTCAATGAAATAACACGAACGTTAAACTTTTCCTTACGTCCACGACATCAAAGTCATGGAAAAGCACCGGCATGTCCAAACAATTTAAAACATTCCTAAAGTCACATCATCTGGAGGGAACCTTCATGATCATAAATAGGAACAAATAAAAATCAATGTCCTTTTCACTTGATATCGTGCGCACTGCTTGACAAGAATTATACCTTTATGCCTACAATAGCCAGTAAAATAAGCTCATCATCAGGTAATGCCCATTTGGTTAACTGTTCTTCATCTAGAGGAATGTCTTTCATGTCATAGGGTCTATATGCAATGGCAACGCAGCGTAGACTACCAGCAGCCATATCTTCAATAGCCTTTCTAAAGTCCGTGTTCTGCAAAACAAGAAAAAACTCATTTAAAGATCT
Organism: Eucalyptus grandis; assembly: GCF_016545825.1. Classification (NCBI taxonomy): domain Eukaryota; kingdom Viridiplantae; phylum Streptophyta; class Magnoliopsida; order Myrtales; family Myrtaceae; genus Eucalyptus; species Eucalyptus grandis. The sequence continues at coordinate 38,486,040 of NC_052612.1, forward strand.
TCGATCGATACTGTCAATGACTAGTTACAGGCAAGAAAAAAGGAATAAAACAATTTACCAACATACATCCAAGACTATGAAAAAGCCTACTCTCTTTCTTAGAAGATTCAAGAAGTTCAACAATAAGTAAAAACATTACATGAATATAAAAGTAACAACATGAAATATACATGCAAACCAAGGTATTCAAGAATAGTTGTGTTGGAAAGAGTAGTTCGGAGAACTCAATATCTGCCTCCATGGAATGTAATGAGTATCGCATAAAACTTCCAAAACTAGATTGTCAAAATAAGAGCGAGAATATGTCAAGGCAATATCACAAAGAACTTAAGTGCAGTACCAGAGTGTGTGCTATGCCATCACATAAAGAACATTGCAGCAATGAAATGAAATTTCGTCCAAAAGTATTGCAAACTACAGCTCTACTGTAAAAGATGCCGGCAGGAAAAACCATAGCGGCTATTAAATTGCTATAGATAACGATAGTCAATTATTTCCCAAACCTTATCTTCATCCATTGCCAACTTGATCATTGCAGCAATGAAATGAAACAAGAAAAAACTATTTCAGCAGCTCCTTTCCAGTGTATGTGAACTTTAGTACTGTGAAAGATGTCATTGCATCACTATAAATGTAGCATAAAGCAGCATTTAACATTGAATTAACAGCTATAGCATAACAATAGTCAATTATTTCCCTTTAAAACCTTATCTTCAGATCCAAAGATTTGCTAAAGAAAGAGAACTAAATGTTCATCAGTTTGGCATCCATGTACTTTGTACAAGAAGCTAAAACTATTTCAGCAGCTCCTTTCCAGTGTATGTGAACTTTTGAGTCTGGCTGTGCATGGAAGATAAAAAAAAATCATTAATTATGGTTTACATTGCATCACTATACAATTGTAGCATAAATCTACAGGACATTTAACACTGTCACAACTCGGTAACAGCATGCAATTTGGGTATGCATCATAACCAAGCACTAGCCAAGACCAAAAGTAAATTCCCTTTAAACAGCAAATACTTCTGTTCTTCAGACCACCAAAGATTTAGTTAAAGAAAGAGAAATAAATGGTTCATGAACCCAACAGTTAATGGCCTTTACACCACTATCATATAGAAAGGATGCATGGCTTTGCCCCATAGTAATGGCTAGTAAAATCTCAAATCTGATACTAGGATCCATCTACTATAAGGACCGACATCAGATCTTAAGCATAAGAACAGTAGAAATGCCAAATTTTTCTACAGTTTCTGTTAAAAAAAATTTTCACTTATTGAAGTGTCACATTGGAGAAAAATCAATCACTTAAGTGCCAATTCCGGCCAAATGTTTCGTGGAATTTTTTTATTTTTTCTTGATTTTTTGTTTAGATTTGTATTTTTCAGAAATTAAAATTTTTAGCTTTATGAAAAATCAAAACTTCCTTTATTGTTCACTCTCATCATCGCCTCGTCATTGCCTGTCACCCCCACCCACCGCCGGTCAACGGTCACTCGCCACCGGCCCCACGCAGCTGTCGCCCGCCACCGGCCCCAACCATCAACCAAGGCCATCGACCACAGATCTGAGCAAGGGCCACCGGTCACCAAACATCACACTCCGACCACTAAATGCCAGCCATCGCCGCTTCTAGAAATAGAAATTTATTCTCTTATCGAACGAATTTTTACTCTAGAAATAGAAATTCTGAATTGTTATCAAACGCATTTCTTTGCCAAGAAACTCATCCATGGAATAGAAATTGAGGAATCAATTTCTGTTTAAATCTTTTACCAAAAAGAAAATATATTGTTATCAAATATAAAAATTCCAAAAATAGAAATAAAATTAATTTCTAACCAAATTGATCAAATGATCTATTTTTCTAAAATGTTGTTTTGAGCGCCATACGAAAGGACCAATAGACCAATATCCAGATCGTATCATGTTGGCATATTAAGGGGATTTGCATCCTACTTGACAAAATCAGATTATTGTACTATCCAATCTTCTCAACTCAATATCATTTAAATTTGTTCTATTTAGTCTAGTATAGCTATAAATATAGGCTTGAGATATAATCTTTGGAAATTTAAGCTCAGGAAACCTATAATTATTTACTTTAAAATTATAAACACTTTAAAAGTTTCCAGAACTTACTAATTCAGATTCAACTACAATATAGTCCTTCAGACACCCTGACCTGGACCATCCCTAAGTGAAATTGTTATTCAAAGTTTTATTATGCCTCAGAAGTCTGAACTTCATTGTCCTTGAAACCCATTTAAAATAGCAAGCACAACGAAAAGCACCGCACTGATACTGCCTTAAAACTAAATAAAGCTGTTCAAGAGCATACACGACAGTCTCTTCACTGTCTACGAGTTATTATTATGTACACTATCTGTGTGACTAGATCTTTTTATTCTGGCCAATCTGCATGACAAAATTCACAAAGAAATATGATAACAATAAGCTAGTATGATTTATGTTTATTGAAGCAAACGTCCACTTTGGCAGTGCATTCATGATCACTAAAACCAAAGACTGAGAAGTATACCAGCTTTACAGCAACTCCGCCCCGTTTTTTCTCAGAATTGAAAGGGAAAACATGAATTATAGAGGATTTTGACCTAATAGCTTCAAAATCCATCCCCAGCTGCAAATGAGGCATCATGATTGGTTTAACATATTATTTCATCTGAATCAAATAGATGAACTAAAGATAGGAAAGCGATAGAAATCTTAAGCATGAACCTTGATCCCCCACTGTAAAATGGCCTTTTCAGTTGGTGAACCAGATACCTCTACATCTCCCCCAGTCTAAAGAAGTTGAAACACTGGTAAGTTTTTATTGGTCACCATTATCAAACAGCCATTACTGATGCTGTAACCTCACCTCAGGCACATAAACACTGCCGTTTGAATTCTGAGCAATGCCTTCAATCAATAGAGAAATCAGAGAACTTGATAACTGTGAGTTGCTGTCTGAAGGATCGACTTTTCTTCCACAAGCATAAGCCTCAACCACAGTCATCTGTCACAAAATGGACAATTTCTTAACGTTATTAAGGGTCACAAAAGTTTCTTTCGAAAACTATAACTCCTTTAGGTCATTCATAAACAAACTATTAACCTAAAACTAATGCTATCGATAACACCATCATATAATATCTGTGCGCAATCGTGGTTCACTGCTACAATGGCTGTACAGCTCTTAAATAATTCAAATCTACTTGCACTCAGATAAACGGCAATTTAGGAGTCCTTGACACCATGCTTAGATCAGCAAAAACAGCCCGTAACAGCACAATACCTGATTTAAAGTCAAGGTTCCAGTTTTATCACTACAGATAGTAGTGGCAGAGCCCATAGTCTCGCAGGCAGAAAGCCTTCGAACCTGAAATTTTTCAGATTGGTGATCAGGAATTTCTCTTTTTGCCATAAAACATTCAAATGAAAGTCCCATAAGGAGGAGAAAATCATCTCCATACCAAAGCTTTGTCCGCCATCATTTTTCTCATTGAGTAAGCAAGTCTGTTCATTGCATCAAAGGTAAGAAATGAGAGAAACAAAGACTGTAATTTTTCACATAAAGCCATTCAAAGACCACACATATGATTATGCAAATGATATACTATCCAGCTAAATCAAGTTCTACAAAATTCAATGTGATATAAAGCAACAGTAAGAGGGAAAGGACAGCACCAATGTCAATGTTGTATTGAGAAGTCTGTTCATTATAGGGGACAAACTTACGTCAATGTAACAGCTAAAGGAAGCCCTTCAGGTACTGCAACTACCACAATGGTAACCTGGAAGTTTTGAAAGTTATTGAAGATCTAACTGATATTAATTTGCAGAAACTATTCCATGAGAAATGCACTTACTGCTACAGTGATGATTTTGATCGCTCCATCGACAGCATCGCTACCACTAGTTTTCCCAGCCTTAAACTGAACGGTGCCATCTGAATTTTTTGTATGGCCAGTAAAATATCTGCATAAAGCTTGAGTTTGTAAGATCTAGTACAATTTCAATTTAAGGAATTAATGCAACTGCATTTTTATTTTATTTTTTTAACAACAGCAATTACCTTGCCAAAAGAACAACCAAAACAGCAACAGCTACAGACAGTCCAACGATACCAATGAAAGTAGCGACCCCATTCAAGCGAACCTAATATAAGAGCGAAGAAATCAGCATGACTAGCAAAATCCATATCTATCAAAAAAAAATAATATGGAAATGATAAAAACAAGTGTAAAGACACTAACCTGCAGGGGTGTCTCTTCCCCAGTATCTTCTGATATACTAGCCATGAGCAAACCCCACTCAGTATTAACTCCCACACTCGTCACCTGAGGCAAAAATTAGAAATGTGAGGCAGAAAACAGCTGGGATCAAGCCTTGGTTTGTGATAAAGACGGACTTGGAACAGAGTAACCCATCTCAGGAAGCAGCAATGTTGACAAACTAACATTCTGATGACAGAGACAAACATATGCAGTAGGGCTTGAAATCCTTTAGAGACTTGCAGATAGTCATGACAGGCAAAGAGAAGAGCATAAGTGCATGTTCAAAGGGACAGCCGTTCATCAATTCAAATTTGACTTACCTACTCCAAATGTGGCTTCAAGAAAAGAAGGAACCATGTCTTTCAAAATATTTCCAGTACTTTCTTAAAATCTTTTCTTTCATCAGTAAAGTGAGCCTTCCTTTCCATATCAAATTTTCACCTCCCTTTTCCTTCAAGTAACTAAAAGATTACAAACAAATAGGGATTTGCTTATCTAAGAACAAGTACTCCATCATTTTAACAGTCCACCCTCTATTTCAAAACAAAGAGACATGCTCCCCTACCAAATTAGCTCAAGAACTCATGCCTATCAATTTTCCAACCCACATTTCGCAAAGGAGGTAGAGTAGCAATGCGTTGCAAGAAAATTAGCTATATCATGGAGTATGGATCTTCTCTGTGATGCAAAATAAGAGCATTGAGGAGTATGCTGAGGAAAGCAAAGTAGAAGAATGGAAAAAATCTTACAAGCATAGTGCCGTGGCCATCTGCAACTTTGCAACCGGACACTAGAAAGGGATCCCTTGCATCCTTGTGAACCTGATCAAAGCATTAAAATGAAATAAGAAAGACCAGCTTGTTAATTGATTGATTGCCTAGTGAGAGCATAATCTCCACAACACATTACAATTTTGCTCTCTCCAGTCATGCTAGATTCATCAATCGCCAGAGAGTGACCAGAAATCAAGACTCCATCCGCAGGAACCTGGAGAGAAAATTAGTACATCACATACAAGACATCCAGTGTCCACAAGGGCAGGGTCCAAATCAAGAACTGGTTTACGTTACTTACCTGATCACCAATATTAAGGGGCACAACATCACCAACAACGACATCATATATTGATACTTCCACTCTTCTGCCACCTCTGACAACCTATAAGCATGCAACACCTTCATCCATATCCATACAGGAAAGTAAAGAATGTACGACATACATCTCATACAAAGTACCCACCTCCAAATGTATATTTCTTTTCTCCTCGTTTAAGTTTTGAAACTGCAGGGACTGTCTGTAATCACTTATTGCTGCAGACGAAAATCCAACCCCAATTAAGAGACTACTTATGACCAACAATTCCATAGCCATTGCATCTCACAGCAGTCAACAGCATCCATAGTAGAAAAATTAAATTATAAACTGCAACACAACACATTGATTGCTTTTTTCTTATCGAATTATTCTGTAAACTTAACAGAAGAAACTAACAGATGTAGCAGTACAACATATCTCCTGAGTAGACAAATCATGATCTAGTCAATCAGAAGGAAATACGTAGCATGATAACATGATCCTGAGTACACGAGTATCATCTGATCAATCAACAAAAACATTTCCTGCGTCACCATGATGGAATAGCTAAAATTGGCAAAGTAAATAAGTCCCGAATAAAAGATTTAAAATCTTAAAGCATGTGTTAACAAAATTGCATTGCAAACTAGTCTTGGAATCAAACCGAATCCTACCTGTAACAACAATGACGAGAATAACAGCAAAAGCAATGCTCCCACCATCGTACCATCCTTCCTTAATGCCCTAAATAAGCACATGGAATAGACGGCACAGTCAATCTTTGAATAAAAAGTGATTTAAGACTCACAATATCATGCCAAAAAAAAAAGTGCAAAAAAAAAAAAAAACGGAAATCACACGTCAGATAAGGCATAAGCACCGCTTTTCTATTAGGAGATACATGTGTTAACTTGCTTTGATAAAAAAAAAAAAAAAAAAGAGTCAAAATTATTAGATCTAAAAGTGACAAGTGGTACATCTCGATAGGAACATATTTTGTCCCTATGCCAATGGATCTTTGTTCTGGGATACACAGGAAAGTAATGTGAAGACCATTATATGCACTAAGCAATGTTTCAACATCTTTCTGCAAAGTTTTCATATCCTTCTTTTGATGTTAATTATCTTTTGCTGTCAGGTTGGCCAAGGAATGAGAACATATGAAAATAGCAAACAAGATAAAGCAAATAAAAAGAAACTAGGACAAATCACGATATAGCTTCACCGCCACTCATATGCGAGCAGGCCAGTCTCACCTCCGTCTTTATTCCAAGTATCAAAGAAGCCACTGCAGCTATTATCAGTATGATTAAAGTAAGATCTTGCCAGGCTTCCCAAAGGAACATCTACATAATACAAGAGAAAAGATGAAATACTGATAAGAATACAAACAACTAGATGAGAAAAGTAGGTAGTCTACACTCTCATTCAACAAACAAGTTAAATCCTTGAAAATCATGAAATACTGAATGAGGGTACACGTCAAAGAGATTACCCAAAAACTCCTTCCCTTTTTCTGAGGATATGTATTTGATCCATATGTGTTCTTTCGAGCTAATAAATCAGCATCATCTCCATGAATACCCTTATCCAAATTTGTCTTCAACATCTCCGCCAGTCCTTTAACCTAATCATTCAATTGCAAGATTATATCCCAGAAAACAAAAAGATCTCCCAAATCACTTTTTTTTTTTTTTTTTTACTACTCTTTTTGGATGTTCGAACAATCTTAACAATTCTGACTAGAACAGTGGAGCCAAGTTACATGTTGATTTTCAAGCACCAACCTTGGCTGCAGGGTTGCAATATACATTAGTTCTTGGAAAAAGCCACATTTTTCTCAACAGAAAGGGAATAGAACAACATATAGCAATTGTCGGGATGCAACTCATATAACTTAAAATTTCAAGGCAAGATGTCACATTTTTCTCGACAGAAAGCAAGGAGCACACTCTTTTGGCAAAATTACCCCTCCATACTGCCCCAGAGTAGAAATATCACGGTCTCTTGTCATCACAGCAAGTTGCTCTTGACTGATCCCAGAATCACCACTTGGGATGGGCGTTTTTGATATTCCTGTAAAAAAAGAAGGAAAAGAAAAATTTATTTAGGATTCCTACTGCATTGCGTGATCATGTCAAACCACAGAACAAACTACATGTACATGAACATTATCATGCCAAAATTTCACAGAGACATGGTGCAACTTGGTAACATAGAACCTATAAATTTTTTGACAATGAAAGAACGCATTAAGACATGAGGCATCAGTAGGATATGAGGAGAAATTTATACAAAAGAAAGAAACATCAACAAACTGGCACAACAGCAACACTGAAAGGAAACACTGAAGGAGGAGCTAGAAACCGTTGCAAGGGACGAAATTATCAATGTCCTATATATGGCTAAATTGTAGGAGAGCCACAATATGAAACTACTCAATGCATTAGTAATGGATTATTTTACTCCCCATTTTGGCATGCATAGCACTAGCATGTTGCCAGTTCAAAAACATATTTTGGTCAAAGAGAAAAGACACCCTGAATGTATCAAAGCTGGCCCCTAGTGTCAATTAAGCACGAGAAGGGGAAATAAGCACCATTAGCTTGTCGACCATGTACTTGGAAAAGATGCGCAGCCTGATGCAATGAAAAATCCAGTCAGATGTGATAGGTACATATAAGAAGTCGCTCCAAAAAATTAAAACTCCAATATATTTTACTCACACGTATGGCTTGAGCATTAGCTCTAATTTTCTGCAATATCATCTTCATCTGTTCCTCCTTCTTCAAGTCAAGGGTGTATCTAAATCGACGAGAGGCATTCAACACAAGCGCAGCTTGCTGCAAGTATACATAATTAGGTAAATGAGGATTAAAAGAATTCACAACAATCCACATAGTTTATGATCCACAAAGGCAATTCGAGATCATCTGACCTTCGTGTCATGTTTCAATGAATCATAGTTTGTCCAAAATAATATATTAGAGAGATGTCCTCGGGAAAAGGAAATAAATTATAAAAAGCTTATAAATAAGAACGGTAGTGTGGCAATAGAAGTTTATTGAGATCTGTGAGATATGAGGTACAACTTTTAATGGCACCCTCTTTTCAAGTATATGATGCGGAAGAGGACATCCATCGATCAATTGGAAACTCAATTTGGACACTAAAATTTAAAAACCAAAAAGAGACAAAAAAAAAAAAGTGGTTATAAACTTATAAACAGCAACTCGTGAAGAAGAAATCCCTTGCAACATAAAGAGATTCTAAGTTTGACCTTTGAGGTGTCTGGACTGACTTTTATTTTTGTAAAACTACATAACTCGCTTCTTTATCTTTCATTTAAAAGGTAATACTTGAAACCTTTCAAAATATTCAAATGTGATCTTGCAGAATTTCATATAATATTTCCATAGGATACTTGAATTTTTTTTCTTTTTGGTTATTCTATTCTAGAGGAAAATTCATTTATAAACATGAGAGTTGTTGATAAGTGCAAGCAAACAGGCCCAGCACCGCACAACTCTCCTGTACACAATCCCTCGAAACTAAGTCACTTTCATGAGCATCTTAATAAGGAGAATCCAAACATATTTCAGAGACTCTTCTTGTCAAGAATTTAAATCATAAATCTAGCTCCAAGTAGAGAAAAAGAAAATCAAACAGAGTAACTCCCAATGGACCTGTAGTGCTAACAAGAACATTATAATCAAACTTGGGAGAAATATCGTAGATTAATCACCATCTTAAAGTCCTATAGCTCACTAATCATGTTGCACAGACTCTTCTAATCTTAATCTAGAATCTTGCTTCAATTTTACAAATAAGGAAGTCAAACAGACTAAGTTGCATTAGACCTCAGACATCAATATCATAATCCAACTTCAGGAATATATCATGGAGTGGCTATGATCTTGCAATGTCCAACACAACTTGATTTGTGCTATAGACCACTGAAACAGAATATTTTCACGAAAAATTAACAATCATGTCCATATCTTGAGACTCATTGCCCAGTATGATCTGATGGTTTGCCAACTCCCCTCAAAATAAAGGAAACTAGACCTCGAATAACCGAGCATTAAACAATTACATTCACATCATGATCATAAGTTATGGGGGAACTTCAAGAATAACGATGTTTCCTTTCTCTAAGGAAACTCTCCATCATAGTTTCCAATCTGTTCCTTCAACTTGTCCAATTGCACAGAAACATTCTCCTTAAAATTGCATTCATCATTGGTTCATTCTTCACCTCCTTGCAGGACATCCTAATTGAACATTAATCTGCCACATGACCTTATTTTAGATATTAAAAGCATGCATCATTGCATCATTATGCTCTTTGTCAAGCTTGAAAAGTCAAGCATCTTGATATCTCCTCACCACCGAACACATCACATAGCCCGAGTCATCTACACTCAAGCATATCTTTCTCGTTACATCTTAAACAACTCCACAACTCTGCATTGATAAGCAGTGGATGAGTGGTTGACTGACATCTAGGACCTCACTAACTTTTGTTTCCAAGTGCAATGAAAATCTACCTGCCTTTCCAAGAGACTTGCAAGAAACTTCAAACTTTAGGTTTAATTCCTCAATCCTTGTGTGAGAGAGGATGAATGATAGGTTTAATCCGTCACCAGTTACAAAGGGGGAGGAAAAGACCAGACACACCTAGGATCCTTCTGATTGATCTCCCACTAACCTATCAAACCAAGAATTTTTTTTCAGACTTGGAAAAGTGCGAAAACTTGACAGAAGAGGGCATTGTTTTGGGTCCACAGCAATAGCTTAACCCGAGCCTGGATGGTCCAACTCAAACCAACTATACCAAAACCAAAAAATTAGGTCTGATAAGTGGATTTCACATTTTTGGGTTGATATTAATTAGAGACACCTAAGATTATAATATTTGGTGGAATAAATGGAACCTCAAATTCCACTGACTCGATATAGACGATGTATGTAATCAAGTTAAATGCTTAGTCTGATCTCGTCCTCGAGCAACTGAGAAGTTTTTAGACAATTTTAAATGTTAAATCGCCTTCTTCATCTACTCACGGTCCACACCGCAGACCACAAAGATCACAAGATCATTCTCTTCACTTTTGGGAGCGCGCGAATCCAGCGAGAACAAGAAGTCAAACATTTATACATATATAAATCAATGACTCGGCGCGGGTATTACCTTGAGAAGGAGACGGACAGATATGGACAATAGTAGGGCCCGTCCAAATATAAAACGAAGACAAAAAAAGGAAAAGAAAAAAGATAAAGAGGGAGAGAGAAGGAGAAAGCGGAATAGAACAGAACAGATTATTACCCTCCAGCGCCTGAGACGATCCAAGGGGACGTGCTTAGTGCTGGTGATGTCGAAAGGATCATCGGAGGGCTCGTCTGCCCCGGAGCGCCGGCCCCCGGCCTCCAAATCACGCTGGCGACTGGGCGCCTGGTCCATTCTGTACTGTCGCAGGAGGGACGACACCGACGGTCACCCGCTGGACTCCCTTCTCTGCAAATCGCCAACCGACAAGCACCACCCTTCAGTCTCACCACACACACACACACACACTGACGGGACAAGGAAAGCCACAAGTAAAGGAGTAGCTTGAGCGAGGGAGAGGCCAATGGTCGTTTCGTTAGGTAGTTTGTCGCTCTCCGTTACCAAACCTCAAGCCTCAGTGAAGGCTCTCGCCACTCGAACCGTGAGGTAGAAGCGGTTCCTCGCGGTGTCACAAAGCGGTAGGGGTCTCCAAAGTGCCGTCAAATCCCACAAATCGAACACAGCGAACATGGGAACACTAAAAGTCCGGATAAAATACCCACCACTACCTTTCCCGTTTCCAACTTGTCCTCAAAAACGTTCTCGAACTCGCTCGATTACCTTATCCTCTCTCTCTCTCTCTCTCTCTGTCGCTCGCTCGCTCGAGGAGGCCGGTGGTTTCGAAATGATGGAGGTGATGAAAATGCAGCATGAATGAAGGTGAGGGGCAGAAGCAAACGGTTACGAGTAGCGTAGAGCGGTAACGGCATGCAGTTGTATCGCCCTTTCGGTACACAAATGCCAATCTCTCCGTCTCGGCTCTCCAGATGTCGGCCGGTTGGACTGGTTTTTCCCTTTTTACCGAGGCACGCTTGTCTCGCGGGTGCTGCTAGATCTTCCTCAAGCGGAACCCATGGTTTATCAAAAGGTTCACCACCGTGTTCATACGATAATCACGAATCATGAAAAGATAAACAAAAAGATGGATACTGCATCGGAAACGACAACCATTACCCCTTTTGTCCTCACACTCAACAGCCTCGTTATCAATTTTGATAACGCGCCGACCATCTCGATGCACACAAAATTCATTGATATGAAGAGCTTACACGAGAAATCCAAATCCAATGCATCTAGCAATAGCTCGGAAGACTATTTAATGTCATATTACTCTGAATCACAATACGTTAATGAGCATGTGAAAGCATGATATGATTATATTAAAAGTAAATCGAACGGGATCAATGAAAATATATTCCTTACGAGTGGCGTATATAACCTAAATTCCTACAGCCTATGTTCCAATTTGCATCAAAGAGAATTAGCTTAAAGAAATCGAAAAGGCGATTTAGGGGATTCTAAGATGAGATTAAACGTCATGGAATGGGACGAACTTTTTCAAAGACGGGAGATGGCTTGGGCCGCCAGCAACTTGGGTTCGAACCCATGTGATAGGGATGGCAAAGCAAAGGGAACCACGTGGGCTATACATTACTACTATTTTTGCAGACTGGATCCAACACGTAATCCACACTGGGCTCAACCACCACGTTAATGAATAGTGCAAACCTCCGCCCAAAAAGGGCCACGAAAGGTTAAAAAGGTATGTGCTTCTTTGACTGATGATTGAAAAATCCGTGATTTCTCAACTACAAGACTTGACATTTTCTCTTCATCTTCCAAACTAAAGCTCATTCCCACTAAACAATCGATCCACTTGATATCTCAATAAAAGCACTACCGTTCTAAAAAATTTAAACTGTTAAAAGAATGTGTGATTTATTATTTAAATATTCTAATACTCCATTTTATATTTAATTAGGTATTTTACCTCATCGTCTTCCAAACTAAAGCACATTCCTATGAGATTTTGTGAGACTCTAGCCTAAATTGTTGGATGAGAGCGTAATTTATTATTTAAATATTTTAACAATTCCATCCCAACTCAAAAGCTTCGACTGAAAAAATATGCGATGGATTCGACCAATGTCGATTCCCCTAGTATCCATGCATGGGGTGGTATAGTATTCAATCCCAACGTTCATGGCAAGAGAAGCTGAGATTGGCGCGGGGGGGGGGGATAGAACGCCCGTGAAAGCAATAAAGGAGTCGGATTGGATTTCAAGCCGCTCACGCTTTTTCTCGCTTTTCATTAAGTACAGGCGAATCAAGAGACCCTCAATCGTCTCTTTCGATACTGATAGCAAGATAAGATGCAGTTCTATACATGATTATTCTCGAAAGAACGCGAGATGTTTTGCAAATGCTTACCTTGAACGGATGGAGCAAAGATGGTGTCAAGAACTTCGCGGGCGCAGAAGCCACGTGCTCCGGAACAATGCCTGTTGCCGCTGCAGGACGAAGAACCATGGGATGAGCAGAAGAAGAAGAAGAGATCTACAGGCCTTGCGACTCGGAGCGAGTGATACAGGCACAAAATGATCGTAAATCAATCCCAGAAGGCACGCCAGATGGCGTCACATGATTTTGTCCAAGACAGCTCAGGTCCGTGGTTGGTTTGCAGGCCCGCCACGTACCAATAAGAATGGACAGCACCCGCTGGACAGACCAAGAGTTCTCCAGAAGTTTCAAAGAAGAGAAAAAGGCTCATGGGACGTGGCAACACGGTCTGGGTCTTAAATTTTATTTAAAAAGAAGGGGCTCCATATGGGGCAATGCGTGGGCGAGTCACTGTAATCGATTAAAGAATATTTTTTGTCCCCCAAGATTGGCGGGACACATTGCTCCTTCCATCATACGGCAAGCCACGCTCTCCCCGCCAAGACTCGTCCTTCTCCCTCATGAAACCATTCGTTCCTGTTCTCTCTTTTGCCTCTCTGGTGTGTAATCATATAGAGCATATGCTCTAATCAACTCATTGCCGTTGGAGAAAATATTGTCTACCATAATAGTGTCGCGTCAATTTTATTCTGATTCATTCATCCTTTGACACCTGTCGTCGGGGCCACCACCACTGCTCCCTTCTCTCCACCTTCTGCACCTTCTGCTTCTGCTCCTCAACTCAGCGCTTCTTTCTCTCTCCTCTCTCTTCTCACTCTATCCCCTGTTTCCTGACCCGACGAGTCTTCCAAATAACGCTTCGCTGACGGCGACGCTCAAGAAAATACAAAAACTCAGCGGGTAATCACCGGACAATCAGATCCAAAGCCGATTCTGCGCATGGCGAGGGCCGCCTCGTGATTATCAGCAGACGCATTCGAATCGGAGCCGCAGGGGCCCGAGGAATTCGTCGAGAGGTTCGCATCGAGGCCGAGCAGGAGCCGATGCTTCTTCTCGGCGCGCTCCTCGTCGTTGTCGTCGCGGCCGGAGACCCAATCGGAGGGCGGGTAGGGGCCGTCGCGGTCGGGGTTCCGGCGGGCGGAGTGCCGGCTAGGTTTTGGGGCGGGATCGCGGCGGGCGTCGCTGGGCCCCTCCTGGCGGCGGGGTGGGGACGGCGGGGCCGCCTGCAGCTTCTGCTGCTTGAGGAGGCGTTCTTGAATGTCGAGCAGGGGGGGGCGCCCCTTTTTCTTCTTCTTCGCCTCTGACGATGCTTTCCCCATCTTCTTCCTCTCTTTCTCTGTCTCTCTTCTCTCTCTCTGCGCCCCTCTCTCTCTCTCTCTCTCTCTCTCTCTGAGAAAGGTGGAGAGGAGAGAGAAGACGCGGCGGGCCTCGAGGACAGGTGTCGACGCGTGAATGATTTAGAGTAAAATTGACGTAACACTGTTTTTAGGGCATGCAATATTTTCTCCGTTGTGTATGCTCTCCTCTCTATTCTGGGTCCAACTGGGCCCTGTCCATGTTCAGCAAATATGAATGGAAACAGTGCCAGAGTGTGTAATGCTTACCCTTTGGAAAAATTTAGCTTCAGGAAGATGTGGAGGACCTTAGGCGTGCCCACGTCGTGGTATGAGTGTGATCTTTTGACCCGATCGGATCTAATCACTTTTCTGCTGCCGACTGCCATCATAACAGCAAAACACACACCCGCTTCACTAATTGCGGCAGCTCATAATAACATATTGATCGCGAAGAAATATAAGTCAAAGATAAAGATCAAATTGTTTTTCCGTGAAGAAAGAGAAAGGTCGATATCGCGTTAGGCTGCACTTTGGCAACGCGCTACCGTGTTGAAGGATGAAGTCGGCAGGGAGACTCACACGGAAGGATGACCAGAGCTGGGCTCAATGCGACATAGGGGTCATATATGGTTTGAGTTCGTTTTGTAAACTTACCAGAAAACGAATCTATCTCTTTTGTATGCGCAACGGATCAGATTCCGCTTTCCGTTTTTGTATCTTAGCTTACCGCCTTGATACCATATTTCTTCCTCAGATTCCCTTCTTTCAAAGATTAATTTCGCTGAAGAATATCTTTCAGATCCTTAATTCAAGATGAACCCCGAAATTTTATAACTAGAAGATCTTTCCGATTGTCATACGTAAAATTTCAAAGATGTGTATGTTTCCCTTTAAGTTGACACATCTACCTTTTAAAAATCTTTGTAGGATTTCAATCGATGCTTTCGTACGTGGGATACGTGGGATAGAAATCCTTGAATATTGATCCTCGATACTTTTTTCCCATGCTTGAAGAAACGGATGGGTCAAGTTGGATTTGGGTCGGATCGAAAAATGACCCAACCCAAATAGACCCATTTGACCCATTTTGATATATTTCTATTCAACATAAATCTAGTAACCCATACCCAATCCGTAATACCAAAATATCTTTATATTTAACTAAATCTAGCAAAATGCACATAATAAGGCAACAGTGCAGAGTAAGCGCATGTGAGATTGAGTGAAGACGAGAGAGAATGAAGAGAGAGTCATAAAGGCGAGTTGAGTCTAAGTACGTTGTAAGTTCATTTAACATCCATATTAAGTTGAACTCTATCATTCTAAACTCGTTATGACTCATTTAGTAAATATAACTAATCCATGTAACAACTTAACTCATCATATATAAGTCAAGAAATGAGCCTATAGACCGGTCCACTTCTAATTTTGATAATACATGAGCATATGTATCCATCAAAATAATCTTACCTAACAATTATTTATCACGCTTTTTTAACCGGTGGTTCGTTACTATACTTGGGTCATTGGCACTAAACTTGCTACAACACTTTTAATTTGCTAAAGTGCATAATTTGCAGAACCTATAACACCTCGAATCATATGATAAATGTAAGAGGTATTGTGAAGTAATTTATATATAAAGGAACCACTCTCAAAAGAATCATCACCTTGAGTCCTTGTTTTGAGAGCTTGTCCCACGTAAATCAAGCTTGGTTCTTACAATTCCCCCTCTCTATCTTTTACCATTTGATCTTCAAAGTTTAGCTCGTTGTTTTAGCTGAAACAATCGAAGTTCTTTTTCCATCTTATCGCATCGATCATCTTACAGAAACCCCTGGTTGGAAATTGGAAAACAACGGAAAAGGGTGAATGCAATCTGCTCTTAGATTCCCAATATCACAGAAGAAACAACTACCATAAACCATGTCCTATCCTATCACCTCTTGACCTCAACTGATTCCAACCACTGGGACACATAGATGTCGGCAAACGCGTCTGAAACACTTTGAGGCTGCTACCCATGCAAGTGTCATAGAATACTATCTAAACACACGCATATGGCCTCTGTTTTCTGACAGATCCTATGCGGTTTTGCTTTGGCATATTAACACAGCATATAATAATTCACCTTTGCCAAATCATCTAATCTAAAGCTTGAATGATAGTCGCAAAAGAAGGAGCATAAGGGATCTCATTCATCATGCAATAAGAGTCTAACTTTAATTTGATTCCTATCATGGCCAATTGTTTAAAAGCATATATAAGAAAAGTGACTGCACGAACGAAAAGAGAAGATGCGGTATTTAAAGTCAGTTGTAGTTATGTCAATATCCATATTCTGGATTTTCCTTTCCAAAGAACCTTTCAGTTTTATATTTTCGGGCACAAAAGTCATATATATCTGAATGTACATGTATGCGTATGTGTATATTATGTGCTTGTATGTGACGGCAATAAAGAAACGCTATTTAGACATACTCTCTCTTTATCCATTTTCTAATATTTAAAATCAATAAAAGATAAGACGTTTATAGATGACATACGTTAATTATGCCATGTCACAATCACGAAGGCAAAGTGAATTACCATGACAATAGATTCAAGCATTCTTTCACCACCTATTCCATAAAAGGTAATTCTGCAAAAATCTTTTAAATGTCAATTTTCTGTATACAAATGACTGTGTGTATAATAAACTCTAGTGGTGCCGTGATTTCTCCATATGAAAATACGCATTAGTCCTGATCAAGAGATAATCGCACAGAGAAGGGACTAATATGATTATCTAGACAACAATCCAATTGGTTGATTTCCTCTTGTTCTATTATTTTGTTTTTTCAACAATGATATATTATGAGATTATGATGTTATTGTATTTCCTTATATGTTAGTTTTGGTGTGAACTTTACAATCTTGTGCTTAAAGCTAAGACTCCCAGAAATAAAAGTAGTATCTTAGGTGATTTTAAAGTATATATTAGATGATTTGATTTTCCTTTATTATCACTAAAATTTTGGTTTATTTTCGTTTAAGAGTTTAAACTATATACTCAAGATATATGTCCATAATTTTCTAAACTACAGTGGTTAATTTAATAATAAATTTTTCAATTTGACTAATTTAGTCTTCAATTTTTTTGACAATTTTCCAATGTAATCCTTCTAGCCAATTTTGGCCGGAAATTGCCGATATGATTGCTAGTCATTTGACATGACACAAGCTAGAATAGTTGATGTTGATATGAACATTTTTGCAATTTTCTTAAGAGTTTTTTTCTAAAATTTTACAACATTTTTCTTTTCTTTTATTCCACTATTCATCTTGTCATGGGGGCCTTCAGTAGCCAGGGACCCTCATTGGCCATTGGGCAAGGGCGCGAAGACTTCGCGCAACCGTGGGTGAGGATCGAAGAGGACCACGAAGACCCACTTGCAAATGGTGAGGGCTTCCATCGTCGAGGCCTCAATCTCACCAGCCCTTCCAAGAAGATGAATAGTTGAAAAGAAAAGAAAAGAAACGTCCAAAAAATATCTAATGTTTAAGAAAAATTACAAATTACAAAAACTGTTCATGACAACATCAGTCGTACCACTTTGGATGGGTAGTGATTATGTCAGCAATTTTTAATCAAAATTGACCAAAAAGACTATATTGAAAAATAGTAAAAAGATTCAAGACTAAATTGATCAAATAAAATAGTTTATGACTAAATTAGTCACCGTAAAATAGATTTAGGACTTTTGGACTATATTCCTCTATCATTGTGTAGTATTTGTGCCAACAAGGTCTTGGTCTAGATGCCAAGGTAAGTCATTTCTCTCTATTAGATTTAAGCCTTATTGGGTTCACTTCAAAACTAAAATCTTAAACGCACAGCACAATTTTACAGAATGCCCTTAAGATCATATAGATTGATTGAGATGCACGAAAGTTAGAGAGCAAACTCATATTTAAGTTCAATTTCAAACTATTTTGTAGACATACCATGGAAACTCATATGATTAAAACACTATATTGATACGGTAGTTAAAAGTATAAATTCACAAGATAAATGATTCACGACATATATATAATAAAAGATGTTCTCCATATCCATTAAATTAAAAGACCAAATCTTCGAGTTTTTCTCAATATATGCAACTTCCCGTTTATTTCTTTGCACAGCTAGAGTTTTTGCTTTTTCGGAAAAGGGAAAAACTAAACTATATAATATCTACTTATCCATGCTAACATAGAATTGGCTTCCAAATTTTGGAATCTGCTCCCTAAATAGATGAAATTTGAAGAATAAATTTCATGAGTTTCTTACCAAACATGAGGACGAATAATATTGGAAAGTAATGACAATATAATCTGTACAATTGTAATTTCCTTTGAATATTTTATCACTTAACCAATTAAGCAAACGCTTCCTTAATGATTCGCAACTTAAACCAATTAATTAAGCTGTGTTACTAGAGTTTATCAAATGCACTTAATGACATTAATTGTTTGAAATATCAATCTTAATTCTCATTAATTAGATAATAGACATGATGTTATTACTCACACGACGATGCTAAATATCTATCTCGGACCGGGGGTTCTCCTTTGATAAATAGTTGGATTCAAATTCAAAAATAATTCAACCCACTCACATCACATCACCGCCGTTTGACATTTTCTATTGACGCGGGAAAATAGAACTTACACCCGTGTCTCAGAAGATACCCAGCACTGCCCCACTATTCCCATAACTCTAAGCGAGAGAGAGATGGAAAGTAGATATTAACCGTCAGATCGGAGGCAGCTGCAAGTACAATTATCTGTCGGCCCCTACGGCGAACCCTTCATGCCTTATGGTCACATCACAATTCCACAAGTGTCGACAATTTAGGAAAGAAGAGAGAACAGTTGTCCATCTTTGAGGAAGAGAATGCAACAAAGGGAAAGCAAGATGAAGATGTTGAACTATTCGTCTGATGAACTTTGAAGCATTCTTTGCACAAAGTAATGATTGCACAGCTGGAATCTCTCAGAATCTCGTAACGCAAATCACTCAAAGCATGAAAAGTCGAACCAAGATGTTGAACCATTTGTCTGATGAACTTTGAAGCATTCTTTGCACAAAGTAATGATGGCATAGCTGGAATCTATCGCTCAGAATCTCGTAATACAAATCACTCAAAGCTAGAAAAGTCAAATCAGAAGCTTACCAAAGTACAGTCCCCGTACGCGCCCCTCCAAAAGAAACCCAAGCTTGTCCACGAACTTCGAGAGCTCCCAGCTCAGCTCAGCTCAGCTCAGCTGCCAAACGGGAAGAAGGGGAGATGCCCTTTTTATATAATTGTTTTAGACCTAGGAGCCTCACTTAGTCGCGACTCCAACCGGATATGAAGCTTTGACTGTTTATTTTTTATTTTTACCAAAGTACTTACTTCACTTTTTAGACTGTAGGGCCCGCTTTTGGTCTGTTTGTTATTTTTCTCCAGTATTGCTTTAAGATGTGGGAAGGTATCACTTCTTCTTTTGGACAGCTCTAGTAATACTGAAATTTTAATATTAACTGGGCTCGCGTTTTTTTCCATCCCATTGTTGACTCCCAGCACCCTACCACCTTCACTCTTGATTTTAAATTATTTCTTACATTTTTTTTCATCTTTTTTATTTCAATCTTATTAGAAGATAAAGCTACCATTGATACTCTCAAATAACATTCATATATATCAAATGCGGAATCCACTCTTGATTTTTATTATTTCTTACTTTTTTTTTTCTTCTTTTATGGTTTTTTCTTCTTCTTTTTTCCTTCTCCATCTAGGACAAAACTAACATCCTTCTGTTAAAAAAAAAAAAATTATTTAGAAAATAGGTAACTAGTCATTGTGTTATTGAGGTATATATTTCTCGTCTTTTATTTTGTACTAGGAAACTATTATTCTAAAAATACCACAAACACAAGTGAGAGTGAAAAGAATCATTTGCTAGTTTTAGTATGCCTTTCATTTAACTAAACTTTGATACGTGTTTCAACCAAAAAAAAAAAACTTTTAATATGTGTCATTATATTATTGTCTATATATTTCAACTGCTCAACTTGTACTTTATTTAGCTAATCCAATAGTCCAGTTGTATCTATTTGTCATGTCATCATTGCATGATTGAAAAGAATAAAAATATCACAAAGCTAAGTACATTAAAAATCCTAAACATCCACGTTATCAAACAAATGCTAAAGAAATGCTTCCTAAAACATTATTGTTCATGCTCCCTGGACATCCATTGTATGATGGGGATGTAAGAAGTTTTATCTTTCACTAAAATCGAAGCCAAAAGAAAAATGAGAAAAGGAATAAGATTTAATCTTAAATCAAAAGTGAGAACTGTAAGAAAAAAATGTAATCAATTTAAAGTGATGAGGAGGTTTCAAGAATTCAAAACGCGGATGGAAATAGCGCGCTCCTCTCCAAAAATTATATAGATGGCAAGTCCAGCCGCCCATACCCTTATGTCATGCCACTTTCAACCCTTTCACGATCGGCGAGGAAAGAGAGTTGCACTGAGATGTGAGATCTCTCTAATTTTTCTTAAAGTAAAGGACACCTTTGCTTCGTCGTGCCCCGTTGGACCTCTCTATAAGTGCTGTGGAAAAATGAGCTATGGAAAGCTGCTTCTCTGTGAAGTCTTCTGACGCCAGCTGCAATATTTACTTACGCTTGAAGTTTCTGATGGGCCACATGCAAATTTGAACAGAAGGCGCGTACAAAAGTCTCTGGTATCTATTCCAGCACTCGGCACATCTGTCCAAACTCTTCCCGAACTTTTCCCTGATCTCTGCCGTTTTCTTCTCTCTCTCTCTCTCTCTCTCTCTCTCTTTGTTTTTTTTCATTTCAATCGATAACCAAAACTATTTTAAGGTACAGCTGTAATTTGTATTTATGTTATTTCATTTCTGGAATTTATGAGGGAGAAATTAACTAGTGACATGGAAGTTCTCTCCACTAAAATAGACATACGATGAAGTAGGTATTGACACTAAAATAGCAATAGCGAGTAAATAATGTAAGACCGATATACTAAATTAGGTTATTGACTGATGCGGTAGGTTTGATCCGGGAGTTTGACGCGTGGCCATGTTCAACATCGAATGAAGGCCGCACTCATCGGGCAGTGAACCATTACGTTTGAGTAAATTTGTGCAGCATACCGTTCCCTATGGTGATTCGTTTGCACGCTGGCAAAACGACGACAATTGCATAGCAAATGACACAATAAACTACTCTTCTTGGTTGTCTTTTTGGTTTTTTGTCTTCTTTTCCCTTCATATACGGGATAAGCGCGTTGTCCGGGAGACTTTTGCCGTTCTAAGTTTTGTCTAGAGAGCCGAAAGTTACGCTGCGAAGCTTCCGAGGAGAATGACTCACCTTTGTGGCCAAAGCTAGACCGCCGTCGCCCCCCCGGCCGAGCCTGTAAATCAGCGTAAAGCACGAGGAGGCCCTTCAAAAAGCCCCAGAAACCGGCATGTGTCGCCGCGGAACTTTCTCAGAGAAGCATACGTGAGCGCCCGATATACGGAAGGAATTCGAACGGGTGGAAACAAGTTGGGAACGTGGAGGGGGTTGCCTTCGAATGCAGAAAAAGCAGTGAAGATTGGTTTCTTCTCTCTTGGATCAGCTTATGGCTTTACCACGTTGCACGGGAGGGAGTGACGAGACAGCCCACGAACTCTCACGATGAATAAGGGGGTGCATGATAAAAATTATTTCTGTTCCAGAAATGATTTTTCTATTCGAATCAATTCTGGAATGTAAAACTTATTTGATAACGCTTATCAAATTTTCTATTTCTCGGAATAGATTTCTATTCAGAAATAGAAAATAGAGAGAAATCGAAGTAGAAATTTTCTACTTCGATTTCTCCCAACCCTAATTTCACTCTTTTCTCCTCGTACGCCTCTTCTCTGCCTCCTCCTTCTCCGCCTCTCCTCCGCCTCCGCCTCTCCTCCGCCTCTGCAAATGAAAATTCAAAGTACTTCATCTTCCTATTTGAGCTTCAATATAAATAAGTGGTGGTAATTGCAGTCGACAACAATAATAACAAATTAACAACTTTGATATTTCCAATACTTTCATGATAGTTAACAAATTTGAAAAAAAAATCATTTTTTCTTGTATTTACACTGGTTATTTAGCCATTGGTTGAGTCCTCAAAGTAATGTTTTCCCCTGTCCCTAGCTTCAAAAAATTTCCCACAATCATGCCTTTAAGTGATGAATTTTGAAAATGACATCAACAACTTTTACTTTCACCAAGTTTACATGTGGGAAGATGTTTATAAACTGTAAGCCACCAATTAGAAGTGGTTGGTAAAAAATATAACCTTCTTTTTCACAATGAGCCTCAACTTCAGTTTGATTTAATATTAAGGAGAGTTCTCTTTTATACTTGGGCAAGAGGATTTGACAATGTCGATCTTGTTAGGGAGAGACAGAGAGTCGCTGCTCTCGAACCCAACCGAGTAGATTTCACTCATAAAACTAGAAACACCCATCAATATCAACTTGAAAATCTAGGCTAGCTGAAGTGTAAGATACTGCAGTTCTCTCGTGCTGAAACTTTTGTCTAATACCAATTACTTAACTCAGTCACAGTAATCATACCGGTTGCCCAAATTATATGATTTTCATTTAGCATAATTCAAGTGTTATCTTGCGAACTTACCAGCTCACTATTTTTCATCTTTTTGCTGCAGAGCCGAGAATTGAGGTGGGATTGCAGGTCACAACTGCTTCGAAGAAACATAACCGATCACCAAAGATTGGTACAGGGGAAGCGGGTCGAATCGTGAGTTGATGCGCATGCTCCAGAAGGCGATCCACAAGCTTCGAAAAAGAGGCCTCGACCTTCATGTGCTCAACATTACGCAACTCTCAAAGTATCGTAAGGACACGCACTCATCCGTGTACAAAGAGCAAACCAAAAACCTCACATGACATTAAATTGCAAACCTCATCACCTTTGCAGATTGCTTCTGCTGGTGGCTTCCCGGATTGCGTGATGTGTGGAACAAGCTCTTGTATGCCTACATTTTACATAATTAGACTCCCACGCATAAGAATTAGATAAATTAATTAACAGATCATGAAACTATTTTGAACAAGCTCTAGTTGACATTACCCCATTAAGTTGGCTACATCCATTAGGATAATTTTCTTTATTAGACATATTTTGATGATTTTGTTGATTATCCATATCTGTTAAGATTGCATGTATATTGCACGTACTGCATGTACATTGTATGTCTCCTATTATACATATCTTTATCGATATATTATCTTAGAATAACGAATTCAATTAACAATTTGTAAAAATGTTTACGACTTAATTAACAAAATTAAGGGATTTATGACTGAATTTGTAAAAGTGCAATAAGTTTATGATTTTTCGGTAATTTTTCCTCGCATAAGCAGATCAAAGACCGAGGTGTTCTCCATTGGCATGTCTGCAACTCATTAAAAGGCAGACTTCCCTCAAGTAACTAGAAACACACGTCAATATTAACTTGAAAATCTAGGTTAACAAAAGTGTAAGATACTACAGTTCTCTCATGTTGAATTATTCCTCTAATACCAATTATTTAACTCAGTCATTGTAGTCACACCTCTTGCCCAAATTTTAGGAGCATGGTTCAAAAGGTTATCTTCCGAACTTACCAGCTCGTTATTTTTTTATCTCTTTTCTGCAAAGCCGAGAATTGGAGTGGGATTGCGGGTCACAGAACCAATCACCGAAGAAGGCTATAGGGGAAGCCGGTCGAATTGCAAGATGATGTGCGTGCTCAAGAAGGCGATCGACAAGCATTTGGAAAAGAGGCCTCAACGTTAACGTGCTCAACATCACTTGCCCACATACAAAGAGTAAACAAAAACCTCATTCGATATCAAATCGCAAACCCCACCACCTATGCAAAGTGCTTCCAATGGTGCCTTCCCGGACTGCCGGATGTGTGGAACCATCTTTTATATGCCTACATTTAACAGAATTAGATTCCTAAACACAAGATATAGATAAATTAATGAATAAATCATGAAACTATTTTGAGTATGTTCCCAGTCGACATTACTCAACTAACTTGGCTCAATACGACTCTATCCTTGTCACACATTATAATCAAGCTATGTTGTCCCAAATCAGAAGATGTCATGTCCATCCGGTTTTTGAGTATTGTAGATTATGGTTTTTATTATTTATTCGCCCACATGTTTGTCAAGTCCAAAATGAATGAATCAATGGAGTTTACCTTTTAGCGTGAACTTAAAAAAAAAAAAAAAAAAAAGAATTACACAAATTAGTTTCTCAATGTTGTTAACCCAATAACGGGTCTACGACTTGCTCCTTGCGTTCTTTATTTTTATCTCCTTCATCACCAAAATGCGGGCGCCCTAACCCGCTGAGAGACTCTCGATTGACAAGGTCATTTAGAAGAAGAGGTAACGCATATGCCTGTATCTAAACCTATCTTTCAACTCTAATGTTATAGTGCACATTATATATCAGTCGAGGACGAATCTACAGTCCAGTCAACAAAATAAAAATAAAAATCTGGAACAACTTTGATAGTTGGAACATCTCTGAAAGTGCTGGTAAATTTCTAATTCCTACTAGATAAATACCCTAAGGCGACAGAATTTTTTGCCCCAAGCCTTAGGTTACCCAACAGCATATTGTTGAGTTTGTTGGAACACAACACCTAATATAATAATAAGAAGCCAAAGAGAAGTGTGCTGCAGCGTCACTTCGTAAACCGCCGAAGAAGAATTCTTGAAGAAGCCACAAGCTGATTAAAAAAAGAATGGGCACATATTAAAATAATACTTGTTGCTGGAGCCTTCAAGGAGCAAGAAGCAAAGTTCAACTTTGCTAGTACTTGCACGTGAAGGAAACGCAGCCCACAATTGTTGACTCCTTAGCCAAGAAGAAAAGTCCAGGCGGTAGAGTCCAGGCGGCGGAAGATGATTATAAATATGGTAGTACGTGAAGCATTTGAAATCAGGCCAAAGTGCCTCACAAGGAGGGCCTCAAGGTGAAGGAGCAGGAGTAGGCCGAAAGGCCTCAGAGAGGCTTAATAGCCTCAAGTCACCGCGGGCAGAATAGGGAGGCCAGGGAGAGAGACAGTGAGAGAGTGACATTTTAGAGAGTTATAAGCTTAGCAAAGCTTGTGTGTGTACTCCATTAAGCCTTTACAAGGCATATTGTGTAATGTAATCTCTCTTTGTGTGTTTACACTCTCTCCCTCCAAGTCCTTTTGATTCCTACAGAGTTTGTCACGTTAGGATTAATCAAAGACAACAAATTCTTCAGTTTGTTGCCTTAGCTCATATCATAAGGCGACAAATTCAGAGTTTCATTGCCTTCATGTAGACTTAAGCGATAAATTCAGAGTTTCGTTGCCTTCAGTTTCATCTACAGTCTTTGTTGTTTCTGATCTCCTTCATCTCATTGTTTTTTTCTTCATGTTACCTTACTGGATGTGTGGACTCTTACTGGTCCTTGCCCTTTTGGGAACCTTCCGAACTCAATGTCAATCTTTGCCCAAACTTTCATAACTTAGCTTCTCTTGACCTTCCCTATGAGGCTTTTCTTTGCATATTCGCTAAATCTAATGGGGAAATACTTCCAAGGAACATTCTGCTTCCTTTCTTTATTGGCTCTCACAATATGTCTTTTGCCATCCTTCTTCGATTGCCTCTAAAGAATTCATTGATATAGCGTGTGCCCTATCTCAAGGTCTTAATATCGGTCTAGGTAGAATAGCTTTTGCAATGCTTCATAGGGCCTTGTCTTTATGTGCAAACTTCCCCTTTAGTTGGCATCCTAATCTCTTCTTTGGTCCTTTGTGGATGGACATGGCTGTAATTTCTTAGCCTTTTTTTCTGATGAACGGACTCCTCCACCTGGCTAGTCCGAAGTTAGTTCTTATTTCATAAAGGCCAAGTTTGTGCTTTTGAAGTATTGTCACCCACTCAAACCTAATATTGTTGGTTTCTCCCTTTTGAGTGTTTTCTCACTTACTATCTCTGACGGATTCAACTTTTGTTCAATCGGCACCGACGATATAGAAAACAATTTGCTTTTGACATTATCGGCATCGACATACTCTGGAAAAGTGTCTTGCCGTCAGTGGACGTGGGCTTACATTTCTCAAATAGAGGAAAATTCTATCCAGGATTCAAGTTTTATCACCCTAAGTTTTGCGCTCGCTAATTTGGCCTTAACTTCTTACGTTGGTGATCTACTTAATCGAATTTCCTTTTCACACTTATCTTTAAGGAGAAGCTGCTACCTTTTGTGACAATAAGCTAGTTAGCACTATTTTGAGCCCATTCGACCTTACCACCTTCTATGAGGCTCCTAGAGTTACCGATGCTTTTATTGATTGGTTCGAGTATTGAAGTAACAATTGCTAAATTTACCAAATATCTTCCCTCAAGGGCTCATCCGTTTGGCAACAGCCCTTAATATTTTTGAAATTGAACCTCCATCGAATGAAGGTGAACCTGCAAGATGATGTGGCGAGCATACATTGTTGGAAATTTCCCATAATATGAGCTTACATTAATGAATTAATTTTCTATTTTAAATAATCAGGTTAATTGATATTCCAATATTTGTTAAACCCTAGAGTGATCTTATTGAATTGAGTTTTGGCATCTATTAATAACGGGTCTAGTTAAACAGCAAAATGTAATTAATTGTGTTTAACAGAAGTTCGTAATGGGAAGAGCCCAATTGAAATACTGTTAATTAGGGTTTGCTAAGTCCCCTCTCTAGCGTATAAAAAAAAGTAGGTTATACCTATAAGTTGTTTGAATCCCATCGAAAGCTGTTATACTAAAATATGTCATAAAAGGAAGATTGACATTCGATAGATCTACGATTATCAAAGTGATATATTTTTCTTCAAGTGAAGCAATGGCTCTCTCAAACGGGTACACTTTAATTCCATTATGTTTATTGATCTCGTTGTTTTACAATCATATATAGACCGATTCTTCTTGATTAATAAGTTGTTTATGTGAATAATTTTCTACATGTGGTATCAGAGCAAGTCATATATGATTGTAGAACCCAATTTTTCTTTTTTTATGAACAAAATTCGAAATTTTCCTCTTTGAGCTGAATATGGGCATTATTTTTTCGTGTGGATTTTTGCTCGATTGATCCTGAAACCATAGGGCTTTTGTTCTACATGTCAAGATATTTCCAACCATATATAATTTGTATAATTTTGTTGAGAATTGAGTGAGAATTTTAAATTTGAAATTCTAGGTTTATACATGAAAAAGTTCTAAAATTTTCAAATTACTTGCAATTGATTTATGTTCATTGTAAATCATTGCATGGGTATTGTTATATATATGTTTTAGCATCCTTTTTTTTGTATTAAAGTAAGTTTTTAGGGCTTAAATTAAAGGAAACCGAGTTTTGGCCATGGGAGGCTTGGATTCAAAATTTTAAAGCTTATATGTGGAGATTTACTCGTTTTTTCTTCGTTTAATTCATTCTAGTAAATTATATTGATGTTATATGTAACAACCATGGAGAAATTTCATCAAAAATCAATTATTCTATGTGTTTTTTGGAGCTTTGGGTCGAAACCGAGTTGTGTGACCCGGTTTGCAGGAAATTCGAGACCCAGCTGGAGGTTGAAGAAGACCTCCAATCGGCTAGGCCAATGGATGAGCTTAAGCCCATCCTTCTTTTTATTGTTTCAGGTTCCCTGGGCATAGCCCAAACCTTAATATTTCTTCTTTTTTTCTAGGCATGAGCCTAGGCCCATTGGTCAAGCGAGCTTGTAGCCTAGTATCCGTATGTCAAGCCCATGCGAGGAGACAGTCTGGTCTTAGGCCCCGCAGCTCGTGGGTCATGGGCCGCGGGAGTCCGAAATATTATAATAATATTAAAATATTAAAAAATATTTTTAAAAATTGTGGCAAAAATTGTTATTTGATAAATGCAATATGATCTTGTGAAGCACATGTTGTAAAGTGTTTCATATTGTTTGATGAATTTTGGGCATAAATTTTGGAATTTCCTGCTGATATGAATCATCAATCAAATAGATAATTTTTTGAAAGAATTTTTCAAGGAGAAAGGGAACCCTTCTCCCAATATCAGTTGATCCACATACTTCCTCCTCTTGGTCGATCAACTAATCTTATTCTTGGATCTTGTTCATGAGTTGAGAAAATCAATGTATTCATTTCTATTGTGTTAAACTACTCTGCTATTCTATATTTCATATTTTATTACCTTATTCTTTTGTATTCTTTCATTTTCTTTTATTGTCTTTTTTTATTATATTTCATTTTACTTTAGATGAATAGAAAACTCCAGAGTATATCTTTCGTGGTTCGAAGCAAAAAATGCAATTTGAATATTTTTCTATTATTTTCTTTTTTATCTGTCAGAAAACAAAATTAATATATACAATAATTCACCCAAAGAAAGTTATTGTGTATATTAATTTGGAAAATGACATGAAGATTAATTCCCAAAGATGGGGATATATAATTGAAAAATATTTATCTGTCCAAAGGGGATAAATGTTTTGAAAATTATATGTAATTTCCCTCAATATTGATACTATGGAAATGTATGATTTAAAAGATTTGTCTACCCAAAGGATGGATCCTTGACAATTATATGTAATTCTTTTTGTTGTTGCTTTATAAACTTCATGCTGTGGAAATAAAAGTGCATTGTACACTCTGCCCAAATGGGAGTTTATAATGTACTAATTATTTTTGTTGAATTGCTTATTGCCCATAATTGATCTTATTGCATTATGTGTGACAAACAGTTACCTTCGCTGTAAATAACAACAATGCCACAGTTGAAATATTAACTGGATCAAATATTATAATGCTAAAGACTTGGTCAAAAAGGTAGACATTATGATCGAGAATATCAAAATTGAGTCCATGTTAGGCTGATCCTCTAACAAAATGCTTACGACTCATTTTGTTTAAAGAACATGTGAAGAATATGAGTGTTTTAGATTCTTTTGATTTCTTTTGTTAGTGGGAGCTATATAATTTGTATTTTTGGATATTATAGTTATACGTAAATTGATAATACTTTCATGATATCTATTAAAGCATTTATTTTCAATGATCATTATTATTAATTCTATTATTATCATTTCTCCTGTTAACTGAGAAATGGAAGTATAAAATAGTATCTTTAAACAAATTTTAGTTTAAAGATGATTCGATGTCACTGATTATGAGATCTCATGTTAGATTGTGACATAGTCTTGCGATTTCATGTTGTTTAAAAATTGTGCTAATGCAGTTTCATGTCGTCGAGAAATTGCATTGAGGACCGATAAAAAATAATATATATTTTGATCACGTGTTGGCACTATTTCTTACTACACTCCTAGGCCATGATCTATGAAAATATAATACTTGTTATATGTGATTATGGAATGTCACATGTTGTGGTATTTTCTTAACACATTGATTTCCATAGTTCTATATTGAGGTTATATAGGATTGGATTGGTTTTGAGATACCATTATTGGAATATTATTTTTTAAAATTGTGGCCACATAAAACAAAATTTTCAATTATTAACTCGATAGTGTCATTTTCAATATAAAATGTTCTTCAAAATAAAGATAAATTAATTAATGTAGCCCAAATATGGAAGAGTGTTAGAAATTTCCTATAATATGGGCTTATATTAATTAGGGTTAATACGCTGAAAAACCCCAAACTGGTACACTTGTGACAAATTTACCCTAAATTATTTTTTTGACTATGAAAAACTCTAAACTGGTACACCTGTGACAAATTTTTCCCGACTGACCATAAAAAACTCTAAGCGATACATTTATGACAAATTTATCCAAAACTAATTTTTTTGACAGCAAAAAACCCCAAAATTGGTAAATTTGTGACAAATATACCCTATACTAAATTGTAATAATACCACAAAAAAATTACAAAAA
Organism: Eucalyptus grandis; assembly: GCF_016545825.1. Classification (NCBI taxonomy): domain Eukaryota; kingdom Viridiplantae; phylum Streptophyta; class Magnoliopsida; order Myrtales; family Myrtaceae; genus Eucalyptus; species Eucalyptus grandis. The sequence continues at coordinate 38,516,240 of NC_052612.1, forward strand.
TTGTAAACAGTGACAAACGGAGCGAAATATCCCAAATTAGTATACTAGTAAATTGTCACGTGTCATTTAATTTAATAATTTAATAAGTAAAATTTAACGAAAACGAACATAGATTAAATTTGTCACAAGTATATCAATTTTGGGTAAATTTGTCAAAGGTATACCACTTTGGGGTTTTTGATGGTCAAAAAAATAGTTTGGAATAAATTTGTCATAGGTATACCAGTTTGGAGTTTTTCAGGGTATTAACCCTATTAATTAATTAATTTTTATTATTTTAAATAATTGGATTAATTGATATTCCAATATTTGTTAAACCATAGAGTGATCTTATTGAATTGGGTTTTGGTATCTATTAATAACGGGTCTAGTTGAACAGTAAAGTGTAGGCAATTGTGTTTAACTGAAACCCGTAATAGAAATGACCCAGTTGACACTCTGTTGATTAGGGTTTGCTAGGTTCCCTCTCTAGCCTATAAAATAGTAGATTATACCTATCGATTGCTTGAATCCCATCAAAAGCTGCTATACTAAAATAGGTCATAGAGAGGAAGATCTAGTATTCTAATAGATCTTTGATATTAGAGTGATCTATTTTTCTTCAAGTGAAGCAATGGCTCAAACAGTACGCTTTAATTCCGCTGTGCTTATTGATCTCAGTGTTTTACAATTATATATGAATTCGATTCTTCTTGATTAATAAGTTGTTTATGTGAATAATTTTCTACATACATGACTTGGCATTTATATGTAAGATGACGTGGCTAAGTTAACATATAAGACAAGATGGCATCATCCAAAATCACTTGGCTAAAATTGCATGTAGAGTGAATGCAAGATAATCGCAAAATGTTTTATGTGTACGATGATGAGGTGTAAATGTGACTACATGGCAATGTGAAGATGATGGGGCAAAAATGACAAAGGTTACAAGGCAAACGTACATGACCACATGGCATTTGCCATTTATGTGTAAGATAACATGGTCACACGCATCATGATGTCACATAAAGATGATGATGCAACATAGACAAGCATGATGGCTTGGAATTGGCATGCATGATCATGTGACAAAGATAACAGGTAAGGTGGTGTAATGATGCTTAATGAATTAAGAAGACTATATGTGCAATGACGTGGCAACAGGAAAGATGACATGGTAGAAAGATGCATGATGACGTGGCATTGACATGCATGATGACCTAGCATAGTCATGTATCCAAAGTATCAAACATTTTTTTGGATTAGTTTTTACATGTCAGTATTCACTAGGCACTATAACACATTTTTTCAATATCCCTTTTTTTTTGTTCAACTCTAACTCTTCTCTCTCTCTCGAGTTTTACTTTGCTTACAGCCGAACCCCATACCTCAAACTGAATGTCTCCACCTCATCTTATTTTTCACATCTTTGAAAATGAATTTTCAAAAATCATTGAAAAACATGATTCCCATGTACCGAACCTGATTCATGTATTGTGTTAAAACATTATGGTCCTAGATCATCTAGCTGCCTTACCATTAGAGAGACCACAATTATTGAACACGATTTCATTGGTTGCATCCTAGAAGGGTACCTAGAAATGGAGGAGGCTTGACAATGCAATTATTAAATAGACGGAATAACGATTAAAGTGACAAATAAATTGCAAGCATTAAATTTAGCATCATGATGATTTAACTACGGTAAGATCTATTTGATGGAAATTCTAGAAAGGCATGCATTTTTGAGTTTTGGTATCAATATTGACGGCCATGCACGGTTAACTAATTGTTCTAATATCTCAATTTCCTAATTTTTATACTTGAATCCCTATCACCTTAGAAGTTATTACCATTAAATTTGTTTTCTAGACTAATTTCGGACATTTTCTTTTTATCAAACCACATATTTAAAACATTTTTTTATCTTTCCCACTCTTGTATACCCGTGGCCAATATCGGAGCTAGGATAAACTTTTAGTGGGGTCCACTGAATTAAGCACAAAATACTTACAACCCTATAATTATAGAATTTCAATGTAAGCGATTGATTTTGCCCCAAAAAGATACCAAATAAATGTGCAAATGTTAGGAACATATTACACAATTTTTTTTGGGAATGAAAGTTTTCCTAGTACAATTGTATATATTAATGACTTTTATACAGGAGTGCGGGTGATAATCTTTGGAAGAATGTGATCAATTGATTTACTTAACCAACACTATGGTATTGTTAAAACACATCAATGCAGTCAATTAATTTTTGTAATATAATTTATTTGATAAAGCGATTGAACTAAAACCTTTTAATATTTCTTTAAAGACAAGGCAATGAATCCTAATCACAATGTGTCATGCCAAAAGCACTGCATGTTATTAAGAATACATAGATTCCACATATAAAGACTGTAGTTGCTTGTGCAGTAATTTGAGCAATTCTGGCTTCCATTTATTTTGCAAAAAATGAATTATTTGGAATTAAAAAAAAAAAAAAAGATCTTCTATTATGCTTGTAATAATTAGTTAAAGAAAAATATTTTCTCTATTGTTAAAAATTTATTTCCAGATATTTTCGTTCAACATCGAAAATATTTAATATTTTTCAAATAATTTATTTTATAGGAAATAAACAAAACCTAAAATAAGAATCTTTTGGTCAGTCGTTTTAAAATGGGTGGGGCTTTTCTTCCCACATTTTTAGCAAAACATACTATTTTTAGTCAACAGACCAAATTCTTATCCAAGGAAATAAAATGTCAACTTCCATTCAAACCGATTCCCTTATAGGAAAACATCTGGTTTACCTTGTGGTTGTTTAGTCACACCCACAAATGATATAACCAATGTTGTCTAATTTAGTTACGTTATAAATTTTCCTTGTGTATTACTTACACGTAGGCAAGAGGAAGTTTTATATATTTAATTGAAAGAGGAAAAAATCCATCAAAGAAGAATTTTCCATTTGTTTGGTAGAAAATGAATAATTTATTTTTCTTTTTTTCAAAAATAATAGAATGAATGAACGAAAAATATTTTATTATCTATGAATATATTTATATTTAAATTATTATCAACAAGGAAAACATTTTCCATTGCATAATTATTTTAAGCTATACAAGTAATTATTTTTAACTTCATTTTAACATTCATTATATTCTTAAAAATATTTATTTTTTGCAAAACAAATTGAGCATCAGTGAAAAATCAAATTCAATATTTAACTTCTTTGGAATTTGGAATCTTAAGAATATCATAACACAATGCAAGATTAAAGAATACTCAAGATTCGGTGCAAATGAGGCGATTCAAAGATGAACAAGACACGTCATTGAAAGCAAGCGGAGATCTTCTCTTTTTCCATTTTTTAGTTCGTGTTCATTGTTTGACTTTGGTTGAATTTATATGCACAACAAATATAGCCAAATAGCCGAAGTCCAAATACGTTAGAGAGGACAGTGATCCAATTTTGAAAGAGTCAAAATCAGGGAAATTGTCAAGAAGGTCTTAAACGTCAATTCAATTTTAAATGTTTTAATTACGTCAATTTAATCTTATATCTTTTAATTAAGTCAACTTGGTCATAAATCTTTTAATGATTTGCTAATTTAGTCCTAAATTTTTACACGATTTACCAATTTAATCATTTCAGCTAATTTTGACCTAAAATCACCGATGTGGATGTTAGTGTTGAATGTGACACAACTTTGTGTTGACATCGAATTTTATGATTTTTTTTTTAATTTTTTTTCTTTTTTTTCTTTTTCTTTCCATCTTCCTCCGTTGGTTGCCAAGCCTTGGCGATGGCTATCTTGAGTCAACCTTGCCTTGCCCAAAGCGAGAGAAGGTCAGTCCTTACTAGTCTTGCTCGTTGCCAATCGCTAGCCATTGCAAGGCGCTAATGACCAACATGGGTAAAAGAGAAGAAAAATGAAAGAAAATAAGGAAAAAGGAATAATTAATACTATGAAAAAAATTCAGAATTTTTTTTAAAAAATATTATCTATGTTAGCTATCTTCGGCCAAAAATTAGCTAGAATGACTAAATTTAAATTGTAAAAAAAATTAGAACTAAATTGGCACAATTAAAAGATTTAAGACTAAATTGGCATATTGTAAAAAAATTTAGGATAAAATTGACACAAATATGTTTAGAACTAAATTAGCCACTGCATAATAGCTTTAGGTTTTTTTTTTTGGACATGGGAAAATTCTCTAAAAACTCTTTAATATGTTACACTTTTGCCAATTCAATTTTAAACTTTTCAATTTTACTAATTGGTTTCTAAACCTTTACCAATTAAGTCTATCTAGTCAATTTTGGCAGAATTCGCTGACATAGATACCAACCATTTTACGTAGTATGTCTGGTGTTGACGTGAATAATTTTTAATAATATCATAATTTTTATTTTTTATTTTTTATTTTCATAAAAAAATTCCTTTCTTGTTCCTCCTTTTGCAATGATCGGCCATCGTCCATGGTCAAGGGGACTGGTATCACTGAGTGAAGATTGCCATCACCTAGCCAAGCAAGGGCGAGTCCCGAGAAGGGCTCCCCTCGCCAAATTTGGTGAGGCAAGGCTCGGTGAGAGTTGGCCTTGCTTAAGCCCAAGTTTGACAAGGTCGACCCTCACCTGGCCAAGCCTTACTTATGGTGGGTAATTGTGACCCGCGCGAGGTTAGCTCACCCAACCATAGTTGGCAATTGGCAAAAAGAGGAAGACAAAAGGAAAAAAGAAAAAAAATTGAAAAAAAATTGAAAAAAAATTGAAAAGATAATAAAATATTATTAAAAATTATCCAAGTCAACGACAGTCGTGCCACGTAAGGTGTGGTTAGCATCCATGTCAACGAATTCTAAGTAAATTTGGCAGGATAAATTCAATTGGTAAAATTAAAAAGGTCTAAGATTAAATGGGTAAAAGTGTAATAGATTTAGAACTTTTTGGACAATTTTCGTTTAAAAAAAAAAATCATATGGTATTGGTTATTCAATGTGGTTTTCGTGGTATTTACATGAGAGAGATTATTAAATATATGAAAGAGATGCTTAATAAATGCTTGATTTGTTTAATATGTAGAGAGTAATTTAGTCAATTGACTTAAATAATATTTTAAGTAAAAGAGTTGTGGAAAGAGCACCAACTTATTTGGGTAGGTAATACAATTGGGGCATAAAATAACTGGTGGTAATGGTAGTCGACAACAATAATGACAAATTCAATTTTCTTATACTCTCGTCATAGTTGACAAATTTGAATAAAGTCCTTTTACTTGTAATTACACCGGTTATTTTACCCATTAATTGAGTCCTGAAAATAATGTTTTCCTCCATCCCTAGTTTGAAAGAATTTCCTGCAACCATGCCTTTAATTGATGAATCACAAAAATGACATCAACCACTTTTACTTTCACCCAAATTTACATGTGGGACGGTAGTTATGATTTGTAAGTCATCAATTAGAAGCGGTTGTTAAAAAATATAACCTTCCTTTTCACAATGAGCGTCGACTTTAGCTTGATTTAATATTATTAATACCTAAATTTTGGTGATCCATTTAATCATTGATTGCATAAAAAATTAGAGATTGACCCTTGACTCATAAATAAAAATATTGATTAAATCGCATATAGATATTTGGAGCATTCACATTAATAATTAATTAAACTCATGCAGGTTCATTTAACTCGGACAAGTAGTCAATGAACTTAACTGATTGGCATTGAATTTAATTGAGCCCCTGGGATGTAATTTTGTTCAAGACCATTGAAAATCTTTATGGCGCATTAAAATGCGAAGTTGGAAAACATTGGTTTATTAAAAGCGAGCTTGGAGGTGGAGGGAATTGATTTGGATATTATTATGATATTATCACAGATTATTGAAGATATCGGAATATCATCTTTTTAAAAAAAAAATTAAAAATAAATATGAGTAAGAAACCTAGACCTACACATATAAATATATCTCAAGGGGGACACATAGAAGGGGAGCCTTCACAGTTTGGGAACCCACGGCCGCAGTACAGCACACCCAAAAATTCAGGAGAGACGGCTTGAACTAGAGAGAAAGAGACGGACAATTTTACAAAAGAGAGAAGGAAGCAAGCTCGTCCAAGCCCAGAAGGCTGGCTTTTTCCCTTACGCCTGCAGCACGTCCTCCTGCCGACTACCTCCGCGAAGCGGTCACGGTTCCCTTCAGCGGCCGAAGCTCCAGCTGTGCCGAGTTCCTCCCCTTTGCCGCCTCCATCTCCCGGTCGAGCCGTGATCTTCTGCAGTCTCGCCCAACGATCCACACTACTGGTTTTGCAGCGATCGTCCCACGAGTTTGCTTGCCGTGTGCGACTCCAGGCCAGCCTAGGCCAGCCACAACTTCCCTTTTGGTCGAGTTCCTGTGGCAGTACATTGACCTTCCCGTGAGGCTCCGGTTTTCTGTTTTTCTGCCAGTTTTCCGGCAAAATATCGAAGCTGCGCGCCACCTTCACGGTTGCTTGTCCCTGCTGCACCACCGAGACGCCACCACCCCAAGTCCTAGCAACGCCAACGAGCTCCCACCCGGCCGCGGCTAATCCGATCACTTGCGATAGCCCGCAAGAATCACGTGCTCATGCTGCCATGCGAGATGCTATGTCCTTCGGTATCTTCTTACTGATGGTCCTTCAATCTGTGGCTTCTTCCTGTGAAATAAAGAAAAATTACTGAGAAACCAATTTTTCCAAGTCGAATGTTGGAGGCCGTGAGCCCAGCATGTGGGTTTTGTCGTTCCTCTTTATATCTCACATCTTGCTAACCGAGGTGAACAATATTCAGACCAAAAACGCCATAGCCGCATGATCTTGAGCGGATAATTCCAAAAAGGAAAGACAATAAAAGGGGACAGGGCAATTGAAGAATTCGGTCGGAAGAGCAAGCAACGGGACATCCACAAACCAAGGAGACGTCCATCACCGATTACTCGTTTCACCCGCGAGGCGCATCAACAGTCATCCATATTCGTATTTGCTGTGACTGTCTTGCTCAGGCCCCACGCAAAGCTCTTCACGACCAGCAGCCCTCCTGCCGTCAATAGCCGAGCACCACCATCCCCCGGCCATACTCTCCCGCACCGATCTTGATCCACCGGTTCAAATTCGGAAATACATATTTCAAGTTAGGTAATAATTCATTCAATTAAATATTCCATTGCCTAATTTGAATGATATTAATATGAATTTGATTTCTTTGATATACTTCCTAATTGGGAATTGCACATGGTATACTTCCTAATTAACAGCGCAAATGATATACTTCCTAATTTCCGTACTATAAGACTTTAAATGAAATTATTGACTCCCAGGTATTTTATATATTGAATTTTAAGACTTAATATCGATTTATCGATTTTATTCACGAAATTTCAAATTGATTTGATATCATTAAGATAATATTTAAGTTGTTTTACATCTAACTTAAAGTAGATAACATCTCATTATAGATAAATTTTAATTTTTATTGATTGCGAATTTTAATGATAAAAAAATCTAAAAGTATCATGTATGTGTCATATACATTAATTGCATTACATCCATGACATATGCCACGTTTTAGGTCATGTAATTAGCGCATGTCATAGACGCACGTCATTTAATTGGATTCCATCAATTAGAGTTAATTAAAGTTAATTATTGCTCATCATCAAATAAGAGAAAACACTAAAAAGATTTGAGTGCGTATAGTTTAGGTCATCTAATGCATGTCATAAACATACGTCATTTAATTGATTCCATCAATTAGAGTTAATTAAAGTTAATTATTGCTCATCATCAAATAAGAGAAAACACTAAAAAGATTTGAGTGGAATTGCGTGTTAATTAAAAATTAAATTTAGATTGATAAATGTGGTTTTCTAACTAACCCTGCAGATACTTACGTTGCTTTAAGACAAGTTCCTTCTTTCCCCTTGTTGCTTCAAGACAAGTAAGTTCCTTCTTTACCCTTGCATTTTATTCATCGCTTTGATTATTGGGTGTCTATTAATGGTTACACACCTATATATTATGTGAGTACATTTAAAATGAATCCAAGTTGCTTGCCAAACATCTTCTTCTTTTTTTTAAATAAAAGAGAATGTACTAAAAGGGCGTCGAAGTAGTTTAGCGTAATCAGATCCCCAAATCTATAATCTTTGATTTGTAGAAGTAAAGCAATCCTCTTAATGTTTTACTTGGGGTTCTAAATGACCCACCAATGATTAGTCAACACGAAGTTGCGTATTGGTAGCTCGAGTTAAGTTTAGACTTAATAATCTATTAGCCGTCTTAGGTGTTGCAGGTAAGGTTGCGACAAATGTTAAGGATAGTATTTCTTTAAACCTTTTGAGGCGAATCAAACTGCATCACTTCACTTGGTTTAGCAATTTGAATCATTTTGTTTAATTTTCGTCCAATTCTGCATGTATATGGGGTTGACAATGTTGTATATGATTCATTTGGACAATACAAGCATGACACGAGATACGAATTACAGAAAAAAAAAAAAAAAACCCAATACAACACGACATGCTAGCTTTATATGTTGATATGAATTGACGCAAATTAACATGCTTTCGTCATAATTTTGTTATCTGACATATATAATCAAAATCAAAATATTTTAGACCGGCACAAATTAACACGAATTACTATGAATTACTAATACGATTATGTCATACCAACGCAATAGCGAGCCCGTGTGCATTAGTACTTGTGCGTTGAACCTTGTTCACAAAAGCTGCACATAATGATAATCCTTTCCTCTTTTATATGAATGAAGTTCATAATGGTATAATTCTAGAAAATAAAGAGGGTGTCTGGGGTCATTTTAACTCAAAGAAGTAGAGGTTCTTTCTTTTTTTTTCCCCAATTTTTGGAAAAGAACAATGCAGAGTCTCCTTCTCCCATTATATAAGAACCGATCACCAGAACTTTCTTTATACGAAAAATAAAATCTTCCCTTAATCTTTTCTTTTCAGTTTTCCCAGCGGAGAACACAAGATGCGCCGGACCATCTTCCCTTCCCTGGGGCTCTGCTTGTCAGCACCGTCATCCTCGCCACCATATACCCCAGGCGATATGGGGAGAACCAGCAATCGATCTTGGCGGAGAGACGCCGAGAGTCGCTCCTCTCGAATCCGACCAACATGGCGCCACCGTCGATGACTACATCGCTGTGCGATGTCTTCTCGGGAAGGTGGGTCTTTGACAACACGTCGCGCCCCTATACAAGGAGGGACAGTGCAGGCACATGGGCACACTGGCTTGCGGGAAGCAGGGGCGGAGGGACTTGAAGTTCCAGCAATGGAGATGGCAACCCCATGGTTGTGACCTTCCCAGGTATTTCCCCCAGCTGAAACAATGCTACACACATTTACGTCTCTCCATAATCTCCCTTTCTTCACTGGAGATTACTTTCATTAGGGTTTTTTGACAGTGTGGATGGCGACATCATCGTAGGTTTGATGCCACGGCACTGCTGGAGAGGCTAAGGAACAAGAGATTGATGTTCGTGGGGGACTCTCTTAATAGAGGTCAATGGGCTTCTCTCGTTTGCATGGTGGAGTCGTCGATCCCCAAGAAGCGAAGATACCTCTCGAACCGTCGTCGTGGCCGCCCTACGATCGTCTTCACTGCCCACGTAAGTCTCTTCTGATTTCTGCCTTCAAATTTTTCCAAAAAAAAAAAAAAATTTATTCACGTTTTCTTATTATATAAAACTACGATTATCCTGATACATGTGAATTAATATGATCGTCTTTAATTTCTTGTCTTGTCTTAATTGAAGTGCGCCTTCACCGCACTACACGAAATTTGCCTATTCTAGGAAGATTGGAAAAAGATAGCCGCTTACATTTTGGGTCAATGATTTGACAACATTTTTCCTGATCTTTTTTCCTCTTGTAGTTTCGAGGATTCGGTACTTATACTTTCCAGAAATACTGTGGCAAACCACATGTGTAGACATATTGAACATGGAGGAAGGGGAATTTTTAGATATACCCTGATATTTTTTCTAATCGAATTTCTATTAGTTTTTCTCTAAAGAGAAATATATGAAGCAAAATTTCGCTAGTGGGACCCGTTGAGTCATGGCGACATTATTGCATATAACATATCTAAAGTTCTATCATTTAGTTTGCCAAAAAAAAAAAAAAAAAAAAAAAGAGCTGATCTAGGAAAAGAAAATAATATGGGACAATGAACGCCAATATTGCAAAGGAGATGCTTACTTAATACCGAGTTATTTCTTCAATTCTAAACTTGCGGAGCTAGATTGATTAACAAAGAATGTCAAATTTTGGATACAAAGCCATGTTTTCAATTGATATTCTAGCAGAAGAAATAAACAATACCAAATGTGTCTTGTCAACTGATAAATTTTGGACACTTCAATAAGGATTCTAAAAAGTAGGAATATTTTTTTATGCACATCAAAACACTTTTAATTGTTCAAATCAAATCCTTTTTTAAGCATGTTGCTACAAAACACAATTTCAAAACCTACGCAATAACCCTTCATCAAGTGTATTGATGGCATTTTTTGACAAGATCTAACCAAATATATATCAAAGCTAAAGATGGTAAACATAAGCATGTGAAATGGTGAAGTTGACCAACTGGACTCTTTTCGGGTGCATTGAAGTGATGTGTGCGCTTGACTTTTGGATGACATTGATTAGGATTACAATGCAACAATTGAATTCTATTGGGCACCCCTGCTTGTGGAGTCCAACTGTGACGATCCAGTGATCCATCGGGTAGACAATCGGATTGTTCGAGTTCAGGCCATTGAAAAGCATGCAAAGCATTGGTCTGGCGTGGACATCCTCGTCTTCGATTCCTATCTTTGGTGGAGGCAAGGACCCAAGATCAAAGTTTCGTAAGTGTGTACATGTTGAGCTTACCCACTATAGTAATTTTTCCTCAATATTTGCATTTCATGCATCTTGGAATTTCTAAAGTTGCCCATTAAACCACCAAATTTTCTAGTAGCTACTTTGCGGAGGGGGAGAGAGGGAACTCTTTAGTTCATTCTCTAAGTTAGCTTACTAGTTAAATTGGGTAAATGACAGCCTAATTGTTAAACTTTTTGCTTAACATTTAATACCGTCGTCACAAGTTAACAACACAGTGTGCAAGTCAGATGATGCCCTTCATTTTTATTTTTTTTAGTGGAAACACTGATTTGGACAATTTTAAAGCTTTGGGTTGATGTCATTCGATGTTTAATAAAAGTTCAAGGACTGTTGATGCAATTATCCTCTTGTTAAATTCATATGCTTGTTGTTGCAATGCTCATTAGCATAAGAGAATTGATTCTTTAGTCTGTCGTCCTGTATGCTATAGCTCAAGAAGATCATCTATACATATTATTTGATAAAATTTGGAAAAATATCTTCCCAAATGTTTTTGGGATATCTATTAACATACCTTTTCCTTAAATGTTGTCAACCAGATGGGGATCATTTGAAAGTCCTGACAGAAAATATGAGCTGATGAAGATGCCTCGAGCATACAAGATGGCTTTAAACACTTGGTCAGATTGGATGCAGGTTCATATGGACAGATCGAAGACGCAGGTGTTCTTCATTGGCATGTCTTCTACTCATGAGAGGTAGACTTCACTCAGAGAAACTTGAGACGCACGTCAATATTGACTTGAAAATCTAGGTTTACTGAACTGTCGATAGTCACAACAAAGGAAACATACTACAGGTCTCCCATGTTGAATTATCCGTCTAATACCAATTACTTAACTCAGTCATTGTGATCACACTTGTTGCGCAAATTTTATGATTTTCATTTAGCATGGCTCAAAGGTTATTATCCGAATTTCCCAGCTCATTATTTTTCATCATTTTGCTGCAGAGCCGAGGATTGGGGTGGGATTGCGGGTCACAATTGCTTCGGAGAAACAGAACCGATCACCAAAGAAGGGTATTGGGGAAGCGGGTCGAATCGCGAGATGATGCGCGTGCTCCAGAAGGCGCTCAACAAGCTATCGAAAAGAGGCCTCAATGTTCAAATGCTTAACATTACGCAGCTCTCGGAATATCGCAAGGACGCACATGTGTCCATATACAAAGGGCAAGCCAAAAACCTCACTCAACATCAAATCGCAAACCCTGCCACCTATGCAGATTGCTTCCATTGGTGCCTTCCCGGACTGCCGGATGTGTGGAACGAACTCTTGTATGCCTACATTTTACAGAATTAGACTCCTAAACACAAGAAATAGATAAATTAATTAACAGATCATGAATTTTTTTTGCTCCCAGCTGACGTTACTCGATTGAATTGGCTTCAGTAGTCTGTATCCATATGACTCTTATCCTTGTCACACACTGTAATCGTGCTATGTTGTCCTATATCAGAAGAATTCATGTGCATCCGGTTTGTGAGCACTGTAGATTATATTTTTTTATTATTTATTCGCCTACATGTTGTCAAGTCCTACATGAATGAATCGATGGGGTTTACATTCTAGCGTGAACTTTCTTTTGAAAAAAAATTGGCAAAATAGCAGAAGAAGCGGTTATATGCCTATATCTAAACCTATCTCTCTTTTTTTTTGGTAAAGGTAAGTATAAACCTATCTTCTACTCTAGCTAATGTATTAATTAGTAACGACATAGTGAACATTATATTTCAGTCAAGGACGAGTTTAGGTCCGGTCAACAAAAAACTCTGGAAAATCTTTGATAGTTGGTACATTTCTGAAAATGCTGGTAAATTTCTAATCCCCTACTAGATAAACACCCTAAGGCAACCGAAATTTTTGCCACAGGCCTTAGGTTACCCGACGACAAATTGCTAGGTTTATCACGCTAGAATCAACCAAGGATGACAAATTCTTTAGTTTGTTGCCTTAGCCCATACAATAAGGGCGACCAATTCAGAGTTTCGTTGCCCTTAGTTAAACTTGAGCAACAAAATTTGTTTCTTTGTATTTGGGACAATTTTGAACCTACAGCAATAAATGTGAAAATTTATCACCTTATGCAAGACCTAAAGCGACAAAATTATGATTTTATCGCCTTGAATCTGATTAAAGTGTCAAATGGTGCATTCAAGAGTATTTTGGCTTTATGTATGACTTTTTCATTCAGACAGGATATTCACTCAATGCATATATCGTTTGGGAACCTTGAAATTTGACTCTTAAGGACTTTGGGCCACCAACGCCACCTCACATTTTTTGTCACCTCACCTGTTGATTAGTGACGAGACCGAAGTACCAAACTAGAGAAACGGGGGAGGATATGAAGATCAAACACTGGATTAATCATGGGAAACAGACAAGATCAAACAGACACTAGCAAGTGAAGAAAGTACACCTCTCCGCTTTAGCTTTTCTCTTCAGTTCCTCTATTCACCGCGAGGTTTTGACTTGTTCAAAACAGATCCAAAGTCAAACTTATACATTGCGTGTATCCCTCCCTCTGTCCACATTGATAGTCGACTCCAGGTTGGAAGGTTGAATCTAGCGTCGGCAAGCTCATACCCAGCCTCACCAGCCTCCAGCGAGGCTCAGAGGTGACGCCAAGCCTTCCTTTGTCCTCAGCTCACTTGAGCCCTTGCCGTCAATCCTCTTGTGCTGCCGTCTTGGTGGTGCGGCTTCCTTGTCGAGGTCCCGTAGCCTCGGGCAAGGCCCCACCGCCGCTCAACCTCGAATTAGGGCTGACCCAAGCCACCAACCTCATATTGATGAAGGTGTGAGGCTGAACGAAGCCTTAAATCTAAGGTTCAGTCAAGCCCTACAGAGTCGAAACTCGCACCTCAACTAGTCACTGTCCCCTCTCGTCCGGTCATCCTCATCAACGGCAACGGTGGTGGCCAAGGAATTTGGTTGAAGAGTGAGCAGAGAAAGAGATGAGATCGAGATGGAAGAGATTGGTAGAGAAGGGAGTGAGCGGGGGAAAGAGAAGGCGCAAAATAAGGGTAAAACATGAATACTTATAAGTGAGGGCAAGATTGGGAAAATAATTTTATTAAACGCCCTTTGAACTTAGCATTCGAAAAACATGAATCGATATTGCTAGTATAAGTACCTAGAGGGGGTGAATAGGTATATAAAAGATTTTTCTTCGATATTTGCACAATACTAGACCGGTTGATGGATTTGAGACAAACGATAATCAAAGTAAGACCGAGAGAAGAGAAAATTGAACACGCGGTTTATAGTGGTTCGGCTTATATCAAGCCTACGTCCACTCTTCTTCACCGACAGCCTATTGGCTGGATTCCACTATGAACAAAAGAGAAGTTACAGCACGGCTTTGCCTTGATTCTACAAAGTGTAGATGTTCTACCACACCTCCTCAAGATTTCTCACAAATATAGACTCTTTTTGTATACAAGTATTCGCTCGAGTAATTGTCTAAACAAAAAAGGAGCTTCGACTTTGGAATTCTTCTATCGCGCACACCTTGAACAACTAAGACCGTCTTCCTTATATACTCCTTTATGCCATCATACCCGTTGGCATTTACCAAAGGAATTCCTCCAATCTACCCGTTGGACGGAATCAATTAGGAAGATTGTTCAAGCTATTAAAGGAACGTGTCGATAGCCCATCAATCATGTTCACCCATACAATCAGGATCTCGGTTTCCATAAGTAGAACCTTCCAATAATATTTAAGCAATCACCGGATCTTCAATTATTGAGTCAATCTTCGATCAATCAAAGGACTCCGTTATGTCTTTTCCAGCCACGAGATCTTCTCCAGTTGATAAGGTTAAATCCTTAACGAAACATCCATTACGGATAACCTTTCTTCAACGGATTAGAGACTATCAATGAGGATAGACTTTGAGTCTTGAGTCTGGTTGTCCAGAGGTCTTCAGACTTTAAATAGCAGAGTCTGCAAGCCTTCAGACTAGACTGATGGAAACGTTTTGTCAGCTTCAAAACACTTCAAGAAGATTTCTCCAACAAATCCAAAATGCTTTGGGAGGAAGGGGGGACTTTACTTGACCTTTGAACACTTTCATGGCTCAAGCTTGTACTGAAGGCCCCTAAAATTATGTCACCAAACGTTGATCTTAAGCTCGGGGGTCTTTGAAGGCCCAAAAACTGCTTGGAAATACACGCAAACGCATTCAAAATTATAATTATGTTGCCCGAGGCTCTAGCTCAAGTGAAAAAAAGTTCAACTCTCTTGCCGTTAAGTATGTAAAATTTCGAACCTATACCAATAAAATAAAGTTTTTTTTTTTTTCTCAGGGTATACCTAAAGCGACCATATAACTTTTTTAACGCTTGAGTATGAGCTTTGGGTATGATCTCGTCCATCGTCTTCGTTCCTCTGTGCTTGATCGCCCACTTGCCCTCCATAAATCACAGTTCATTCATAATGAGATAACGATCAAGACATTGACCTAAGTATAAATCACATAAGGCACAAATCTTCTGCTCCCCCAAGCCAATAGGTCCATACACGTGATGTCGGAACCCTTTGATTGTTGAACTCACAACTTCATTTGTAATATATGGACTCTTAAAAAAAGAAAGAAAGAAAGAAAGAAAGAAAGAAAGAAAGAAAGAAAGAAAAAGAAAAAGAAAGAGTTTGAAAAGTCAAAAAGGAGGCTAAAGAGAATTGTGGAACCTTCGGCTAGGTTATGAAAGAGAGAAAGAGGGAGAGAAAGAGAAGAATACCGGCGGAAGGGGAAAACGCGAAACAAGGGAGAAAAGAGAAAGAAGAGAAAGGAAAAAGGGAAAAAGGGAAAAAATTGGCACGCATGTGGTCTGGATGCCTCATCAAGCCGACTCAAGTGTGTTTTGCAACGTCGGTAAGGAATCGAAGCTTTTAATCACCTAGTTCAAGTAATCGCCGTGATTAGGGCTCAAAATTCGGCTTTCTTTGATATTTGTGTGGCGAAGCTTGATTTTTTGAGTCGTTAAGCTGTATATTTTTTAGAAATGGTACTTTGGGATGTTGTGAAACTATAGCATCTTTCGGATTGTGATTTGAGCTTGCGGTTTGTTCGGAACGGAATTTTGAAGTTGGGGGCGCAATCTGGTACTGTAGCGAACAGTGGCTTCGAGTCTCTTTTTTTGTTGTTTTCGGTACTGTTTTGGGGCGGCTGAGTTGGGGTTGTTGTTGTACATTAAGAGAGCTTTCTAAAGATTATAAGACGGCTTGAAATGGAATTTTGTAGAGGAAGTTATGGCGTGATGAAGTTGGCGCATGGGCCGTGCCTAGCTGAAAATGATGGGTTTCTACTAAATTGTGAGCTTTTGAGGCGCGTAGGTGTCATTTTATCGACTAATAGGCCTAGTATAGGCGAGTCGTTATAAGAATATCCTTTTACTTGGCCTTTTAATATTGTTTTTCCGTTAATTGTTAGGGATCCGAATGTGTTGGTTCGTATGAGCGTCGTAGTTGATTTTTGGATTTTCCAAGGTTAATGACACTATTTCTTCTTTGTATTTTAAATTCATGTTTTGAGAAACATGGTGGATTATATATTCCATGAGTTGATTAAAAAAAAAAAACATATTTTGTTGCATAAAACAGGATCGAGTTATTACGCCATTTTTGTTGTTCGAATGGAGTTATATTCTAACTTCGATTTGAATGGTTGTTTGAAAAATGATTTATGAAATTCTTTGTGAAAAAATCTTGAAATGTTTTGGAGAATGCTTTGATATTTATATATCGAATTTTGAGTTGTGATATGACTTCCTTTTTCCTTTCTGATGTTGGATTACTGGATATTGTGATTGGTGGTTGGTGCTCAACGTCGTTGTGGACCTGAGGGATGTGTAGGTATACGCATACTATTCCAGGATATCCTTGTGGGCCGAGTCACCGGCTAATAATAAGTGGAGACCTTGCCACTTGGTCATCTTGTCACGGGCGTTACGCGTGACCATGGTTAGATATTTGAACATGAATTGATCAATGGAGTGGACCATTGACGTGTGATTTGAGTTTGGTCAATGTAGTGGACCATCGATATGATTTGATGAGATTAATCAATCGAATAGACCATTGATGCATGTTTTACGAGATTAACTAATGGACTCGACCATTGGTATTTTCGGTATTTGAGTTATGATTTGATATTATGATAAAGTGAGTTATGTTTGTGTTTTAAAATGTGCATAGTGATTTCTCGATCCGCTTAGAAGAAGTGTATTACTCATTGAGCTGTGATAGCTCACTCCTCTCATCTACTTGTTTTTCAGGTTCTTCAGCGAGTCGCGAATAGGCATGAGTGTTCGTTCGGGGAGGACTTTTGTTGTGGAAATTTTTGGGTATGACTTGTGCATAGTTAATAGGTTTATAAGTTAGTCTTTGTAGAAGGTTTATGTTTTGATTTTTTTTTTTTTTTTGTGGATTATAGATATACTCTAATATTGTAACCAATTGCCCTTTTTTGTCTATATATATATGTGGTTGTATTATATGTTGATATCGGGTTGAATTTTGGTTACGTTGATGCTTTCGTCCTTTGGTAAAAAGGACGGCCGTGTCATGCCCCTTCTTCTTATGAATCGGGGTGTGACATCATCAATCACGTAGAGACTAAAGGGAGGCCTTGAAACAAATGAATTGTGGTTTAAAATCTCTCTAAGATCAAATTAGAATAGTTTTATTAACCGCATAATACTAGAGCTTTAGCTAAACAGAACCGCATAGAGGAGTTCATTCTAGGCGTCGGGCAACCCGGGAGGCACCGGTGGGTGCAATCCAAGCTCTTGTGTGCTCCACTATACACCGACGGGTGCCGTTCTTCCGATACTAGGAGAGGGCCGTGATGTCGAGCAAATAGACTAGCTTCTTGATCCCACTCAAGACTTTGTTCACATTGGGCCATGACATACGAAGCCCCGCTACAGGCACAGCACTAAAGTACGGTTGCGTTTGGATGGAGCAAGTCCGTGACGAACTCGGAGATATGACACTAATTCGGACATTGCAAAGAAGATGGTACTATGCTTACTCGAGTGGTCTAGGGAAATTCCTTGGAAGAATACCTTTGTTCTTGAAGGATTGACATTAAGGTCCACCCATTGAGCCCACATGGTCATTCCTTTATAATACTCCTTCAGTTAGTTCATGTCCTTGTACAACTTATCGCCTTCTTGAATATAATCCCAATTGCATTGTCATATACCAAGATTTTGGGGAAAATTACCAAAAAGTCCTAAACTTATCATAGTTTTTCTAATTTAGTCATTAACTTCTTCTTTTTTTTTTGGTCAATTCAATTATAAACATTTTGTAATTGTGTCATTTTAGTTCATTCAGTGTTAATGTGGGCGCCGGCCAATACCAGCCGACACCGGCTGACACCAATGGACAATTTTTTAGTAATACTCTCTCTCTCTCTCTCTCTCTCTCTCTCTCTCTCTCTCTCTCTCTCTCTGTGCACGCACGTGCACGCGTGTCTTGCTATTGGCTAGCGACCAGCCCTCCCCTCTAGCAGATGCCAAAAGCAAGGGGAAAAGGAGAGAGAAGGAAAAGAAAAGAGAGAAAAAAAACTAAAAAATAAAAAAGTTAAATATTATTAATAATTGTTCGTCTATGCCGGCCAATGTTCATGTCAACGCTGACCGGCCAAATTTGGCCAAATTGACTAAATTAACATAATTACAAAAAGGTTTATGACTGGATTGGATAAATTATAATAGATTTAGGACTTTTCTAGTAATTTTTCCCAAGATTTTGTCATATGCACGATGTAAATATATAATATTTTACTGACTATGTGCTTCAAAATCATATTGACTTAAAATTTGTGTAATAATGCATAAGATTAGGAACCGTTCATTCATATCATCGGAAAATGGAAATTTCAGCTCAATATGTCACAATTTACTCGGATCATACAGGCATTGCTAAGTATCCCCTTTCATGTTGCAGAAACAGTGAATCTGAATACGGAAGAACTCAGAAATGGTGCGATTTACAAACGGGGTCTTTTGCCAAAGAAATTGAATCAAAACAAGATGGAACTTGCGGCTGACTGCTTCCGGTGTAGGTGGAAAACCAACATGTCCATCCTTCGCCGCTCATTGCCACTATTGATCGAGTCAAGCTTCAGGACCCGTCCCGCCTGCTCTCGCCCGAGATCCACAAGAAATTGCGACCAGTACAGAGATATTTCCACATCATAATCCTGCTCGCAAGATGCAGTTTTGAATATATTTTCATACATGATATGATATGCTAATTTAATAAGGTAAGGTAAATTATATGTGTCCTCTTCAGTGGAAATGCTGGGTGTGTATGTGGGGACAAACCTCATATGTGATTGAAGAAAGGTTTCCTCTCGTGATGGATGAAGTCTTGGCATCGGGCAACTGGGCATGAATCATGGCAAGACAGAGACTTCCAAATGTGCACGCTCAGCGAGTCACCCAGAAACATAGTCTTTTTCCCTCCATCCTTTCAATAGATTCACCGCACTGAACCTGCACAACAATCGGCGCGTTTACATTTACAATCACACCCACAATCCCTTTTCACTAGTAATATAGAAGAAGGCTTGAAGTACACATTTTTATTGACTATAAGGAACGAAGGACACACTTCCATACAGAGAGAAGGGGGTGGGGGGTGGGGGGTTTAAAATTAAAAGCTTGGACCTTGGCAAGTTACAAGAGAAGGGCTGCCATCTGTACTTGAGATACTCTTTATCAGGCCTTCCCGCACTTGATGCAGTTATTTTGTGGATTTATGTGGGGACAGCTTGAGGAGTCATAGAGAGGGTATGAAGTATCATACACCCATTCTCCTTGGAAGAAATTGCAGCCTCCAGCAAGTAGTTTTCATGCACTGATGTTGGCGACGAGACTGTGGCCTGTAAGAATCGGGAAATGTTCTGCTTTTGCATGGTAAAGGAAAAGAAAACAGAGGAAAATGGCTCTGAACAGGAGAAAGCCATCTAAGGTATATTTGAAAAACAACCCTTGATCTGTTTAAGAAAATGGTCTAGGAATAGTTTGGTCTCTAACAAGTGCTTATACATGGCATGTGTGCGACAAGAGGATCAGTATTCGTAGTAATGTCTGATGAAATGAACTATTTTTTTCCTTTTATTTCTGAAATCTTTGAATGGACTCCTTTCAATATTAGCCATGTGGGTTTGGATCCAATCCCTTGTTTTTCGAAAACAATATCGGTAATCATGACGGTCCTGATTCTAAAATAATGAAGACATTTCGCCACCAAGGCGAGATAGCTAGTAATCAGGGGATGCTGCACTTGAAGTTCCTTTACCAGTTGATGATTGCAAGAGTATCTTTCTTTCTTCTTTTTCCCTCTTTTTTTTTTTTTCTTTTTTCTCTTTCTTATATTCTAAATAACTCTTTTTTTTAAATGACATAGATGATGCTCGTAAAGTCACTAAGGCCCTATTTGTTAACGTTCTTTATTTCTGTTTATGAACAAAATTTCTGTTTTTTTATTAGATGAAAAAAAAGAAGAAAATGCGTTTGTTTACATTTTTATTCAAAATTATTTTTTTGTTCACTAGGAACACGTTTGGAAATGCAAAAAAACAAAAACGTATTTCTTTGTTTAAGAACAATTTTTAAGAACAATTTTTCTCTCTCCTCTCTTTTTTTTCTTCTCTTTTTTTCTTCCTTTCTTTTTTTTTTTCTTTGGCGGGTCGCCGACCATGATTTTCTCTCTCCTCTCTTTTTTTCTTCTTTTATTTTTTCTTTTTCTTTGGCCAGGCTGGCCTCGCCCATGGTCTGGCGGCCGGCGACCAAGCTGTCGAGGCTAGCGACCTCGCCGAAGCATCGCCAACCCCTAGCGAGGCTCGGCCACCTGGATCCAACGAGCCCGAGCTCACCGGCCCAAGGCAAGGCTCGGCCTCGTCGGGGCCTACGAGCCTCGCCAGTGGCCGGGCGAGGTCAAACCCTCATCGGCCATAGCCGAGGCCGGCGGCCAAAAGAAGAAAAAAAAGAAAAATAATAAGAAAATAATATAAAATATTAAAAAATTAAAATAAACAAAAAAAAGAACACAAATTTACTAAACGTGTTTTATTCATTTTTTATTCCCGAAACAATTTACCAACGCTTACTGTTCAAAAAAATTGTTGAAGGCGAAATTGTTTTTTCTATTTACATTTTAACAATTTTTTTGAAAATGTTACCAAATGCGCCCTAATACAAATTCTCAATAGTGTCAGAGCGCCTTCCTTTTCCCAATTGAGACAGCATCTGGTCTCCTCTTGCTTACAGCTCTCTTAGGAATTGGATTACTAATAAAAATTTTCGTACCCCAAGATTTTGCATCAACAACAGAACGACAGAAAGTTCATAGGAGTCCTGACTACTGAGTGAAGAATTTTGCATCAAAAACAAAAAGTACAAAAGTTTCAGTCTAGTCCTGAGTGAAGAAACTTGGGTGATGGTCCAAGGAAGCCGAAGTGCAACTGCTCCATAAAATTGGTACATGTCGATACCTTTGTCAGCTTCTGTGTGATTTTTTCATCCAAAATATGATCATTTTAGATTGGACCTGAAGATATACGAGTGGACTTACCTCCCAATTCATATCAAGGAAATCTGAGAAACGAACAAATCAATGTCCCAATGCAAAGCAACCATAAAAGGGAGAAAAAAACATATCAGAAAAGGTTGGCTTTCTTCAGAATTTTCACTTACAGACGCATGGAATTTTGTGAAGTACAATGTAACATTGTAAGTTTCTCAATTCAAGGGCGCATTCTTTTTGCATCTTGGGGCAATCTTCAGCCCCCGAACCAATACAGATAAATACGTGATGTCAGAACCCTTTTATTGTTGCACTTACAATTTCATCAATCATGTAAAGACTAAAGAGAATGCCTAGACCTTGAAACAATGAGTTTCAAACTAAGAATTTCAGTGAGAATAAATTACTAACAGTTTCCTTGCACGCGATATTGGAGCTTCAGCTGAACAGAGCTGCATACAGGAGCTCGTTCCATGTGTCGGGCAACCCCGGGAGGCACCAGTGGCTGCAATCCATGATGCCGCCGTGGTCGCCACTGTAATACGTCGGGTGCCCATCCTTCCGGTACTCTGAGAGGGTTGTGATGTCGAGCAGATAGACGGGCTTCTTGACCCTGCTTAGGACTTTGTTCACAACGGCCCAAGACAATGGAAGCCCGCCGGGGTACCTGTAGCCAAAGTATGGCTGTGTCTGGCCGGAGCAAGATTGTGACGGTGCATTCCAGTCCTTCCCTCTAATAGCCCGGGAAAAACATGCCATGAAAATGAGAAAATTAGCATCGAATTTGTCTCGACGTGCAAAAAGTTGTTCTAGGCAAGACCCAACTCAGAAACAACTATTCGGACACAGCAAAGATGGTACTGTGCTTACTCATAGTGGGTTGGGAAATTCCTTGGAAGAAGACCTTGGTTCTTGAAGGATCGACATTACGGTTCACCCATCGAGCCCACGTGGTCATTCCTTTATAATAGGCCACCAGTCGGTTCATGTCCTTATACAGCTTGTTGCCTTCTTGCATATAATCCCACCTGCATTTCCACGTCCCCCAAGTCTAGTCACATACATGATGTTCATACATGATATCCTGCTGTGTAATTCGGCGAATCTCAACATTATACGGACATGAAAACTATCTCATAACGCATGGAACTAGGGACCACGACCATGTCGGTCACTCGAATCATCGGAAAATGGAAAAGTCAGCTCGACATATATCACAATTTATCAGGGCTGTAACAGGCATTGCCAAATCTGGCCTTTTTACGTTGCAGAAATAGTGAATCTGAATATAACAGAAGCTCAGAAACAGTGTGATTTAGGGGGTCTTTGGTCAAAAGAATTTGAATCAAAACGAAAGATGAATCTTACGGCTGAGTTCTCCCGGTGTGGGTCCACCAGTGCCAGGAGTTAAAGACCAGCACGTCCATGCCTCGCCACGCATTGCCGCCCCTGATCGAGTCGAGCTTCAGCACCAGTCCCGCCGGCTCTCGCACCACATCTACCAGGTACTGCGTCCGGTACAGCATTATTTTCACATCGTAGTCCTGCTCACAACATGGAATTTCAATCAATTACATTAACGTATGAGATATGATCCTGCTGATTCAATAAGGTTCGGTGCACTAGACATTATTCCCGACAGCATGCACTTACAGCTAGTCAAAATGACGTAAGCAATGAGATGATTAATTCAGCAAAAAGGGCGCCAAACAGAAATGGAAAAAGAAAGGTAAAGTTTGACTCTTAAGTTTGAACGGGAAATTTCCCAAAAAGAATTTCACTTATTCAAAAGCAGATCTAACTGTGGGGGCCCATTTAACTTTGATTAGTTAGGACTAATTTTCCTTTTCTAATTAAGTGCGGATCCATGTAATTAGGATAATGTAAAGTGGAATTATCCTTATTTTTAGACCCCCTTTTATACCTGCTTTAATTGCTTTCCCGCCGTAAATTCCCGAACATGGGAATCACTGGCGCACGAGGAGCAAAAGGCGATTGAAAAAGAGAACGAAAAGTGGGTGTATAAAGAGAGATCAATCATCCATTATCCATGTCGGAGACAGCATTTCAATTAAACATAATTAGACAAAGCCACTCCCTAAATTTTCCTAAATAAAAAGATAATAAAATCGCCGAAAATGTGCTTGAATACAAACACGAGCAATCTTGACAAAAAAAAAAATAAAAATAAAAACAGAGAGAGAATTCCCCAGGCTTTTTCATCTACTAATTTAGCTTTGGTATGTTTTATTTGTTTAATTTTGCTATGGTCACCCATCCCAATTTTTCCGCAACAAAATCAACGTGTGGTCACCAGTGAATCCTCACCCACGCCGTCAAAATCCCCACCGTACAAAACAAAATATCTGATGGACGCCCCGTATAAGTCCAATGCCCCCGAGAAAAGTCCAATGCGTGAATTAATTATTTAGCTACAGGACATTAAAATAAAAAAATAAAAAAGAAGAAGGTAATATAGCAAAAGAATTATTTGAAAGTTGTCTAAAATTAAATTCTTCCATGTGAGGATCTGACATCCTAGTCCTAACTTGATGTTGGCGTTCACTACTAAAGCAAGTGAAGGCAGCTTACTGGGGTGGGTTTAACTGAGGAAGTTTAAACAATTTTTTTCACTTTACATTATGTATTTTATTGGAACCGCATAAACACGATTCTACATGGGCAAATCATATTTATGGAAACGACAAAATGGGCTGCTTCCACAGCGGAGGAACGGAAATTTCCTAAAGTTCAGGAAATCGAGAGCAGGAACCTTTGCCAGGAGGGGGAAAAACACGACATGGGTCAATGGAGGTAATGACATCTGGTGTTTTTCAAATGGTTTTTCAAATTGATGTTGGAAGAATGCGTAAAAAAATCATTCCCCGCCTGGATCGGGACTGGAGGTTGATGAAAGAACCGAGGTGATTTTGTTTTGACGTGCTTCGGGGACTTCACCTTTTACAAAACACTAATGATGATTTGACAGAGAGCTGGAGATAAGAAGACCCTGGCAGAAGGGCAAAAGGGCGAAAGGAGAACCGGCGGAATAGGGAAACGAATAAAAGTGGGAGCACCACCACCAATCACGCTCCTCTTTTAATGCTCGTGCTCCAAAAAATCATCCGCAGTTGATTGAGGGCTTCATGTCTCTACTGAGTTCAGTGCTTGAAACAGTACAAGACTTATGAATGATTTTTCAAACCAAGAAAACAGCACATAGAAAGAAAGAGAGAGAGAGAGAGAGAGAGAGGAGAAACAGGGACAACAGCCCACCCAAGAACTGGACTTGAAGAAACAGAAGCTAGTTTCACTTGAATTTTGAAATGAGGAATTTGCCTCCTCGAAAGACATGTCGAAAAAAACGACAAGACATGCATGCACTGCGGGGAGCAATGATTCTTGCTGGATTCCACAAAGGGGTTAAAGAGAAAGAGGAAAGGAGGGAAAGCCAGAGCCAAGCCAGTGACGATTCGAATTGATGTAGAGTGTGAACGGTGGGTTTGTATCTGGGGACTTACCACAAATGTGAGCGAAGCGAGGCCTTCCCCTCTTGAAGAGTACGGTCCTGGCATTGGGCATTTGGGCATGGATCATACAAGACAGAGACTGCCAAATGTTCAAGCTCAGCGAGTCGCCCACGAACATTATCTTCTTCCCCCTCCATTTGTTCAAGAAATTCCACGCGCTGAACCTGCACCGACAATCATCGCATTCATATTTGCATTTACACCGACATTTCTCTTCATCAATAATAAAGAAAAGGCACGACGGACACATTTTTGTGCACTATAAGGAACAAATGACACAACTTTGGGCAGGACAGAGAGAGAGAATGAGAGAGAGAGAGAGAGAAGTTAAAATTAAAAGCTTGGACCTTGGCAAGTTACAAGAGAAGGGCTGCCATCTGTACTTGAGATACTGTCTATCGCGCCTCCCGTACTTGATGCAGTTGAATTGTGGATCTATGAAGGGACAGCTCGAGGAGTCATAGAGAGGGTATGAAGCATCATATACCCATTTTCCATGGAAGAAATTGCAGCGTCCAGCAAGTAATTTTCTTGCACTGAAGTTGGTGGTGATGAGACTCTGGTCAGAGAGACTGGGGAAACTTTCTGCTTTTGTATGATATAGGAAAAAACAGAGGAAGATGGCTCTGGACAGGAAAGCCATCTTGGGGTTTTTGAAAAAAAACCCCTTGATCTGTGCGAAGAGAAATGACTAGGTGTGAGGGGAAAAGTTGGTCTGAAACAAAGTGCTTATATAAGGCATGTGTATGAGTGTGTGTGTGTTGGGTGCTTTCACATGGTATGCGTCACAGGAGGGCTGGTACTAGCAGTAATATCTTGTAAAGTGAAGGGGGTTTTCCTTTTCTTCTTGAAATCTTTAGAAGGATTCCTTTCAAAATTAGGCATGTGGGGTTGGATCCAATCCTTTGGTTTTTGAGAAAAAGAATTCGCGAATCATGATGGTCTTGATTCTAAAATAATGCAGACATATGCCCACTAGACAGCAATATAGTATTCAAAAAATGCTACAGTTAAAGCTCTTTTACCCGGTTGATGGTCCAAGTGTTATCTTTCATTTTCTGTTTTTTTTTTTTCCTCACCCTTTTCTTGTGTGCTAAAGAACCCTGTGAAGTGACATCAGATGTCGTTACTAAAATAATGCATTTGCCCTTGTGCTCTGAATCTGGCAAATTCACTGTAATGTCGGAGACAACTTCCGATTGTCCCAATTGGGACGCCATTCGATGTCCTCTTGCTTCCAGCTCTCTCTCAATTTTTAGCTGCCTCTGGTGGAACAAGAGACTTACATTATGATTGCCTCCGCCTTTCTTGTTGCAGCTTTGTGAAATTTCCAAAGCTAAATGTATATATTTTTAAAGCATGTCCTTTTCTGTAAGCTGAAGCTAACCCTTTTGGCTTTTATACAGCACTGATTGGGGAATTTTGCTTCAGAGAATGGAAAAATGATTGGGCCTTGAGTTCTAGCAACTCTTGAATTAATTAATAGGAACTCTCAACGTGCCTAAAATCGATTTATTAGTTTTTGCATTTGAGCTTAGATGGTTGGATAAGTCCAAGGCGTACGTACGTGGCACAGCTCTTCTTTTTCAACCAAGTGTGGCACCGTCTGGAAAGGAGAATTTTCGACAGCCGATTAGGACGATTAAACATCCCTGTAACTTTCAAAAAGCTAACAAATTGAAAAATAAAAGAGCCGCAAGTAGAGACCGCCAGAAGATAAGATAAGGTAATGCTGTCAATTCGTATTAATGTTGATATAATTAAGTATCCTCCCATCTCTTTCGATCTGCATGAGAAGTATTCTCCATCTCTTTCAATCTACATGAGAATTCGACAGCATATCAATATCAGATTAGTTATGTGTGCTCCCATCAGGAGGAGGAACGAGAGGTGGCTTGAATGCCTGGTGGCGTCACTGCCACTGATCACGACGCTGCCAAATTCCATTAGCCATCCATGTCAAAAAGTACCCCCACATGTAATCATCCTTGATCATAGTCCCATTAATGAATGCTCACCCCAATAAATGTTCCTAGTCCTTGCGTTCAAATGAAGTCAAATACCACTGCTCAATCCGTTCCACCGGGTCTTTCATTCCCTTCATCAGTTCTGTTTGCTGGAGTAGTTGGGAACTGGTTCTCTTGTTCCGTTTTGGGATACAGAGAGGATGTATCCAGCATAAAACTCGATCCCCCCCCCTGAAGTCAATAACAGCTGCAACTTTTAGTTTATTTGATTTCCGGTCAACACGTCCACTCATTCCAATCGCAAATCCTGGAACAATCAACACGCCCCTCTCGATACGTTTGTCCCGTATTTGTGTGGGCATGACGGCAACTTGTTTTCTATGTCCAACTTCAAGCCCGTCACGGTGGCAGCGTCAATGCATCAATGCTCGACCAGCGGCCCCTCCTTAACGTCGTTCTCTTGTTTGAGAGCTTGCGGGGACGACTAGTCGAAGCAGACTCGATTCAAGGACCATCCAACGCGTCGGAAAAGTCTTCGCCCACGAGGACTTGGAAAAGGGAAACCCGTATGAGCCAAGCGCTCTTTGTAGGGTCATCGCAGTAGCTAGCTGTCGGCCACTTTAGTCCGCAGCCTAACTGCTGTCTTTTGCTTTTCGTGCTTTAGGGAGCGAAAGTCACTTTCCACATGAATAATCTCGACGATTTCGACAGAGTTTCTTGTTGAATGATTAAAATAATGTGAAACCTTTGAAATATTTAGTTCGTCAAATGGTTTCCTCCGGCCAGATATCTAAATAGATATAGGCAATGATATTTACCAATTACAAAATGCGTTTCAAACGACACCACCGACAAAAAAAAAAGAAAGTAAACGACACCATTCTAACTTTCTTTTCTTGTTTGGCTTCTTTTTTTTTTTTCCTTTTTTGAATTTCTTAATTAACCTTTCCAAGTGGTCTTTTTTCCTCACGAAATTGCTACATAAATGAATGTCAATGGTTTTTGTCTTATTCTAATCTAAATATACAAAATTCAGCTACAACAATTTTACAGAAGGTCGTTGATCACAAATAAAATTTCAGCACCTAGAGGCTTTGCATCAAAAGTGAAAAATTACAATTACTGCGTCAAAAATAGAAAGAAGTACAGAATTGTCAGTCTAGTTCTGAGTAAAGGAACTGGGGGGTGGCTGAAGGAAGCCCCTACCATGAAATTGAAAAGTCAATGCAATTTGTCAGCTTCTCTATGATTTTTAAATCCAAATAATCTGTACTGTAGATTGGACCTGAATGAGGGCCTAAAAAAAGGGAATTATGTTCTAAAATAATTTGCCCACGGCACAACGATATGTGTTGTACACCGATTCTGGCTTGCATGTGGGTTTATGGTAGGCCCAAATAAGACAAGAGGGAGTTAGGTGCCTCTTTTTGATTCCGTATGCCCAATCCTATATTCTTCTATAGAATGCATCAATGCAATTTCGTCCTTCATTTTCCTCTAATTCACAGATAAAAACAAAGAAATGCGAATCATAATCAATATTAACACATCCCTAACATCTCATTTGCGAAAAAAGTTAACAGTCAAACATCGATAGATTGATCATATGATATTAGAGACTATTTCCACATATAAAGTGTGTAGTGTAAAGGCAACTTCTTTCTTCTTCTTCTTCTTCTTTTTTCTGCTGATAGTGTTAAAGCAATATAATCATATGATAGTGTTTCGTGTTATCCTTTTGGAACTACTTGCTGAGTATAATATAGTGACCCAAAAAACTAGGATAGTTTGTGCTAAATAATTATAAAGCGCGACGAGTTATTCGAAAGGATTAACTTTTAGAATGACAAAATTATAGTTAATAATGCTATCCTCACAAAAAATTTGGACACGAGACTCCTTTGCATTCACATGCTCTATTGCTTAAGACTTAACAAAATTAGTTTTCCATAGATCAAGATATTATCTATTTAGCGAAATCATACTTGACATCTTCAATTTTTTGCGCTTTAAATAGATGATAAATTAGTCACTTCAAAATGAATAGTTGAGATGTGACTTTATCTTTCTTTAGTTTTCCTTTTCTTTTGCTTCTTTGTTTTCCCCTTTCTCCATTTTTGTTCTTCTCCTTCTCCTCTAAGCGTCATTCTATTGTCTTTTTCCATCTCTCTCTCTCTCTCTCTCTCAATGGACTCACTAACATCGACGACCCTTACTAACCTCGAATTGAAGTCATCGAAGGTTGTCTTCGCCCTCGACGACCTTTTACAGTCAAGTAAAATAGCATTTTCAGTGAGACAAATCATCGATGACTTGATGGAGGACTTTTAGAATGGCATTTCCACCGTTGAGGCAAATTATGTGATTCTAATTGCTCTATCCACAAATTATCAACGCAATTTAAGTTTTATCAAAACCTTTTATAATTTTTTTTTTTTTTTTTTTTTACTGAAGCTAGATGTACAAAGTCATAAATTTATTAATCCTAGATCCCATCTCCGGTTCCTAACAAGGGGACAAGCATAGTGGGCACAAAATGAAAGCATCGCGCACTCACCAGTAATTTGTTGGTAAGCAGGATTATTAGCTTGTAATCAGGACAAAACCAGGAAGTCAGATCAAGCGGCTAGCATTGAGGCGGGCCGCCGACAGGATGTGGTTGATGTTTGCTCGTCTGGGAGGTCCTCCATGTGCGGTCAGCTCCACCATATTCTCCCTCTCCTTCCTTTCAAGATCACCCTGCATTCTAAAAGTTTAAGTAGAATTGATTGTTGATCTTTCTGAGTAAAGATCCGTCAATGTTTCGTCAACGAGGTCATTGGTTGAGTAAGTTCTGTTAATTTTGTCATTGATTGAATCTACCATTTCCAATGACACCCAAAATCATATAATTTCTCGAATTATTTTAATAAAAGATGAACTTCAAGACATTATATGTTAAGCTATAATCACATGATGATAAGTTGTCACGGAATTAACCAAAACTCTACAAATTAAGTCATCGCATAAGACAAGATTAAGCAAAATTGTCGCATAGAGAAAGCAGAAGCCAAACTACATATCACTAAGACTAATATATTCAGACTATTAACTACAAGACATTTTCCAAACGTTATCGTGAAGGCTACGTTCAAGAATATGTCCGAAGCCGAACGGCCAAAAGTATTGGCTGTTTTCCTCACCAATAATGCTGTGAAACGAGTTAAGAAAGATCGAGTTCAACAAGGAGAGATACCATGAATAATTCAGAGGATTGTCACTCTCCATTAAGATTTTCAAACCATGGGTCTCAGCATCCATGTGGACGTGCAATGCCTTCACTGGTCTCAATTGTGGATTCTATCCTTTATAAATTATAATTAAATCTCTCTCGAAAAAGAAACATGATAAATAAATAAATAAATAAATAAACAAAATTTTGTTTTATTTAGCAGCTGTCCATGAACAATGCCCCATGAAAATAATGTATAAAACAATCTATCGCCTCGTTACAGCAATGGAGATATTCCATTTTTGGTATTGCCAACGCTGGAATTCAACAATTTCGTTCGTAATAAATATGTTTACGAAGAATATCCATTATATTGCAATAAGGGTCGATTTCTTTAATGACTTCACGGATTTCTATCTTTGCTAATGGGATCAGAATGCAAAGTAATGTCTCCATCTCCACGAGAGCTGACGGAAAAGGAGGTACTTCCATTGCATGGCTGTTGTTAAAAGCTAATTTCCTTTTTCTTCTTCTCTTTTTGTGAAAACCCTTCATTTTCTTTCCCTTTAAAGAGTTACTATCAATGTCGCCTTACATCACATGATTCCTTGCATCAAGATTGGTAGGGCGACCCCAGATTTTGACCCTTCATGTTTAGCGCGCGCATATGAGGCGAGTGCTCACGTGAAGATATTTTATAGCCTAGGTACATGGTACTTATTTATAATAAGAAATGAATATTTATTTTCGTCATTTCATGTTGGTTTGTGCGCACTCCTGCTATGTCATTTTTTTCATTAGAATCAACCACATGTTTGTTTAGCATCCAAACAGATGGTCTCTTTCCAGAGGTCCTTTGATTGATATCAGAAACTTCTCATTTTGGAGAGATTATTTGTTTGATTTATCTCGTGAAGGTCAAATATATGTGGAGTAGGTTTTTCCACACATCCACGAGTAAAAAGAGGTAGTCACTTCCAATCTTGACATTACCCCATTCGCACATGTGACGCGACCCGTTGCCACTTTCGTGGGCTCAACGTGATAGTACAATAATTTGCATCAATTTGGGAGCAAAAACTTAGATGCCTATTTTTGGCCGAAACCTAGTTATACACAACCTAATTGATCAAGATAGATTTTCGTCTCATGACGACTATATACTTGATGCGAAATTTCACAAAAAACTAACTACATGCAAGCTAATTTGATGGTCATGAGGCCATGTCGAGGCTAATGTGGCATCTCGCAACTACTATTCAGAAAATTAGAAATAACAAAGACAAAGGTTAATAGCAAATCCCCATTAAGGGAGCCTCCCTAACCACCAATATATCTACACGAATCTCCTCTATGATTACTCAACATCTTATTCAAGACATGCTTTTTGAATGCAGTTGTTAACGTGATGATAAACGTTGTGCAATGCATAATTAATTGGCACTGAGTGGATGAGTGCACTTTCTCTCTATTTAATACGACAATTTGGCCACCATGTGGCTTTGCTTAGCAACGAAACAAGACCAACTTTATAACGAGTCACTGTCGGCCGTCTCAAGTTGAGGCTATGTGGACCATCCGTGCATCATGTGTATGGACCAGAAAAATGGAAGTTCTTGCCCTAGAAACTCGAAAGTTGCTTGTCAAATAAGGAACTCCCTCTCCTATATCGTATCGTCTTAGCGTAATCTCCTTCGAATTAATCAATACATGTAGCTTTGTCCCCATTCCTAAAGTCTCAATCATACGCATAGTGTGGCGGCCACTCGTGATGTGCATAATTGGCTGAATTTACCTAACTCCGTCGTTATGAAAGGCAAAAGCCATTCATGGGTTCGGTGATCAGATTTGATTATGGATCAGTTGGGGGATTTTATACATGCGAAGCTACACTGAACTCGGGACGATGAGGCTAGAACTATTGAAACTGAGCGGCTATTAATCAGCAAAGTCCGGTGATTGCACATTTTCCGCACCCAATAGTGTTTTTAGAATAGTGTGAGTGCCGATTTGCTCTTGAACTTTGAAGGACGATATAATCTATATTTAGTGTAATGACACGGCGCAAACATGGTGCGCCTGAAATTCATTAAGTGAAGCATATGGTCATGGAGGCAACGCCTGCAAGTATTTATTCTTAGCGGTCAGTTGGTCATCTCATAGCTAGATAGTGCATTTAGATTCTATGCAGCTTACACTACATAGACCATGGCAATCACAGTATATGTGCAGAAGTCAATTCGCTTGCGTTTACTAATTTTAAGGGCGAGTCACATTAATGATGTCAATTTTGTAGTTTTTCTCGCCGCTCTGAATTTAAGAATGAATCCTTTAGCTCATAGCCTATGCTTTATGGGGCTTTGACTTCTGAGGCTCAATTTAACCTGATCACGTATCAAAGTTGTAAAACCTTTACTTTTAATTTGTACCAATCATGAATAACTTCTACCCCACGAAAACCCAGAAAGAAAGTAATGAGCTTTTTAAAGCTTTACGGGAGAGCAAAAATTTAGTAAAGAAGAAAGAAATACTAACTAGAGTATTATGGACCTAATAAATCAATGCAAATTTTGATTTGCTAATTAAATAAAGGGTTAGGTTAGACAATGCATTGTGTTATATAGTGTCATGATGCAGATGATGACGACTTGATCAACAATCATGTAAGTCGCTTCAATTGTCTTGTAAATAATACTTAATTGAAGTGGCCGCTACAAGTATACATATCATTTAGTATAGCAACGTACTTTCAAGGTATTTGATTCAAGACGTGTAGTAAAAGTTTAGCACGTTTCACACCAAAACTTGTAGCTTTACGAAGAACGTAATTAGATTCATAATTTGATTGATTCTAGCTCCAAACTACATGAGAATTAGACTGTGAAAATGACTACCCTCGCGTATTTTTCTGTGCAAGGGTCTTTATTCGAAGCACAAATTCATTCACACCATGTATTTCAAATTTTCTCAAGATGGCCTCTACCGAACAGCTTGGGTTCATCATCGCCTTGGAACACAATGGAATATGGGCCTCGGCCCATATGGTACAACACCGGCTTGAGCCTTACAATCTTAGGGAGCAAGCGTATTTACACGTAGGGTAAATCCGGAAAGCGAAAACACGCGAACCTCGAATAGATGCACAAGCACAATTCATCCAACTTCACCAATCACTAATCCAAACAAGTCGGCTAGGATGAATCCATTGCGATTCCACATAAGCCTTCTTTGGAATCAATGTCTCTCTGCATTCTTATGTACCATCCCTCCCCCCAACTCATTCCCCAAGAGTTAAGTGCCATCCGCGGTGTTACCATAGCCGGCCGCTGTAACACCGTGACCTAAATAGGTCCCGCAGTCTCCCGTCAAGATGCCGGTGGAATGGAACTGGAAATTACGCCCTCCGGCATCAATGGACGCTGACGCCGGTCGATTTGCCACGGCCTTCAAAAGCGTGGCCTCATCGTTGGCAGGCACGACTTCGTAGTCCGTGATTTTAGCCGCGTGGGAGGCTTCTTTTGTGGTCTTACAAGTTCCGTCGGTCCCGTCGTAGGGATAATTAGCCTCGGTAG
Source organism: Eucalyptus grandis (assembly GCF_016545825.1). Classification (NCBI taxonomy): domain Eukaryota; kingdom Viridiplantae; phylum Streptophyta; class Magnoliopsida; order Myrtales; family Myrtaceae; genus Eucalyptus; species Eucalyptus grandis. Next base: position 38,549,978 of record NC_052612.1, read on the forward strand.
CGAGGCCTCCGTTGTTTATAATGAATTAGAAACCATCCTCCATGAGACCACCTTCGCAACCTTGATCCTCGCCATTGACGTCGCAACCTACGAGTTAGATTAGGGGCCTGCATGTTTGTGTTTATTTTTTTTGTTCATGAACAGATTTTTTATTTTTTTATTTCCAGAAACAAAAAAAAGAATAAACGTGTTTGTTTGCGTTTTTGTTCAAAACCTATTTTTTTTTGTTGGGGACAAAATTAGAATAGAAATAAGAAACAAATTTTTTTTTTTTTGTTCTAGAAACATTTTTGGAAAAGATAAAAGTTGTTTCTCTCATCTCTTTTCTTCTCTTTTTTTCTTCTTTTTTTCTTCCTTTTCTTTGGCCGGTCGGCCTCGGCCATGGCCGGCGACCAACCGACGAGGGTCGGCAACCTCGCCGGAGGGTCGCCGGCCCCCGGCGAGGCCAAGTGTCGCCGGCCCCTGGCGAGGCTCAGCCTCACCTTGGCTGGGTGAGGCCGCCGGCTCTCGTCGGCCGGTCGCCGGCCATGGCCGAGGCCGGCGACCGGCCAAAAGAAGAAAAAAAGAGAAAAGAAAATTAAAAATTAAAAAATTAAAAGAAATAAAAAAAAAGAATATAAATTTACCAAACGTGTTTCTATTTATTTTTTATTCCCGGAACAAGTTTACCAAATGCGTCTTTCTGGTAAAAAATTGTTCCCCGGAACAGAAATAGTTTTTTTCTATTTATGTTCCCCGGAACAATTTTTGAACGGAAACATAAACAAACGTGTCCTAACTCGCCCGTTTTTAGTTGGTTGATGCCCTCGGTGGCCGCCACGATTGAGAAAAAGCCCAGCAACTTCCTATTTAATTAAGCATGCACAATTAAACATGTCAGAAGAGTTGGATCATTCCAAGGCTCATTTTGTTTTGCAGAAAATTAGTTTCTTTGTCCAGGACTGGCCCTCTAATACCCAGTCCTAGAGGTCTTAAACTCGCTGTTGGTCATGTCGGCGAATGCGTTGGCACTTAGCTTGTAGGTTATCACCGCCTGCATTGAAGGCGTCTACGAACTCCACATCGTCCGTAAAGATCTGCAGCCGCATCTCCTTCTCGGGCGCGTTCCTATAAACCTTCCCGTACTTAGCCATCCACTGCTCGTGCCTTTCCTCCATGGACAGCTCTTGTAGCTTGCGCGAGTAAACTCCGCAAGCAAAAAAGAGCGAGGGTGAAGAAGAAGAGACTTCGAATCATGGCCAAAGAAGCCATATCAAAAATGCGGAGTTGATTATATGATGTTTCGATGATGAACCCAAGATGTTCGGTAGGGGGTTTTGCATGGCAGAGCCGAGGGAAGTCGCGTCCGCGGCAGTCGAAGTGCCGGGGAGTCTCCGAATGACATCGACGCGTGGAAAACATTAAGTTAAGGGGTTGTGCTCTGCTCCGTGCAAGGTGGTGCGCTTGCTACGACGATATGGACTGATAGAAGAAGAGGATGGAATCTTTGGGATCTACACGCGGGAAGTGAGAATGAGACTCGTGTTTTGAAGTTTGGTGTGTGTTGGCTTGTGCTTTGGATGGTCTCTGTTGTTTCGATCGTTGCCGTCGCCATAGAAGCACAGAAAGAGACGACAATTGCTGCTGGCAGGCGATTTTGGATGGTTTACGTTATGCCGCACAAGTACACACGAAGATCGATTCTTGGCATTTATGTGGAGAAAATTATCCAAAAGTCATAAACTTATCCCACTTATACTAATTCGGTTATACATTTTTCAAAATTTTCAATTAAATCCTAAAACTTTTTACTTTTTGCCAATTAAGTCCATCCAGCCACTTTTGATCAGAAATTGATAATGTAAATTCGGCCATCCTACATAGTGCGATTGGCATTACCATGAAAAGCTTTTAATAATATCTTGATATTTTTCGATTTTTATTGGATTTTTTCATTTCCCCCCTTTTTTTGGGAAAATTATACAAAAGGTCCTTAAACCTTAGTAAATTGGTCCATAAATTTTTGAATTGGTCAATGCAATCCCTAAATTTTAGCTCAATGTACAATATCATCTATGAACTTTTAATTTGTTTAATGTGGTTCTTGAACATTTAGTACATGTTCAATTTATTCTCTAGATTATATGAAAATGTTCAATATTATCTCTAAACTTGAATTAATGAAAAAATAACAAAAATGCAACACCATATAGTGCGTGCATCAATATCGACAACTGACTGATTGACCTCAAATCAATAACAAGTTTGCACGACTAATGCTTGTTGCTCATCTACTTGCATTGATTTCCTTCACCTTTGTTCACAAAAGGGACAATGACATGCCAAAATCTTGGCTAGTTCTTGCCGGGTGAGATCTAAATCCGGGGCTTTCTTAGCAAGGATTACGCGATTGAGAAATTGATGCGATCACATAGTTCTATTTTGCCTAGCTTGCTCCGTGTGAATGTGATCATTGGGATTGAATATGTAGTACCACTAACTGATTGACCCCCATAGATATTTGGGGAGATAGTAAGGAATTGTGAAGCAGTGTCGACACTTGAATTATCCCGATTGTTATCTTGATAAGTTTTGTTATTTATGAAAGATAGCAAAGACTCAGTCAATCCAATCGGACTGGGATTAACTAGGCCCATTAGGCCCGGCCGGATAGAGCTCAGTCCAGTTCAACCCTAAGCTGCGCCTCTCTCTAGAGCTGAGTCTGTCAACATGTTCTCCCATCTCGAGCCAAAACGCACCTAAGCTGTTTGAAGAAATGCAGCATCGACGTGATTGCTGAATAGCTCATGATTCTGCGCGAGCCGAGAATGCTGTAATATAGACTACCCACTTTCTTATGCATTTGCTATTACCATCAAATCTGCCCACCTCTTCCTCGGCAGTGTCTTGCTTTGCGTTTTGGCATGTCTCCGTGACAATTAAAGGTAATTGCTGATGAGAGATGTCCGAGGTGATGGTGATAAATCTTTTGCCAGGATGTTAAACTCCACATTTGCCCACGATGGTTTGTTTATCATATCTTGTATGGTCATTGTCGCCTCGGTTTCTGTATGGCTGCGAACGTGAACTTTGAATGGATGTTGCCTGTTGGTTCCGCGGTGGTCGTAGGTGGTGGTCGGATATGAAGTCCGAAGATGGAGTTCGGCCGGGTTTCGTTCCGTCCATGAAGGGATACTGGGCTTAGGTGGGTTTAGCTTAGTTTATGGACCTTGGGCTAAATTTGGTCGCATTAGAAGCTGGGTTAGGGCCTGAATTCATTTTATAGAAATTTTGGGTTCGGCTTGGTATAGATAGACTTTTTTTTTTTTTTTTTGATCTAATGGTATAGATATACTTGGACCGGGCTTGCTTGTTAGTGAGTTAATTTTTTTTTTTTTTCTAACTAGTAGAGGGCTTGATGTAATAAAGCCCATTTTTGGTCATTTTCCCTCGAATGGGGCATTTCTTGATTATTAGATCTCTCTCCTAGGTGGCGAAGTATCTTCGATATTTTAGAATCAAAACCATCATGATTACCGACATAGTTTCCCATAAACAAGAGATTGGATCCAAACCGACGTGCCTAATATTGAAAGGGTCCATCCAAAGATTTCAAGAAAAAAGGGAAAAAAATCATTACATAACTACTAATATTAAACCTCCCGTCACACATGCCATTAAAAACACATGCCTAATATTGAAAGGATCCCATCCAAAGATTTCAATAAGAAAAAGGAAAAGGAAAAAAAAAAACCATTCATTTCATCAGACGTTACGACTAATATTAATCCTCCTGTTACACAAACCATGTATAAACACCCCCACAGACACACAGACACACACCCGAGCCTTATATAAGCACTTGTTTGAGGCCAGACTTTTCTTGACATTCCTTGATCTTTTTTTTTAAAGATCAAGGGTTGTTTTTCAAATAAACCTTAGATGGCTTTCCTGTTCAGAGCCATTTTCCTCTGTTTTTTCCTTTACCATGCAAAAGCAGAACATTTCCCGAGTCTTACTGGCCACAGTCTCATCGCCAACTTCAGTGGGAGAAAACTACTTGCTGGAGGCTGCAATTTCTTCCAAGGTAAATGGGTGTATGATGCTTCATACCCTCTCTATGACTCCTCAAGCTGTCCCTACATAAATCCACAAAATGACTGCATCAAGTACGGGAGGCCTGATAGAGAGTATCTCAAGTACAGATGGCAGCCCTCCTCTTGCAACTTGCCAAGGTCCAAGCTTTTAATTTTAACTCTCTCTCTCTCTCTCTCTCTCTCTATAAAAGTGTCGTTCCTTGTAGTGCACAAAAATGTGTCCTTCGAGCCTTTTTCTATATTACTGATGAAAAGGATTGCGGGTGTGACTGTAAATGTAAATGCCACGATTCTTGTGCAGGTTCAATGCAGTGAATCTCTTGAACGGATGGAGGGGGAAGAAGATTTTGTTTGTGGGTGACTCGCTGAGCGTGAACATTTGGGAGTCTCTGTCTTGTTTGATTCATGCCCAGTTGCCCAATGCCAAGACTTCATCCACCACGAGAGGAAACCTTTCTACGATCACATATGTGGTTTGTCCCCCAATACACACCCACCATTTCCATTGAAGAGGACAGAGATATAATTTGCCTCACCTTATTAAATCAGTAGATCATATCATGTATGAAAATATATTCAAAACTGCATCTTGCGAGCAGGATTATGGTGTGGAAATATCTCTGTACTGGTCGCGATTCCTTGTGGATGTCGTGCAAGAGCAAGCGGGACGGGTCCTGAAGCTTGACTCGATCAAAGGTGGCAATGCGTGGCGAGGGATGGACATATTGATCTTCAACTCCTGGCACTGGTGGCCCTACAATGGAAGCGCTCAGATGTGAGATCCATCTTGTTTTGATTTAAATTCTTTGACAGAAGACCCCTTTTCTCAATCACATTATTTCTGATCTCTTCCATATTCAGATTCACTATTTCTGCAGCGTAAAAGAACAAATTTAGCAATTTAGCATTGCTTATATGATCCGAATAAATTGTGACATATCGAGCTTATATTTTCCCTTTTCTGGTGATGATAGGATTGATTAACGCGGTCACGGTTCATATTCCTATGTAGGATATCATCGTATATTTACATTGGCGTAAAACAAAATTTTAATACATGACCATGCAGTTGGGATTACATTCAACAAGGCGACAAATTGTACAAGAACATGAATCGACTGGAGGCATATCATAAAGGATTGACCACTTGGGCTCGATGGGTGGACGCTAATGTTGATCCTTTGAGAACACAAGTCTTCTTCCAAGGAATTTCCCCAGACCACTATAAGTAAGCATGGTACCATCTTCTTTGTTATGTCTGAATTGGTGTTATATGTCTTGAGTTGGTTCTTGCCTAGGTCAAAATTTTGTACATTGAGACAAATTCAACGCTAGTTCTTTTTTCTGTGCCATTAGTGGGAAAGACTGGAATGAACCGTCACAGACTTGCTCCGGCCAAACGCAGCCGTACCTTGGTACCAAGTACCCCGCCGGGCTTCCGGAGTCTTGGGCCATCGTGAACAAAGTTCTGAGCGGGATCAAGAAGCCAGTCTATCTGCTCGACATCACAACACTCTCGCAGCATCGGAAGGACGGGCACCCGTCGCTGTACAGTGGAACGCGCAGGGGCAAGGGCGTGGATTGCACCCACTGGTGCCTCCCAGGGTTGCCTGACACCTGGAACGAGCTCTTCTATGCAGTTCTGTTTAGCTGAAACTCTAGTAATATGCGGTCAATCCAACTATTCTATTTCGATCTTAGTGAGATTTTAGACCGCAATTGACTTGTTTCAAGGCGTGGTGATTGATAAATTTGTAAGTTCAACAATGAAGAAACGGAGCTTAAAACTTTAATTTTGTTAAAGTAATCATATGAACTCTCAAAGATTCATTCACTTATTGATGGCTTCATGTTTCAGGTCAAGATTAGGTTCTTTATTAAAATTAAAATCGGCTAACACACGTCTTCAGGATAAGATTCTCTAAATTCCCTTAGGTCTGTGAAAATTTATTGGCTCTGGCTAATTACACTTGTACTCAACCATGATGAATGACATCTCTAGTGGCATGATATGCATAGAAATAATCCCTCATTAGACTTCAGGTTCTTCTGGATTGTTGTTTTCGCTTCATCGAGCCGTAGTTAATGTAGATGAATTCTTTAATTCCGTAACCGACCCAAGTAACTGACTTTCCCCATTTTCAATAGGTCATAGTGAGCTTTGATTATTATTCGTGATTTTAAATGAGTTCATACATGTTTAGATTTGTAGAAGCGTGGTCAAAATCGCTGAAACCTGACTTTCAAAATGAAAATCAAGATCTTGCTGCGATGATGCATGTTTATTCTGCGTGACACAAGAAACATTCACGGCGAGACGTGCCTCTTTCATTCTACTTAGATATATTTGTCATCCTTAGATCAATGTCTTGACTGTGATTTCATTAGGAATGTACTGTGATTTGTGGAGGGCACGTGGGCGAGCAAGCATAGACGAATCAAGATGATGGACGAAATCAAACCCAAGGCGTGTCGCCTTAGCTCAAACCCAAGGGTCACGAAAAAAGTGATATGGTCCCTTTAGGTCTACCTTGAGGTGAAGAAAACCAATTTTATTGGTATAGGTTCAAAATTTTCGCTACTCAATGGCAACAGAGTGGGAATTTTTCTCTTGGACCTAAACCTAATACAACGTAAACATGATTTTGAGTGTGTTGGACGTGGTATTTCCAATCAACTTTGGGTCTTGAGAGGCCCTTGAGCCTAAGATTGCTGTTTGGTATCACGATCTTAAGGGCCTTTCGTAAAAGTTGAGCTATGAAAATGCTCAAAAGTCAAGGCAAGCCTCCCATTGCCCCCAAAGAACAAATTCTGTCGATTAAGTTTTAATTTAGGCAACAAAATTCTAAATTTGTCGCCTTATAGTATGAATTGAGGCAATAAGCTAAAAAATTTGTTGTCTTTGGTTGATCTTAATGCGTGTGACTATCTTCACAATTTGTTGTCCCGAGTAACCTAAGGCCTGTGGCAAAAATTTCTATCGCCTTAAGGTGTTTTTTCTGTAGTGATTATAAATTTACCAGCTTGTTATGGGGTCATAAGTCGCAACTAGTCTTTTGCTATTTTGAGAGCAACCATTTTCGAGGATCAAAATGGACATGAGACTTTCGTCACAATCAATAAAGATGCGACACCATATAGTGCATGCATCAATATCAACACCGGCCCTTCGACTTCTATTCAATAACAGGTTTGCTCAACTAATGCTCCATGCTCATCTACTTGTCACCGTCGTCCTCTGCCTTCGACCCAAAGGGACTATGACATGCTCCTTGGCTAACCGAGCAGCATTCGAAAATGGGGGATTTGGCATGTAGTTAGGTCCACTTCGGTCCGCGAGGGCAACATCATTAACATCCCCAAAAGAGATGCATCACAATCCCTCTTTGTCCACGACTCCCACATGCAACCCATAATTCCTGCGGAATTTTTGCCCCTTTTTATGGGAATGTGGGGGCATATTTGTTTTGCCCTGAAAAAAAAGGGGAAAAAATATATCTCTCATTGAGTCCTCCATTTTTAATCGCATAATGAGTTCTCAGATTTTCAAATATCGCTCGACTCAAGCAATTGTTTGAATAGCTAAAAGTTAAGATACTTAATTGTTTGAGTGCCATACAATAGTTATACTAATCACGCGGTAATTTCTTTTGGAGATCGCAAATAGTGTTTTCATGGGTGAATGCTTTTTTCTTTTTTTGGGGGTCTGCTGAAGAAGTGGGTGCCGTTATGGGATGGGCAATCCATCATTTTTCATGCGAATTGCACCCGACGTCAATGGACTGGCCCCGTAATTGGAGTTGTAGATGAAGGTTTCAGATTTGCTTTTGAAATGAAAGAAAAGGAGGAGTCGCGAAGAACAAAGTCTCGGTACTTATGGGCCTGCACGATTGGTCCCTTAATTTGACGAGCTCCCTGTTAGCTTTGCAAGGGCCAGTCAAATTAATAATTGGTCCAGTTCTGGGCTGGTTTTGGGCTGATTCTTGGGCAAATAGAATCAAGTTGGTTCTCAATTCCTTAAAAAAAAAAAAAAAAAAAAAAACTTAAGGATTGGGTTCCGGTAGGACTTTTTTTTTCACCTTTCATTTTTGGGTTCGGACCTGTACATGAGAATCGAATTCAAGCCCATTGCAGGGAAATGGCTCTAAAATCATATTTTCTCTTTGAAATAACGACACCATTGAACTATTCATAAATATTCGATCTAGTCCATAAGATGTCTGTTTGTTTAACCTAATCCCTCGACTTTTCATGACAAAGTCAAAAGTTTTCATAATTACATGCTATCGCCCAAATCTTAGAATATTTTTTTTCTAAATTTTAATCCATTTTCTAGATTGACAAAGAGTATGGCTATCTTTCTATACTCTCATTAGAATTGTATCAAGTTGATGTTCCTGTTATTTTAATTTTGGTAATTTATAGATTTGACAAAATTTAATTAAGAAAATGCAAAACGCAAAAAATTAAAAATCTTATCTATCTAACAGGTTAGGAACAAGATGTTAGGAACAAGATTTAGATTAATATAGATACAAGAAATCTATAGTTCAATTAATATCATTATTAAATATTCTTATGAAAAGCTTATTTTAGGATTAAAAAGGAATATGAAAGTAATATAACTCCGACCGAGGTTATATTTTTACTATTTTAGAGACTATATGTTAAAATATACTTAAATGAAATTATAGTAATATTTATACACACCATAAAGGTAAAACTGTTGATTTAAGATATAATTGAAATGAACAAATATTCTAAAATCTGGGCAATAGTGTAATTATGAAATTTGTGAATAATACTAAATGACTTATTTGACTCTATGATGGAAAGTTGGGCAACTAGATTTTACTGGTCGACGGCCCAACTTCAAACCAAAAAATAAAAAAGAGTAAAAAAAAAAAAAAAGAAAGAAAAGAAAAATATAAATAGCTAATAAAAAAATTGAAAAAAAATGTTAAAATATCATTACAAATTATAGACGTTAATGTCGATCGTGCCACATAAGACGGCTGATATCCACGTCAGTAATTTCCAACCAAAATTACTCAGATGGACTCAGCTGGCAAAATAAAAAAAAATATTTACAACTTAATTGATAAAATTGAAAGGTTGATGATTGAATTGAGAAAAGTATAATAAATTTAGGATTTAGGAGTTTTTGGACAATTTTTCTAGTTGTACAATGTGATGCGTGAGTGATGATTTGTAGCTTCCTGACTAGATAAGCAAGTTGTGAGTCGAGAGCGTTTTTCTAGTGTCCTTTTACTCGATGAGGTGAGGAGAGAGGAGAGGAGGATTTGAAGGTTTTGATGTTCTTGCTTGTTGCTTGTTGTCTGTTAACACTACAATAGAAACAAATCAAAAAAAAAATTAAAATTAAAATGATTAACTCATCGATACTCTAGTTGATATGTTATCTTCATGGTCATTTGTAAAAAATTATGTAATATATACTATCATATATATATGGATGTGTTTTTTGATTTGTATAAATCTAGGTGCTCTTCGATCCCGCACTCATCTCCTTGACCATCCCATGGATCCAGGACTAGCCACAAGCCTCCGACAATCCTTCGATGATTTTTTTTTTTTTTTTTTTTTGTGAGGAAACCCCGAAAGCCGCAGCCGGCGGGAAGAACTGGGGGCTAACGCAAAGTTCGACCACCACACTCACGCCGGCGATTAAATCACCTGCGGACGCACTGGGGATTTGAACCCTCCCCTTCACGAGGGGAGAGGGCCCAAAGCCAGCAACGCCACCCAGGTGGGTGGTATCCTTCAATGATTTTGAGGAGAATTTTAGATTCTGATTTAAACAGTCTGCCGCGTGAGTATTACAATTTCTTTGGCGGTTTTGTTTCTTTTTTTGGGCTCTCATGTACTTTCTTTAATGTCTTCAGCCAATTCGAACGCCAGTACTCTGAAGCAACCGTAACTGCGGCTCGGAATAATCTGAACGAGGTCATTGATATGATCAGGATGCACGAAGTCTTAGTACTGAATACTCTGGAGGAAAAAAGGGTACTCACAGCTCGGAATAATCAGAAACCGTGCGGAGGATGCGCCGCCAAATGCTGGTAAAGGCCGGACCCACGCAGGACAACCAGAGCTTCTTCCACTTCCCGGGCTAGTTTATTTGCCACCAAAAAAATCCAGTTTCTGCAAACACCAATCAATTTTTTGTCACTGCACTTATTTCTTCACAAGTACACATCTTTCTCTTTTTCCCTAGTCGAAACTCAGAACCTTGGCGATGCAGCTGCTACGATCTTTTGTCCATTTACGTACTTTTTTCTGGCTATGACCGAGTTTGATGTGTCTCTCGCCCCTACCCCATTCCCCCCTTGTGCTAGTGCGCCACGGTATCCTATTCTTTTCGAAGAAAACAGAGGTTGGGACTCTTCTTATGCGATTTGCTGTTACACCAGAGCAACACTTTGAATTGCCCATTGAGATAAGTGATAAGATGAAGAGATTCCATACTAATCAATTCAAATCTAAAAGTGAGACTTATATAGGGCTGATCGTATATTCTACTCCAGCAAGTTATTCGTTCAAATAATAAATAAAGTTAAGATATCGTCTTAAAAAAACTACTTGATAAATTATTCAAAATTCGTATCTATTGACAAGGCCATCCATAGAGTTTTAGTAACATCAAAGGGACATTTCGCCATCTTCCTGTGGGATCGGAAGTTGACAATGGAGACTTCCGTCGCAATCAACAAACATGTAACACCATCGCATGCATCAATATCAACAACCGGCCCCGTCGGCCTCTATTAAATAACCGGCTGCACACCTAATGCTCTTTGCTCATTTACTCGCCACCATCATCCTCTCCCTTTGTGCACGAGAGGGATGATGACATGCTCCTTGGCTAACCCAACAGATGTAGTTCTTGCTGGGGCAAGATCTAAATCCAGGGCTTTCTTAACAAGGATTACGCGGTTGAGAAAACGGCATCATCCCATAGTTCTATTTTGCCTAGCTCACTCTGTGTATATATTAGTGTTTGGGATTGGACCTGCGGCACCACTAATTGACTGACCAACATCAGCGTCTTTTACTAACTTCATATTGGAATAGCATGTGAATTATCCTATCACGTCATAGTTGATAGGCATTTGGCGAGACCGTACGAAATTGTGCGGTGGCATTTTAAGCTCGAAGTCAACCATGTGCGTGGAGCTGTCGACTCAGACGTAGAGGAAACTCGCATGTTATTGTCACCGAAAAGGTTGCTGATTGTAGAGGAAACTCGCATGCTATTGACACCGAAAAGGTTGCTGATTTCTAGGTTAGTGTTATCTTGAGAAATGAAAATGCATAAGGTCAAATCAGACATCATGTTTTCAGTCAGTAGGTTGTGCTGCAAAAGTGCAATATGGTCTGACATGGCCTCATGTTATTCACCTTTTCGCTAAAGAACCAGTTCAATATGGTCAAGAGTCGGTAAGTAATGGGTTTAATATTCCATGGGCGGTTGAAAATGAGACCTTCAAAGTGTTTTCGTTATATCTACCACCCAACTAACACCAATGTTATAAATACTGAAGTGAAACTATTAATTATGCTAAACCAAATTGTACCTGCTTCAGTTTATACTGGTTCAAGTGGTACTGAACCATCATCTTGTAAGCCAAGCTTGATTCTTCCATTGATTCTACTGACTTCTGTTCTCACTCTGCAGATAGTTGCTTTTGGGTTTACATTTTGTGCTTAGAGATGGATATTGCCTCGACCAATATCAATAGCAGATGGAGAATTTGCACTGTAGCTAGCTTTCTTGGAGTGGTCTTGTTAGTTTTTCTCCTCGAGCAGCGCCGCGACTCCGTAGATCTCTTGAGCCCACAAAGCTTGGAAGCGTTGGTCACATCCTCCATAGACCTCTTTCCATCATTTACCAATCAATCATCCGGTTCACCCCGCTTCGAGGAAAGCAGAGAGCTGGAACAGGAGGAGCAAAAAGGATGCGACATATTTGATGGAAAATGGATTTATGATCCAAAAGCGAGCCCTCTTTATAGTGGAGCTCAGTGCCCCTTTCTAAGCAACCAGGTGAGTTGCCAAAGGAACGGTAGACCAGACTCCCAGTACGAGAGATGGAGTTGGGAAGCGAACCGATGTGCTATTCCTAGGTAAGCCGAGACATCTTTTAAGTTCATTTGCACGATATAATATTCTAGCACATGTAGCAGAATAGTTTGAATTCGGCTGGTACAAGTGATGGATTTAACCAATGATGGTGCACTTTTCATGTCGACTACCATACAAGACTGAACTTTTGAATTTTGACTAGGAGAGTATATTAGCATATTTTGTGCCATGACCTCTCAGTGAAAGAGTAGAGATGTTCTTTTTTCAGGTTCAACGGAACAGACATGTTAGAGAGTCTAAGAGGGAAGAGAGTGATCATAGTTGGGGACTCACTTAACAGGAACCAGTGGGAATCACTTGCTTGTCTTCTTTACTCATCCATTGCCCCGTCCGATGCCCATGTTGACGTCGAAGGTGGCATGTATAAAGTCTTTCATGCGAAGGTCAGTGAAACAGTTCATCTACACTCACCGTGAATATCTCGCAAATCGTTCTCCTCCATCAGTGTTTTGAGTTTTTGAGAATTATTGTGCGGTTGTCAGTGACGCAAAACGATGGGTAATGTTGCAGAATTACAATTGCTCCGTTGAATTCTACTGGAGCCCGTTTCTAGTTCAACTAGACGTGGACCATGCAAATGGTACCAGCGTTCTCAATCTTGACCGGATCTGCGCCTCAGCCAAGAAATGGAAAGGAGCCAATATCATGATCTTCAACACCGGTCATTGGTGGAAGCATCAGGGGAAATTCAACACGTACGATTCAAACTCCACTTTGTTTTCAGTTTTATATAACGAAGGTAATGGGTTCAATGCACAAGTAGAATCACTTCATATTATAAGGCCTTTAAAAAAGACTTTGAACAATATGTTAATACCAACGGTCATCCTGACGACTTGACTAATCACAGCTAACTGCCTATTGTTACTTAAGAGCTTGGACATGAGCCTGAATTCCTATTCCGCAGTTGGAACTTTGTCCAGTACAGGCAGGAGCTATATCAGAACATGGAGACGGAGATAGCATTGGAGATAGCAATGAAGACTTGGGCGGCTTGGATCGATAAGAATGTCAACGTGACAGAAACAAAAGTCTATTTTCGGAGTATATCGCCAGAACACAAAGGGAAGCAATGGTGTCACAACGAAACCCAGCCTATCATGGATAATTCGGACCGAAAAACATTTCTACACACCATAAAAGAAATCACAGAGAGAACCATCGAGAGAACGAGATTTCCAGTAACTTATCTGAACATCACAAAGCTGTCAGAGTATAGGAGAGATGCTCATCCGACAGTGTACACAAGCAGGGGAGGAAAGTTATTGACAGCAGAAGAGAAAAGACATCCGGAAGTTCATGCCGATTGCAGCCATTGGTGTCTCCCTGGGCTGCCTGATACATGGAACCGGCTTCTGTATGCGTCCTTGGTTTTAGACGGCACCAGAGGCAACTCTAGTTCTTCACATTTGGCAGTATGAGTAATTTGGATAAATCGTTCTATTTCCTTTTTTCCATTTGATTTTGTTCAAAGAACAGTAGAGGCATTAGGAAGAGGAACTAGAAGACGTGTTTCAATTGACATTGCTAGAAAAAAGAGATTTGAGGTATGTTAAATCTCTGTGCCCAGCAAAATTACAGAGTTTACTCTAGCTTCCTTATTGGCCCATTATAGATTATATAGCTACCAGAACGAGCTGTGATTTAGACACCTGACTTCGTTGCCTTGCAAACACTCTTCGATTTGTTGCAGATGCTTCCAATGTATTTTGCATAGGAAGTAAAACGAATACTCTTGCACGCACCATCTTCATTACAAGATAATATCAAACTAATAGGAACACAGGTTTACCCACCACGAGAAGTACATGGACTTCTCCTCCATAGAAGAACATTCTATCTTCATATGCGCAGCTCAGACGCGACCCCACCAATAACACACTCTACAAGAAAAGCGTCTTCGACTTAAATTCTCAGGGCTACCACTCTAGGAGAGACAAAAGGAAAATAAAACGTACATAAATGAAGCAAATCTGAAGAGAGGATGAATGGGATCAGTTGGGTCATCTCCATATTGCTCATATGCATAAACAAAGCCTTGCCCGGCATGATAGAGATTAACACAATAACAAGTTGATTATCCTCTTTATGACACACGTAGAGTACTTTAAATTTCGTAGCAGGAGAAGATTTATCCTGCCAATATAGACATCAGAGATTTTTAGATCGCCTTCAACAAGAATGGAGGCTGCAGAACCTATAGATATCTAATATGTACAGGGTTATTAACATGCTTAGAGCAGCTCCCACTCAGGTTCAGAATAATCATGAGCTTGTGTTTTCTCCTCCCCCTCTAAGTTGAGAGTTGGCCTGGACCTTCTTCTGCAATCTTTTCTGGGTTCTGCGTCACCTCCATGACATAGAGCAAGTTGCTCATACTCGAGTATCCTTGATGACTTCTTTTTTGAAGAAAAGGCATCTCGAACTTTTTTCTGATGGAAATGTCCATTAAGGGAGATTCGAGCACTAAGGGAATTAAGTCATACAAGATTACACACGGATGGAGAGAATACCTTATAAGATCGGTGTTTGCCTTCCCTCTTAGCAACAAATTGAATTTCATCATTATTCACGACAATGCAAGATTCCTCAAGTTTTGCCTCATTGATTTGATTGAAGGTTGAAGCATCTTGTTCAGTGTCAAAATCGCCCTTGCTCGTATTCATATTTGAGCCATTCAAACATCCTACAATATTCGGTTGCTGTTATTCTTTTGCCTCAAAACACAGTTAAGCACCATTTAAAGTAGTCACGCAGAGCAAATGATCATCAGGACTGCTCTAATTTTGAGCAGGTAAATCTAGATTAAGGCAATTTGTGTACTGTAGTTCCAAATCATCTACTCTTAAGGAAAAGAATGCTGCTGCATGAACACAGTTGGCAGTGACATATACACCCGCACACACGCACACAAACACATGCACATGTGTGCACAAGCATGCTCACATTCTCTCAGCATCTCTGGACTTTCTATTGGGACTTGATGACCCCACACGTGTGTGTACACGTGTGTTTTATGTGTTGAGTGCACACATACACACTCATGCTACCAGTCTTGTTTCTTGTGTAAATAACTTTTCTTCTTATCGTCTTTCTTGCCCATTCGAGATCAATTTACAAGGAAAATCATCAGGCCAAAACATGTGTGACTTCGTTACAACAACATAATGGCTAGAGCTTCCAATATTAGTCATGGGAGAAGGAACAAGAGACCAGCAATCCTCAAAGAACAATGTGAAAAGCCATTAAATGAGCTTAAAAGACCAAAACGAAAAAAGGGTCCATCTGGTTTAGTGGAAATGCTTAGACTGGTTTCTTTAGAACCCAGTCAGCATAACGAACTATGGGTTGACACTAATCATGGCATCTGTCTCCAAGAAATCCGTGCCAATCATTAACATAGGTAATGCAGAAGTCCTGAATGCAACTACACTCATTAACTAGTACCTGGAACAGGGAACACGTATCTGCTGCAGATATTTTCACTCATGGTATAAGACTCCACAGAATCCGCCTCGGTATCTGAGAAGTTGACTGAAGCATAATTACACCAGTGGAGGGAGGTAAGTCCAATGTGTTATACTGATAATTGGTTTGATTGAAGTGGAAAAGAAAAGAAAAATTACCATATGACTCGACCAATGGAACACCAGAAGACGAGGGAGTTTTAGTCTCTCTTTCACGGGTTGCCACAGATTGATCTGATAGGAGTTTGTTTAATTGAGGGTCATTACCTGAAAATTCTGGTGCACACCTACTTCTTTCAGTATCATCGATATGACTTTCCACGGTGTCACCACTGTTAATTTCAACAGAAGTGGAATCCACAATTGTGGTTTGATCATGGGCTGATTCATCATTTTCGGTCAAGAAACCTAAAAACTCTGGCTCACCCGGAGCAATAACCGTTGAAGTCTCAGCAGATGGCATACGACTGACACCAGAGTTCTCATTGACAGTGACAGCCGAATCAGGCACAGATTTATTATCAGTACTTCCTGAATGCAGGTCAAGAGAACCCTTTTGCAGGGCAGGAACCTGAAAAGGCATCTGGCAAGTATTATCTGCACAAGAAGTTCCCCGAAAACATGGTGCATGTAGGACATCTTTCTTCACATCACCGAGTAATTTTGAATCCTCACTCAGTTGATGGATAACCTTTGCTGGTTCTCTTTTCCGACATACTTTTGCCTTCTTAGACACCTGGACATCATTGCATTTTACTACAGAAAATTCAGGGGCTGTCACTTTGTCAGGGTCAACAGATGACGGAGGAAGCACATCTTCCACAACTTCCGAGTAGAACTTCTTAACACTAGCACCAACAGTCTGGACTTGATTCTCAACAAATTTAACCGTGTCCTGTCCACAGAAAATATCAACCGGATATAGAACAGCAAATGAAGTTCATTTACAGATTCTGGATCAGAGAGTGAAACTAAAACAGTTCATTCAACCATTGAAGAGACAGACAGATATCAGGCACACCTATAAACGTAACAACAAGAACAGCTAAAAATGGTCTCAGAATGTCAATCACAGTGATAGATATCTGAATTAGTTATGAGAGATTGCAGAAGTGGATCCAGTAACCACCCTCCTCTTTACAGTCCCTCAACAGATCATGATGGTCATAGCTAGGTCAATACATAAACAAGCACACGTTTGCTCAAAAATTAATATGTACCTGGTACATGATTTCTTCCACCTCCAAGCACATAGCTTCAAACTTCTGGTATATGTTTCCAACCCATGTTATGCCTTTTACATCCATTGTTTTATTGCAAGAGATTTGGCCTGAGGTTCAGATAGGTACTTCACCCAGTCTCCTCTAAGTTGAGGCAGTTATAATTCATTCAGCATCTGCTCTGAATGAAATTTGTCGACATAAGAGAAAATTCAGAAATGCTCAAATGAAAAGTCAAATGAAACATATACCCAATTTGATAACCACAACTGCTTAACTGAAAAGTCAAATGCAACATTGACCCAATTTGATAACCATAACATCCAAATTAAGGGCCTAAAGGCATCAAAGAGTGCAACAGAGGGCTGATGCCATGAAGATATACGCATATTGAGAGAAAGTAATCATGAACATGAGCAATGTACCAAACTAGCAACCAGCAACTAGCAACCAATCACCACATGTTTGACGAACCAATCATCCAAAAAGAACAGCTTAAACAGAAAATGTCATAGTCTCATCCAAAGTTTAACAATATGAAATCAGAAACCTGTAACCAAGCACGTGGATACTACATGGATACTACATGAAGTTATGAATATTAATATTCACTGCTCAACATATAATGAATGGCACTATCTTAGATTGTCACCCCTAAGATGCTTGATAGTCCATGAAAACCCAGTATTCTTTGCAGACTCATGTTAACCACAGCTGCAATTTGATTTTTGCACATCCTCCACTTCTACTGACAATAATCAGGGTTAAGCATTTTCACTAAAACAACCTCAACTATATATGAAGGATCAATTTTATCAGAAAACATTGTTCCGGAAACTGCAAAAAGCCATCCTATCAAGCAGATATTTAAGCAAATTAGATGATCCATCAAGTCGTGGACTACCCATAAGATAAAAGAAATAATGCAGGCTAGAAGGCCTTCTTCTTATTTTAAATTCTGTATAAGAATTTAGCATAGTGAACAAAGAGGATCTGAGAATCCCATTCTCATCATCCATTTAAATTTGCGATTAATAAGCATATCATGAAGGCATATCTCTAGATGGCTTAATGCTTCAGGAGTTCCATGTCAAAGATGTAACTTACGTGGATCAACCTAAATTTGAAAGCTGTAATTCTTCAATTTCAACTAAGTTGTTGTTTCAACGATAGCATCTAGATATGCATATGAAACTCACATCCTTTGAAGGAAAATATGGGTCAAAGCTTCGGATGAGAAATTAATGTGCAAGCCCTATAGCTGCTTCTAACAAATCAAACAAGAATTTGTTGTTACAGCATACATAGGAGTTTCTGAACAATCCAAGCTGTTGTGTGTTCGCATAATTCTCAAATTACATTAAATGGCGCGCCAGATGAGCAAAGTGTCGCGAAAATAAAAGGGGCTGCCAGAATAGTTAGCCATGAAAATACACACCATATTCATCTACCCTTTCTTGCTATACACTCAAAACTTCAGCAGTCCAAAGCTAGTACAGCTCCTCCGTAATCATTAACAAATCGCGATAAGCGTTTTTAGAGAATAAACGAAAATTCAAGAAAGGAGAGGTGTCAAAACAACTGCTCCGTGAAGTATATCAAAATCAGTTGTTCTCAACAATCGGGTACTTCGGAAAAGGAACTATCACATGTCATATTGGAAAAAAAAAAAAAAAATACTCCCAGAAACCTCCATCCCAGAAACCTCCATACCCGAACCAAAAACAATCAATTTCTCCGGGGGCATCAGAACCAAGTCTCGCATAACATCACCAAGCTAAGCGACAGACCTATCAGTAAAATTCAATCCATCAACCAGCTCCAAATAAAGCAAAAAAGCGAAGTTTTCTCGAAGCGGGTAAGTCCCTGCACAACAGGTTCTTCCACCGCTAGACTTCAATTCAATCATCAGAACAAAGTCCTCAACACGATCATCCACACGCGACGACAGATGAGAAAAGAGGAAGGAAACATGCATATGCCCAGCGAGCCGCGATGGAAATCGAATCACCCAAGATTGAAAGACTTACGTGCTGCGCGAGACAAAGAAAACCCAGACGCGAGAAGCCCCAGAAATTTGGTATTTCGCTGCAAAAACCCAGCTTTGAGTTTTTGCTTTTATAGCACACGAAAGCATTCAACCAAAGCCCGACCCCAAGGGAAAACGCCGAGCGGAAGAGGGACGCAGGGAGGCGTGCGGACACAGTTCCTTAGGTTTATTTGGGGGGCTTCTAACTGACACGTGGCATCATCGTGATACGAAACATTGGTCAGGATCCGTGATTAGGCTTTGATCTCCTTTTCTTACTTTTCTTAATTGAGCTTTTTCGTATGGCTCTATCTTAATGCGATTTCCTTAACAAATGCCCAAAATCATAAGTTAAAAAACGTATGACTTTTCTCGGTATCTTTAGTGTCCTCATTAACAAAATCCTTCTTAAGATTGTAAAACAAAAATTAAAGGCAATTGATTCTCGGAAGGTTATTTCGACCTAGAACTAAGAAATAATTTTTTTTTTTTAAAAAAAAAAAAACCAAACCGGTGGATTCGGAAACCGCCCAAAGCTTCACAAGATTGTTTTTCCAGTATTGCCATTTGCAAAAGCCGAAGGCAAACTAGAGCCAATACAGAGAGGACACCTGCAAAATAAATGGCAACGATAACAATCATTTAAATATATCGGGTATAGCGATAGTAGCATAATAATCTGTAACGGTGTTTGTGCAGATTATAACATTTAAAAGAAAAATCATTAAAAACTTATATGTTGATGTTTAAATTTTTTACATAGGCGTCGGTTGATGTAATCTATTACCAAGTGAATTGAATGCATCGAGTTCTAATCCATTTAGTTCAATAAACCAAATTCAAAAATAAGAAACTCGCTAATTCAAGCATGAACTCAACTCGAAATCTGATGAGTTAATCTTGGATAACACAAAGTTAAGATCGAGTTACATATCTGAGATAGGTCAAGTCAATTTCGCACCCACTTAATAAGTCTTTGAGTTCATATATATGTAGTACAACAACTTGCTTCTTTGTATTCAAATCGATTAAGTATGATATACGCATATGGTTGAGGTGACTCGCTATTGACTCAGATGAATTGTTTTGCACCCATCATAAATTTAGGTATGATAAGCTTATAAATTCAATCATACACTAAACTTGATCTCTGGAGCCCATGCAAGTTCATTCATCAAGCAACCAAAGTACACTTTTGCTCTCAAGTTTATTTAAAGCATACTTTTTGCGATTCTTGTAAAAGTCTAACAACAACTACCTTATAATTAAGTATGTTCGTGTAAGAATTGTCCAATAAAATAGTTATATTTTACTCGATCCTTAAAAGCAAATCGCTTTTCTGTTCCGTTAGACAAGTACACCAACTTTCATTCAAACTTGACACATTTGTTTATCGAATCGTAAATACTAAAAGCCATTTATCTACAACTCTAGCTTCATTTGCTTTAGTTTCCCCCTACTTGCACAAGCTAAAAACCTTTTATAAGCACAGGAACAAAATTGATCTCCCCAAATTAGCGATGTAAACGTAAAGTCTATATTAAGACATCTTAGATGGTATGGTATTACCATTATGCACGTACTATACTTGATGTTTCTAAGAAATGTCATGACTAATTTAATTGAAGAAGGGTCGCGGTGCTATTGATGGCAACAATTTCCCCGTGGCCTCAGTGCCTTGGACACGTCGGGGAGATCAATGAATTGAGATTGAAGACAAGACATTTTCTGTCGAAGCAGCGACGGAGTAAGTATACCAAATCCCTCAAGGTCAACGTCAAATCGAGTGCTCCTATAAAATGGCCAGAACGGCAGAACGGCCGATCGCGATAGGCACAGGGCAATAAGAAAGTGGCATTGACAAAGGAGGACCGGTGTAGCGTTTCGAATTGCTTCAAGGTGACGATCAAATAAGCCGGTCAAACAATAATAATAATAATAATAATAATAATAATAATAATAATAATAATAAGAAAAGGAGAAGATTGTCTTCCAAAGTCAGAGAAGAGATATTCCTTTCTAAAAGAGAATATGTAATACAGCGGCAGGAATAGATATGGTGGATGCACCGTACGTCAAGTAAGACGCCCTTTGCTTGGATCAAGCTAACATGGCGAACAAATAACTTGCGCCAGCTTCTCAAGTCCGTTGTGCATATGGAGATGGTAGAGGCATGAAGGAGGCTTCATATGTGGGTGGCTTTCTATGTGCTTTTGATAAGAAAAATGGGAAGGTGACATGCATAACCAGAATGCTTCCGCTTTAAGATTGAAAGATGCATAAAAACAGACAAAACCAGAGAGAGAGAGAGAGAGAGAGAGAGCTCCGGCGATGAAAGCACTTCTGAGAACCTTTACTATTTTT
Source organism: Eucalyptus grandis (assembly GCF_016545825.1). Taxonomy (NCBI): domain Eukaryota; kingdom Viridiplantae; phylum Streptophyta; class Magnoliopsida; order Myrtales; family Myrtaceae; genus Eucalyptus; species Eucalyptus grandis. The sequence goes on from NC_052612.1 coordinate 38,571,300, forward strand.
GCCAAATGAATGAAATTGCAGCACGCTCAACATAAACTTGAAGATTCCAAACCTTCTCGTTGGTCAAATTATATGAAGAAAAAGGAATGAGATGTCTGGTTGATTCAGTGTACAACACCCTGGAACACGGTAATCCCGTGCACTGGGACACCCCTATACAATGCCATCTCAAGTTGTTTTTACCCTGCTGTTTGAAAATCTCCAAAATCATCATCTGGCACTTCTTGCGCACTCTGGTCATCATTAGAATTTGATTGCCCTAACTCTTCTTTATTTGAGCTGAGAGCCTTATGTTCGGGAAGTTGCCGAGAAGATGAATGTGGAGGCACGTCTTCTGTAGACTCACAACCAGAAGTAACAGGTGAAAGGGGTGCCGGGGGAGGTGGCGGTGGTTTGAGACATACCACGGGCTCTTCCTTATTGGCCTTCTCCAAAGACAAAGAGTTCAGACTTTGCTCCAAATGTTTCGACTTGAGACTACTGCTGCTTTTCTGTCAAGATTAGAGGGCAAATGCTATCAGCTGATGAATGAGCAAAGATCAATTCAGTTTAATTTTTGGATCAATGGATAGGTGCTAGATATCCTACGTTCTTTAATTGGAGTTTAAGAGTCTCCCCTTCTTTCAAACTGAAATCACCCGAAGACTTGTGCTGGTATTGCTGTTCCATCTCTTCTGCAGTTTTCTTTTTGTCCAAATATCTTGATGAATAAGCATAAACATATTTGTAAGATTCGGCCAATAAAATTAATCATTTTAGACAAAACATTCTTCCAAATCTTACAGAAAAGACAACATATGATATTAAGGACTTGAAATTCAGATTTTGTAAAGACAGTTGAGATCTGGGAAGTACTTCATGTGGTCATGCAAGGCTGCTTGGAAATCATAAGCCTCTGTTCTTTCTCGAAAGCCAATGCCAATGAAAGCATGCCGCATACGACCACCTGCATAGCTTTAAGCTGATCAGCATCATAGTTTGTCTAAGGGGCGAAAGGTTGTGAACAGACGCTCCTTCAATCTGATTGCAATGTCTATAAAAGACCAGCCCTTGTTTTGCCTCAGAGTTGCTCATAAAGTAACTTGGAGCTTATGTATTGTCACTAGCAGTAAGAAACCTTTGCACTCTTTAGAACAATAAATAATGCACTATGCTTATCAACAAATGGCAAACTTACCGATATTTTCTTCTATACGAAGAACAAAATATCTGCAAAGCAAGAACGTTCAAATAAATCCCATGAAACATTGACATTGAAGAGAAAAAGAACCTTAATGAAAAATCAGCAAACCAATCAGATTTCACATTATCTGTTCTGCAGCATGTCTTGTAACAATCCATTAATATTCATGTCCAAGTATAGTCAATAGCAAAAAGGGTGTTCAACCTGCTGCTGTCAATTACAGCTTCCACTGGATGCGGCTCTCCATTTCTCAAGAATGCCCGAGCATATAAGTCACCTATTATAAATAGACAACCCAAAGTTAGAAGAAAACCAATATAAGACATGAAGGGACACATCTAATAGCAGCTCAACATTTATGCTAACCAGTAATCTTGTCTTCGAGTTTGATAATGCATTCTTCACCCTTGCTGATTACTTTCAATGCTCCCTCCCAAGCCCACTTGTTCACATCCCATTCATCAGCCCTAGATGAATTTCAGCAGCATGCTTAATCATTTTGGATGTGTTGGAAGACATAAAGCAAACGACAATGCCAACAAGTCTAACAACACCAACCATCTTCTACAGGAATAGTTATCAAACTTATATTGCAAAAAACAACTCAAAACCTAATGTCATGAACTATCAATAGTTGTCATCCATTCATGCATATGAGATGAGTGGCAGCAACATGTTCTTGTTTCTGGAAATATCTGAAAAATCACACCATATTGTTTCTGCATTGAACAAGTCCTGATTTCACTTTTCTGCCTAAGACACGTTGCAGCAACCATTGTGCTTTTGCAACCAAATATGGTCAGTTTACCATAGTTAAAAAAACTCATGATGTTATCAATTAGAAGTCCACAAAGCATTCGCTCCTATCCTTCCATGATTCATATCTAATACAAATTTTGATGGCTGCCGTAAACTTTAACACTAAGTTGGTAGGGATTCTGCATCTGCCATCTTCGAGATAGCTGCAACTTGCAGAGATAGGTTTTGATAGATTTTTCATTGCTTCACCGGTGCAACTGACAAGTTGACTAGAGTAGTCCTGATTATGATTCCAACAATTAACCCTTTTGTCAGTTCAGATCACATAATATTCTGGTCGCAACTGCAGGCTTACTATCAACTTTTCCCTGTGCTGCAAAATAAAAACTGCAGCAGTATTTTTTCCTCAATCGGTCAAGTTTAAGCACCTGTAAGAAGCTGCACTTTTCCTTGGCGGTATCTGCAAAAATTGCACACAAATTTAGCACTGCATACATGAAGAATAGCCCCTTTACAGAATCAACAACTCCAAAATAATTACAAGCACAAAAATCATTAAAAAAAAAATAAAAATGCTCTGCTATCATCTGAAACTACAATCCCAGTGAATTTCATTCTTTAGAAAGTGTTCCTGTATTTGGCCATTGTGTTAACCACAGTTTCTGTCTTCCCCAATAAAATCAATTCTCCATTCAATAAAGCCCCATAATTCTGCCCAACATCCAGTGAAATCTTCCATACACAAGATTGCGCAAAAAAATAAAGTCACAGTTAAAGAAAAAAAAAAAAAAAAAAAAAAAGGCCCCCTTCTCGTGTTTTAAGTTGATCTGAGGTTGATTGACATGGAATTAACCTTTGCCTGTAAAGGGAAATTTGCAATTATTACAATTTTCGAAGTGCGGTTCTCATACAACATCGCCGCGGTTATCTGCTAATTTAAATGTTCGCAACACTGATTCAATCATGAACAAAACAATAATAAATATCGCGAATGGCGAAATCATCGATAACATCTCCATACTGATCTTCTAAGTTCTAAGCGCATAGTGCTCCAATTCACACCGGGATCAACTCAAGCACGGGCGAGAATTCACAAAGTCAGAGCAAAAAAACACGAGAGTTCGAAAATCGGCGCGCAACCCAGCAACCAATTTACACAATTTGATAGATTAAACGGGGAAAGGAATGCCCTTTCTTCCGATGATCAGCGCGTACCAGATAGACGTAACACTCGGAGACTTGGAACAGGACCAGCTCGATCGGTTCTGCCTCGTCGGCGTCCTCGGGGCTCTGCTGATCCTTCGATCTCGACTCCTCCTTTTCCATGGAGAGCGAGATTGATGATGCTCGGATCGGAAGACGAAGTGCGGAAGGTTAACTTCCAGTTGCAGCCGATTTCCAGAAGAAACGCGCAAATGCTCAAGAATTTGGTTGGCGATTGGTGAGCAGCTCTAGTATTATTTTCTTTTTAGGGGTTTCTGTTTTTTGGTTGAAGATCGTGGGATAAACAATTGTTTTTTTTTTTTTCCTTTTTTGGGAAAATTAAAATTGCAGAAGGCAAAGTCCTAAATATTTTAAAAGCTACAGTAATATTACACGGCTGACGAAGCAAGCCTTTGATATAATATGAATGATGAATGATGGATTAAGCCTCTAATCTGTGGTTTGTCTCGAGATAAAAGTGCAAATCATGTATGAGTCCGAAGCATGGGTAAGTCTCTCACACTAGTAATTTAATTTTCATGTTTTGTAGTTGATTTTAAAATCTACCATTAAGAAATCTAAAGTTATAATCCTGATTTTTTTGGGATTAATCAAAAGTAAAAAGTGTGTGTGTGTGTGTGTGTTTTTTTTTTTGTTAAAATTTAAAACGCTATACTAAGTTTGAGAATTCATGAACGTTTAATATGTTAATTTACATGTTGACGGGAAATTTTCAAGTATAAGAAGTTATAGGCAATATAACACCAATAAACACAAGCCACTTGTGTTCTCTGGGGGATGTACGCATTGACTTATTGGAGGAGATGAAAGATAAGCCAGAGTTGGCGGAAAAGGAGAGGGCGCTCTACATGCAATGGGTAGACAATTTTGTGCATTATGGAGACCACGCTTTACTTAAATTCACGACACACTTAGGCCGGAGATATCTCGTATAACTCTTGCATCGATCAATGGATTAGTTTTGATTCATCAAAAAGGTTAAATTGTTCGAATTAGATTTTGTGCCCGTGTGTCGTGAAGATTTTGAAACTAATTGTGACCCTAGTTGCCTGCCATATCTATTAGAGCATGAGATACTTATAAATATTGATGTAGGGTGTTTTTTGTTTTTGGTCTAAAATAGTACTCCTTTGATGCTTCCATCCTCAATGGTTTGTGCATCATCCAAGAAAGTACATTAGCCATCAAAATGAACAAATAAGGAGATATTGGATCCCCTTATCCAATATCTCGCTTAGGTGAGAAATACTCTGTTGGCTCTCCATTGACTTTCACACTAAAAGAGATTGTCGATACACATTGCATGATTAAGTCAACCCATTGATCGCAAAATCCAATCTTTAGCATGCTCATTTGAAGGAAATCCCACCACCTTGTCATGGGTTTTATGCATGTCTAGTTTCAAAATAACCTAGAATTTCTTCTATCTCTTCTTTATCCTCATCTAATGCAATATTTCCTAAATAATAAGAATATTGTCTTGTATTTGTCGGCCTTTGACAAATGCACTTTTTTCGGTGGCAATAATCTCTGGAAACCAAGATTTCGATCTATTGGCCAGCGCCTTTGTAATGATTTTGTAGCTAAAATTATATAAGCTAATTGGTTTAAATTGACATATACTTCCTAGACTTTTAACTTTTGGAATAAGGGAGATATGTGTCTTGTTAAGGAGGGGATCAAGATTACTTGACTCAAAGAAGCTCTAAACCAAATTGCATCACATCCATTTTAATATCTTCCTAGAAATGCTGGTAAAACTGTCCATTTAGTTCATCTGACCCTAGGGCTTTTAGGGAGCTCCCTGTAAAATGGCTTCTTTCACTTCCTTTAAAGATATGGCAGCCATCAAATTCTCATTTGTTTCTATACTAACTAGGCTTTGGCATTGATCTAAGATGGGTAAAAAATCTCTTGGCCCCACCAACTTGTAAAATGACCGGTATAGTCCTTTATGTGTTGCTTAAGCACCTTGGAGTCCCTACTCCAACTCTGTTCATCCACCTTCAATATGGTTATTCTGTTTCGTTGCCTTCTCTATACCATTGTGGCATGGAAATAATTTGTATTTTTATAACCCCCTTAGAGCCAATTTATCCAGGATCTTAAGCCCCAATACATCTCTTCATGTCTCCATAACTAATCAATATTCTTCTTTAACTATTGAATTTCTTCCTTGTTGGACATCTCGGCATTACTGTTGGTGATGTCCATTAGTCTTTTTTTGAGGCCCTTGATTTGGTATGATGCATTAGAAAACTTCTCCCTACCCTATGATGCTAATTCTATCGTAACTTGTTGGATTTTCTGCGAAAAACGTCTATAGCCCTGCTGATCCTCAGCCTATATGCCTATAATAATGTCCCCACATTCTTGTTCTTCCAACCAATATATTTCGAATTTGAAATCTCTTCATCCTTTTTCATGAACTGGGTATAATGAGAGGAGGAGTGGGCTATGATCTGACCCTACTGCTGGTAAAGCCAGAACTTCTGCATTTAGGAAAGTGACTCGCCATTCCATAGTACATATGACCTTATCCACTCTCTTTTTCACCAAGGCTTCTCTTTTCCTGTTGTTGGCCCACACGTATGCGCATCCTTAGCCATCAATATCCATTAAGGAGCAGTTGTTTAGAAAATCCCAAAAGGCAACTATTTTATGGTAGTCTGCTCCCCTTTTTCTTGCCTTCTCCCAACTATACATAATATCATTGAAATCACCCATGCATATCCAAGAGAATTAATTAGCTACGTGAAAGCCACGGAGCTATTGTCATAACTAGGGCCTTTCCTGAAAATTTGTTGAAGGATGAAGAAATGTAATTCTCATATGATTGTCACTAGTGGGATCTTCACAATCCATATCGATGAAATCATTTATATCAAAGAAATTGTTTGAACTTGAGTTCACATTTGCTTGAACCTCTTCACTCCCCATAAGCGCCAAACCCCCGACAATTCCTATTGGTTACACCAAGAACGAATTCTGGTATTTGAGTCTCCTTTGAACCCATTCTACCATCATCTCTTTGTTTTTGGTTTCCATCAGAAAAACCATATTAGGCCTTTCAAGGGCCACTAAAGCTCAAAGCTCCTGAAATGCCCGGGGGTTGCCTAGCCTCTAACAATTCCAACTCAAGATCCTTATGATGTTTCCGGTGGTTTGTTAGGACTAGTCGCCAAAGCTCATTCATTCTCCCTTTTACTAGCTAAATAGGTGTCTCTAACAGCTCCATCTCATCAATCGCTAAAGAACTCGACCCCTGAACCTTCTTTTATTTTTTTGTTCTTTGAAACTTTACCCCTTTCTTGTTGGTTCCTCCTGTTTCCTTTAGCCCTCTAGTAGTTAAGGCTAGTAGATACAACAATTGTTTCCCACTAGGCCTTTACTATTGAGAATGTAATTCCTTCATCCATTTGCTCATTTGAGGAGGGATTTTCCAACTTTTTTTTTTTTTTTTACTTCAAATAAGGGTAGCATTAGTCTCAAGCCCTTTCGACCCCCACGATCTCCATATTAGACAACTAAATTGGGGTTTTAGGTACATATTCCTCTTCCTCTTGATTAGGGACTATTTTCTTATAAAAGACTTCCCAATGAGGGCTCCGTTCCTGCACCTCCACTTTGAGTCAAGGGATATATTTTCCAGTCCTATTATTTGTCCATTTTGTATTTTCATACGGGATTTCTTCACAATATGAAGCATAGTGACCTAACCATGAGTAACAGAAGTGTGGAAGATGTTTGTATTTAAATTCTACCCATAACTTTTTCCCCTATCTTCACTAGTGCCCATGTTTTTAGAGGAGGTGAAAGTTCAACTTCAATCCTCACTTTTCCTATTTTATATGGGCCGTTTCCACTATTTTCTAGTTGAATTTCCTTCACTTTTCCCACTTTTCCAACCACATCAAAATAAACTCCTTTCAATATCCATCAAAGAGGCAAGCCCACCATGTATATCCAGAAATCGTACTGAGAAAATCATAACAATGCTCTGGAATGTCAAGTTCACATTGCTTTGACACCAATAAATTACTTGCAAACGACCATGGGCATGTTTCTAGCACCCTTTCTTTGTCAACTTCAGATTCAAAAACAAATGAGAAAAAACCATGTTCTTTTTGGGAACATTCCACCAATTCTAATTTCCAAGCCTTCTTCATTATATTACAAAATGCTTGGAAATTTACATTTGATTTCAAGAAAAGCTTACCAAAGAGAGTGTGGTTGCATTCCACAAACTTGTTAGAGGAGGCTTCCTTCACGTCATCTTCTAACGATAAGTGCCCTAAACTTTTGCACAGGGCAGCTAACTAATCGAAGCTGGTTCTCCTCCTTACTTTCCATTTAAAATTACTGGTGCAAGTTCATTTCTTGGGATAAGCTAGGGCGCCATATGATTTGGCAAAGATGGAAACTGTTTTAGGCGCCATTTCGAGGAAGCTTTACTAGTTTTAGGGCAGTCACTATGGTTTGATTGAAGGGAGCTCCAGCACCAAGATGAGGGGACTCTGCCACTTTTGGGTAAAATCTAGTGCTTTTGGGCAATGACCAAAATCACCAGAATGGGTGGCTTAGTATTTATGATGGGTGTTGCGAAGATGGTTATGGATTTAGATACAGGTGTTTTGGGGTTTTAAGGCTGTGTGCGGTTGTACTAATGGTATTAAGGTTTCGGAAGAATGAAAATGGGGGTGGGGGTTTAGGGTTTCAGTATGGTGTTCGAGGCTTCCAACAAACAAGCTAATGGAGATTTCAGGAGTAGACATGGGTGGAGTGTGGCTTAAGCAGTCAATTCTAGTGTGTATTGATGCTTGGCAATTAGAATGTGGAGGAGTGTTGGGGCTTTGGGTGATGAGTGCTTGGTTTTCCTAGGAGGCTGGCGAGATGAAATCTCCATTTTGAAGAAGATGAGAGTTGGGGTCTCTGGGATTTAGGGTTTGGTTTTGCTATCACCCTTGGGGGATAGGGAAAGCTCCACCCATGGGAGGGAAAGCTCTACTATTGTAGAGAGAAAATTGCATGACCGACCTTTATTCACAGGGGGTCTTCTGGTCTAATTAATTTTGGCTTGAGCCCTTCTAGCTCTTAGCATGTCAAGTTTAGGTATCTCAAAGAGCTCTCCTTGATTCGAGTTAATTGTGGAGGTAGAACTTATTGAGCAACTACTCGATAATGTCCAATTATAGAGCAATTGGTTTTGAATAGTGTTGGCCAATCACTAAAGCTAAAATACTTGCTTATAAGTTGTCGCTAGAATCTTGAACACATCGAGATTCATGACACAGATCTTGTATTCCTCATTATCATAGGAAAATAAAGTCTATTGTGTTTGAACAAGGTCCCCTGGCCAACTGAGGTATCTTTTAAAGGATTTTTGTTGGATTGTGGGCATGTGAACCTGTCTTAGCTTTCAAGTCATTATTGTTTCAAATTCTCAAACTTAAATTTTTCTCAATCACTCCATGTAAGAGCACTAACAGACTGCATAAGGTTTCCTAAATTATTTCTTTATTATAAACTGTGTTGCCTTTAATTCTCTCTCTAATACGTAGGAAGGTCGATGGATTCATCACTACCTAAATCAACAAGTGTCAAGCAATTAGAATTGAGAATTGCAACAGAAGGAGATGCAAGTCTACTTTTGTTGACTCTCGTGATCGGGGCATGTTCCTGTTAGCAAAGTTTTGTGTTTGAGGTGGATTTTCGAGTCTTGTTCAATTCTTCATCTATTTAGGCATTAGAAAAATGCAATAGGATCGACTATGATAAATGAAGGCACTATTGAATTTAATTCAAGTCTTTGCTTTTGGGGCTTATGGATGAGTTGTTGCTACATCATATGATTAGTATTTGCTCGATGTTACAATCCACACAAACATACTTTATTTTGCAAGTTGGTTCTTGAATGCCTACTGGCATTCTCCAATGCAACGATATCATGTGGTAATTACTAGTATATAAGGTTCTTCTTCTGCCAAAATTAAGGGACTCGATGTGCCTATGTAGGCAAAGAGAATTGAGAAGAGTTGTTAGACTTACACATCAGTACCTAAAGGAGGGTGAATTTAATAATTATTACAGTAAACCTTGTGATCTCAAGTTAGTAAATTACCTTATCAAGAATGCCGTTGCTCTTGAGAAGTAAGTGATAAATCCTTGTAATGAAAAATAATTCTTTCGTAGGTCGGAAAAAGTGAAGAAACCTAGAGAAGTCGATTAATTAATGGAAGCAAAGCCACATTCTCACGACACTTAGAGAGTTGATATGGAATGGCTACTTTTTGCAACTTAATTCACTTCCATTCTTTAAAGTATGTTTGTTGTTCTTTTTTCCCCTTGATCTCATCCTATATCTATTTTACAAGCAACTATGTGTTCTATATATTGTGTACAAGTTGCAAAACTCAGCTATATCACTCATGCGCTCCCACCCCAGCCTTCTCAGGAAGGTAGGGAATCGAACTCCCAACTCCTCTATCCCAAGTAAGAAGAGTGACTACTGAGGAAATCCCCAATTGTTAAAAGTATGTTTATTCAATAATAATTTGTTGTTGTTAATTTTATATTGGATTTACTAGTTTAACTTCCTTTCAAGTTTTCCCCTTCTGTTGGTCACAAGAGTGATAGTAGGAGAGAAAGGATTTATTTGGTTCTTAATTAAGTCAAAGTGTCTTTGGTAACCATTATATTCCCAATAACAATATTTACTTAGAAATAATTTTTTATTCTATTCTCAAGACAAATTTTTGAGCATCTGAAGGTGTTTAATAACCATCTAAAATTTATTCTCGAAATAAAAATGCATTTGTTATGACTTTCAAAAATTTTCGTGGCTTAGAATTTCTTTCAATTTTTTAAATAATTTTATTACCTTTTTTTCTTTTTATTTTTAATTCTCTTCTTCTTCCTATAGTCGATCGTTGACCACAACGATGGTTGGTGACCAGCCAAACAAGAGCTAGTGAGGTTGTTGGCCTTGGGGAAGTCGGAGCCTCACCCAACCTTGGCGAGGGTCTAGCGAGATCGCTGACGATTGGCTAGGGGAAGAAGAAGAAGAGGAGAAAAAGAAAGAAAAGAAGAAAAAAAGTACAAAGATTTGGGCTTGATTATGGAGTTGTTTCTAGAAACATTTTTTTTTTTTTACTTCTTAATTCTGTTCCAAGAACAAATTTGTTGTTGAAACGTAGATCACATCAAGTACAATAGCCATGTGAGTAGTTCTATCGTTTTAAAATTAAGAATACAATACTTGAAACGTAGCACTTGTATCAATTTGATGTCGTTGGCATTGTTAAATATCATTCTTGACATCAGGAAGTTTTGCCCATCCAAAATGCGAGAAAAAAGAAAGTCGTCGACTGTCTGAAGCGAAATAAAAGATTAAAATTATAGTTGTAGATGAAATATACACTACTGTGTTACTAAACAGAGAGCAATTTGATTCAGCATATGCATCCAACACTTAAGTTCCTAGATATATAATCGTATCCAAAGCCATAGCCAAATTATCGTTGGTGAGATATAACTAAGTCAATGGTTATATTAGTCAACACCCCAACGGCAGCTTAAAAAATAACTTCATTGCCGCGGCCCCTGTTAGACACTGCAAAGTAACTGCGAGTTCCCAGAGCATTGCGGCATTTTCACCGCCCGTAGGTGGTTCCAATTCACGATGGTACATGAATTTGATATGTTCAATTACTTCTGTCAAATTTTTGTTGACCTGGGAGAATTACTCTTGCATCAATAATGTTGGTTTCGTTGGGTTTCATGTTAATGATTTCATCTGACATTTGTCGGCACCTTTTACATAAACTTGCTTGGCTTCGATTTCATAGCAGTTTCCATCTGGACTGACGTTTGCATTTGATGTTGGGTGGAAATTTTCATGGCGTAGATTAAATTTTTGGGGCAGTCGTTATGTATTTGCCTGATTGGATTTTCTGTGATTTCATATAGACGTTGTCTAGCGTAGCAGTTCATTAATTTTTTTCTTAAACATTTTGCAGCTATCATGAGACATCCACGGCCGGCTTGATAGCCTCCACTTCGCCGTCATCCTCCTCGGAGCTCTGCTGATCATTTGATCTCCACTCCTCCTTTTCCATAAATGGAGAGACAGAGATTGAAGGTCAGATCGGAAGATGAAGAACTCTTCTACGGGGAACGGAAATTTCAGTTGAAGCTGATTTTTATAGAAAATGCAAATGCTCCAGAATTTGGTAGGCAATTGGTGAACAGCTAGCATGGTTTTTTAGGGGGTTTCCCTTGATTGAAGGTCGTGATATAAACAATCATCTTCTTGGGTTTAATCTATGAACATACCATCGGATCCTAAATTGTTTTCATAAAAAAGTACAATTATATTATATAAATGATGGATTAAGCTTATGATAGGTGGTGTGGCTCGAGACTAAAATGCGATTCATGTGCACAAGTGCAAAACAAATTAAGTAAAAATTTTGTATCTCATACTAACAATTAAATTATCATATTTCATTGTTCAATTTAAAATCTCAGTGTGAAATTTTCAAGTATCTCATATTGCAAAAAAGTCAAAATGGAAAAATAAAAATTGTTCAAGACATGCCATTATCGATAATAAATATCTCACAATATTCTTTATTTTTTTTGTGTAAGATAATTTTCACTATGTTAATCCTTATACATGGTTAAGACACTATGTTAATCCTTATACATGGTTAAGACGAATATTGCTGATTTGGAAATTTCAAAAAGATATCGCATTGAAGGGTATAATTATAGCATATGAATAATGGATTAAGTCTCTGATCTGTGGTGTGGCTCACGATTAAAAGGCAATCCATGTGCACAAGTAAAAAACAAATTAGGTAAAATTTTTGTATCTCATACTAACAATTAAATTATCAATGTGAAATTTTTCATATTGCAAATAGTCAAAGTGGAAAAATAAAAGATATTCAAGACACGCCATTAGCGATAATATATACCTCACAATGTTTTTTTTTTTTTTTTTTGTGTAAGATTATTTTCTCAATGTGAATCATCATATGTGGTTAAAAAGGATATTGCTGATTAGGAATATTGAAAAAGATATCGCATCGGAAGGGTGTTTTTGAATTTCACTTAAAATCTAATATATACTCAAGATGTGATTGGGAAGGCTAAAAGAAGGAGACGAACTGGAAGGTGAACTAATGCCGGCGTCTATGGATTCTCCATCTCCAAAGAGGCTCCGCTCTGATCCTGAAGCCGAATCTGCAGACAAGGTAACGTTTTAGTTTTTGAGGTTGGAACTAGTCGCAAGAAGACACCCCCCCCTCTCTCTCTCTCTCTCCCTCTCTCTCCCTCTCTCTCTCTCTGTGCTCGGTAAGCCAACGTTGCATACACGTGTCTCAGATTACCATGGAGGATTTTCAGTTGAATAAGTTGGCTGATAGAGCAAAAGCCGAATCTGCCGACGAGGTAAAGTTTCGTCTTTGAGGTTGGAACTAGTCGCAAGATTACCCATAGAGGATTTTTCAGTTGAATATATTGGCCAATAGAGCAAAAGCCGTGCCTTTTCTTGTTGTTTCTGACAGGAAGTTTAGTTTTTTCTTATGTTTGTTTGTTTGAATTTTCCTGCTTCCTATTTTCCATCTTACCTTATTTCTGGATTTTTGTTTTCCTTTTGATGAAACTCAACCCAAAGGATCGGATCAGCAGTTTGCCCGAAGACGTTATCGGCTATATATTATCTCTTTTGACATTGAGAGAAGCACAAGCGACTTGTCTTCTTTCCAAAAGATGGAGACAACTGTCTACTCGTCACGTTACCAACCTTGATTACCTTGATTTCGACTGGTCTGACTTATTGAGGGGGATGAAAGCTAATCCCGAGATAGCTGAAAAGGAGAGGGCTAGATATGTGGAATGGGTGGACAATGTAGTGCACTGTCAAAGTGGAAGAGATCACACTTTACATGGATTCACGATATGCTTTGACCTGAATTTCTCATGTAAGTCTCATATTGATCGATGGATTAAGTTTGCATTGGCGAAACGAGTAAAAGTTCTCCATCTAAATTTCGAGCCTGTGTATAAGGAGGACCTGATTGATGGTTGCTTGCCATATCCATTAGGGCATGAGACAATTATGGATGCTGATGTGGGGTGTTTACAACAGTCTTCAGATCTAAGTAAAGTTGGCTTGAGCCCTTCCATACCTTGGCATGTTGGATTTAGGTATCTTGAAGAGCTCCACTTGAAACGAGTAATTGTGGATGGCAAACTCATTGAGCAACTGCTCGCCAATTCTCCGGTTCTAGAGCGATTGACTTTGGACGACGCTCGTACTTTGAATAGGCTTAGAGTTGCTGGCCAATCATTGAAGCTGAAGTACTTGTGCGTAGCATGTTGTTTTGATCTTGAATGCATTGAGATTTGTGACATGGATCTTGTGTCCTTCACTTTCGTGGGACTGTATAGTCTATTGTCTATGGACAAGCTCCCCCAGCTCCATGAGGTGTCTTTGAGTGGATGTATATCGATCTTGCGTAATGATTTGCCTCAGCTTTCAAGTCTTCCGTGTTTGCAGATTCTCGAACTTGAATTTGATTATTCGCATCCAGTAAGAGCACTGACTATTTTCTTAAGGTTTCGTAAGTTAATTCTTTTTTACAATCTTTGTTGTCTTTGATTCTCTCTCTGCTTAATTTGCAGGCTCACTTGGCTATTCCTAGTGAATTACCTAAATTGACAAGTGTCAAGCAATTGAAGCTAAGAGTTGGAGGATCTGGAGATATAAGTTTACTTCCGTTGACTATTGTGATCGAGGCATGCCCCTACTTGCGGAGTTTTGTTTTTGAGGTGGGTTTTCAAGCCTTGTTCAAGTCTTAATCTATTTAGGCATTAGACACATATAGTAGCATCGAATATGATAAACCAAGTCAATGTAAAATCCTACTTGAGTCTCTGCTTATGGGTGAGTTATTGGGTTATCATGTAATTAGTATTTGCTTGATGCGACAATCCGCGTAGAAATGTTTTCTTTCGCAAGTTCTTTCTTCCACTAGCATTTTCCAATGCACAAATATCTTGGGATGATTAATAATATAGGGCATTCTTCTTTTGCCACAGTTGACGAACCCATGGTGGAAACCAAACGAGAAGGGAAGAAAATTGGAAAGAGTTGTTGGCCCTGTCCATCAATACCTAAAGGAAGTTGAATTTTGCAATTATTATGGTCGACCTTGTGATTACGAACTGGTGAATTACCTTGTCGAGAATGCCATTGCTTTAGAGAAGTTAGTGGTGAATCCTTGTGATTTAGGTCTGGAGCCATATGATAAAGGATATTTCTCAGGTAGGATGATTAAAGTGAAGGAACCTAGAGAACGTGCTATGCAACAGCTCAAGGGAAAGTTACCTTCTAGAATTGAGCTAGTGATTACTTAACGAAATAAGAGCATCATTCACGTAGCATCCACAAAGCAATTATGGATGGCTTTGATTCTCTTCCCCTCTTTGAAGTCATTTTTTCGACTATGGATATATGTTTGTTTATTTAATTATTTGTTGCCCCTAATTTGGATTTGGCTTTGATTCTCTTCCCCTCTTTGAAGTCATTTTTTCGACTATGGATATATGTTTGTTTATTTAATTATTTGTTGCCCCTAATTTTGATTTATAAGTTATGTAATGGCTCTAGCATTTTTACGCAATGTGGGAAGGGGCAAGGCCATGAATAATGGATGTCTCTAGTTTTTGGTTTAACTTTGTCTTGTGTTTCCCCCTCTTTGTTGGTGAAAGAATGGATTTATTTAGTTGTGGTCTAGTTAGGCTGCGTTTGACAGTCAGGATAAAATTCAAGATATGATATAATTTATCTTATCTTACGTTTGGTGTTTGCTCATGATAGGATAAAGTTGGATATAAGGAGGATATAAGCCGGATAAAATTATCCCATGGGGGAGATGGGATAAAGATGGATAGTATTTATATTATTTATAATAGGAAAGTTATTTTCTCGAATAACAAACTTATTAAATTAACAAAATTAAAATTATATTTCAAT
The DNA here is from genome assembly GCF_016545825.1 of Eucalyptus grandis. Lineage (NCBI taxonomy): Eukaryota > Viridiplantae > Streptophyta > Magnoliopsida > Myrtales > Myrtaceae > Eucalyptus > Eucalyptus grandis. The sequence goes on from NC_052612.1 coordinate 38,586,512, forward strand.
ATAAATAATATTTGAATTCTAATTTAAGAAATAAAAAATTATTTTTTAATTTAAATATTATTTTAATTTATATATTCAACTTTAATTCTATCTTATAATAAACATTCAATCTATGAATTATATATTTATATTTATTATATATTTGAGGTATTTTTGTATTTTAGGTATGTTAGTATAATTTACTATGATAAAATTTTATTAAAGAATGATGAAAGGGGAAAAAAGAAATAATAAAGAAAATAATTTTAAAAAGAGGAAAAATAAAATAAAAATGAATTAAGGAATAGTGTCACGAGAGATTTTTACCACATCCATTTATGAACTTTTAGGTTCATTTACAATGATATGATGTTTATATTAAAAAAAAAAAAAAAGCACATGATATAATGCGAATATATCCGACTTTAATACTGTGATTCACCAAATAGTGAATAGAATATAGAAAATCCCAGGATTTCATATCATAATCTATCAAATCATATCCTAGTTAGAAATCCGGACGACCAAATGTAATATTAGTGTCGGCAAAAGCAAATATTGTCGCTTGCACGTCACTTGTTATAAACGTTCACCTGGTCATGATGCAATGCTATGCCTCGATTGACGTGGGAACTCCCTTGGCCATTAAGATCGGCTATAGCGGTTCACAAAAGGAAACAAATGCAAGGGTGTAAATTATTGCCTATCTACATAAAGTATAGTTACGTTTGATTCGATTTTCCCAATGGGCTTTGGGTAAATGCATAGCAATTCAGCTTAAAGGGTTTTTGGAAAATGCAAATAATGTTTGGTAAACTTTGCTTTGGAAAGCAACTTGAAGTGAAAGATCATTTGGTTGAATCACATTTGAAAAGTCCTTTGGCTTATCAATATAAGCTTTTTAAATTGTAATTTGTTTAAAATTAGAAAAAGGGCAATTAATACAAGTTAAATGTAATGTATTAACAAAATTATTAATGTAAGAAAATCACATTACTTTTTTGGTTAAAAAAATCAAATTCGACAAATATAAAGATGTATTACAAAAACTTCACACATTTTAAGGTGGAAAGATGCATTGTGACAATCAATTGTAATTGCTCGATCTTACAGAAAACAATAGTAACTATTAGCAATCTCATGACCCAGTGTTGCGATTTTTTAAATCTTAATTGCAACCAACACACTAACCATGCTCCTTTAAAAGTTTTTTCCATTCTCAAGCCACAAAATCGCTCATATTTCACATCCATCTCATGGTGCATATATGCAATGTTAAAATCAATTCAAAGTTAACACAATAAACATCACTCATTAACTGCAAATAGGAATTGATGCTTAAGCAAATTGACATTTCATTGATTAACATGAACTGATTACATTAAAGGCCAATAAGCATAAATTCTGCAGCTAAAATGATCCTCCCATCTATTATGGAATCCCACAAAAGAGTCTATTGGGCAACTATTTCCTCAGCTTGGCGTGACAGAACTTGAGCCTACAACCAACACTGCAATGAAGTCCATTGTTGCCTTGGCTTCCAACTCCTGAATTGCATGAACGGCGTTAATTGAACTGGCCAAGTGAGTCCTCAGAATACCAACTGCTTCCTTGATCTTTGATTGCTACAGAACACACACATAATTAAAGGCTGGACAAAATATCACATGCTAAGTTCCTGCTACCATTAGTTACTTTGTTAAAAAACAAAGGGCAGGAAAGATTGTACAACGATCCTCGTACAAAGCTAGAGGCAAGGAATGCAGACCTACTACTCATCACAGTCAATTCATAGCATTCAAACAACTAATTCATTCACATTATTCAGTTCAATAAGCTGTTGTTTCACAGTTAGAACATAGATCACTCATCATCACTAACTGAAGTACACACTGACGGAAGCACCTCATTCTCGCTACCACACTTCACACTTACAGAGACCTCTTCTCCACTAATTGGAATTTTATGGGGGGCACACGAAAAGGAAATTCCGGGCAGCGCTGAAGAAGGAGCTGCGAGTAACCATTTATGAACCCAGAAGCACATGGAACGATAAGAGTACCCATTTCAGCAGCTAAAACGAGCGACAATCGATCAAGACGATAAGTTTACCCGCTCCAATCAATCAGAATGACAAGGTATGTTTTGATGAACCCAGGAGCACATGGAACTCTACTCAACACGGACTCAAACTCACGGTCAGCAGCCTCACTACCTTCTCTCTAGCACTCATAAAAATGGGTCTTGTTTTTTTTTTAATACAAACAGACCACGAAAAGCACAGATCTAAGTAATCGAAAGCAAAGCCACCGGATAAAGAGAGAGACTTACCTGCGGAGAGATGCGAATTGAATTTCAGCGAGAGAGCGAGCGATGGATGAGGAATTGAGCGAAAAGGGGAGGCTCGTGCAAAAAAGAGGAAGCAAAAGAACGGCAGTCGAGCGAGGGAAATGAGGACGAGCGGAGGCTCTCGCAACTGAAACGCAGTTGAGCGCTAGGCTAGGGGTAAGCATCGGTCCAGGGACCCTGGACCGGCCCAACCCTGCCGGTCTTGGTCCGATTTCCAGGGAGACTAGGTCAGTCCTTGGTCCTAGAATTCCTGGACTCTGTGCAAGTCGGTCCTCGATTCTGAGAGTTTCGGATCGATCCAAGTCGGACAACCCTAACTATATATGTATACATATATAGATATAAAGCCAGTGAGGTTACCAAACCTTGTCTTTGCCTAGTCGCTAGGAAGAACAAAAGGAAAAAAAAATGACATGATTTTTACTTATTGTTTTTGTTCCAAATCTATACCCCGACGATTAATCTATTTAGGGAAATAGAGTAATTAGCTGATAATACCAAACGTATTCTATTCTTTTTTTTTTCGGAAAAAAAAAAAAGAACAAAAAAATAGGAAGAAGTTGGAGCCTTTATCAAACATGCCCTAAATGGCTTAGGAATATGATGAATGCCCGTCTGGATGATTTGGTCCAATTATAGCAACATTTCTTACGCACTTTCAGATGCTTATAAGTTTGTCCCCATTTCTTTTGGCAGGCCTGCGGAGCACCGGTTGCCTTGGTGAATGATAATGGATTAGAGCGGAGCCTCTTTGGAGATGGAGAATCCATTGACGCCGGCATTAGTTCACCTTCCAGTTCGTCCCCTTCTTTTAGCCTTCCCGATCACATCCTGCGTCTTCAGATTTTAGGCAAAATTCCGTAACCCCCTCCAATACGATATCTTTTACAAAATTCCTAATTAGCCATATCTTTTGTAATAATGCGTAACAATTTTCTTTATCAAAATATATAACAATAAACAATGTGATTGTATTACAAAAAAAGATGTAGATTTATATATTGTGCTTTCATAAATCCTCAAAACTTAATATGACGTTTTAAATTTTAACAAAAGACCTCACTTTTCACTTTTGTTTAATCCCGAAACGAGTCGGGACGATAACAGTGCTTATGCAGCAAAACCCTTATAGACACAAGATCGGAAAGGAAATCTGAATTATGATTCCCTCTTTGGTTTTTCTTCCTCTTCGACGTTGTGCAATTTTTTGCATGGATATGTACTTTCAGGGGAAACAAAATTTGTCTTTGGACCCCATTCCTGAGTGGTTGGTCAAATTATGAATTAATCTTTATTTGCTTAAATGGAAAAAAGAAAAGAATAAGAAGAGAATATGGTGATGTCTTGCCCGGAAGGAACAATTATGGCATGATCACTATATACACAAATTAGAGCGCAATACCTTTCTCACCTTCTATTTGTTCTCTTTCTTCTTCAGTAAGTTTTTAAGTGAAGTTTTATTTATTAGATTGCCCGTCATTAGGGCAAGTTTCTACTATCTTTGAAGTTTCGAAAACATCTCATGCCAACTTCAAGACATTGCGCTAAATATCCAATCACTCTCAAATCCATTTTACGTATATCTATTTAATTCTAAATATTTCTTCTTCTTTTTTATAGTCATGAACATGAACATTTGCACGAGATTGAGAGGGGGAGAGAGCCTATTGCACGATTACTGAGTGAAAGGTTGGTCAAGGCAAAGTCGAACTCGTGCTGGACTAGGAGGCAAAAAACAATCTCCTTCTATCTCTCTCTCTCTCTCTCGCTTTCACGGCGAGCTGCTATATATATTTTTCACGGAATAGCCGGATTGCCGAGAAACCAGCCAACCCCAGGTTATCATTGCCTTCCTGTATGATATAACTCTCCTTATTAAGTTTTCCATAATCTCATCCTGAAAGAATAAAAGGCAAGATATTTCGGACGAGAAAAAACACGACGAGTCGTAGTCAAAACCAAGAAAAAAAAAACACAGTAAAAAAACCAAAAGAGAAGAAAGGTTGTCGTTTTCTAGCGATTTGCAATCGCGGGCAATGAGAGAGAGAGAGATAGAGAGAGAGAAGGGAGGGGGGTTTGGCATGGGGTTTGGTAATGTCAGAAAGAAACCAAGACCATCCACGTCACAAAAATATAACAACAACAAAATTTAATGGATGATGCATGCTGCCAGAATGATCTTTTCTTTGATGTGCTACGATGGTTTACGTGACAAAACATGTTCAAATTAGCACAATTAATCAAAGATTTGGAAATAAGATATGTGAAAAGGGGGTCTTTTCTTTCTAAAATCGTATGAATTTTCAATTGAGTTATTTTATTATAATGATGGCAACTATGTTCTAAAATGACGATCACTTGTCAGCCACCTGCTCCACTACATGAGAATGGGCAACTGACTTGAAGGAAACGTTATTTTTTTATTGCCTACCTTTTACGTTTCCTCATACTTGTTTTTAGCATGTCTAACCCAAAGTAAAATTAACTAGCTCTATTAGGGTGACTTTCATTTTTTTACTATTTTGCTTTTTTCTAAACTTTTACAACATTATCCTTTTGACTTTTATTAACTTGTACAATTACACGTGATTTTTCATAATTCTTTGAAACATAAACATTCTTTTCTTGTTTCAAGAATTTATAGAAAAACTCTAAGTAGAAACTATAAAAAGATTAATTTCTCGCAAACTATATAGGTTACAATAGTTGATCCCCAATAAATTACACTTGGCAACAAACAATTAGGTGACATAGTTACTTGTTTAGATTCGATAATTTATGCAGAGTGATAAAGTTAAAAGTATTTATGCGTATATTAATAAAGAAAAATACCTCTTGTGAATATAATTAAATAGTTTTCTGAAGCTAAATTGAGTTTTGTTTGTTAACTAATATTAAATAATTCCAGCAAAGTTGACGTTTCTGCCCACAAAGAAACGAAACGATTTATCCCCCCTTCCCCGCAGACTCACTCTTTCCTTCCCCTTTTGGGATCCTTCCCTTTTTGGGACTGCTGTGACAGCCTGAATTTTCATAATTTGTTTTCGATTAAATAAATCGGGCCTTTCATCGAAACGCTAATAGTGCTATTCTCTGAGCTGATCACTCACGAGATAACTGGACTATCTGGGGAAACAAGTAGGGAATCTAAATGCAATTGCACTTGAGAATTCGACCAAGAATCGGCGCTCAACCGTGTTGATCCGCAAGGGTCATTACGGCACCATCAGAGATCGATTAGAAATCAGAGATAGGTCGATTCGACTGAGATATGTGATCAAATTATGGATGATTCCACTTGATTGAAAAATTCTCATCGATCGGCACTAAATTGATTTTTGTCGTTTTGGTACCCGGTTCCCGTAATTGAAACCTTAAGATTTTCACGACAACTGAGAGTTGCTAATGTGTCGAAGATGTACTTTATGACTCGAGATAAATCGATCACGGGTCAATTGCACCAAAAAATTCCTAAAAGTTATCCGGTAGACTAGGTCACGCTAAAAGCGTGCCGAATTGAAAATAACCGCGAATTTGAACCCGATTTCAGAAATTGAAAGTTCTGAGGTGTCACAAGCTATTTTAGGAATGTCAACTCAGTCTCAGAAGATTTTTCGGAGATTCATAAATTTTTACGGAAAACCGTTTCGGACGTCGCGGAAATTTGGTAGAAGTTCATATTGGCTAAATTAATGGGAAATTTGACTTTCGGGTTGAGCCTTTATGTGTCGGGGATTGATAGAAAATCATTTCGGATTTTTTCTTCATTGAAATTGGACCTCAATTTGGAAAATTGAGTGAGGCATTGAAGCTAAATTAAGTGAAATTCGGAATTATGCTTGGACAGCAATTTTTGGCTTCATTTTGGATTAGTTGTGGGATTTAATTTGGTAGAAAGTAATGGGGAATAAAAGATAAGCTTGGAGGCAAAAAGTGGGGACAAGCAATTAAGGGAAAGGCTAAGATTTCAGAATTTTGGGCCCCCTTCCATTGGCTTCTCAAGCACGGTTCCTCTTCCCCATCTTCTTCTCTTCGCTCGAACTCTCTCCACAAAAGGCTTCCGCTTTCATTCTACTCCAAAGATCTTCAATTTTCGTTCTCTCTCTGTGGGTTCTTGCCGTCGACACGTTCAGCCATCAGCAGAGTCACCGAAGTCTCTCTCTCTCTCTCTCTCTTGTGCGCCAACCCCACCGAATGAAACAGCAGCCGCGCCACACGTCCTCCTCCGCAACGGTCCACTGTCCTTCAGTCAACCAAACCAGCGAGCTCCCCCGTGATTGACCGAAGCTGCCCATCTTCAGCGCTGCACGCCAGCATCCCCAGCGAAGACCACTCATCTTCGGTCTTCCTTCGTATCTTCAAATCAGTTCACCGAAGGCAGCATCAACCGGTCAACTGACCGAATACCACACGACCAGCTGCCCCGAAAATTCCCACGAGGCCAGTGGTTGATCACCCTCCGCAGCTTCTCTCTCTATTTCTCGCGGATCGTCCCCAACAACGTCCCAGTCAACCAAAGCAGCGTTGAAGACCACGAGGTTGACTCAGCGCCAAGCGAAGCCACCACCATCTTCGATTTGGCTCCACGAAGCTGCTCCTTCTTCCTCAGTCTCGAGCAGCAGCAACCCACGTGTTTCTTCCTTCGGTCCAGCCCGATTTCCTGCCACCATTTGAAGCCAGCGAGATCTGCAAGCTTCGGTCAGCCCAACAAGGTGACGTTCCAACGTGTCTTCAGCCGTGCATTTGAGTAGCCCACGCCACTTGAAGCCTACAGCAACTTCAGCCCAGCAATTGATTATTTTCGGTGGCCCAATAACAGCCCGCAGTTTGACATTTTCAAGCCCAATTCCCCTCAAGCCAGCCCAAGTTGATTAAGAGCAGCCCATTTTCAGCAGGCCCAACTTTATTTGGGTCCAGCCCAAAAGCAAGAACAAATCTCATTTGGGCTGAGATTTGTTGGGCCAAGTTTAGGCCCGGTCCAAGTTTGCCGACGCCGCCGAAAATTAAGATTTCGGCCGCCGACGCGTCGTCGTCGCGGTGAACCGGTTTGCGCGATACACCGGTGAGTTTATACTCTAAACTCTGCTTAGTAGGTTAATGACGTTTAAGGGGTGTTAGATTTATTTTATTAGGAATTAGGTGGTTAGTTAGATTAAATTAGAAATTGAATTATTTAATTGAGCATGTTAGGTGGTTAGCATGGTTTAGCTAAGGCCTAAATAAATTGTGCTATTTATCTAGAAGGGTTCGGGAATTTTCCGAGTCCGTATTGGTATTTAATTTAATAATTTTGGCCTAGGTTAGTACTTTTAGAAATTAAATTGAATTAATTAATTAAATTTCGAAATTAATAAATAAATAATTATTTTTCCGGAAATTAGGCCGGGATGGTCAGTGACCGGAATTTCGTGCCAATTGCAATGGTGTGGTTAATTTATGCAATTGAATGTTAAATTATGCAAATTGAGTGTTGATTTGACTTTTGGTATTTAATTCCAAAAATTGTGAATTTCCAATATTTATTCAAAAAAATCCTAGGTGTCGGGTTTTGACACCGAAAATGATTTTTAGTACTATATGAAATAGTGGGATTTCAAAAAGAAGGAATATCAATTTTTCTGGATCAAGTTGACCGTGTACCCACACACGAGTAATTTCATGTGAATTTCTAATACGAAGAAAAGGCCATGCTCACCATTTTAATTGAAGCATTTGAGTGCAATGCACGGTGTCTGGCCATATTTGAGTGATCGTGTGATGGTTATGAGAAATCGTCCCGGTCGTTGAGTGGATGTTATCCCAATGTGGGATACCCCCGGACAACGGGAAGCCGGTCGCAGATTGATTCCGGGACCCTATGCTCCTTTGGGAAAGCCGTCTGATAAAGAGACGTGCCGTGCTCAATGGGGTGAGACGAAGCTTGGCAATGCCAGAAGACCGCCGAACTAAGAGTAGGCCGTGCTATATGTCGAGATCAAAACTAGGAACGCATGATTAATTGAGTGTGGCGTTTCAATTATTGGAGCTTATTTGTTGCTCATGCTCTCATGTTGTCTTTGAGATAAATTGTACTGACCTGCAGGGTGGGTCTGAGACGAGGTAAGTCTCCTTGAGTGTGTGATTGCATGCTTAGGACGCTTCTTGGTGTATTTCCCTCCTAATTGGGGTTTAGAGTTTAGACTCGTTGAGATGATATCTCACCCCGTTGTGGGACAACATTTTCAGGGTCGTTGAGTGGAGGATCTGGAGCTGAGAGGAGGTGATTGGAAGCGTAGGTCAGTTAGGACCGCTTCTTTTTGGAAGGCCAGTCTTTTGTAGTCTTTTGGCCAGAGACCTTTGTGCATGACTCAGTGTGAATATAAAGGCATGTTTGTTTATGAATTCGTATCCTGCTTTTCTATCCCGAGATGATTACTGTCAGGGGATTTCTTTTCGCTTCCGCATGTGCAATAAAATGGAAAGGGTCGGCGACTCATCCTGGGAAGTCGCAAATTATTATCGACCAGATAGGGATGGACACGTGCTCGGGGTCCGGGGCGTGACAACTGCACTGGCATCTATCATGGTCGCACCATTACTTCGAGTAACGTTTTAGTTCAGGCCATTCAATGGGCAAAGTGTACAAGTGGTACGTTAATGTAATCTCGAAGGGCACCATTGTTTGGATTTTTTTTTCTTGTTTTCTTTTTTTAATTCTCTTTGACTTTTATTTATCACAAAATATTCGAAAATTTTCAAAATATTCAATATCAAATGATATTATTCAAAATTATTTAAAAAATACATTTAAATTTACATGTGTCAACACTTAATTATATTTACAAGAAAGTATATTCTATCATTGATGAGTTCCTTCGACGGTTTAATATAGTACAATGTTCGGTATAGAATTCTTTCTATAATTTCTCGCTTTCATGGATTATTATTAAAAAGAATTATGTTATCACGGTGAGCGATTCCTTGTCTACTGTTATACGTTTTAAAAATAGCGGATGTTGAGATTTTAATTTGATCGTAACCTTAGGGCGACTAATTTTTAAAGTGGCACCCAGCCAAATAACTTCGCATTGTCATAGTCGATCGTTGCTTGAGGTGGAGGGTGAGGTTTCAGCAGAGGCGTTTCGGAGAGAACTTCCTTGACGGCCTCCTCTTTCTCTTCTTCGAGCGGGGCGCCGCGGGTGTCGCACCAGAGTTGCTGCTGCATGGCCTCGCTGGAGGATTTGGCGGAGAAAGGTCGGGTCTTGAGGGGTTTTGGGCATGTGGGTCAGCGCTCGGCCGAGCTGAAACAGCAACCCATCTCGGTTAGGGGCTGGTTTAGGGTTCGTGAAGAGTGTTGCTGCGAGAGTTTGTGGTGGAAGGGAGAGAGAGAGAGAGAGAGAGAGAGAGAGAGAGAGAGAGTAAAAAAGAATTCAAATGCGAAAACGGTCAAAGGAAGGAGCGTCATTAGGGGGGAGTGATTAGGAGATGAACGTGGGGGACGGATGAATTTCTGAAGATTAGGACGGGGAAAAAGAGGGAGGATGGTATTTGAGAATGTTTGAATTCTGCTGGATGCTACAGTCTGTGGTTCGATAGGCTTTTGCCCGTGCGTGTGCCTAAGCACGCACCAGGTACGAATCGTCTTGTTGCGATAGTTTCTGGCAGGCGCATTTCCGTTCAGGGCCAAGCCTATTTTTTTCTTTTTTTTCTTTTGAAGTTTTCAAAATGGGCAGGGTTTCGGTGCTGCCAAAGATGGACCACAAAGAGATCACTAGCCACTGAAGCTGATCGTTCGCGCCTCGCGCCTGCAGCCGAAACAGCGCGATTGGTGAAGAAACTGAAAGCCTGGCGGGTTCTGCGTCCCTAGCCATGTATATTTATGTGATTCTGGCCCGTAAAGCAGTCCTTTGATTTGACCTTTTTCTTTGTTGTTTTCGTTTTTATCGGATTTGGTCCTGTTAAGTCTATTGCAAGAATCTTAGTGAAGAAGTATAATTTGCGAGAGAAGTTAGAAACTTGTAGCAGCAATGTCTGATTTATGACCATCGAATTTGTGTAATACCACCACATGAATTTATGAAGCAAGGCCATAATCTAACGGTTGAGCCGGGTCAAATAACAATCATTACAGCATGGGTGGAACGACGGTACGGTGGTGAGAGCTCGTCCGGTCAGGCCACGTGACAAGTGAGGATCGGTGGGGAACTAAAGACGGCTTAATTTCGAGGGGTATGGGGCTCTTTAAACTACTAGACCATGCGACTGAATATAATTTCGGCTGGCTTTTAAAGAGGGACCGGCCATAGCAGGCTAGCAGCGGTTCTCATCGAAGAACGGGTACCGGGAATCGCCAGGAGAGAGATTGCCACTTTGAGACCCTCCTCGTGGCCCTTCTCCACGACGGCTCCCTCCTTCTCCGCTAGTTAAGTTAAGGAGACCGACCAAAAAAAAAAAGTTAAGGGGAAGCCTTTTCTCTCTCTCTCTCTCTCCCCTGCGCGGTCTCTCTCTCTCTTTACGGTTTAGCGACCGGGTTTGACCGGGTTTGTGAGAACTTATGAAATCAAGAATACAGAAGATGAGGATGAAGAACGATAGCAGATGATCTGTGAAGAAGTTTTCGATACTGTATTTCCATTCATTTGAAGAGATAGAAAAATACAGCAGAATCTCTCTGAATCATTATGTTCTACTTAGCCTTGAATCGATTACAATACCTCTCTATATATGGACAGAAAGCGGAAGACTAACTACTGGAAAAACGAACTAACTAACTTCAACTAACAAACTTTACAGCTGAATATAACAGAACCGTAATCTTGAGACTTGGCAATCCGTGTCTTTGACATTTGTATGATCTCCACCGTTGATGAAACTCGTTATCCATGAGTTATCAATTTCTTCAGCTCTTTTACTTCTTGATTGCCTTATGGTTGATTTCTCGATATTGCAGACTTGGCTTCTCGATCTTGATTCTCTAACATTCCCCCTCAAATTAGGAAGAGTAAAGGATTTGATTCCCAATTTGGTTCGGAGAGTAAGATGAGATAAGCGGGATAGTGACTTAGTAAATATATCAGCTAATTGTAGATGAGTAGAGATATACTGAATACGAATAGATCCAGAAGAGACTTTCTCACGGACAAAGTGAAAATCAACTTCAATGTGCTTGGTTCGAGCATGTAATATTGGATTGGCGGTGAGAGAAATTGCTGATTTGTTGTCACAATATATAGTGGTAGGTGGTGAAGAGAAATCCCTATATCTCGTAGCACAAACGTGATCCAGGTGAGTTCGGCGGTGGTCGAAGCAAGTGCACGATACTCGCTTCGGTTGAGGATCTAGAAACAAAGAGGTTGTTTCTTGGCAGACTGGATAGTAGATTGGATCCAAGAAACGTGCAAAACTCGTTGTGGAACGTCGTGTTGTTGGATAACCAGCCCAATCCGCATAAGAGAAACCATAGAGATGTACCGAACTTTGAGAATGGATGTAGATTCCAAGATGTATAGTACCTTTGACATATCGAAGTACTCTTTTTAATTGATGAAAATCTCCTACAAAAGAGGCTATTGCATTTTTTGACAGAGAGAAGATTAGTAGCAAATGCCAGTCTGGTCGAGTGATGGTTAAGTATTGAAGAGCACCAACTAAGCTTCTGTATTCCATAGGATTCGTAAGTAGATTTGCAGTGTCAGCCATGGAGATTGATCGAAGAGGCAGAGGTGTTGAGACTGGTTTACAGTCGGCCATATAAGCTCGTTTCAACAAGTCAGTAGCATATTTAGTTTGACACAGAAAGAGATTATGTGAAGTTCGTTTGGCCTCAATGCCCAAAAAGTAGTGAATATACCCAAGGTCCTTCATATGAAACTGAAGACTAAGTTTCTGAATGAGGGCAGTTAAGAGATGTGGAGAACTCCCAGTCAAGATGATATCATCAACATATAGGAGCAATAGAACTTTATGTGAGTTTGTATGCAAAACAAATAACGATGGATCGGCTGTGCTGCAGAAGAAACCATTTTCGATTAAAAATTTGCTGAATTTATCAAACCAAGCTCTTGGTGCTTGTCGAAGGCCATATAGAGACTTGTGAAGCAAACAGACATGGCTTGGCTGATAAGGATTGATAAAGCCAGGTGGTTGTTCCATGTACACAATCTCGTTCAAATCTCCATGAAGAAAAACATTCTTAACATCAAGCTGGTGTATTGGCCAGTGCCTTATCATAGCAAGAGATAACACTATTCGAATTGTTGTGTGTTTCACAACTGGACTGAAAGTCTCAGTGAAGTCTAGTCCTTCTTCCTGGTGAAAGCCTTTGGCGACTAAACGAGCTTTGAGTCTGTCAAGACCGCCATCTTGTGTGAGTTTGGTCTTATAGACCCACCTGCAGCCTATTACATTCATCTGGTTAGTTCTAGGAATCAATGTCCATGTTTGATTTTCAGCAAGCGCATCCATCTCTTCTTTCATAGCCCTATACAGGCTTGATTAGCTAAAGCTGACTTGACAGACTTTGGTTCCATAGGAACTGGATAATCAGCTAAATAAGCATACTTTGGATTTGGTTTTCGAATTCCAGACTTTAGTCAAGTTTGCATATGATGATTATTACTTGTACCTTGAGAAAAGTAGTTTTCATTTGTGATATCTTTAGATTGAACCTGAAACTGTCTTTGTCCAAAATACGCCAAATTCGGATTGAACTGACTCCTGGAAAAGTTTTTGAGTCTTGATTCAAACCTTTGTAATTGAGCAATAACCTCATCATACTCTGGCTGAGGCTTCAAACAATATATGGTAGTCCGAAAGTTCTCATACTCAGGACCTAAACCTTCCAATACACCAAACATCTTGGTTATATCATCCTGAGTTTGCCTATTGCATTCAACCGATCACATATGGATTTATATTCCCGAGATAATCGCAAGGGTTTGTTCATGCTTGTGACATGTTTGCAGTTTCCCCCTTAATTCGAACTCTCTAGCAATTGATTTTTGTGTAAATCTTTTTAAGAGTTTGCCATACTTCGGATGATGTTTCTAATCCAATTATTAGGCTCGAATATTTTCAGAATGACTCCAGAGATCCATGATGAAATCAATCGATCTGTTCTAGTCCGCCATCAGTGTGATCCGGATTAATAAGATCGGTTTCACAACCTTCATCCTCTGTTTGCAGCATTTGAGAGGGTGAAGTAATATCTCCATTAACAAAACCAAACAGATCTTGGCTTTTCAAAAACCTTTGGATCTGAGCTTGCCACAATAGGAAGTTGTCTTCAGCAAGTTTGATTGTGACGAAGTTTGTGATATTCACATGTATCGGAAAAGGATATTTTGGAGTTCTAATCGCCATTATTATGATTCTTTGAAGAAGATGATAACAGTAGTGCTTATGAGCTCTAGGCCTGTATGAGTTTACCTTGATCCAGAGAGCTTTAGTGTTCGTTTACTTCTTCGACTTGATGCACGAACCGGTTACTCGATAGATTCGTTCGATGCACGTCGATCTTCCCGCTCCGATCTTCCCGCTCCGATACCATGAGAACTTATGAAATCAAGAATACAGAAGATGAGGATGAAGAACGATAGCAGATGATCTGTGAAGAAGTTTTCGATCTTTTGTATTTCCATTCATTTGAAGAGATAGAAAAATACAGCGAAACTCTCTCGAATCATTATGTTCTACTTAGCCTTGAATCGATTACAATACCTCTCTATATATGGACAGAAAGCGGAAGACTAACTACTGGAAAAACGAACTAACTAACTTCAACTAACAAACTTTACAGCTGAATATAACAGAACTGTAATCTTGAGACTTGGCAATCCGTGTCTTTGACATTTGTATGATCTCCACCGTTGATGAAACTCGTTATCCATGAGTTATCAATTTCTTCAGCTCTTTTACTTCTTGATTGCCTTCTGGTGATCCACATCTACCATAGTCGAGGACCTCACCTCCTGTGGTTGATTTCTCGATATTGCAGACTTGGCTTCTCGATCTTGATTCTCTAACAGTTTGATCGTCTCTCTTCCCTGCGCTGTCTCTCTCTCCAACCCCGCAAATGCTCTCTCGTTTACCATTAATTCCTCCTCTCCCTCCCTCCAACACACCCCCCCGGGGCGGGCAGTCTCTCTCTATCCAACCCCGCGACTGCTCTCTCGTCTCCTATTAATTCCTCCTCCTCCTCTCTCTCTCTCCTCGCCCGCCTCTCTTCCCTGCGTAGCGTCTCTCTCTCCAACCCCGCTACTGCAACCTGTTAATTCCTCCCCCGCGGCGCAGTCTCTCCCTGCGCAGTCTCTCTCTCTGTGTCAAACTGTTAATTCCCCTGCGCGCAGAGGGTACTTGTGATTTGGTGGCGATCTCGGTGGCAGAGGGTGGCGAGAGAAGCGATAACAGGCTGGAAAAAAGAAAATAATCATAAGATTCCCATCCCTCCCTAATCCCTACCTCTGCCCCTCTGCTTCTCGATTCGCAAAGGACCACAAGCAAAAGACAAAAGATACTTCTCGATTCGCAAAGGACCACAAGGAAAAGACAAAAGATGTGATCGATCTCGGTGGCGCGGTGCGAGGTGTGTGCGCCCCAGCCTCTATAAATAACCTGTCTATCACCCCGGCTCCTTCTCTAACCCACCGCCCTTCCTCTCTCCCTTCTCTCTTCACCACTCTCAACCAGACCCCTCCTTCTCTTCTCTCTCGACCACTCTCAGACCCCTCTCTCTCCTCTTCTCTTTCAACACCAGATGTCGGATATGGGGATGATGGAGAGTCAGTTGATAGTGAGAGGAAGGTTCAGTCGAAGGAGAGGGACCATCGCCGGTGATCTCTGCACCATCCCTCCTATTATTCAAAGCTGATCCTCGTTTCGTCTTTCGTTACGTTACGAGCTGTAAAGATCCTCCACATTTTTCTTTTGGTATCAAACCCAGGAATGTGGCCTAACTGAATAGAGATTCTCCGGGTGGCGAAATATATTTTTTTAATTAAGTTAACCAATGCATTGGACCGTGAAGATAGGCGATTCTGGGCTATCAAGGATGATGATACACTCACCATGAGAGATAGAGATTCTTCATCTGCTGGAATACCAGAATGAATGGGTTCTGAACTTATACGCAATGAACCCTCCACTGAGCGATGAGATCTCTTCAGCCTTGGTGTGATAACGTGGGAGCTCCGCACGGTAAATAGACCATGGGATGGTGTGCGACCAGAGAGGGTGAGTGGGCTGTTCCCGACTTTACTACCGCGTGTATGGATTGTTTTGATTTGAGAAGGAGTCACATCCGAAAAATTTAACTTCCGTACATGACTTGATCGGTTAGCTATATAGCTAACGTTGAGAGTTTTATCAAGTGGAACTGACATGGGGGCTCACAAATACTTGTGCATTTGAAGAGAAGATGACGAGAGGAAAGTGGGATTAGTTGTGATTGAAGAAGAAAGGGAAAAAGGACTTGCTGCATGAGCGAAGAGGTGTTACCTTAGTTAATCGTTTATTTGAATTACGGTAACTGCCTCCATTTCAAGTGCTATTGCTTAATGGATTCAGATTTGCTGCAAAGAATAGCGCACGTCACATAGTGGATAACTTGAAACAGACTCAAATGCCTACTTGTGTTGGTCTTCGAAATGCATACATTAACCGTACTGTATTTAGGTTTCGTTTTTGACTTCCGTGATTGGGGATGTGCGGTGTAATGAGGGTCCTACATGCTGTCTGGTGGTATATGCAGTAGCTAATGAAGGATCCAGGTTGGATATTCCCGAAGGTCCCCTCAGAAGGCTAATCACAGGTCCTCCTAGGTCCATGCTCCAATTTTGAGCTAACTTAAGAGTTTCATGTCGGTTTGCACCCTTTGAGTTTTTTTGGCAAAGTCTGATCTTCTGTTGATGTGCTCTTGCAGATTGCTGAGCGGAACCCCAAGAAAGGCCGAGCCGTGAGGAGATCCTCTCCTGGTTGCTTGACTGCCGCTGATCTCGCTGCTACCGGAATTCGTTGGTTTTGTGTATAGAAAGAGTTTTGATGCCCTATGTTTCGGCTTTAACCTTGTAATCTGTAAAATGATTTTGCAAAATGAGCATAGAACGTCAGAAGGTTAATCATCCAGATCTCTCTGTGGTCCTTTGTTTTTGTCTTAGGTTGGAGCAAAATTTCGGCTTTTAATTGATTTTGGGCCAGGTTTGGCCGGAGGTCGTCAAGTTTGTATGGGAAAATGACCAGCATCAGGCTGAAGAATAGCGTAGCAGGTGTATTTATGCTCAACTTAATAGTTGACAGGGGATCACAGCCTTAGCTAATAATCTATAGTTTATAATTGCCAGACAACGTTATCTTGGTCACATTAATCCATATAACTTGCGAAATTGACTTTCTATGGTTTAAAATGGCCTACTGAAAAAGATGAAAAATAGTAAAAGGATGGCATCATCACCATGTTGTACGGCGCCACCCAATTTTTGTATGGAAGTTTTTAAAGCAGAAAACCAGTCGCTCGAGTGGCTTTGGAAAGAAAATCTGATGTGGTTCCCGGCCCAGAATCACATACATATACTTTTTTGCACAAAAAAGTTTCGACATTAAAATTATGGTCACCGTCATTTGAAACTTTATGTTAAATAGATAATACAATTCATTCAACACTCATTTTGAGATCTTAAATTTCAAAATCAAATTAATACCACTTGTGTTATCTATAGTGATGTTGACCTAACCAAAATGTGAAAATAAGTAAAAGTTGCAAACAAATTGACTCTTCATCATGCGTTTTTATTAGTTCACGACTTTAGGCAAATTGAAAAGACCAAATTATTTCTCTTTGGAAAAAAAAACTGCTCAAGAAATGCTAATACTTGAAACCCCCGTTGAAATCTTAATCTCGATAACTCACAATTAGACTTAGGGGTTAGCATGGTTCAAATTGGGCCAATCTAGCATCTAACTCAGGGATCAATTCACATAGTGTTGGTCCCTAATTTTTGAGATTGAGGACCCGTCCTATTGAATTTAGAACCAAGGACCAAACTGCCAAATCTAGGGTCAACTCAAGAGTAACCAATTTTTTTTTTTTTTATATTCCTTAAAATGACAAACATACTATTTCAATTTATATATTTATTAATAATGTGACATTGAGCAACCAAACTATGAGCATCAATACATAACAAACATAAATATAAGGTAACAACAAAAATTTACACTTGCTAAAATTAACAAACCATGAAAACAAACACAAGAGGTGAGGGAACATAAGTGAATGGTGAGGTGAGTGAACAAAGGCGAGTGAGGCAAATGAAGAGAGGGGAGTCATGAGACGAGTGGTGAGCAAGTGATACTGGAGACGAGAGGTGAGCAAGACGAGCAAGTGAGACTGAGGCAAGTGAATAGAGTTTCTTTCTACTTTCTAATTCACACGATAAACAAATTTACAAATAAAATAGAGAAGGAGGTGCTAGAATTTAGAATAGATATAATATATATATATGGTTGGTTTAGGTTGGACCAATCCGAAACTTTTAGGATTGAAAACTAACTTACACAATATAAGGTCCAAGGGTTTCAAGAGAAAGGACCGATCCAGCCTTCCTAAGAACTAGGTTTGTCTAGGGTTTATCGAGCATCAATACTCACCCCTAATTAAATCATTGCCTAAAAGAATTTTTACACTAGTAAATCGATTATTTAAATGTGATTTATATTATATGTCAAATTTAACTTTTCTTTCATAAACATTGTTGATCTTATAACACGTGTTGAATAAGTAAGAAGATCCTAGCGCATGATGAGATTATAAGTGTTTGTGCAAAACACTTATAATAACAACTGAATTTGTAGTAATTACAATAACAATAATAATTATCGAATTTTCAAATAGTGTTGCTTTAGCAATGCACTCGATGACTAAAAATAAAGTGAATGAGGCATTTGACCAGCAAAAAGTTCAAGCCCACCGCATATTTCTGTAAAAATGCTTACTTCGGTTCTTCCTTCGTATTACTTCTACTTCTGGGTAGATTCTTTTTGAGCTTTAATTGATATTTAGATTGAACAATGACTCCATAGAATATTCATTCTATTATATATGACTCTTAAAATTATTAATCCAATGGTAATTTAAACAAATAATTCAGATGACGAATTCAAACATTACATGGAATTAACGTACTCAGATTTTTCCCCCATATCTAATAGTAGCTGCTCTCTACAAATACAAAGTGCTTTCTTCTCCTATCTACTAATGAGATATTAAAGATGGATTTTGATATTTTATTCGTAAATCTGAATCTAATCAGATATAGATAAAGTCTGGTTCTTAACAATAATTATCGGACATAGTCAAGCGATAATCTGATAATCACACCATTGGCAACGTCAGGCAAGATAAGGTGAGCGTGTTTGTGAGCATTGATCCTGCCAGTGAATCAAAACTCAATTGAAAGTAACTAAAAACAATTAGAAAGCTAGCCAAATTAATTCTTCCACAGCAGAACAATAGATCATCTAAGCAGACACATTTTAATTACAGTAACACTGAAAAAGTACTGGCTGAAAGTTGCAATCCCAATGCCCATATCTCACAAACATGTCGGGGGGTTAATTTGTTTTTGTTATACTTCAATATGTCGTTGGTTATAAAACTTCTCTTGAACTTTTAACTTAAATTGGGACTCTTTTTTATGTAATGTTAAGTTTGCAGTTTAAATTATATTATTTTGTTGTTGACCAAGCTCTCAGCCGTGTAAATCTAGGGCACCCCTTTCTCGGATTTTATATATTAACGAGACGCTACAAAGCATTGAACGGAAAACTTCTTCATTATGATAACGCCAAAATCCTCGTTAAAACAATTAAAAAAAGAAGAAGAAGAGATCAAAATAGGCACCTTTGTTCTTTTTATTCTTCACTCTCAAGTTATTATCACTCTTAGGGAAGGTAACTAAGAAGAAAGAAAAAGGAAACCGAATAACCCTCCATGAATTAGACCCAATAATGAGAGGCTTCTAACTGTTTTTGCCCAACAAAATGGCCATAAACATTGACTTCCAGATTACCGACACTTTGATTCACTGGCCAGCGGCAAATGCCTCGACAGGGAAGCTCTTGGTAATCCCGGCGAGGCTCTTGAAGTGGACCTTCCCGGCCGGCGAGTCAGCAGTGATTTCTGACACCGGCGGCCACAGCATGAGCTCCTTGGCCTTCACACCCTTGAGCTTCTTGATCGTGCCTTTCTCGACGTAGCCCTTGACCTCGGTGTCGTAGCTCACCAGCTTGCTTATCATCTTGAACTGATGCTCAACCTTCTTTTGCTGAACAATCCACATGTACCCGGTGCTCTCCACAAACCCAACCTCCACCACATTAGCCAGTGGGAGGAGCCCCTGAGGGAGTTCAAATTTCTGTAGGAGAGAGATTGCCATTTCGAGCCCCTCCTCATGGCCCTTCTTCACGATGGCTCCTTCCTTCTCTGCCATTGTTCAACAGCTTCCCTCTCTTTGGTTGTTTCTTGTTTGAGAGTGAATGAGCTGAGACAATGTGGATGGCGAATTTATGCTACTAGTTTGATGAGGTGAGGCATGTGAGGCATGGAAAAGACAAAATTAGCAGAGGAAACCGAGGTGAAGTGTACATAGTAATCCTCGCTTGTTTGGTTTGTTTCGATCTTCGTCACTTTCCTTCTTTGTCCTAAAGCTTTTGCCTTCACAATTACTCATCATTTCAAACATGGACACGAAAATATCCGCCATTCCTCTAAAACAGGACGATGAAATTTATGGACTAGATGGTGCTTTTTAAGTTAAACTAGTTCCCATGATTAGATGAATATATGCTAGTTAGTACTCATAACATCTCACGAAATTATCATGTGCTTCACCATCCAGAGTGACCTTATTTCCCCATTTGTCCTAAATGTTTCTTCGCGAATCTCTTTACCCTCACCATTATCACTTAAAGCTGTACATGGCATTCTGGAACATAAGTAATATAGTTAAAGGCAGTTACTAAAACTAAGGTAACATCGTCACAAATCATGATCTATTTTTCCACCATTTGCCCTATCGTGTTGAATAGAGGATGATTAACAGAAGAGTTAAGTAATAACAATCTCAGAACAAATATCTCGTAAAACAGTAGAGAGAGAATAGCATGTCCATAAGTAGTAGACTTCAGACTCATTTGATTCCACAATCTTCTATTGAAAACCACAAAAAATTTTCATTAAGCAAGAGAAGAATGTCCACAGCTATCTAAACTTAATCGGCTTAGCTATTCACGTTGGGAGTTGGAGTATGGCATAGAATGACCAACCCAAGTTTTCTCCGTTGCTAGGACGTGGACTCTTGGAAAAGAATCGGTAGCTCCTGCAAATAAAATGCAGAATTTTTTTAATGTCATTGGACGTTCATATTATTCCCTACGCTGCAAGTAGATTGATCCGGAGGCATCTTGTGTATTCTTCCTCCCCAGAACTGCAATTGAATTGACCGATCACAAAAGTGGTGCTGCGGTAGTTGCCTGAAAATTTTTTCGCACTTCTCCAGGCACAAATTTTACACTGAAAGCATGGATTTATATATCAGATCCTAAAGAAAAAAAGGTGCATGTTCCCATCTGATAAACATTCACCGTGATTATGCACGCACAGAACTAGGGACGGCATGGTTGCAATGAAGACCACCAAAAATTTCCGTCACTCACTTTCAATTCAACAAAATAATTCAAAACAAGAGGCAGGCTGCAGAACAAGTAGAAGTTTCATATTTAGTCTCCATTAAAGGCCAAATCAAACACTATAATAGCATATTAATTTGATAGGATTCTGGTACAAACTTGACAAACAGATGTAGAAGCAACCAAATACATTGTGATTAACGTGGGACCCAAGCAAATGAAGGATGTAAACAGAACAATCCACCCTGACCTTAGTATTAATTTTGAAAGTAGAAAAAGCACCACAAGGATCAAACCAATTTTCATCCATCATGACCAAGAGGAGAAACCTGAGGAAAAGCAACCTGACTAACCACAACCAATTGAGAGTACTCAAGACTTACAAGGACAGAGCACACTAGAATAGGGAGGTACAAACACCTGGAGTGCCAAAACTTGGGCATGGAGAGACACTTAAAGTACCAAAAGTTTGGAAAGTAACACTTAAAGTGTCAAAATCGGAGAAAAAATAATCACTTTAGTGCTAATCCGGCCAAAATCTGACGTGTCGATTTTCTGACTAGGTAAGTGCAAAACGGCATCGTTTTGCACGCTAATGTGGTTAGAAAATGCAAAAACGACGTTGTTTTGTCTCTGACGTGATAAAAAATTAATATAATTTAATTTTAAACTACATTTATTTAAAAATTTAAAAATTAAAATACAAATATTAAATAAAAAAAGGGGGAAGAGGGGGACGGCTGAGGGCTGAGCCATCGCCGCGCCGCCGAGAAGGGGCGGCGAAAGAGGGGGGAGGGGGGAGCGTAGGCCGTGGTCGTCGGCCCTCCGGGGTGAGGGCCAACCGGTGGTGAGGGCCCATGAGCCCTCACCCAGATCTGGGGTGAGGGTCGCAACCCTCGCCCAGATGCGGTGAGGGCTCACAGCCCTCGCCGCCTCCTTGCCACCATTAGGAAGAGGTGATGATGGAGGGGGAGGGTTGGCTAGGGTCGCCGGCCTCGGCCAACCGGCAACGAGGGCCCGCGAGCCCTCGTCGAATCTGGGCAAGAGCCAGTGGTCGCCAGCCTTGGCTAGAGGTTGGTGACCTCGGCCGATGCTCCCCCTCCCTCAACCGTCACCAGCCCTTCCCGGCGACGGCAAAGAAGGGCTCAGTCCTCAACCATTGCCTCCTTTCCCCACCTTTTTTTTAATAAATAAATTAAAATAATTATTATTTATTTTTATATAATTAAATTAATTTTTATATTAACATTCGAATCCACTCAAAAATGATGTCGTTTTTGCCTTTTTGTTGAGTCAACATTTTGACGAGCCACGTAGATGAAAAAGTAATAAAAAATTGCCACGTAGGATTTTTAGCAAGGTTCACTTAAGTGTCACTTTCCTAACTTTTGGTACTTAATATCCTTCTGTGTCAAGTTTTAGCACTTGAGCTGTACTTTGTCCTAGAATAGGCTTCTATCTCCAGCAGTGCATATTGCAAGCTCCATTTGATTTTCATTGCAAGGCATATGATTCATGGTTACACCTGTTTTACTGCTGGAAAATGCCAAATGGTGAGCATGAAGTGTGAACTAATACATGCCACAAAGCTTGATTCAATGGACGGCCTACCTCTCCTTCCATACCAACTTTAGCCGAGCCATTAATCCTTCGTGCATCTTCTGTTACGAGACGGAAAACTGAAAATAAAGATCCAAAAGATGAATGAAAGGGGAAGTGGAGAGTAATTTAGGGTGCATTTAGTAATTATTCTACTCTTGAGAACAATTTTCGCTTAGAAGTGATTCATTTATATTCTGTTTTCAAAAATAATTTTTAAACATTTCAAGGCATTTGGTAACTGCAAAAACTTTGTATTCTCGAAATAGAATTGCATTTGGTAGGACTCATAAATGTTTTTTCTTTTAATTTTTAATACTTTTATTATTTTTTTCTTTTTTATTTTTCATTTTCTCTTCTTCTTCCTCCTTCTTTGTGGCTGGTGGCTGGTGATGACGGTGGCCAAGATTGGCTAGACAAGGTTTGGCAAGCTTGCTAGAGCCTTGCCAGGCCAAGGTGAGGTCCGGTAAGTTTGCCGAAGGCTCGCCTAGCCATTGCAAGCCTAGGCCTCACCAAATTTGGACGAGGTCAAGCCTCACCGGTAGCCAGGTGAGTCTCACCCAGCCCGACGAGGCTCGACCTCACCCAGGTAGTGCGAGGTTAGCCTTGCCAAGCCAGGTTAAGGTCGACCTCGCACCACATGGACAAGGTTTAGTCTCATCGGTGGCCTAGTGAGGCTTGTGGTGGCCAAGTGAGGCTCCAACGAGCTTTGTCAGATTTCGCCCAACTAGTTGCCAACCCCCACCAGTGGTGGTGGCCGACAGTGGCCAATGACCGATTATGGGGAAGAAAAAGAGAAAAAGAAGAAAAATAAGTTCGGGTTTTGATTATGGAATTGTTCTTGAAAACAAAGAAACAATTTACTTCTTGATTTTATTTCATATCTATTTTTGGGAACCGAAAAAAAAAAAAAAAAAAACGGATCTTTATTCTTGAGAATAAAATGTTTACCAAATGTATTTTTGTTCCAAATTCACTTTCGAGAACAAAAGAATAAAATAAGTTGCTATTGGGCAAGTTACCAAATGCTGCCTTTTGAATTACTTTTATTCCAGAAGGCCAAGTATAGCTCTAAGTGATAATTGTGAGGATAAAGAGACTCGCAAAGAAACATTTAGGACAATGGGGCAATATGCCCACTCTGGACGGCGAAGTACATGATAATTTCGTGAGATATTACTTGTACTGACTATCATGTATGCATCTAATCATCGGAACTATTATAAATGGTTTTATTTCAAATACTAATCTGTACATTCAAAATAAATAAATGATTTTCCACAACGATTTTATATTCTAATGAGGGTTTTGCTATAACAAATTATATTACTTAACAAGTAAGTTAACAACAATGGATCAAAGGGAGCGAGGTTCGCTTAAATCAACTTTTTTTTTTTTTTTTTTTTTGGTGACCCAGGGAACCTCCGCACAGCCGACAGCTGGGAAGTAAACCCTGGGGAGACACGTAGGAAACCACCACCCACGCACCCCGGGTAAGTAGCCAAATGATCCGTCAGTCTCCCTGCAACTTGCGTTGGAGGGGCTTCGAACTCTAGACCTCCTACGTGGAAGTCTGGAGTCTACCCAACGGAGCCACCGCGGCAGATGGTAACCTATATAGTTCATGACAAACTCGCACCAACCCATGCTTATCTTTTTGTCCATTTAAATGGAATATGGAAACAAATATGCTTTATATGTCTACGGAAACTCTTTTGATAAAAAAATGTATCGTCTATTTGATGGAACTGGAATTCTAGTTTCTCTTCTCTGAGTCATATTCACTCAATATGCCCAGTGCTCTTAGGAGCACTGGGATTCTATTTTCTCTTCATTCCAAGATTCTATTTTCTCTTCTCTGTATGATTCTCTATATGAGTTTTATGCTACATAAGCCCGTTGAGACCATTATGCTTTCAGGACAGAGATAATAGACCCCGCTTCCCTTAGGACCTACCTTAAAGACAATGGAGTGGAAAACATTAAAAAAAAAGATTAAATAAATTTTATTAACCAAATCGAATTAACAGTTTAATTTGCAGGGGTCCTGCCGCAGAGTGGGGTTGCGCGGGGTTATTAAGTGGGGTTGGTAATACTTGTCATGTAATATTTTTTTAAGTTTGGATAAATAAATGTAATGAAACAGCAAAGCGGATTTCAAATATAATATTTAAAAATCAATTTCCGCTCAAATCCACGGGAACTCCTTGGCTTTGCTATATTAGGTAGCAACTGCTCGACTTAATTATATTCACAAGCATAAATACTTTTAACTTCATCATCACTACTGCAAATGGTATTAAAAAAATAATAATAAGAAAATTACTCTTCACAGAGGTTCGCCGTTTCTACCCCCGGAGGTTTGCCGTCCATTTCGTTAGTGCGCAACTCAATCCGATTTAAATTTGATATAAATTTGTTGTGGAAAAACATTTATTTATTTTGTATGTATTGAGAAATTCATGAGGAATGACTTTCATTTGCTGTGGAGCCGGTGGAGCCGGTGGAGATCCAAAATTAAAAAAATATAAAAAGTAAATCCTTTCAAAAAGAATCTTGTACTTTACCCACGTTTAGCTATCCCATGCCGTTTTCATTTTCATTTCTAAAATTTAATTGTGCCACGGGAGAAGATCTCCAATCATTCGCTTGGTTCACGGCTAAACATTGTAGGCTAAGCACAATTAATGAAAAGAATAAGCTTTTGTCACATATCCGAGGGTTACACTGATAGATCATAGCGATTCATTCCGATTAAGCTTCCAAATGATCCATAGGCACCTTTAGTGCTCAGCTTCAATAATTTAGTAATTATAGGCTATATTTTAGTTACTGTAATCCCTACCTTAGTATCACATCAAAAATACTATGGAAAGAGACTAATGAGCCATGACGAAATGATACATAGTGATACGGCGGATGGCTATTAAAGTGGAACAATACGTAGGAAAACTAAACTCAAGCAATAATAAGAAAACTAAGCCTATGTCGCGACCTAAATTTTCAGGGGCAATCCTAAAGTTTAGGTTAATGGATTACTAAGTCTGAAGACTTGGCGCGGACCCTCCCAGTCCTACCAATCGCGACTTGAAATTAATCTATTTAAACATGCAATTCTATTCAATTTGGAGCCGCCACTAATCAATTAGGGTTGATTAGAAACCCAAATAAAGTATGGGAGAATACTTTATTTTTACGAATCAGAGATTCAATAGGTCCGGGGACATGGTTACGCTAGATTAGTCTAACGCCCTTTCGGTACCTTTTATTTAAAAAAAAAATTATTTTGCGGGCAATGTTGATTAATTTAAATCTAAGCTACTAACATGCAAATAGTGGTCATGCGAGTGCACAATCAATAAAATAACATTCAATGAAAATGCTAATAAAAATGCATGCCCTAAACATGATTTCTAAATGACAAGACACTTAATTTTTTTCTTTTCTTTTTTTTTTTTATTTTAAAAAATGTTAATTATATGCAATCTTAATCTAAATTTAATATGCATGGATTTATTTTAATGACATGCGAGATGCAATTCATATGGTATGACTTAAACTTATCACTATATGTATGCAATCTAATTTTTATAATCCTAACTATGCATGTGCTACATGATATGAGATGAATGACATTGTATTTCTACATGCATACTCTTTTATGATTATGATTCATTTTTTAATGCATATATGCAACCTATGCTAAATAATGATGATATGAATTAACCTATTAACTAACTAAGGAAATGATCTTTTTTGTGTTCTTTTTTAATGACTTAATAATTCTTATTAAAAAATAATTATGCAATACTGATCTTCGGCTTTTTTATTAAAAAAATTACACAACGAGAATATTAAAACATTAACCTACGACCCACTAACTAAGGTGCAACATATGGTGTGGACATTATGAAATCTATATAACCTAAATAACAAATTTTTTTTTTATTTTATATTTTTTACGTTTTGGTTTTATTAAAGGAAAATCATCCTAATTCTACATGAATCTAAAAAAATGCAAAGCTTTGAATATAAAATGCATATGGACCTAAGTACTTAAATTCTAGATATGCATAATATGTGAGGAGCAAATAATGATGATGCACCAAAATATAATTCATCAATGTATATCAATGACATATTTTAACGCAAGTCAATAATGCAAAGCAAACCATAAATTTGTCATAAAAAGTTGAAATAATCAAAAATCTAACCCGCTGTCTCGCGGTTCAATATTTTTGATTATCATGGCTTAATATGGCAAATTTCCTAATCAGATAATAAATCAAAATAAATCAAGTTAGAATAAAAACAAAACATGAAATCAAATATCTAGAAAATCACCTAGTCCAACTCACGGTTGGCTTGAGGAATGGCGAGGAGCAGCTGGTGGTTCGGTGATGGGTTGCCGTTCGAACAAGGGCTATCCGTTGGAGCTCCGGCGAGGTTCGGGCAAGAACAGACCTGCAAAAAACAGAAGAGGCAGCAGATGGCTTTGTTCGGGCGCGCAACAAAGAAGCGAGAGGAGCAGCAACGTCGGGTACGGGGACGTCGGGCCACGGGACCGATTCAGTTGAGGCAGCAGACACAAAGTGGGGAGAGCTCCCGGAGGTACGGTGATGGTCCGGCAGAGGTGGCGTCTCACGGGTGTGTGGCAGCTCGGTTCCGACGTCGCGGGTCAGCAATGGAACTCGGAGCAGGAGCGGCGGGCTTCGGAGCTCGGCGTCGCGCGGGCAGCAGCAGGTCGCGATGGCCGGCGCGGGTTCAGTGGTGCTCAGCCGACGGCAAAGGGAATCGTCGGGCACCGGGTCGAGCAAAGGTGACGCGGCGTCGGGCGAGCAGCGCGGAGGTGCGGGCGCCTGCAGAGGCGGGCACAGTGGTGCAGATCTCGGTTCGAGCCGCTGCGGTCGGGAGCGGCACGGCTTCGGCAAGCGTCGGCGAGGGGCTGGGTAGATCACGAATGCGAGAGAGGTCGTCGGGCGATGGTGGCTCGGGATAGGGAGCAATGGCGGAGCTATCACCGGCGGCGACGGAAAGCGAGGGAGGACGTCGGTGCTTGCAGGGCCGGGCGTCACGGGAGGAGACTTGCGCGCAGTGGTCGTTGCAGCAGCGTCGGGACGAGCTCGCTGGTGCGAGAGGTGCGGTCGTCGGGCGTCGCACCGAGTGGTCGCGGACGCAGCAACAGCGGAGGTGTGGGCCGGTTCGGAATCGGCGGTGTCGCGGGTTGCGAAGCGCGGTGGTGTCGCGGGCGTCGGCACTTGGGTCGTCGTGAGTCGGCGCGACGATGGCTGGTGGAGACCGGCGATGCGAGCGCAGCGGGTGAAGAGAAACTCACGATTGGGCAGCAAATGTGGGGAAGAAGATGAACAGTAAATGTCCCATCACTTCTTCCCCTCGCTTTGGCTTTTTCCTTTCCTTTTCACTTTTTCCTCTGCTAGCCGCACACTCTCTCTCTTTCGTACTCTCTCTTTCTCCTCTTTTTTATTTTCTTCACTTTTCAATTTTTGACGAAAAATAACCTTCGCTCTCTTCTAAACATGAAGAGAAACCCCCTATTTATAAAGCGGAAACTCGAATTTGTTTCGCCGGTGGAGATTTTCGCTCAACCTCCCGCCGGTGGAGATTTTTGCTCAACCTCTCAACAACAAAGTGGCTCCAAAATCCCACAGTTGAGTTTTTTTGAATTTTGAAATGAAAATATATTTTCAACAACAAAGATTTTCAAAAACTGAATTTTATTTAATTTATTATTTTCTTAAAAAAAATATTAGGTGTCAACAGCCCCTCTTTGAAGGGAAGCTCGTAGAGGTTTCCTTCAAAGATAAATGACACCTAAATTTAAACCATGCAAAATGAATATGCAAATGCTAATTGTAATGACCTTTTTTTTTTTTTTTTTTTTTTGGAAAGAAATGGACTCAAATAAATGCGATGTCATGCAATAAAGAATGCCATGTAAATGCAATGATTTGGTCAAGAACATATATTTCAATGTGTCTATGCTCAATGAAATGCAAAATGCAAAATGAATATGGAATGCATATGCAAATGTTAATGACCTCTTTTTCAAATAAATTTAATTCTTTTTGAAATGCAAGGTCATGCAATAATGCAATGTAAATGCAATGATTTGGTCAAGAACGTAGATCTCAATGTGTCTATGCTCAATGAAATGCAAATGCAAAGAAGAACACGTACCTGTCATACTTATCGGAGATTCAAAAAGTATTATCAGGTGTGAAATGATTCCTACGAGACCCGACAAACATCTGGAAATCTTTTCAGATAATTGAAAGGCTTAAAGTCTTTAGAGATCCGGAACTCTCATCGATCCCAAGCACACTGGAATAACCTACCTTCAAGAAGGATAGAGTAGTTCTAGGCAGTCGGTGTTACATGTCCAGGACCCGTACCATTCTACGGTCGCCTAAAATAGTAACATAACTTTTCAAAGAAACTATTTTCCTAGGACCCGTACCATTCTACGGTTGCCCAGTGTGACAGTATTTGGTTGTGTCTAGGACTCGTACCATTCTACGGTCGCCTAAACGGGGATTTACCTTCCAGGACTCGTACCATTCTACGGTCGCCTGAACGGGATTCACTTTCTAGGACCCGTACCATTCTACGGTCGCTTAAAATAGGGAATAGGTGTTGTCGAGGACCCGTACCACTCTACGGTCGCCTTGACGGAGAATTGATTTTTCAGGACCCGTACCATTCTACGGTCGCTCGAATGGGGAAACCGCTTTTCAGGACCCATACCATTCTACGGTCGCCTGTTAGAGCAATAAATGTTGTTTTAGGACCCGTACCATTCTACGGTCGCCTAAATCAAACTGAATCAAGAAAAATCTTTGGGGATTTGGGACTCTCATCAAATCCCAAGCACCTGAAATTGCATCAAGTACTTAAAAATTCAAAACATCTGGAAATCACATCAGACGCTCGAAAAGACAAATACTTGGAAGTCACATCAAGCATTTTAAAGGTTCAAATATCTCGAGTTCACACTAGACATTTGAAAATATTTTACTAAACATCTGGAAGTCACATCAGACATTTGGAAAGACAAACACTTGGAAGTCACATCAAGCATTTAAGGGTTCAAATATCTGAAGTTCACACTAGACATTTGAAAATATTTTATAAATGGGTACTTGGAATTCTCATCAAGCACCAAGATGACTGAACAAACTCAGGGTTTCAAAGCCAATTTTTGGTCTTTGAGGAAAAATTCAATGATGGCTTTATCAAGCTTCTACTGGAAAAATTATCACAAGGACAATTTTCAGTTATAATGTGAATCTCTTGAACATGCTAAATGAGACACTTTTGGTGTGAAATTGCTTTTTCACTCGCTCTCATTTAGGAGGGGTTATTTGTCCCGACCATTGATGCGGGAATATATCACTCAATCTTATCATCATCTTGTTGACAAGAGTTCAAATTTTCTTGCAATCAGTACGATCTTACCAATCTGAGAGGTCTTTGACAAGGATTGTAATGTGGGCTTGGTCAATGGCTTAACAAAGGGATTCTTTGAGTCAAAGCAATTGAAAGAACAATTCTGTAATCATCTCCGGGTTTACAAGTCAAGAACCCTGCAAAATGAGAAAGAAATAATCTTGCTCGCACTTCTTCGAGCAATGCTTAAAACATATGAATTCCTATGTTAATTCAAGTGCCCTAATCTGAAGAGACTTTGTAAGGGACGTAACATAGGCTTGGTTCTTGGGTTTGAGAAACGAAAGGATCGTTAGGCTCAAAGATGTGTGTAATGGGTAAGAGTTGGTGATCATCTTGACATTACCACCAGTTTTCTTCGCCACGGATTGTCTTTTTGACAAATTTCTTTATTGGCTCAAGAGTTTATCATTGATGCCAATGATTGTTTAACTGGAGATCTTTTCTCAAAATCATTTTCTTTGATGATAGGCATCGATCAGGCACACTGCTCTTTTTTCATGCCCCCCAATTCATCAGTCATTTCTCTCTTCTTTTCACGGGCATTGGCCTTGCTTTTACCAGGCACACTGCTTTTTCTTGCCCCTTATTTTTTGCATTTATTTTCTCTGGACTCACACAGTTTTCTTTCATCAGCATTTTAGACCATGCTATTCGAATGATTGTCTTTCATCTTGCCCCAGTGTAGGGGATGATCACCAACTGGGTTTGACATGAAATGAATTCATAGGCTCAAGTGGGCTATGCAAAGGATATAAGTGTGTAGGATAAAGAAAGAACTGCTCTTCGTCATCCTAAGGCACTTAAATTATCACATGAATTCAATGTAATGGCACAACTTGAAGATTGATTCAAGTGAAAGCAAGAAAATTTCAACTCATTTTCCTTCTCCTTCAATGTCAACTTACCTCCATTTGCCCCAATGTGGGGTGGTTCTTGACAGGGGTAGTATGAAAGAAATTCTTCAAGTATTTGGGCTCAAAGAGGGGTTAAACAAGGGTTCATTGATAGAGAAATGAACTGCCCTCGTCATTTTAGTTGTCGTACTTTTCGCAAAGAAAACTCTTCACCTTGAAGTACAAGACGTTTTCATACTCACCTCACAATGTATAAACAAGGGACTGTGTATGGGATAAAGCTTGCCTTTCACACCTCATTTAGCATGTTCAAGTAATTCGACATCTTTCACTGAATTATCCATTTTGATAAATTTCAAGTGGAATTGACAAATTGCACAATATCATGTGGAAGCATTCTATAATGACAAAAAGGCCATGCTCTATCAAATCATAAAGTCAAAGCTGTTAAGTGTCTATGTCTTGCCCCTCTTTGCAAAGGAGCTCATAGAGATTCCTTAAATGTGCGCAAAGCTGCACCTGAAACATAAAGCAAATTATTAAATGAAACAAACGGGTAAATTAGATGCATGCTGGAAGATGATTTTATTTTGAAATTTTTTCAAGGGAACATGAAGAAGCCTAGCCTTCAGAATTAGCTCCTTGCTGTTTTCTTTTTGGTAGGATTTCATCACAGGGCTAGTTTGGTATACTTCAACATGCCCTTAAAACATGAAAATCTCAATGTATTTTATTGGATGAAAAGCAAATTACATTATTGAAATAAGGGAAATGCTAGAATTGAAAATGCAAATATGCAAATATGGAAAGCAATAAAGACTCCTGCGCAGAGGAGTGTGCAAATAATTAATATTTTCCTACTCTCGAGCTTTGTCGATGACAAACACTAAATTCTCTTTGAATAGTTTAGTCATTCCCTTGAGTGCATCATCAGAGCTCTCAATCTTTAGAGGTGCGGGATCATCTATGCCACCCCATCCATCTGGGATGATATCCCGTGGGTCGAAGTAGGAGCTGGGAGGAGCTGAATACTTTACATAATAATCGAATTTGCCACTTGGTTGCCCTGTGGTGTCCATCACTTCTTTATCTCTCAAATCGGCCACAGGAGTATGTTGTGGTAACACCACTTCAACTTGCGGAGCTTGTGGGGCAATGTTTGCTTGGAGAGAGTCGATTTGCTTAGAGAGCTGCTCAAGAACATTCAGGACTTGCTTCATCTCTGATTCAAGAGCAACACGAGCTTGTTCAGCAACACGTGTTTGTTCGGTGTTGCCAGCCATTGTTGTCCAAGAACGAGTAAGGATTGGTGATCTTGGATTAGCCGTGTTGTCACCTGTCAATGTAAAAATAATACAGTAAGTATCATAACAAATGAGATTGGTCCATGACAACGGTCAATCGCTTATTTTATTAAGTGAAATCAAATTCCAAAGACATCAACTTAAAATGCTAACATAACTCCCTAGGAAATTAAATTCCTAAAACATCAATCTAAGAAATTGAAATAACATCATAAAGCTCGAATTAAACTCTTAAATCTAGCGACTCTTTTCTATATACAATTGGGAGATCACAGTCTTCCGAAGCTTCTTGTTCTGTCGAACCAACTCAGAAATACGAGCTTCTTTATTTAAATTGTTCCACCACCCTCTGAGCTCAATCTTGGGAGTTGGAACGAATTGAACATCGGATCTCCCCATTGCATATAAAATAAGACCGACAACGAAACCTAATGTCATGGACCAACGAAATTGCAAGTAAGTAAATTGCAATAGCGAGAATTTAAACAACTTACTTTTACTGGAAAGAGATGACAATCACATAGACACACGCATGAAATGTGGGGCTCGATTTCTATCTAGATGGCTTAACAAAATTGAGCTAAAAGGATGATCTGACCGTTGCAGTCTCGCATTAACGTGTCAGGTCCTCCTAACCCCGGCTCAGTCGAATGGAATGTCTAATATCACGCAGTCTCGCGGATATGGACAAACACATTCAACACCATGAAGAACTTTCGGGGAAGAGAAGGTCAACCTCTATATAGCAGTCTCGCTTTAGAGGAAGTATCATTCCCAACACCATCCTAAAAATCCTATCGCAGCCCAGGTCCGGCAGCAGCTTGTGTGTGCAATAGTGTAGTGCTAAAAACAATAAAACATGCACAACAGTTTAATTGCAAACAACACTTCTATAGTTCAACCATTCATTCTTAACTCCAACCTGCAAAACAAGGGTTAGCAAAGACTACCCCCTTATACCTCCCATCTGCAAAAACATTTAACACTTCATGTTAGGAGCGTACCTTGTTTCCATGCTGCCAAACAAAATATTTTTTTTTAAAAAAATAAAAAAAATAAAACAGGCCTATGTCCACTATGAGTTTTAACTCTGTCCCCAGCGGAGTCGCCAAACTGTCGCGACCTAAATTTTCAGGGGCAATCCTAAAGTTTAGGTTAATGGATTACTAAGTCTGAAGACTTGGCGCGGACCCTCCCAGGTCCTACCAATCGCGACTTGAAATTAATCTATTTAAACATGCAATTCTATTCAATTTGGAGCCGCCACTAATCAATTAGGGTTGATTAGAAACCCAAATAAAGTATGGGAGAATACTTTATTTTTACGAATCAGAGATTCAATAGGTCCGGGGACATGGTTACGCTAGATTAGTCTAACGCCCTTTCGGTACCTTTTATTTAAAAAAAAAAATTATTTTGCGGGCAATGTTGATTAATTTAAATCTAAGCTACTAACATGCAAATAGTGGTCATGCGAGTGCACAATCAATAAAATAACATTCAATGAAAATGCTAATAAAAATGCATGCCCTAAACATGATTTCTAAATGACAAGACACTTAATTTTTCTTTTCTTTTTTTTTTTTTAAAAAATGTTAATTATATGCAATCTTAATCTAAATTTAATATGCATGGATTTATTTTAATGACATGCGAGATGCAATTCATATGGTATGACTTAAACTTATCACTATATGTATGCAATCTAATTTTTATAATCCTAACTATGCATGTGCTACATGATATGAGATGAATGACATTGTATTTCTACATGCATACTCTTTTATGATTATGATTCATTTTTTAATGCATATATGCAACCTATGCTAAATAATGATGATATGAATTAACCTATTAACTAACTAAGGAAATGATCTTTTTTGTGTTCTTTTTTTAATGACTTAATAATTCTTATTAAAAATAATTATGCAATACTGATCTTCGGCTTTTTTATTAAAAAATTACACAACGAGAATATTAAAACATTAACCTACGACCCACTAACTAAGGTGCAACATATGGTGTGGACATTATGAAATCTATATAACCTAAATAACAAATTTTTTTATTTTATTTTATATTTTTTACGTTTTGGTTTTATTAAAGGAAAATCATCCTAATTCTACATGAATCTAAAAAAATGCAAAGCTTTGAATATAAAATGCCTATGGACCTAAGTACTTAAATTCTAGATATGCATAATATGTGAGGAGCAAATAATGATGATGCACCAAAATATAATTCATCAATGTATATCAATGACATATTTTAACGCAAGTCAATAATGCAAAGCAAACCATAAATTTGTCATAAAAAGTTGAAATAATCAAAATCTAACCCGCTGTCTCGCGGTTCAATATTTTTGATTATCATGGCTTAATATGGCAAATTTCCTAATCAGATAATAAATCAAAATAAATCAAGTTAGAATAAAAACAAAACATGAAATCAAATATCTAGAAAATCACCTAGTCCAACTCACGGTTGGCTTGAGGAATGGCGAGGAGCAGCTGGTGGTTCGGTGATGGGTTGCCGTTCGGAACAAGGGCTATCCGTTGGAGCTCCGGCGAGGTTCGGCAGTAACCAGACCTGCAGCAAAACAGAAGAGGCAGCAGATGGCTCTGTTCGGGCGCGCAACAGCAAGCAGAGGAGCAGCAACGTCGGGTACAGGGACGTCGGGCTACTGGGACTGATTCAGGTTGAGGCAGAGCACCAGTGGAGAGCTCCCGGAGGTACGGTGATGGTCCGGCAGAGGTGGCGTCTCACGGGTGTGTGGCAGCTCGGTTCCGACGTCGCGGGTCAGCAATGGAACTCGGAGCAGGAGCGGCGGGCTTCGGAGCTCCGGCGTCGCGCTGGGCAGCAGCAGGTCGCGATGGCCGGCGCGGGTTCTGGTGGTGCTCAGCGACGGCAAAGGGGAATCGTCGGGCACCGGGTCGAGCAAAGGTGACGCGGCGTCGGGGCAGAGCAGCGCGGGAGGTCTGGGCGCTGCAGAGGCGGGCACAGGTGGTGCAGATCTGGTTCGAGCTGCTGCGGTCAGGAGCGGCACAGCTTCAGCAAGCGTCGGCGAGGGGCTGGGTAGATCACGAACAGAGAGGTCGTCAGGGCGATGGTGGCTCGGGATAGGGAGCAATGGCGGAGCTATCACCGGCGGCAGACGGAAAGCGGGGGAGGACGTCGGTGCTGCAGGCTGGCGTCACGGGAGGAGACTTGCGGCAGTGGTCGTTGCAGCAGGCGTCGGGACGAGCTCGCTGGTGCAGAGGTGCGGTCGTCGGGCGTCAGGCACCGAGTGGTCGCGGACGCAGCAACAGCGGAGGTGTGGGCCGGTTCGGAATCGGCAGTGTCGCGGGTTGCAGAAGCGCGGTGGTGTCGCTGGGCGTCGGCACTTGGGTCGTCGTGAGTCGGCGCGACGATGGCTGGTGGAGACCGGCGATGCGAGCGCAGCGCGGGTGAAGAGAAACTCACGATTGGGCAGCAAATGTGGGGAAGAAGATGAACAGTAAATGTCCCATCACTTCTTCCCCTCTGCTTTGGCTTTTTCCTTTCCTTTTCACTTTTTCCTCTGCAGCTGCACACTCTCCTCTGCTTTCGTACTCTCTCTTTCTCCTCTTTTTTATTTTCTTCACTTTTCAATTTTTGACGAAAAATAACCTTCGCTCTCTTCTAAACATGAAGAGAAACCCCCCTATTTATAAAGCGGAAACTCGAATTTGTTTCGCCGGTGGAGATTTTCGCTCAACCTCCCGCCGGTGGAGATTTTTGCTCAACCTCTCAACAACAAAGTGGCTCCAAAATCCCACAGTTGAGTTTTTTTGAATTTTGAAATGAAAATATATTTTCAACAACAAAGATTTTCAAAAACTGAATTTTATTTAATTTATTATTTTCTTAAAAAAAATATTAGGTGTCAACAGCCTAGGAAAACTAAACTAAACCAGCAAAGCTAGAGCAACAGAAAAATTTCTGAGAGGCTGTTCTTCTTAAGGGACTCTGAAGACCTAGGAAAACTAAACTAAAGGCAAAGCAGATACGTTTTCATGAGGGACAATGACATGGACAATCCCTACATTTTGACTTAATATGTAATTTGATCTCTAAATTTTTAATTTGTCCAATGTCATTAAGCTGATAAAGTCAAATTATAATCGTGAGTAGAGGAATTCTTCAAGCTGAAAGAAATCGAGATGAACAAAAGCAGTGCATGTGATCTGAATTTTTACAATAGATGTCAGAACAATATTTGTTTGCATTGCTTATCCTTATTGTTCGGGAATATAGCATGCTTATGATAGGACAAAACTTTTTCATAGAATTAATAAGGCTATACCTTGAGTTTTTAAAAAAATTTCTTACCAGTGATTCCATCCGCCATTAATTTGCTTATGGTGACTTTTCACTATCTCCCTAATCCTCCTCATTGACGGAAGTCGGTAATTTAATACAGGCCGCTTTGAACCCTTAAGAATATTAGAAGGTGGGGCAAATTATTAATACAGGCCGCTTCTTCTGTAAATGACCTTCCTTTGAACCCTTAAGAATATTAGATGCTGCATCTTTTCCAAAAATAACAGCCAAAAATGCAATTATTTGAATGGTCTTCCCAAGCCCCCTGCTCCAAAGAAAAGCACACACGAAAATAAATGTAAACTGGCTATCTTGCCTAGATTGGTATTGCAAGCAAAACGAATTACGGCCAAAATTTAAAAAGTCGCTCATGCACACAAGCACAATTCTACCATAAAAGCATGCCTAAGCTCACAAAATTGCTGACATCTGGCAAGACCAGAAACTATTTCAGAGTTCAAAATAAACACAAAGCTCTTCTGGTTTGCATGATTTAGTGCGAGCGTGCACACATGAGGTTTGTATGTCATCCCATCAATGTGGGAATCATCAAGATCTTAGACAATCTACAATCCATCACATCATCTGGGAGAGCTATGAAACCCTTAATTGGATCTGTCAAAACAATTCACTTTAAAGACAATCAACTCAATATACCCCTTTGTTCACACAATGCGACCAAGAATGAGAAGCAAGGAATTATTTTCTCCAAATAAGCAACACAGATAAGAGAAGCCACTTACATGTCATCACCAAGAACCCCTCCATGGTTGTTCTTGTACAAACCATACAAAAACTTGACGCCTCCCTTTGATGCTCGAGCAACCTGCAATTGATAGATGAGGGAACCTGCAAGTTCATCCACTTCAACGTCAACTTGCTTTTCTTTTGTTAGGTTGTGGGGGGGAGGGTGTTTGTTTGGAGCTAATTCATGACCATTAACTGCTTCATTTCTTCCTTTCAAATGAAAAAAGGAGCAAGTAAATAGGTACGCTCTGCTTGCATACTTCGTAAGCCGGAGAATCACGTAAACAGAGCTGCCAATCGACCATTTTTCGCCATTTTGCCCAAATTCTATAGAACAAGATGAAGTCTTTAATGCTTAAGCAATCACTAATCCTCAAATCAATCGAGCCCGACAGTTCGATCATCCTCGCTTTCCTTTCGGAAGTCACAATTACTCGACCGTTTATATTTTCCCCAAACAACGTCAAACGCAAACACTTCACCTGAACGACAGGAGCTTCTCTTCGGAAGACAAGACCAGCGGTTCGAACGGCCCGGTGTGATCAAACTGGAAGCTCGCCGACTTCGGCCTCCCGAACAGCACCCTCCCTTTCTCCACCTCCTCCTCCGCCTCCTCCTCGCCCTCCGCACCTCCTTCCTTAAATCCAGCGCGGTCGCGGTCGAGGTCCTCCTTTGGCCGGACGTGCGGGGGACGGTCCTCCGAAGGGAAGGAGCCCTGGAGGCGCAGGAGCTGCTGCGATAGGGACGACTTGGGAGGCTTCCTGAGGATTTCCGGGCTCGAATTGTTGGGACAGCGAGGGATTCGACGGGGAGGTTGAGTCGGTGGCAGTGAGGAAGGACGAGGAAGGGAGGGTGGAGCAGGGCTTGAGCGTCTCTTTCAACGCGTGCAGCGACATTAGAGAGAGAGAAGCGAAGGAGACGGTGCAGGCAGTTTCAGGGAATGGGAGAGAATCCTCGATTCCCCGTTAGGCTTCAGCTTGTATTTCCGCACCCCGCTGAAGTCGAGACAGAGGAGAGACTCGGGATTTGGAAAACAAAACGCGCGGGCGGGCGGGTCGGTTCTTTATGGCGGTTCGGGTTTGGTAACCCAAGTTACGGGCCTCTTGCGGCCCATTTGGGGCGGTGAGGCCCACACTCCCAAAGCCGCTCGTTCAGTCGTGCCTCTTCTTTTTTAAAAAAAGAAAAAAAAATCTAATTTCAGTATAAGGAATTAGGAACAACCAAAAATTATGAATTTATCAATTTACGCATGTAATTAGTAATTGCTGCTTACACGAGAGAACCACTAAAACATCTATTTAGTTATCAATGCTGGACTAAATTGGGAGGCTAGTTAATTTACAAAGCAAGTTCCTTCGATCTGAAAATTTCTCGAATGATAAATTTAAGTAGGAATTCTAGACCGACCGTCCTAAGACAAATGTCACATGAACAGCAAGACAAATGTAGTGTGAAATCCAAAATACAATGAAATTTTCTTTTCCTATTCTTTGCTAGAGAAGCGCGTGGGAAGTTGACTCACGACAACAATTGAATTCCATCGAGCATTGAATTCTTCTCAATTAATCCCAAAATCCAATTTCAAAAGGATCAAAATTCAAAACTCAACCGTCTTCCACTTCAATCCCTTTTTCACCTCGTCACCCTCCTTCTCATTATGAATGGATCGAGTCCCACTTCAATTGATTCTAGTCATGGCCCTAGCCATGTCCATCAAATCGTCATCGCCATTCAACCCACATAGCGACCTCAATCATTTATTGAGTCATAAGTGTAGTGCTAGGGCCACTCCGTCATGGACGTGCGATAGTGACATACGAGGGCACCTCCATGAGGCTTGCGTTTTAGGTGTCGTGGGATGAGTTGGAGAGTGCTTACACATAGGGGGAAGTACATAAGTTATAGCGTCCTCAAGAAAGACAATGTCCCATGCACCATAGGGGGAAATCATACTACAACTGTGCCAAGTTCGGTAAGGCCAATCCTTATAAGTGGGGATTCAACACTATCACTCATTGTTTGTGTGAGATCTATCAATTGACAAGTCCTTTTTTTCATAGTCTTCAAGAAGCAATCAATTGTCACTTTATCAACAATTGAAGCAGAATTTGCTGTTGCAACTTCATGCGCCTGTCAAACCATATGGTTACGGAAGATTCTTGGAGAGCTTCAGTTCAAACAGCAAAAAGCAACTACAATCTACTGTGACAATAGCTCAGCTATCAAACTGTCCAAAAATCTAGTTCTACATGGGAGGAGCAAGCATATAGATGTGAAGTACCACTTCGTAAGAGATCTTACAAATGATGAAGTAGTTGAGCTAATTTTCTATAGAAGTGAAGATCAAGTGGCTGATATATTCACCAAGCCCCTAAAGTTGCCCATGTTTCAGAAGCTGAGAAAGCTCCTTGATGTCCGTTTGTTGGATATTCCAAATTGAGAGAAGATCATTTAAATTGATTGTTTGCAACATCAGTTTAAGGGAGGGAATGTTGAATGAGTCAATTTCTTTTTGGTTTGTTTTTCATGTGTTAATAGTCTATTAAGCACTCCTATTATGTGGGTTTGTTGTTGTACGTGTTAAGTTAGTGAGCTGTGGTAGTTACTTGTTGGTGTAAAGCCTATATAAAGGCTATGGCGCCAGTTTTATAAATGGTGTTCTGCAAACAATTCTTCTTCCTTCGTGTATATCTTTCAATCTTCTATTTTCAACATGGAACAGCCCTATGGTCTTCTACACTGAGACCGCATGGATCAAGCAAGTCAACGCCGCTGGCTACTTTCGGCGAGACTACCTAATCGAGAAGTGGATGGCGGCGAAAGGAGGAGGAGGAGGAGAAGAAGAAGGAAGCCGGCGATGAGAGATGGGCAATTCACCATGGTTCGAGGATTGGCAACTGGAACCACTTGCTCCAACTCCAACTCTAGGTGGGGAGGAGGGTTCTCGTCATCCGAGTCAAAATCCATATGGTGAAATTCTGCTTCCCGTTACTCTGTGAGGAGGCCGAACCCGAAGTCGAAGAGACCGATGCAACTCCTTATGTCTTGGACTCGAGTAGGTGAAGACTAGAGACTGAAGATTGCCCCACCCCTTCGATCGAAACTGTCCAGCGCTCCGGCTTCCCGCGAGTCGGCCTCGTAGGTGATGGTGTGCAGGGGAGGATTTGTCGGCAAAAGAGAACAAGTCCGTGCTTCCATGGCAAGAGGGTTCGTCAACATCTGATTTTGATTTGGCTGAGTTAGACTTGATTATCATATGTATTTGTATTGGATGGACCATTTCTCTCTCATTGCTGTCATTATCAGGACAATAGAGATTCAGGTTTCTTGACATCTAATTAATTGCGATGGTGATTTAGAAATTAGGGAAGCATTGTTGTAGTTTTATATGCTTTCTCATTTAAGTTGCAGTTACATCGAGATTTAACCAGAAATAATTCAACTTGAATGGATGCTTTACCCTGATGGAAGAGCTTTTGAGATAGAAACTTTTTGGATGATGAGTTATCAAGTCCTAGAGTTTCAAGATCAATATTTATGTCAGTGATCATACAATTCAATTTGTATTTTTGTCAATGATAAATATTAATGTCCTAGAGGTTTAGAAATTACTGTTCTGTGGTTAGGATACTTGGTTGCATTTTCTTTTTTATTTGAGATTCTGAACTTTTAAAAATTTGGGTGTGTAATGCAGTCCAAGATGGTTGTTGAAACAAGAACTAGCAAAAATTGTTAGATTTATTAACAGATAGCTGCGTGAGAAATCAGTCAAAACTAAGGTGGTGCAGTCCTCCAGCCTCTTTAGACATTTTTCCTTCCTAGTAAATTTTAATATATGCAATTATTGTAGGTTGGTGCTTTTGCTGTCTTGAAAGAACTTGTGGTTGTATTGCCAGATTGTCTTGCTGACCACATTGGATCACTTATTCTTGGAATTGAGAAGGCACTAAGTGTATGTACATTGTCATTTTCCAAATGTTTTGTTAGAGTTTTTTGACTTTATGATGTAAATGATCTACCAGTTATTTCTCTAGCTACTAACCATCATGTTTTTATATGTACCAGGACAAGTCATCTACATGAAATTTAAAAACTGAGGCTTTAATCTTTACAAGATTGGTGTTGACTTTACATTCGCCTTCTATTTTCCATCCTTACGTAAAAGTATAATTCCAACCTTTGTTGTTGTATGCAAAATTAGGTATTACCAATGAGATTGTTAGGTGTAGAGGGCTTTATTTTTTATTTTTTTAATGTGTATGCTTTGATGTCCTTATCAGTCTGATGGCTCTTGCATTATAAGATGAAAGCACCTCTTAGCACATAAGCGACAGTATCTATTGTTATGATATGTTAACTATTTAGAAGTACCACATTTAGTTGCTCATCTAGCATTCACTATTCTCAAGACTGTTTCTGTATTAATGTCTTTTATCAACTTCTTGCTCCTCGAGCATAGTTGAAAAAACATTTACTCTTTTACTCATTAATGATGCTTATGCACTCTTACAATTTCCTTTCTTTTTTTTTTTTCGATTCTCCGGTTAATAATTGAAAAATTATGGCGAAAATGAAAAAAAAAATGAGAAACTACAAAATATAACTAAAGCAACATTAGCTTGATAATATTAGAACTCCAAAAGTAGACTAGGGATATGGGGACAAGGAGAGTAATTGGGAAGTTGGGAACTAAGAAGTAAACTAAACTACTATCCTAAGAAACGAAGGGAACTTAAAAAGAAAATTAGTACTGGAAAGTTGCAAACTGAGACAAGCAGGAACTACTATCTTAAGGAAACTTGAATGTTAGGATAGGGTTTTCGAGCTCCATACCGGCCTTTACTAACTTATTCCAAATGATTCTCTCTGTGTCATCCCCCACATTGCCAATTTCTACCCTTTCAAGTAAGCCACGGTTGGGCTGTCCAAAATAGCCATCCTTTATAGTTGTGAAAGCCTTCGCTTGATCTTCATTGTTGAGTACAAGAACTATCTCATTTTTTATGCGATTAACCACCTCAATTAGCTTATGTTCCACTTCGTTTTTGTTGATTTGCGCATATGCCTTTTCTTCCTTGTTGAACATCAGAGAAGAAAACATGAGAGCCAAAATAATAATAATAATAATAATAATAATAATAATAATAATAATAATAATAATAATAATAATAATAATAATAATAATAATAATAATAATAATAATAATAATAATAATAATAATAATAATAATAATAATAATAATTCGCGAGGAGATGAGCATCATCCCTGGTAGCCCCAGCCTTGCCAGCAAGGAGGTGAGCATCATCCCTGGCATCCCTAGCCTTGCCAGTCCCAGCCCTGCCAGCCATTTGAGTTGTTTAAGAAGAAGACAAATGGAGTAGATAGAGTGGTGGAAGGGAAATTATTCACGTGTATATATAGAGAAAAAAAATTTGAGAAGCATACAAGAAGATTGCACATTTCCGTTATTTGAAACAACGGATGTGTGGAATAGATCGGTCAAACTCGGTCAAAATAGAGTGCTTATCTTGGCCAATCTGCCCCCATCCCTTTCAACATGATGTACCACTTGCCAACCCCTGCCAACATGCTGTACCACTTATCAACCCCTGCAAAAGATGCTCTCTCATTTACGGCAACCTGCTGGAAAGTCATTTTCCCTTTTCAGGAGGCATGCTCCTCTTAAGCTTAAGGGAATGTTTCTCATCTTGTAATGTTGTAATATTGTTTTCTTACGATATGGAATAAAGAAAACCAGTCAGGGTGAAATAAGTGAAGTTCAAACTAAGCTTAATAACATTGTCATGATAATGATGTTGTCTAGCGAGACCCTCATCCTCAACTCGGTAGAAGAGCAAAAGTATTAAAAACCCCATTGTACATTAGATATTCCACGTTTTTGTTTTTGAATCGGTCCCTGGAGATATCCCCGCTTTTCCTCAGCAAAATGTGTAGTAAGTACATTCTTTAACATGTTCGCTCTTCCACCAATTGAGGACAATATCAACGTAATGATTATAAGCTTAATTCAAGCTTTATATAATTTTCTTTGTTTTACATTGTAAGAAAATAAGATAACAAGTTCGACATGATCAAGAGAAGAGTGGTCGAAAGAAGAGAAGAAAGAGAAAGATGGATGGTGGGTTAGAGGAGAAGAAATTGGATGATGGTGCAGAAAATGAGGGAAATCTATTTATCAACAGTACGATCACATTCTCGCGTTTCACCAAATCGCACCATCAAGAGATCACATCTTTTGCGTGGGTTTTCAGCAGAGAGCAAAGGAGAGGTAGTGGGGATTTCCGTGGGGTTGATAAGGATGCATTTGGTTGAAATTTTGGAAAAAGTCATTGGCAAAATGCAAAGTACTTTAGGTTAAAGAGGCTTTGCAGAATGCAAATAGTGTTTAGAAAAATGTTTGGGAAAACTTGGGAACACAATTCACCACGGCCAAACGCACTCCAAAATCAATTTCTCTCCCGAAACTAAATCAACTTAAAATCTCTTAACCCCCAGCAACAACCAGCAATGTATAGCATTATCATATGTAAATATAATTCTGAAATGATAGGTAGACAAAGCAAATATCGACACCAAGGATTTAATGTGGAAAACCCGATGCGGGAAAAACCACAAACCGCCCAAAAACATCCACTAATCACCAATAATAGTATGATACACAAAGTATTTTTCTCTAGTTACACACTAGAAGCTCAACATCAACATTACAATCATTTTTTCTCACCATATAGGCAGACAAATAAGTTTGGAGCAAGAAAACCTTAA
This sequence comes from Eucalyptus grandis, assembly GCF_016545825.1. NCBI lineage: Eukaryota > Viridiplantae > Streptophyta > Magnoliopsida > Myrtales > Myrtaceae > Eucalyptus > Eucalyptus grandis. The sequence goes on from NC_052612.1 coordinate 38,630,601, forward strand.
CTGTAACTGGAAAATTCGGAGATGGTTCTCAACGAACAAAAACCATCAACGTTTAGCCCTCGGTCTCACGAACAACATACTGAAATTTGAGCCAATTCCGATAATATTTAGCCTTCGAATTGAAACCGCAAAGTTGCAACCCTCTTCTTTCTTCTCTTCTCCCTTGCTTATGTAGGGTAAGAGAACACTCACAAATAAGTGGGTGTATAAGTTGAAGACATAAGAAAATAGTTTGCAATCACGATATAAGGCTAGACTTGTTGTGAGGGGCTTTCAGAATTTTCTTTGTTTTACATTGTAAGAAAATAAGATAACAAGTTCGACATGATCAAGAGAAGAGTGTGGTCGAAAGAAGAGAAGAAAGAGAAAGATGGGTGGTGGGTTAGAGGAGAAGAAATTGGATGATGGTGCAGAAAAGGAGGGAAATCTATTTATCAACAGTAAGATCACATTCTCGCGTTTCACCAAATCGCACCATCAAGAGATCACATCTTTTGCGTGGGTTTTCAGCAGAGAGCAAAGGAGAGGTAGTGGGGATTTCCATGGGGTTGATAAGGATGCATTTGGTTGAAATTTTGGAAAAGTCATTGGCAAAATGCAAAGTACTTTAGGTTAAAGAGGCTTTGCAGAATGCAAATAGTGTTTAGAAAAATGTTGGGGAAAACTTGGGAACACAATTCACCACGGCCAAACGCACTCCAAAATCAATTTCTCTCCCGAAACTAAATCAACTTAAAATCTCTTAACCCCCAGCAACAACCAGCAATGTATAGCATTACCATATGTAAATATAATTCTGAAATGATAGGTAGACAAAGCAAATATTGACACCAAGGATTTAATGTGGAAAACCCGATGCGGGAAAAACCACAAACCGCCCAAAAACATCCACTAATCACCAATAATAGTATGATACACAAAGTATTTTTCTCTAGTTACACACTGGAAGCTCAACATCAACATTACAATAATTTTTTCTCACCACATAGGTAGACAAACAAGTTTGGAGCAAGAAAACCTTAACTGTAACTGGAAAATTCGGAGATGGTTCTCAACGAACAAAAACCATCAACGTTTAGCCCTCGGTCTCACGAACAACATACTGAAATTTGAGCCGATTCCGATAATATTTGGCCTTCGAATTGAAACCGCAAAGTTGCAACCCTCTTCTTTTCTTCTCTTCTCCCTTGCTTATGTAGGGTAAGAGAACACTCACAAATAAGTGGGTGTATAAGTTGAAGACAGAAGAAAATAGTTTGCAATCACGATATAAGGCTAGACTTGTTGTGAGGGGCTTTCATCAAAAGAATGGCATAGACTTTAAAAAGATTTTTTCACTGGTTGTAAAAATGTCTTCTATTCAAGTTGTTCTTGGGTTAGCCGCCAGTTTGAATTTAGAAATTGAACAACTTGATGTAAAAACAGCTTTTCTTCATGGAGACGTAGAAGAAGAGATATATATGAAGCAATCGGAGGGTTTTGAAGTTAAATGCAAGGAGCACCTTATATGTAAATTGAGGAAAAGCTTATATGGTCTCAAGCAAGTGCCAAGGCAATGGTATATGAAGTTTGAATCATTCATGGAAGAACATGGATATGGTAAGACAAACTTCGATTCTTGTGTCTTTATGAAAAGATTCTCAGTTAATGATTTTCTTATTCTCCTATTTTATGTGGACGATATGTTGATTGGTGGGCATGATGCTAAGAAAATCAAGAGCTTGAAAAATGAGTTGAATAAAGTTTTTGCAATGAAAGACCTAGGCTCGACTAAGCAAATTTTAGGCATGAGAATTACTCGTGATAGGAAAAATAAGAAACTATAGTTATCTCAAGAGAAGTATATTGAGAAGGTGCTTGAAAGATTCAATATGAGCACATATAAACCGATGAGTACTCCACTTGTAGGCCATTTCAAGTTAAGTAATAATGAGTGTCCTTCAAGTGAAAAAGAGAATGTCGAAATCATGAAAATTCCTTATGCATCGGCCGTGGGTAGTTTGATATATGCCATGGTTTGTACAAGATCCGATATTGCTCATGCAGTTGGTATTGTGAGTATATTTCTCTCTAATTCAGGTAGGAGCATTGGATCGCTGTTAAATGGATTTTTAGATATCTTAGAGGCACTTCTACACTTTGCTTGTGTTATGGAAATGCGAAACTTGAGTTGAGTGTCTATTCAGACGCGGATTATGCCGGTGATGTTGATTCTCAGACATCCACATCGGGTTATATAATAATCTTTGCAGGGGGAGCTGTTTCATGGCAATCAAGATTGCAAAAATGTAATACTTTGTCTACACCTGAAACATAGTATATTGCTATTACCAAAGAAGGTAAAGAACTTTTGTTGATGCAAAAATTCCTACAAGAGTTGGGCTTGAACCAAAAGAAGTTTGTTCTATATTACGATAGCATGAGTGCCATCCATCTTAGCAAGAATTCGGTGTTGTATTAAAGATCGAAGCATGTTGATGTGAAATATCATTGGATCCGAGAAAAGTTAGAAGAGAAGCTCCTCCTACTTAAGAAAGTTCATACTAACAACAATAGGTCCAACATGATGACTAAGGCCTTGCCCGTGGTGAAGCTTGACGCTTGTAGAAGAAAAGCGAGCATGACGAACCTTCCCACATGAGGTGGAGGGGGAGATTTGTTGGCTAGGTCCACCTACATGTGGGGCCTAGCCAGCATTAAATAAAAAAAAAAAAAAGAAAAGAAAAGAACAAAAAGAAGTGGAGTGGTCGTGCGTGGGTGTTCGTCAAAAAAGAAAAGAGAGGAGAGGGAAAACAAAAAAACTGCACAAGCAAGGGAGAAGAGAAGAAAGGAAGATGGCTGCAACTTTGCAGTTTCGATTCGATGGCCAAATATTATTGAAATCAGCTCAAATTTCAGTATGTTGTTCATGAAACCGAGAGCTACAAGTTGATGATTTTTGTTTGTCAGAAACCGTCTCCGAATTCTCCAGTTGCGGTTAAGGTTTTATTATTCCAAACTTATTTGTCTACCTATGTGGTGAAAAAAAAATGATTGTAATGTTGATATTGAGCATTTAGTGTGTAACTAGAGAATAATACTTTATGTATCTACTATTCTTGGTAATTAGTGGATGTTTTTGGACAATCCGTGGTTTTTCTCTCATCGGGTTTTCTACGTTAAGTCATTGGTGTCGTTATTTGCTTTGTCTACTTATCATTTCGGAATTATATTTGTATATTGTAAGGCTATATATTGATGGTTGTTGCTGGGAATTAAGAGATTTTAAGTTGATTTAGTTTCGTGGGAAAAATTGATCTTGGAGTGCGTTTGGCCGTGGTGAATTGTGTCCCCGGATTCTCCCCCACAAAGTGGTATCAGAGCTAAGGTTAAAATTCTAGTGTTAAATGGAAGAAACTAGCAGCATCATGTTTAAGTTAAATGCCTCAAATTATTCTATTTGGAAGCCTTGGATAGAAGACATGTTACATTGCAAAGACTTATTTGATCCTATTGAGGGTGATGAAGCCAAATGAGATAAGGAAAACAAAGAATGGGAGAGAATGAATCGGAAAATGGTTGGGTTTATCCGACAATGGATTGATAATAGTGTGTTTCATCATGTTGTTCAAGAAACGAAGGCAGACACTTTGTGGAAGAAGTTACAAGATCTCTATGAGAGAAAAACTCCACAAAATAAAGCTCTTCTAGTTAAGCAACTTGTGTATTTGAGATACAAGGAGGGAAGTAATATGGTGGAACACTTGAGTGAATTTCAAGATGTAAATCAATTGACAAATCTTGAGATTGATTTTGGTGATGAATTGCAAGCATGCTTATTACTTGGTACTCTTCGATAGTTGGGACACCTTGGTTGTAGCATTAAACAACTTGGCTCCTTTTAGTGTGTTTTCTATGAGCATGGTTAAAGAAAGTTTGTTCAATGAAGAAACAAGAAGAAAATACTTGAATTATGCTCTTACATTAGATGCTCTTGTTATAGAAAACAAGGCGAAAAGTCAATCAAGAATGTTTCAAATAAATGATACCCGAGACAAGTCAAGAGGAAGGTCGAAATCAAGACCGATGAGGAGTGTGAAGTGTTATAATTGCGGCAAAATAAGACATTATGCAAAAAAATGTTGGTTTCCAAAGAGAGATAGATCTCATGATAGAAATGAAGATAAAAAAAAAAGAAGAGAAACAAGCTACAATGGCGGTTCCATCCGATGGCGATATTGTGTTTGTATGTGACGACATATGTGTGAATCTTACATGCCAAGACTCTATGTGGGTTGTTGATTCCACGACTTCTTTTCATGTCACCTCTCGATGTGATTACTTTCTTTCTTATCGCAGCGGCGACTTTGGTTATATTATAATAGGAAATAGTGATGTTTTCAATGTTATTGGCATAAGAGATGTTTATTTAGAAACTAATGTCGGATGTAATTTGTTTTTGAAAAATGTGAGACACGTTCCGGATATTCGACTTCACTTGATCTCTACAGGTGCCTTAGATGGTGATGGTTATTATAATTCATTCTTCGATGGAAAATGGAAGTTGACTAAAGGTTCCATGGTAGTGGCAAAAGGTAAGAAGACAAGCTCTCTCTACACCATGCAAGCTGACTTGATTAAAGAAGAGGTTAATGCAGTGGAAGATTCCTCGGTTGATTTATGGCATATGAGGCTGGGTCATCTTAGCAAGAAATGACTTGAAACTCTTACCAGAAAAAACCTTTTATTTGAAGGAGAAAAATTTAAAGGAATGCACTCATTGTCTTACAGGTAAACAACATAGATTCTCATTTCATAGTTCCTCTCTATACACGAAATCCAATGTATTTGATTTAGTTCACACTGATGTGTGTTGCATGGATGTTAGAACTCTTGAATGTGCATTATACTTTGTGACATTTATTGATGACTGTTCTAGAAAAGTGTGGGCTATTGCTTTGAAATCTAAAGATCAGGTACTTGCGGCTTTCAAGCAATTTCATGTCAATGTGAAAAGAGAAACCGAGAAGAAGTTGAAATGTGTTCGAGTTGATAACAGTGGTGAATATAGAGGCCCATTTGAATACTATTGCAAGGATTATGGTATCGAACTTGAGAAGACTGTTTCAAAGACACCACAGCATAATGGAGTAGCAGAGAGAATAAACCAGACAATTAATGATTAGATTCGGTGTATGTTTTCTCATGTGAAGTTGTCTAAGTCATTTTGGGGTGAAGCGATAAGAACAGCAGTGGACTTGATAAATCTTTTTCCATCAGTTCCTCTTAAGGGGGATGTTCCGCAAAAAGTTTGGAGTGGCGAAGATGTTTTCTACAGCTATTTAAAAGTGTTCGGTTGTCGAGCATTTGTGCATGTTCCAAGAAATGAAAGATCCATGCTTGATGACAAGTTTAAACAGTGTATCTTCTTAGGTTATAGACATGAAGAGTTTGGCTACAGGTTATGGGATCCAGTTACAAAGAAAGTCATTAGAAGGCGATATGTAGTGTTTTGCAAGTATCAAACTATTGAAAACATTGACAAAGCAGAAAGACCAAAGAATATAAGCTCAACGCTCGGTTAATTTCAGCCCAAATCCTTCTAATGTTGATAGAATTCATGGGGAGAAGTGCATAAAAGTCATGAAGATGGTGAATCCTCACATAATGTGGATTCTTCAATTGAGACAGGTGAAATAGCTGAGTTAGAAGATTTGAAAGAGAGCATAGGCCTTCTCAAAATATCATGTGAACGAAAGAATAAGTGGCATGAAGCTATGCAAGAGGAGCTTAAATCCTTGCATGAGAACCACATATTTGAATTGGTGTATTTACAAAAGGACTTTTTGTTATAAAAAAAATTATCAAAAGAAAAATAAAGAAAATTGGCCGGTAAGGGTAGCGGCCGTTGGCGATGGAAATTTGTTGCCGGCAGCCGACAAAGACCACCGATAAAAGCTGCCCAGGGTCCGGCGACCTCCGGCGACCCTCGAAGATTACCGGCAAAGGCCGCCTAAGGTCAAGTGACCTGGGTGACCTCCGGCAACCTCATTGCAACCTAGATTTGGGGAGACAAGATCGCGGGAGGACCTCGCCGCCCTCAAATCTAGGCCGCAGTGAGGTCGTGCGACCTTGCCGCCCTCAGATCTAGGGCGGCGAGGTCACAAGAAGTCGTGCGATGCCACTGCAACCTCTGGCGACCCCATTGCAACCCAGATCTGGGCGGCAAGGTCGCGCGACCTAGATTGGGGGCCATAAGGTCCTCCCGTGACCTTGCCGCCCCAGATTTGGGTTGCGGTGAGGTCAGCGACCCAGACCTCGCCGCCACCCAAATGGCGTGGCGATTGTGCCACCCCCTGGCAATAGTTCGCCTCCCCCCGATGACGGTCATCTGGGCGACGGTCATCTGGGCAACGGTCACCGTGCAACTGCCTGCCCCTTCGCCGACTACCGCTCATGGAGTAGAAGAAGAAGAAGATGAATAGTGAGGGCAAAACCGAAAAAATAAAAAAAAAAATCGATGAGGATAATTTGGGAAGAAATTTTTTTTTTTATTTTAGGGGTTCATCAACATGCCGAGAAGGTTGAAAGCCCAAGGCAGCCCCCAACCTGCCTTGGGCTTTCAGCCTTCACAAGGCTGGCATTCTCCAAATGGGGGTTGAAAACTTTTACCAAACACCCTACTTTGGCCCAAGGATCTTTAGGTGCTCAAAGTGGCTTCTCAAGGCCACTCCCAAACGTGCCCCTAAGTGGATTAAAGACCGGTCAAACCTGCCTCACACTTTAACAATATTTTTAAATTGTATGTAATATATATATATATATATATATATATATATATATTTTAAATTTTGTACCAATGGAAGTCATATTTAAAAAAAATGGTTTTCCACAATAAATTTATATCCCATTACCCATTAAACAAGTGAACCTGATGACAGAAAAACGAAAATTTTAAAATTTATTTCTTATTCATATCTCTGTAAGGAAAAGGCAAGGGAGGGGTGGCTTTATATGGTTTCTATAAATACTCTATGGCATAATTGTCGTAAAAATTACAATTAAAACGTTTAGAATTTGCTAAACACCTTGAGACTAATGAGCCATATATGGAGACACTAATAAGCGGATTCATCCGAATCTCCAATAAGTTCTTTATAAGTTCATGCTCAAAACCAGATGTTCATTTTTAGGGTATTACCATCCGCATCACTACTTACTGCTATCTGGCTACCAAGCGGTCATGTCTTTGGCATTTTACCAAATCGCATCTCTGGCATATCGACATCACCAAATCACATTTCTGGCAACATATCACAACTACCCTGCGCGAAAGAGAGAGAGAGAGAGGGGGTTTCTTGCAGGGGAATTAAGCCGTGGGGTTTGTAAAAGAGTTTAAAAGAGATGAGAGAGAGGGGTCAAACCCAATCTTCATTCTTGGCTACATGTATAAGGCAAATTGGATGCATGCACCAGTTGTTTGGGGCATGCCGGTGGCATTCCCCATTAAAGATTACTAATTTAATTTTTGCAATAACTCTACTAGTATCGATAAACCACTAGTTGGGTTCTTTCTTAAAGTTGTCATGAGATGATTTGAATTATAATGTTTGTTTTTCTTTTACCATGAGGCAATATGAGTGAAATTTAGAATCTCCGCTTTCCATCTCAACAAGAAAGGAAGGCTTCTTCCATTGCTTGATTATCCGAGTCACGACACCGATCAACCTAATACTCTATTTAATGCTAAGAAGTTCAAAGGATTGTCAATGTGAATATAGCTGCCTTTTCTTAATGTGTGTCCAATTGCCTAATTTGATTCTTTCTCGTTTTTCCTTACACTCTAATTGCTCTATTTTTGCATGTAGCCGATCAGATGGCTACAGGTGTTGCAGAGTCTGATTTGCCTTATACACATGTATTTGGTTTGGTCCCATGTTAATCACAAAGTAAGGTAACATCGCCACGAACCATGATCTACTTTTCCACCGGTTGTGTTCTTGCATTGAGTAGAGAATGATAAACTGTTAAGTAAACAATCTCAGAACAAGTATCTCGTACAACAGTAGAGAGAGAATAGCATGTCCATAAGCAGTAGACTTCCAGTTCGTCTTCTTTTAGCCTTCCCCATCACATCTTGCGTCTTTAGATTTTTAGGCAAAATTCCGTAACCCCCTCCGATTCGATATCTTTTATAAAATTCCTAATCAGCCATATCTTTTGTAATAATGCGTAACGATTTTTTTTTATCAAAATATATAACGATAAACAATGTGAATGTATTACAAAAAAAAATGTAGATTTATATATTGTGCTTTCATAAATCCTCAAAACTTAATATGACGTTTTAAATTTTAACAAAAGACCTCACTTTTCACTTTTGTTTAATCCTGAAATGAGTCGGGATGATCACAGTGCTTATGCGGCAAAACCCTTATAGACACAAAATTGGAAAGGAAATCTGAATTATGATTCCCTTTTCGGTTTTTCTTCCTCTTTGACGCTGTGCAATTTTTTGCATGGATATGTACTTTGAGGGGAAACAAAATTTGTCTCTGGATCCCATTCCTAAGTGGTTGGTCAAATTATGAATTAATCTTTATTTGCTTAAAGGGAAAAAAAAAAGAATAAGAAGAGAATATGGTGATGTCGTGACTGGAAGGAACAATTATGGCATGATCACTATATACACAAATTAGAGCGCAATACCTTTCTCACCTTCTATTTTTTCTCTTTCTTCTTCAGTAAGTTTTTAAGTGAAGTTTTATTTATTAGATCACCCATCATTACGGCAAGTTTCTACTATCTTTAAAGTTACAAAAACATCTCATGCCAACTTTAAGACATTGCGCTAGATATCCAATCACTCTCAAATCTATTTTACGTATGTCTATTTAATTCTAAACATTTTTTTTTTTTAGTCATGAACATGAACATTTGCACGAGATTGAGAGGGGGAGAGAGCTTGTTGCACGATTACTGGGTGAAAAGTTGGTCAAGGCAAAGTGGAACTTGTCGCTGGACTAGGAGGCAAAAACAATCTCCCTCTATCTGTCTCTCTCTATCTCTCTTTCCCGGCGAGTTGCGAAATATATTTTTCACGGGAATAGCTGGATTGCCGAGAAACCAAGCCAACCCCAAGTTATCATTGCCTTCCTGTATGATATAACTCTTCTTAGACGCTTTTAAGTTTTCCAGAATCTCATCCTGAAAGAATAAAACGCAAGATATTTCAGATGAGAAAAAACACGAGGAGTCGTAGTCAAAGCCAAGAAAAAAACACAGTCAAAAAACCAAAAGAAAAGAAAGGTTGTCGTTTTCTAGCGATTTGCAGTCGCGGGCAACGAGAGAGATAGAGAGAGAAAAGAGGAGCGGGGGGTTTGGCATGGGGTTTGGTAATGTCAGAAAGAAACCAAGAACATCCACATCACCAAAAAAAAGAAAAGAAAATTTAACGGATGATACATGCTGCCAGAATGATCTTTTCTTTGATGTGCTACGGTGGTTTACGTGACAAAACATGTTCAAATTAGCACGATTAATGAAAGATTTGGAAACAAGATACGTGAAAATTGGTATTTTCTTTCTAAAACCGTACGAGTTTTCAATTGAGTTATTCTAATATAACGATGGCCACTATGTTCTAAAATGACGATCACATGTCAGCCCACCGGCTCCACTACATTTGAATGGGCAACTAACTTGAAGGAAATGTTAATTTTTTATCGCCTACCCTTTATGTTTCCTCATACTTGTTTTTTTAGCATGTCTAACCCAAAGTAAAATTAACTAGCTCTATTAGGGTGACTTTCATTTTTTTACTTTTTGCCCTTTTTTTCTAACTTTTACAACATTATCCTTTTGACTTTTATTAACTTGTACAATTGCATGTGATTTTTCATAATTCTTTGAAACATAAACGTTTTTTCTTGTTTCAAGAATTTATAGAAAAACTCTAAGTAGAAACTATAAATAGATTAATTTCTCACAAACTATATAGGTTACAATAGTTGATCCCCAAAAAATTACACTTGGCAACAAACAACTAGGTGACATAGTTACTTGTTTAGATTTGATAGTTTATGCAGAGTGATAAAGTTAAAAGTATTTATGCGTATATTAATAAAGAAAAATACCTCTTGTGAATATAATTAAATAGTTTTGAAGCTAAATTGCGTTTTGTTTGTTAACTAATATAAAATAATTCCAGCAAAGTTGACGTTTCTGCCCACAAAGAAACGAAACGATTTATCCCCACTTCCCCGCAGACTCACTCTTTCCTTCCCTTTTTGGGACTGCACTGGCAGCTATCATGATCGCACCATTACTTCGAGTAACGTTATAGTTCAGGCCATTCAATGGGCAAAGTGTACAATCGGTACGTTAATGTAATCTCGAAGGGCACCATCGTTTGGAATTTTTACCTTTTTTTTTTTTTTTTTTTTTAATTCTCTTTGACTTTCATTTATCACAAAATATTTGAAAATATTCAAAATATTCAATATCAAATGATATTATTCAAAATTATTTAAAAATACATTTGAATTTACATGTCAAAACTTAATTATATTTACAAGAAAGTATATTTTGTCATTGACGAGTTCCACGGTTTAATATAATATAATGCTCGGCCGTGTATTCTGGATCACCGTAACAAATGGAATATGGAAACAAATATGCTTTATATGTCTACGGAAACTCTTTCGATAAAAAAATGTATCGTCTATCTGATGGAACTGGGATTCTAGTTTCTCTTCTCTCACAGAATCATATTCACTCAATATTTCCGGTGCTCTTAGGAGCACTGAGATTCTATTTTCTCTTCATTCCAGGATTCTATTTTCTCTTCTCTGTATAATTCTCTATATGAGTTTTATGCTACATAAGCCCGTTGAGATCATTATGCTTTCAGAACAGAGATAATAGACCCCGCTTCCCCTTTAGTACCTACCTTAAAGACAATGGAGTGGAAAACATTAAAAAAAAAAGATTAAATAAATTTTATTAACCAAATCGAATTAACAGTTTAATTTGCAGGGGGTCCTGCCGCAGAGGGGGGTTGCGCGGGGTTATTAAGTGGGGTTGGTAATACTTGTCATGTAATATTTTTTTAAGTTTGGATAAATAAATGTAATGAAGCAGCAAAGCGGATTTCAAATATAATATTTAAAAATCAATTTCCTCTCAAATCCACGGGAACTCCTTGGCTTTGCTATATTAGGTAGCAACTGCTCGACTTAATTATATTCACAAGCATAAATACTTTTAACTTCATCATCACTACTGCAAATGGTATTAAAAAAAATAATAATAACAAAATTACTCTTCACAGAGGTTCGCCGTTTCTACCCCGGAGGTTTGCCGTCCATTTCGTTAGTGCGCAATTCAATCCGATTTAAATTTGATATAAATTTGTTGTGGAAAAACATTTATTTATTTTGTATGTATTGAGAAATTCATGAGGAATGACTTTCATTTGCTGTGGAGCCGGTGGAGGCCCGTCAAGATCCAAAATTAAAAAAATATAAAAAGTAAATCCTTTCAAAAAGAATCTTGTACTTTACCCACGTTTAGCTATCCCATGCCGTTTTCATTTTCATTTCTAAAATTTAATTGTGCCACGGGAGAAGATCTCCAATCATTCGCTTGGTTCACGGCTAAACATTGTAGGCTAAGCACAATTAATGAAAAGAATAAGCTTTTGTCACATATCCGAGGGTTACACCGATAGATCATAGCGATTCATTCCGATTAAGCTTCCAAATGATCCATAGGCACCTTTAGTGCTCAGCTTCAATAATTAAGTAATTATAGGCTATATTTTAGTTACTGTAATCCCTACCTTAGTATCACATCAAAAATACTATGGAACAGAGACTAATGAGCCATGACGAAATGATACATAGTGATACGGCGGATGGCTATTAAAGTGGAACAATACGTAGGAAAACTAAACTCAAGCAATAATAAGAAAACTAAGCCTAGGGAAACTAAACTAAACCAGCAAAGCTAGAGCAACAGAAAAATTTCTGAGAGGCTATTCTTCTTAAGGGACTCTGAAGACCTAGGAAAACTAAACTAAAGGCAAAGCAGATACGTTTTCAAGAGGGACAATTGTGACACCCCTCGACGGCCCCCGATCCGTTCGGGTCGCCACAGTTCGCTTTCCTTTCACTTTCCTCATTAACATGTCACTCTGATACCATTTCAATTTCAGCGGGTCCATACAACCATGGGGGTTTACATCTTTTAGATCGGTCCCTTACGCAGTTTAAATACGGAAGCACATCCAACAACTCCCTTCCCTATGTTCAGAAAATGATGCACACCTACTAAATATCTTATATAAGTTAAAACGAACACGTTTATTTACATAGAGCAGATGGACATCTTTAGTCGGTACATCAAAATGCCGTAGTTTTCTATACTCGGCTACACTTCAAAAGATGACCGACATCTCCTCCCACAAATCGTATGCTTAAGGTCCATCATCCAGTGTCGGCGTCTAAAAGTTCCCTCCTTTGCTATCCTCCTCCTAACGGTCATATCCAACCGCTCATTCCATCTAATAATCTGAAATGTTGGCCCCCTAAAGGGGTGAGTACAACCACTCAGCAGATAGGGAAATCCAATAACAACTCAATGCATCATGCAATCATACATGCATTTCAGGCATTACTTACCTTAAAGCCATGCGCACTACTATCATGCATCATCATACCAATTCATAACACATTCATGTGTATCATCATTGTAACATACATGTCATGGCATCATTACATCATACATGACATCATCATCATAGCATCATTTCATCATACATGTCTTCGAGCCATATCATATATCATCATCATTAACATTACCATGCATATCATCATGCATATCATATCATAGGTAATCATCATATCACATCACATATCATCATCATCATCATCATTATCATGCATATCATCATGCATATCATGTCATGGGTGATCATCATATCACATCACATATCATCATCATCATCATCATCATCATCATCATCATCATCATCATCATCATGCATATCATGTCATGGGTGATCATCATATCACATCACATATCATCATCATCATCATTATTATCATGCATATCATCATGCATATCATATCATGGGTGATCATCATTATTTCACATCACATATCATCATCATCATCATTATCATGCATATCATCATGCATATCATATCATGGGTGATCATCATTATTTCACATCACATATCATCATCATCATCATCATCATCATCATCATGCATTTCATCATGCATATCATATCATGCATATCATGATTTAATTTCCACTTTTAGCTTTTAATTTGATCACCACATCACCCATTTCTCAATTCATCAATTGCATCATCCCTTCGGGCAAAGACCTCCGACAGGGTTCCCAAGCATTCCAGCCATCCCATGGCCACCGAGCTCCGGCCCCCACATTCGGGCATCTCGCATCCCAACTAACATCACGAGGCATTCCCTTCGGGCAGAAACCTCCGACAAGGCTTCCGGCCTTTACCCTTCTAGCCAGGCATCTCGCACCCCAATCTTGGCATCGCGAGGCATTCCTCTCGGGCAAAGACCTCCGACAAGGCTTCCGGAATTATGTACCGACATACCACCAGGCCTCCCCTGGAATTACGTACCGTATACCACCGGGCATCCCGACACTCCCGGGGAATCTCTGGAATTACGCCACTAGGCCACCGAGCATCATCATCCACCACAACCACTTCCTCACTTATCATTATCCGCATGTACCATTATTTTGATCTCAATTTAATATGGCATATGACGTGACATCAAACAAGTCATACTTGGCACACATGCATCACAATTCAATGTCATACATACACCAATATCTCATCATACATGCAACAATGCATAATTATTTATTTATAAATTCAATGGAATTTATGGCCAATAAAATAATCCATTTTATTTTATTATTTTTATTTATTTATTTATAATAAATAAATATTAAATTCAATATCTATAAATTCCCAAAATTGTAAAGATTCAAGCAATCATTAAACAAACCAATAGGATGACAATTTCATGCAAAATTCATGGCCAACTTGAATTTCACACAATTTCACAATTTCCACTAAATAGCACATAATATTCGGATAACAACCAGAATGCACAGTTTCTGATAAATTCGATTAAAATATCCATATGGCCTCCAAAAATTACTAAATTTTACAGAGTGATAGCCAAGACATTTTCGCACAACTTTCATGAAGAACTCCAAGCCAAATTATTTTTATATTATTTTACACGACCTCACGAAGCTTCTGGAACCACTACCGCATCGTCCAGAATACACATCTCCGAAATATTAAGATTTCACCCATCTATTCTCTTTCGTTTCCTCTGAAATTTAGATATGTTATACATCAAGGTATTCTATACAAGTTTCATGAAGAGATCTAGGTCAAATAACAAAATTATAGTCACCATTTAAGTCCATGAAGTCTCAGGTGTCTCGGAACACATCACCAGAATCATCGTCTCCAAGATCTAGCCGATTTACTAGGCTATACTTGTTCATTTCACTTCAAATTTGAGTATGTTGTATTTTAAGATGTTACCTACAACTTTAATGAAGAGATAGAAGAAATATTTTCATCACAAACCAACATGCAACCACGAATCGAACAAGAGGTCAGTAAAAACTCTCCAGATCTGAGGTCTCCGTATAACAAGACTTTAACCCCTCAAATCTCCATCATTTTCACGAAATTTCAGTATGTTATAGTGTAAGATGTTAGCTACAACTTTCATGAAGACATCAAAGCCAAAATCGGACTCCAAACACACATGCAAGCTCAAACAAGTTTCTGACTCACACGATCCGAGCAAGAACAGTCACACGACTTAAGAACGAGCCAACCTTACCTCGGTTTTTCTCACTTAAAACACCCAAAATCTAACAAACAAACAATATACAAGCATGCAAGAGAAGTTAGAGGACTCCACTTGCCTCTAGACCAAAGAAAACGACGGCACACAGCAGACGAACACGGCGGATGGACGGCGACGGCTCCTTCCTCTCTCGGCCTCCCTCTCTCGGCCGCACCCTCTTCCTCTCTCTCTCGCATCTCACTCTCTCTCTCGCAACTCTCTTTGGACGACAGCCCCTCACCATCAGCCACTCTCTCTCTCCCTCTCTCTCTCTCTTTTTGGTGGCTTATATATTGCATGCTTTCTTAATTTGCATGAGGGACAAGTGTTCTCATGAGGAGAACAAGTGGCAACAAGGAGAGGACAAGTGTTGGATGACATGCAAGGTTAATGGGCCTTCTTCTTGGGCCAACCTTGGGCCATCAAATGGGCTGGTCGACCACTCCTTTTGGGCCTCTATTGGGCCGGCCATCTTGGCCCATTAAAGGCTTAGGCCAATGGGCCTAACGCCCATCCTAAAAATTGACATTTTCCTCTTCTTCTTTTTTTTTAATTTCTTTTATAAATATTTTAAACTTTAAATTTTCCACATGGCCAAAGTCTTTCGACATTTCATTTATTGAAATTTAATTTATAAAGTGCATGGCCAAGCATAGATTATTGATTTATCCTATAGTCCTAAATTCAAAATTCATAAACACAAGCACAATAACACATAGCCTTAAGAAAACTAATGGCTAACACATAGACCATAGGTAATTTCATTACCTAATTATAGGCTTTAATTTCTCTAGAGGATGACTTGAATTTTGGGATGCCACAACAATGACTCGGACAATCCCTAAATTTTGACTTAATATGTAATTTGATCTCTAAATTTTTAATTTGTCCAATGTCATTAAGCTGATAAAGTCAAATTATAACCGTGAGTAGAGGAATTCTTCAAGCTGAAAGAAATCGAGATGAACAAAAGCAGTGCATGTGATCTGAATTTTTACAATAGATGTCAGAACAATATTTGTTTGCATTGCTTATCCTTATTGTTCGGGAATATAGCATGCTTATGATAGGACAAAACTTTTCATAGAATTAATAAGGCTATACCTTGAGTTTTTAAAAAAATTTCTTACCAGTGATTCCATCCGCCATTAATTTGCTTATGGTGACTTTTCACTATCTCCCTAATCCTCCTCATTGACGGAAGTCGGTAATTTAATACAGGCCGCTTTGAACCCTTAAGAATATTAGAAGGTGGGGCAAATTATTAATACAGGCCGCTTCTTCTGTAAATGACCTTCCTTTGAACCCTTAAGAATATTAGATGCTGCATCTTTTCCAAAAATAGCAGCCAAAAATGCAATTATTTGAATGGTCTTCCCAAGCCCCCTGCTCCAAAGAAAAGCACACACGAAAATAAATGTAAACTGGCTATCTTGCCTAGATTGGTATTGCAAGCAAAACGAATTACGGCCAAAATTTAAAAAGTCGCTCATGCACACAAGCACAATTCTACCATAAAAGGCATGCCTAAGCTCACAAAATTGCTGACATCTGGCAAGACCAGAAACTATTTCAGAGTTCAAAATAAACACAAAGCTCTTCTGGTTTGCATGATTTAGTGCGAGCGCGCACACATGAGGTTTGTATGTCATCCCATCAATGTGGGAATCATCAAGATCTTAGACAATCTACAATCCATCACATCATCTGGGAGAGCTATGAAACCCTTAATTGGATCTGTCAAAACAATTCACTTTAAAGACAATCAACTCAATATACCCCTTTTGTTCACACAATGCGACCAAGAATGAGAAGCAAGGAATTATTTTCTCCAAATAAGCAACACAGATAAGAGAAGCCACTTACATGTCATCACCAAGAACACCTCCATGGTTGTTCTTGTACAAACCATACAAAAACTTGACGCCTCCTTTGATGCTCGAGCAACCTGCAATTGATGGATGAGGGAACCTGCAAGTTCATCCACTTCAACGTCAACTTGCTTTTCTTTTGTTAGGTTGTGGGGGAGGGTGTTTGTTTGGAGCTAATTCACGACCGTTAACTGCTTCATTTCTTCCTTTCAAATGAAAAAAGGAGCAAGTAAATAGGTACGCTCTGCTTGCATACTTCATAAGCCGGAGAATCACGTAAACAGAGCTGCCAATCGACCATTTTTCGCCATTTTGCCCAAATTCTACAGAACAAGATGAAGTCTTTAATGCTTAAGCAATCACTAATCCTCAAATCAATCGAGCCCGACAGTTCGATCATCCTCGCTTTCCTTTCAGAAGTCACAATTACTCGACCGTTTATATTTTCACCAAACAACGTCAAACGCAAACACTTCACCTGAACGACAGGAGCTTCTCTTCGGAAGACAAGACCAGCGGTTCGAACGGCCCGGTGTGATCAAACTGGAAGCTCACCGACTTCGGCCTCCCGAACAGCACCCTCCCTTTCTCCACCTCCTCCTCCGCCTCCTCCTCGCCCTCCGCACCTCCTTCCTTAAATCCAGCGCGGTCGCGGTCGAGGTCCTCCTTTGGCCGGACATGCGGGGACGGTCCTCCGAAGGGAAGGAGCCCTGGAGGCGCAGGAGCTGCTGCGATAGGGACGACTTGGGAGGCTTCCTGAGGATTTCCGGGCTCGAATTGTTGGGACAGCGAGGGATTCGACGGGGAGGTTGAGTCGGCGGCAGTGAGGAAGGACGAGGAAGGGAGGGTGGAGCAGGGCTTGAGCGTCTCTTTCAACGCGTGCAGCGACATTAGAGAGAGAGAAGCGAAGGAGACGGTGCAGGCAGTTTCAGGGAATGGGAGAGAATCCTCGATTCCCCGTTAGGCTTCAGCTTGTATTTCCGCACCCCGCTGAAGTCGAGACAGAGGAGAGACTCGGGATTTGGAAAACAAAACGCGCGGGCGGGCGGGCGGGTCGGTTCTTTATGGCGGTTCGGGTTTGGTAACCCAAGTTACGGGCCTCTTGCGGCCCATTTGGGGCGGTGAGGCCCACACTCCCAAAGCCGCTCGTTCAGTCGTGCCTCTTCTTTTTTTAAATAAAAAAATAAAAAATAAAAAACTCTAATTTCAGAATAAGGAATTAGGAACAACCAAAAATTATGAATTTATCAATTTACGCATGTAATTAGTAATTGCTGCTTACACGAGAGAACCACTAAAACATCTATTTAGTTATCAATGCTGGACTAAATTGGGAGGCTAGTTAATTTACAAAGCAAGTTCCTTCGATCTGAAAATTTCTCGAATGATAAATTTAAGTAGGAATTCTAGACCGACCGTCCTAAGACAAATGTCACATGAACAGCAAGACAAATGTAGTGTGAAATCCAAAATACAATGGAATTTTCTTTTCCTATTCTTTGCTAGAGAAGCGCGAGGGAAGTTGACTCACGACAACAATTGAATTCCATCGAGCATTGAATTCTTCTCAATTAATCCCAAAATCCAATTTCAAAAGGATCAAAATTCAAAACTCAACCGTCTTCCACTTCAATCCCTTTTTCACCTCGTCACCCTCCTTCTCATTATGAATGGATCGAGTCCGACTTCAATTGATTCTAGTCATGGCCCTAGCCATGTCCATCAAATCATCATCGCCATTCAACCCACATAGCGACCTCAATCATTTATTGAGTCATAAGTGTAGTGCTAGGGCCACTCCGTCATGGACGTGCGATAGTGACATACGAGGGCACCTCCATGAGGCTTGCGTTTTAGGTGTCGTGGGATGAGTTGGAGAGTGCTTACACATAGCGGGAAGTACATAAGTTATAGCGTCCTCAAGAAAGACAATATCCCATGCACCATAGGGGGAAATCATACTACAACTGTGCCAAGTCCGGTAAGGCCAATCCTTATAAGTGGGGATTCAACACTATCACTCATTGTGTGAGATCTATCGATTGACGAGTCCTTTAAAATTAGGGGTTTTTCATGGTCTTCAAGAAGCAATCAATTGTCACTTTATCAACAATTGAAGCAGAATTTGTTGTTGCAACTTCATGCACCTGTCAAACCATATGGTTACGGAAGATTCTTGGAGAGCTTCAGTTCAAGCAGCAAAAAGCAACTACAATCTACTGTGACAATAGCTCAGCTATCAAACTGTCCAAAAATCTAGTTCTACATGGGAGGAGTAAGCATATAAATGTGAAGTACCACTTCGTAAGAGATCTTACAAATGATGAAGTAGTTGAGCTAGTTTTCTGTAGAAGTGAAGATCAAGTGGCTGATATATTCACCAAGCCCCTAAAGTTGCCCATGTTTCAGAAGCTGAGAAAGCTCCTTGGTGTCCATTTGTTGGATATTCCAAATTGAGAGAAGATCCTTTAAATTGATTGTTTGCAACATCAGTTTAAGGGAGGGAATGTTGAATGAGTCAATTTGTTTTTGGTTTGTTTTTCATGTGTTAATAGTCTATAAAGCACTCCTATTATGTGGGTTTGTTGTTGTACGTGTTAAGTTAGTGAGCTGTGGTAGTTACTTGTTGGTGTAAAGCCTATATAAAGGCTATGGCGCCAGTTTTATAAATGGTGTTCTGCAAACAATTCTTCTTCCTTCGTGTATATCTTTCAATCTTCTATTTTCAACATGGAACACCCCTATGGTCTTCTACACTGAGACCGCATGGATCAAGCAAGACAACGCCGTTGGCTACTTTCGGCGAGACTACCTAATCGAGAAGTGGATGGCGGTGAAAGGAGGAGGAGGAGGAGAAGAAGAAGGAAGCCGGCGATGAGAGATGGGCAATTCACCATGGTTCGAGGATTGGCAACTGGAACCACTTGCTCCAACTCCAACTCTAGGTGGGGAGGAGGGTTCTCGTCATCCGAGTCAAAATCCATATGGTGAAATTCTGCTTCCCATTACTCTGTGAGAAGGCCGAACCCGAAGTCGAAGAGACCGATGCAACTCCTTACGTCTTGGACTCGAGCAGGTGAAGACTAGAGATTGAAGATTGCCCCACCCCTTCGATCGGAACTGTCCAGCGCTCCGGCTTCCCGCGAGTCGGCCTCGTAGGTGATGGTGTGCAGGGGAGGATTCGTCGGCAAAAGAGAACAAGTCCGTGCTTCCATGGCAAGAGGGTTCGTCAACATCTGATTTTGATTTGGCTGAGTTAGACTTGATTATCATATGTATTTGTATTGGATGGACCATTTTCTCTCATTGCTGTCATTATCGGGACAATAGAGATTCAGGTTTCTTGACATCTAATTAATTGCAATGGTGATTTAGAAATTAGGAAGCATTGTTGTAGTTTTATATGCTTTCTCATTTAAGTTGCAGTTACATCGAGATTTAACCAGAAATAATTCAACTTGAATGGATGCTTTACCCTGATGGAAGAGCTTTTGAGATAGAAACTTTTTGGATGATGAGTTATCAAGTCCTAGAGTTTCAAGATCAATATTTATGTCGTGATCATACAATTCAATTTGTATTTTTGTCAATGATAAATATTAATGTCCTAGAGGTTTAGAAATTACTGTTATGTCGTTAGGATACCTGGTTGCATTTTCTTGTTTATTTGAGATTTTGAACTTTTAAAAATTTGGGTGTGTAATGCAGTCCAAGATGGTTGTTGAAACAAGAACTAGCAAAAATTGTTAGATTTATTAACAGATAGCTGCGTGAGAAATCAGTCAAAACTAAGGTGGTGCAGTCCTCCAGCCTCTTTAGACATTTTTCCTTCCTAGTAAATTTTAATACATGCAATTGTTGTAGGTTGGTGCTTTTGCTGTCTTGAAAGAACTTGTGGTTGTATTGCCACATTGTCTTGCTGACCACATTGGATCACTTATTCCTGGAATTGAGAAGGCACTAAGTGTATGTACATTGTCATTTTCCAAATGTTTTGTTAGAGTTTTTTGACTCTATGATGTAAATGATCTACCAGTTATTTCTCTAGCTACTAACCATCATGTTTTTATATGTACCAGGACAAGTCATCTACATCAAATTTAAAAGCGAGGCTTTAATCTTTACAAGATTGGTGTTGACTTTACATTCGCCTTCTATTTTCCATCCTTACGTAAAAGTATAATTCCAACCTTTGCTGTTGTATGCAAAATTAGGTATTACCAATGAGATTGTTAGGTGTAGAGGGCTTTATTTTTTATTTTTTTTAATGTGTATGCTTTGATGTCCTTAACAGTCTGATGGCTCTTGCATTATAAGATGAAAGCACCTCTTAGCACATAAGCGACAGTATCTATTGTTATGATATGTTAACTATTTAGAAGTACCACATTTAGTTGCTCATCTAGCATTCACTATTCTCAAGATTGTTTCTGTATTAATGTCTTTTATCAACTTCTTGCTCCTTGAGCATAGTTGAAAAAACATTTACTCTTTTACTCATTAATGATGCTTATGCACTCTTACAATTTCCTTTTTTTTCGATTCTCCGATTAATAATTAAAAAATTATGGCGAAGATGAAAAAAAAAATGAGAAACTACAAAATATAACTAAAGCAACATTAGCTTGATAATATTAGAACTCCAAAAGTAGACTAGGGATATGGGGACAAGGAGAGTAATTTGGAAGTTGGGAACTGAGAAGTAAACTAAACTACTATCCTAGAAAACGAAGGGAACTTAAAAAGAAAATTAGTACTGGAAAGTTGCAAACTGAGACAAGCAGGAACTACTATCTTAAGGAAATTTGAATGTTAGGATAGGGTTTTCAAGCTCCATACCGGCCTTTACTAACTTATTCCAAATGATTCTCTTTGTGTCATCCCCCACATTGCCAATTTCTACCCTTTCAAGTAAGTCACGGTTGGGCTGTCCAAAATAGCCATCCTTTATAGTTGTGAAAGCCTTCGCTTGATCTTCATTGTTGAGTACAAGAACTATCTCATTTTTTATGCGATTAACCACCTCAATTAGCTTATGTTCCACTTCGTTTTTGTTGATTTGCGCATATGCCTTTTCTTCCTTGTTGAACATCGAGAAGAAAACATGAGAGCCAAAATAATAAAATAATAATAATAATAATAATAATAATAATAATAATAATAATAATAATAATAATAATAATAATAATTCGTGAGGAGATGAGCATCATCCCTGGTAGCCCCAGCCTTGCCAGCAAGGAGGTGAGCATCATCCCTGGCATCCCTAGCCTTGCTAGTCCCAGCCCTGCTAGCCATTTGAGTTGTTTAAGAAGAAGACAAATGGAGTAGATAGAGTGGTGGAAGGGAAATTATTCACGTGTATATATAGAGAAAAAAATTTGAGAAGCATACAAGAAGATTGCACATTTCCGTTATTTGAAACAACGGATGTGTGGAATAGATCGATCAAACTCGGTCAAAATAGAGTGCTTATCTTGGCCGATCTGCCCCCATCCCTTTCAACATGATGTACCACTTGCCAACCCCTGCCAACATGCTGTACCACTTATCAACCCCTGCAAAAGATGCTCTCTCATCTACAGCAACCTGCTGGAAAGTCATTTTCCCTTTTCAGGAGGCATGCTCCTCTTAAGCTTAAGGGAATGTTTCTCATCTTGTAATGTTGTAATCTTGTTTTCTTACGATATGGAATAAAGAAAACCAGTCAGGGTGAAATAAGTGAAGTTCAAACTAAGCTTAATAACATTGTCATGATAATGATGTTGTCTAGCGAGACCCTCATCCTCAACTCGATAGAAGAGCAAAAGTATTAAAAACCCCATTGTACATTAGATATTCCACGTTTTTGTTTTTGAATTGGTCCCTGGAGATATCCCCGCTTTTCCTCAGCAAAATGTGTAGTAAGTACATTCTTTAACATGTTCGCTCTTCCACCAATTGAGGACAATATCAACGTAATGATTATAAGCTTAATTCAAGCTTTATATAATTTTCTTTGTTTTACACTGTAAGAAAATAAGATAACAAGT
Organism: Eucalyptus grandis; assembly: GCF_016545825.1. Lineage (NCBI taxonomy): Eukaryota > Viridiplantae > Streptophyta > Magnoliopsida > Myrtales > Myrtaceae > Eucalyptus > Eucalyptus grandis. The sequence continues at coordinate 38,653,403 of NC_052612.1, forward strand.
TCGACATGATCAAGAGAAGAGTGTGGTCGAAAGAAGAGAAGAAAGAGAAAGATGGGTGGTGGGTTAGAGGAGAAGAAATTGGATGATGGTGCAGAAAAGGAGGGAAATCTATTTATCAACAGTAAGATCACATTCTTGTGTTTCACCAAATCGCACCATCAAGAGATCACATCTTTTGCGTGGGTTTTCAGCAGAGAGCAAAGGAGAGGTAGTGGGGATTTCCGTGGGGTTGATAAGGATGCATTTGGTTGAAATTTTGGAAAAAGTCATTGGCAAAATGCAAAGTACTTTAGGTTAAAGAGGCTTTGTAGAATGCAAATAGTGTTTAGAAAAATGTTGGGGAAAACTTGGGAACACAATTCACCACGGCCAAATACACTCCAGAATCAATTTCTCTCCCGAAACTAAATCAACTTAAAATCTCTTAACCCCCAGCAACAACCGGCAATGTATATCATTACAATATGTAAATATAATTCTGAAATGATAGGTAGACAAAGCAAATATCGACACCAAGGATTTAATGTGGAAAACCCGATGCGGGAAAAACCACAAACCGCCCAAAAACATCCACTAATCACCAATAATAGTATGATACACAAAGTATTTTTCTCTAGTTACACACTAGAAGCTCAACATCAACATTACAATCATTTTTTCTCACCACATAGGTAGACAAACAAGTTTGGAGCAAGAAAACCTTAACTGTAACTGGAGAATTCGGAGATGGTTCTCAACGAACAAAAACCATCAACGTTTAGCCCTCGGTCTCACGAACAACATACTGAAATTTGAGCCGATTCCGATAATATTTGGCATTCGAATCGAAATCGCAAAGTTGCAACCCTCTTCTTTTCTTCTCTTCTCCCTTGCTTATGTAGGGTAAGAGAACACTCACAAATAAGTGGGTGTATAAGTTGAAGACAGAAGAAAATAGTTTGCAATCACGATATAAGGCTAGACTTGTTGTGAAGGGCTTTCATCAAAAGAATGGCATAGACTTTAAAGAGATTTTTTCACTGGTTGTAAAAATGTCTTCTATTCAAGTTGTTCTTGGGTTAGCCGTCAGTTTGAATTTAGAAATTGAACAACTTGATGTAAAATCAACTTTTCTTCATGGAGACCTAGAAGAAGAGATATATATGAAGCAATCGGAGGGTTTTGAAGTTAAAGGCAAGGAGCACCTTATATGTAAATTGAGGAAAAGCTTATATGGTCTCAAGCAAGTGCCAAGGCAATAGTATATGAAGTTTGAATCATTCATGGAAGAACATGGATATGGTAAGACAAACTTCGATTCTTGTGTCTTTATGAAAAAATTCTCAGTTAATGATTTTCTTATTCTCCTATTTTATGTGGACGATATGTTGATTGGTGGGCATGATGCTAAGAAAATCAAGAGCTTGAAAAATGAGTTGAATAAAGTTTTTGCAATGAAAGACCTAGGCTCGGCTAAGCAAATTTTAGGCATGAGAATTACTCGTGATAGGAAAAATAAGAAACTATAGTTATCTCAAGAGAAGTATATTGAGAAGGTGCTTGAAAGATTCAATATGAGCACATATAAACCGATGAGTACTCCACTTGCAGGCCATTTCAAGTTAAATAATAATGAGTGTCCTTCAAGTGAGAAAGAGAATGTCGAAATGATGAAAATTCCTTATGCATCGGCCGTGGGTAGTTTGATATATGCCATGGTTTGTACAAGATCCGATATTGCTCATGCAGTTGGTATTGTGAGTATATTTCTCTCTAATTCAGGTAAGGAGCATTGGATCGCTGTTAAATGGATTTTTAGATATCTTAGAGGCACTTCTACACTTTGCTTGTGTTATGGAAATGCGAAACTTGAGTTGAGTGTCTATTCAGACGCGGATTATGCCGGTGATGTTGGTTCTCAAAAATCCACATCGGGTTATATAATAATCTTTGTAGGGGGAGCTGTTTCATGGCAATCAAGATTGCAAAAATGTAATACTTTGTCTACAACTGAAACATAGTATATTGCTATTACCAAAGAAGGTAAAGAACTTTTGTGGATGCAAAAATTCCTACAAGAGTTGGGCTTGAAGCAAGAGAAGTTTGTTCTATATTACGATAGCATGAGTGCCATCTATCTTAGCAAGAATTCGGTGTTGTATTAAAGATCGAAGCATGTTGATGTGAAATATCATTGGATCCGAGAAAAGTTAGAAGAGAAGCTCCTCCTACTTAAGAAAGTTCATACTGACAACAATAGGTCCAACATGATGACTAAGGCCTTGCCCGTGGTGAAGCTTGACGCTTGTAGAAGAAAAGCGAGCATGACGAACCTTCCCACATGAGGTGGAGGGGGAGATTTGTTGGCTAGGTCCACCTACATGTGGGGCCTAGCCAGCATTAAATAAAAAAAACAAAAACAAAAGAAAAGAACAAAAAGAAGTGGAGTGGTCGTGCGTGGGTGTTCGTCAAAAAAGAAAAGAGAGGAGAGGGAAAACAAAAAAACTGCATAAGTAAGGGAGAAAAGAAGAAAGGAAGAGGGCTGCAACTTTGCAGTTTCGATTGAATGCCAAATATTGTTGAAATCGGCTCAAATTTCAGTATGTTGTTCATGAAATCGAGAGCTACAAGTTGATCATTTTTGTTCGTCAAAAACCATCTCCAAATTCTCCAGTTGCAGTTAAGGTTTTCTTATTCCAAACTTATTTGTCTACCTATGTGGTAAAAAAAAATGATTGTAATGTTGATATTGAGCATTTAGTGTGTAACTAGAGAATAATACTTTATGTATCCTACTATTCTTGGTGATTAGTGGATGTTTTTGGACAGTCCGTGGTTTTTCTCGCATCGGGTTTTCTACTTTAAGTCATTGGTGTCGTTATTTGCTTTGTCTACTTATCATTTCGAAATTATATTTGTATATTGTAAGGCTATATATTGATGGTTGTTGCTGGGAATTAAGAGATTTTAAGTTGATTTAGTTTCGTGGGAAAAATTGATCTTGGAGTGCGTTTGGCCGTGGTGAATTGTGTCCCCGGGTTCTCTCCCACAAAGTGGTATCAGAGCTAAGGTTAAAATTCTAGTGTTAAATGGAAGAAACTAGCAGCATCATGTTTAAGTTAAATGCCTCAAATTATTCTATTTGGAAGCCTTGGATGGAAGACATGTTACATTGCAAAGACTTATTTGATCCTATTGAGGGTGATGAAGCCAAATGAGATAAGGAAAACAAAGAATGGGAGAGAATGAATCGGAAAATGGTTGGGTTTATCTGACAATGGATTGATGATAGTGTGTTTCATCATGTTGCTCAAGAAACGAAGGCAGACACTTTGTGGAAGAAGTTACAAGATCTCTATGAGAGAAAAACTCCACAAAATAAAGCTCTTCTAGTTAAGCAACTTGTGTATTTGAGATACAAGGAGGGAAGTAATATGGTGGAACACTTGAGTGAATTTCAAGATGTAAATCAATTGACAAATCTTGAGATTGATTTTGGTGATGAATTGCAAGCATGCTTATTACTTGGTACTCTTCCGATAGTTGGGACACCTTGGTTGTAGCATTAAACAACTTGGCTCCTTTTAGTGTGTTTTCTATGAGCATGATTAAAGAAAGTTTGTTCAATGAAGAAACAAGAAGAAAATACTTGAATTATGCTCTTACATTAGATGCTCTTGTTATAGAAAACAAGGCGAAAAGTCAATCAAGAATGTTTCAAATAAATGATACCCGAGACAAGTCAAGAGGAAGGTCGAAATCAAGACCGAGGAGGAGTGTGAAGTGTTATAATTGTGGCAAAATAAGACATTATGCAAAAAAAATGTTGGTTTCCAAAGAGAGATAGATCTCATGATAGAAATGAAGATCGAAAGAAAGAAGAGAAACAAGCTACAATGGCGGTTGCATCCGATGGCGATATTGTGTTTGTATGTGACGACATATGTGTGAATCTTACATGCCAAGACTCAATATGGGTTGTTGATTCCGCGACTTCTTTTCATGTCACCTCTCGATGTGATTACTTTCCTTCTTATCGCAGCGGTGACTTTGGTTATATTATAATAGGAAATAGTGATGTTTTCAATGTTATTGGCATAAGAAATGTTTATTTAGAAACTAATGTTGGATGTAATTTGTTTTTTAAAAATGTGAGACACGTTCTGGATATTCGACTTCACTTGATCTCTACAGGTGCCTTAGATGGTGATGGTTATTATAATTCATTCTTCGATGGAAAATGGATGTTGACTAAAGGTTCCATGGTAGTGGCAAAAGGTAAGAAGACAGGCTCTCTCTACACCATGCAAGCTGACTTGATTAAAGAAGATGTTAATGCAGTGGAAGATTCCTCGGTTGATTTATGGCATATGAGGCTGGGTCATCTTAGCAAGAAATGACTTGAAACTCTTACTAGAAAGAACCTTTTATTTGAAGGAGAAAAATATAAAGGAATGCACTCATTGTCTTATAGGTAAACAACATAGATTCTCATTTCATAGTTCCTCTCTATACACGAAATCCAATGTATTTGATTTAGTTCACACTGATGTGTGTTGCATGGATGTTAGAACTCTTGAATATGCATTATACTTTGTGACATTTATTGATGACTGTTCTAGAAAAGTGTGGGCTATTGCTTTGAAATCTAAAGATCAGGTACTTGCGGCTTTCAAGCAATTTCATGTCAATGTGAAAAGAGAAACCGAGAAGAAGTTGAAATGTGTTCGAGTTGACAACAGTGGTGAATATAGAGGCCCATTTGAATACTATTGCAAGGATTATGGTATCGAACTTGAGAAGACTGTTTCAAAAACACCACAGCATAATGGAGTAGCAGAGAGAATAAACCAGACAATTAATGATCAGATTCGGTGTATGTTTTCTCATGCGAAGTTGTCTAAGTCATTTGGGGTGAAGCGATGAGAACAGCAGTGGACTTGATAAATCTTTTTCCATCAGTTCCTCTTAAGGGGGATGTTCCGCAAAAAGTTTGGAGTGGCGAAGATGTTTCCTACAGCTATTTAAAAGTGTTCGGTTGTCGAGCATTTGTGCATGTTCCAAGCTTGATGACAAGTTTAAACAGTGTATCTTCTTAGGTTATAGACATGAAGAGTTTGGCTATAGGTTATGGGATCCAGTTACAAAGAAAGTCATTAAAAGGCGATATGTAGTGTTTTGTAAGTATCAAACTATTGAAAACATTGACAAAGCAGAAAGACCAAAGAATATAAGCTCAACGCTCGGTTAATTTCAGCCAAAATCCTTCTAATGTTGATAGAATTCATGGGGGAGAAGTGCATAAAAGTCATGAAGATGGTGAATCCTCACATAATGTGGATTCTTCAATTGAGACAGGTGAAATAGCTGAGTTAGAAGATTTGAAAGAGAGCATAGGCCTTCTCAAAATATCATGTGAACAAAAGAATAAGTGGCATGAATCTATGCAAGTGGAGCTTAAATCCTTGCATGAGAACCACATATTTGAATTGGTGTATTTACAAAAGGACTTTTTGTGATAAAAAAATTATCAAAAGAAAAATAAAGAAAATTGGCCGGTAAGGACAGCGGCCGCTGGCGATGGAAATTTGTTTACGGCAGCCGACAAAGACCACCGACAAAAGCTGCCCAGGGTCGGGCGACCTCCGGCGACCCTCGAAGACTACTGGCAAAGGCCGCCTGAGGTCAAGTGACCTGGGTGGCCTCCGGCAACCTCACTGCAACCTAGATTTGGGGAGACAAGGTCGCGGGAGGACCTCGCCGCCCTCGAATCTAGGCCGCAGTGAGGTCACACGACCTTGCCGCCTCAGATCTAGGGCGGCGAGGTCGCAAGAAGTCGTGCTACGCCACTGCAACCTCTGGCGACCCCATTTCAACCCAGATCTGGGGCGGCAAGGTCGCGCGACCTAGATTGGGGGCCATAAGGTCCTCCCGCGACCCTGCCGCCCTAGGTTTGGGTCGCGGTGAGGTCAGTGACCCAAACCTCGCCGCCACCCAAATGGCATGGCGATTGTGCCACCCCCTGGCAACAGTTCACCTCACCCCAATGACGGTCATCTGGGCAACGGTCGCCGTGCAACTGCCTACCCATTCGCCGACTACCGCTCATGGAGTAGAAGAAGAAGAAGATGAATAGTGAGGGCAAAATCGAAAAAAAAAAAAAAAAATCAATGAGGATAATTTGGGAAGAAATTTTTTTATTTTAGGGGTTCATCAGCATGCCGAGAAGGTTGAAAGCCCAAGGCAACCCCCAACCTACCTTGGGCTTTCAGCCTTCACAAAGCTGGCATTCTCCAAATGGGGGTTGAAAACTTTTTACCAAACACCCCTACTTTGGCCCAAGGATCTTTAGGTGCTCAAAGTGGCTTCTCAAGGCCACTCCCAAACGTGCCCCTAAGTGGATTAAAGACCGGTCAAACCTGCCTCACACTTTAACAATATTTTTTAAATTGTATGCAATATATATATATATATATATATATATATATATATTTTTAATTTTGTACCAATGGAAGTCATATTTAAAAAAATGGTTTTCCACAATAAATTTATATCCCATTACCCATTAAACAAGTGAACCGATGACAGAAAAACGAAAATTTTAAAATTTATTTCTTATTCATATCTCGTAAGGAAAAGGCAAGGGAGGGGTGGCTTTATATGGTTTCTATAAATACTCTATGGCATAATTGTCGTAAAAATTACAATTAAAACGTTTAGAATTTGCTAAACACCTTGAGACTAATGAGCCATATATAGAGACACTAATAAGCGGATTCATCCGAATCTCCAATAAGTTCTTTATAAGTTCATGCTCAAAAACAGATGTTCATTTTTAGGGTATTACCATCCGCATCACTACTTACTGCTATCTGGCTACCAAGCGGTCATGTCTTTGGCATTTTACCAAATCGCATCTCTGGCACATCGACATCACCAAATCACATTTCTGGCAACATATCACAACTACCCTGCGCGAAAGAGAGAGAGAGAGAGAGAGAGAGAGAGAGAGAGAGAGAGAGAGAGAGAGAGAGAGGGGGTTTCTTGCGGGGAATTAAGCCGTGGGGTTTGTAAAAGAGTTTAAAAGAGATGAGAGAGAGGGGTCAAACCCAATCTTCATTCTTGGCTACATGTATAAGGCAAATTGGATGCATGCACCAGGTTGTTTGGGGCATGCCAGTGGCATTCCCCATTAAAGATTACTAATTTAATTTTTGCAATAACTCTACTGGTATCAGATAAACCACTAGTTGGGTTCTTTCTTAAAGTTGTCATGAGATGATTTGAATTATAATGTTTGTTTTTCTTTTACCATGAGACAATATGAGTGAAATTTAGAATCTCCGCTTTCCATCTCAACAAGAAAGGAAGGCTTCTTCCGTCTGCTTGATTATCCGAGCCTCGGCACCGATCAACCTAATACTCTATTTAATGCTAAGAAGTTCAAAGGATTGTCAATGTGAATATAGCTGCCTTTTCTTAATGTGTGTCCAATTGCCTAATTTGATTCTTTCTTGTTTTTCCTTACGCTCTAATTGCTCTGTTTTTGCATGTAGCCGATCAAATGGCTACAGGTGTTGCAGAGTCTGATTTGCCTTATACACATGTATTTGGTTTGGTCCCATGTTAATCACAAAGTAAGGTAACGTCGCCACGAACCATGATCTACTTTTCCACCGGTTGTGTTCTTGCATTGAGTAGAGAATGATAAACTGTTAAGTAAACAATCTCAGAACAAGTATCTCGTACAACAGTAGAGAGAGAATAGCATGTCCATAAGCAGTAGACTTCCAGTTCGTCTTCTTTTAGCCTTCCCCATCACATCCTGCGTCTTTAGATTTTTAGGCAAAATTCCGTAACCCCCTCCGATTCGATATCTTTTATAAAATTCCTAATCAGTCATATCTTTTGTAATAATGCGTAACGATTTTTTTTTTTATCAAATATATAACGATAAACAATGTGAATGTATTACAAAAAAAAAAATGTAGATTTATATATTGTGCTTTCATAAATCCTCAAAACTCAATATGACATTTTAAATTTTAACAAATGACCTCACTTTTCACTTTTGTTTAATCCCAAAATGAGTCGGGATGATCACGGTGCTTATGCGCCAAAACCCTTATAGACACAAAATTGGAAAGGAAATCTGAATTATGATTCCCTTTTCGGTTTTTCTTCCTCTTTGACGCTGTGCAATATTTTGCATGGATATGTACTTTGAGGGGAAACAAAATTTGTCTCTGGATCCCATTCCTAAGTGGTTGGTCAAATTATGAATTAATCTTTATTTGCTTAAAGGGAAAAAAATAGAATAATAAGAGAATATGGTGATGTCGTGACTGGAAGGAACAATTATGGCATGATCACTATATACACAAATTAGAGCGCAATACCTTTCTCACCTTCTATTTTTTCTCTTTCTTCTTCAGTAAGTTTTTAAGTGAAGTTTTATTTATTAGATCACCCATCATTACGGCAAGTTTCTACTATCTTTAAAGTTACAAAAACATCTCATGCCAACTTTAAGACATTGCGCTAGATATCCAATCACTCTCAAATCTATTTTACGTATGTCTATTTAATTCTAAATATTTCCTTTTTTTTTTAGTCATGAACATGAACATTTGCACGAGATTGAGAGGGGGAGAGAGCTTGTTGCACGATTACTGGGTGAAAAGTTGGTCAAGGCAAAGTGGAACTTGTCGCTGGACTAGGAGGCAAAAAACAATCTCCCTCTATCTGTCTCTCTCTATCTCTCTTTCCCGGCGAGTTGCGAAATATATTTTTCACGGGAATAGCTGGATTGCCGAGAAACCAAGCCAACCCCAGGTTATCATTGCCTTCCTGTATGATATAACTCTTCTTAGACGCTTTTAAGTTTTCCAGAATCTCATCCTGAAAGAATAAAACGCAAGATATTTCAGATGAGAAAAAACACGAGGAGTCGTAGTCAAAGCCAAGAAAAAAAAACACAGTCAAAAAACCAAAAGAAAAGAAAGGTTGTCGTTTTCTAGCGATTTGCAGTCGCGGGCAACGAGAGAGATAGAGAGAGAAAAGAGGAGCGGGGGGTTTGGCATGGGGTTTGGTAATGTCAGAAAGAAACCAAGAACATCCACATCACCAAAAAAAAAGAAAAGAAAATTTAACGGATGATACATGCTGCCAGAATGATCTTTTCTTTGATGTGCTACGGTGGTTTACGTGACAAAGCATGTTCAAATTAGCACGATTAATGAAAGATTTGGAAACAAGATACGTGAAAATTGGTCTTTTCTTTCTAAAACCGTACGAATTTTCAATTGAGTTATTCTAATATAACGATGGCCACTATGTTCTAAAATGACGATCACATGTCAGCCACCGGCTCCACTACATTTGAATGGGCAACTAACTTGAAGGAAATGTTAATTTTTTATCGCCTACCCTTTTATGTTTCCTCATACTTGTTTTTAGCATGTCTAACCCAAAGTAAAATTAACTAGCTCTATTAGGGTGACTTTCATTTTTTTACTTTTTTGCCTTTTTTTCTAACTTTTACAACATTATCCTTTTGACTTTTATTAACTTGTACAATTGCATGTGATTTTTCATAATTCTTTGAAACATAAATGTTTTTCTTGTTTCAAGAATTTATAGAAAAACTCTAAGTAGAAACTATAAATAGATTAATTTCTCACAAACTATATAGGTTACAATAGTTGATCCCAAAAAATTACACTTGGCAACAAACAACTAGGTGACATAGTTACTTGTTTAGATTTGATAGTTTATGCAGAGTGATAAAGTTAAAAGTATTTATGCGTATATTAATAAAGAAAAATACCTCTTGTGAATATAATTAAATAGTTTTGAAACTAAATTGCGTTTTGTTTGTTAACTAATATAAAATAATTCCAGCAAAGTTGATGTTTCTGCCCACAAAGAAACGAAACGATTTATCCCCCCTTCCCCGCAGACTCACTCTTTCCTTCCCTTTTTGGGACTGCACTGGCATCTGTCATGATCGCACCATTACTTCGAGTAACGTTATAGTTCAAGCCATTCAATGGGCAAAGTGTACAATTGGTACGTTAATGTATCTCGAAGGGCACCATCGTTTGGAATTTTTTATTTTTTATTTTTTATTTAATTCTCTTTGACTTTCATTTATAACAAAATATTTGAAAATTTTCAAAATTTTCAATATCAAATGATATTATTCAAAATTATTTAAAAATACATTTGAATTTACATGTGTCAACACTTAATTATATTTATAAGAAAGTATATTTTGTCATTGATGAGTTCCTTCAACGGTTTAATATAATACAATGCTCGGCCATAGAATTCTTTCTATAATTTCTTGCTTTCGTGGATTATTATTAAAAAGAATTATGTTATCATGGTGAGCGATTCCTTGTCTACTGTTATACGTTTTAAAAATAACCGATGTTGAGATTTTAATTTGATGGTAATCTTAGGGCGACTAATTTTTAAAGTGGCACCCAGCCAAATAACTTCGCATTGTCCTAGTCGATCGTTGCTTGAGGTGGAGGGTGAGGTTTCAGCAGAGGCGTTTCGGAGAGAGCTTCCTTGACGGCCTCCTCTTTCTCTTCTTCGAGCGGGGCCGCCGCGTGTGTCGCACCAGAGTTGCTGCTGCATGGCCTCGCTGGAGGATCTGGCGGAGAAAGGTCGGGTCTTGAGGGGTTTTGGGCATGTGGGTCGCGCTCGGCCGAGCTGAAACAGCAACCCATCTCGGTTAGGGGCTGGTTTAGGGTTCGTGAAGAGTGTTGCTGCGAGAGTTTGTGGTGGAACGGTGAGAGAGAGAGAGAGAGAGAGAGAGAGAGTATAAAAAAGAATTCAAATTCGAAAACGGTCAAAGGAGGGAGCGTCATTAGGGGGGAGTGATTAGGAGATGAACGTGGGGGACGGACGAATTTCTGAAGATTAAGACGGGGAAAGAGAGGGAGGATGGTGTTTGAGAATGTTTGAATTCTGCTCTATGCGACAGCTTGTGGTTCGATAGGCTTTTGCTCGTAGGCGTGCCTAAGCACGCACCAGGTACGAATCATCTCGTTGCGATAGTCTCTAGCAGGCGCATTTCCGTTCAGGCCCAAGCCTATTCTTTCTTTTTTCTCTTTTGAAGTTTTCAAAATGGGCGGGGTTCGGTGCTGCCAAAGATGGACCACAAAGGGATTGCTAGCCACCGAAGCTGATCGTTCACGCCCCGCACCTGCAGCCGTTGGTGAAGGAACTGAATGCCAGTCTGGCAGGTTCTACGTCCTAGCCGTGTATATTAATATGATTCTGGCCCAAAAAGCAGTCCTTCGATCTGACCTTTTTCTTCGTTGTTTTGGATTTGATCCTGTTAAGTCTATTGCAAGAATCTGAGTGAAGAAGTATAATATGCGAGAGAAGTTAGAAACTTGTAGCAGCGATGTTTGATTTATGACCATCGAATTTATGTAATATCACCACATGAATTTATGAAGCAAGGCCATAATCAACAGTTGAACCGGGTCAAACAAGAATCGTTACAGCATGGGTGGAACAATGGTATGGTGGTGAGAGTTTATCCTCGTCCGGTCACGCCATGTGACAAGTAAGGATGGGTGGGGAATTAAAGACGGCTTAATTTCGAGGGGTACGGGGCTCTCTCTTTAAACGACTAGACCATGCGACTTGAATAGAATTTCGGCCGGCTTTTAAAGAGGGCCCGGCCATAGCAGCGGTTCTCATCGAAGAATGGGTACCGGGAATCGCCAGGAGAGAGATTGCCACTTTGAGCCCCTCCTCGTGGTCCTTCTCCACGACGGCTCCTTCCTTCTACGCTAGTTAAGTTAAGGAGAAGCCCTTCTTCCTCTCTCTCCCCTGCGCGGTCTCTCTCTCTTTACGGTTTAGCGACCGGGTTTGACCGGGTTTGATCGTTTCTCTTCCCTGCGCTGTCTCTCTCTCAAACCCCGCAAATGCTCTCCCTGCGTAGTCTCCGTTGATTCTCCTGCGAGCAGAGGGTAGTTGTGATTTGGTGGTGATCTTGGTGGCAGAGGGTGGTGAGAGAAGCGATAACAGGCTGGAAAAAAAAATTAAAAAAAATCATCATGCCCCTCTGCTTCTCGATTCGCAAAGGACCACATGCAAAAGACAAAAGATGTGATCGATCTCGGTGGCGCGGTGCGAGGTGTGTGCACCCCAGCCTCTATAAATAAGCTGTCTATCACCCCCTGCTCCTTCTCTAACCCACCGCCCCTTTTCTCTTTTTCTCTTCTCTCTCGACCACTCTCGACTAGACCCCTCCTTCCCTTCTTTCTCTTCTCTCTCTCGACCACTCTCAGACCCCTCTCTCTCTCTTCTTCTCTTCTCTCTCGACAGATCATGGGGATTTCTTTCTCTTCTTCTCCTCTCTTTCTCGACTACTCTTAGACCCCTCTGTCTCTCTTTCTCTTTTCTGTAGACACCAGACTCCCAGTTGATGGTGGGAGGGAGCTCCAGTCGAAGGAGACGGACCTCACTGGCATCTCTGCACCACCCCTCCTATTACAACTGGTGATCTCCTGCACATTAACCCTCTCCCTACGACTTGAAATCACCATACCGCTCTCACTATCTGCACCATCCTCCCATAAGACATTCTTTCTTGTTACAGTTGATAGTCTTTAGTGCTGTCTCTGTAAAAAGTATTGAATCTTCTCAACATGTTGCACCCATCTTTCTCAGCTATGCCTGCCTTATATGGTTCTGTTGCCATCCGCTGCGTGTGCATCCCTCTTGGTTCGTCACTTACAGGAGGAATGCTCACGCGGGGCGGCAGCAGGGACCCTAGAAGACAAGGCAAATACCTTAAATCCCATAAAACTACTCTGATCTTATTCTTCTTGACCTCTTTCCATCCAGTATAAAATTCACTAGTCTGGACCTCTTCAAGCAGATACCTTCGGGATTTGCATAATTCTAAAAATATAACGTCTGGTTTGCGCCGGATTTGCATAATTCTAAAAATAAATCTCTTTGATTGAACTCTTAGCTGTGATTCCTGCAACCAAATGCAACCAAAGAGTTTTTAGGCATTATGGGACCAGATATTATTTATATAACAAATTTAGACACAAATTTGAGACACTAACCTTCTTATCATGCATGACACCCACCATGTATATGTGGTAAATACCATCATCTGAGATGCCGCCATCTGAGGATGGGCACTTAAGTACCCAAGTGTGTTTTGTGTATAGAGTTGTATTCCAAAGGGTAAGGGTGAGGGTGAGGGTGAGTGTGGGGGTGGGGATGAGTTGTATAGGGTCCGAGATGTGGTGCATAAACTTCCTGTTGGAAGACAAATATTCTTTAATTCTAACAAAAAAAAAACCTTAACCATTAAATTTAAGAATTAAAATCACCTAAACCCTTCAAAGTGGCACTCGGTTTCCATAAGCTACATAGCTTGGATACACCTTTCATAGTCCCAAGCATTTGTACCCAGTATCCAAGCACAACAGCTCAAAATGAGAGATATTGTCAGTTGAGGTTAAAAATGCTAATGCATACTCCTTCAATTAACAGAAGCCTAATTCACAGATGCTAAATCAATTCCACTGGTCTTAAAGAGCCACATCCAGGAAAGAATTACAAATAAGCACAGCTCATTACAAGTTCATTAGCTTTTGCATTTGAAAATACATCCTTCAATTCATCAAGACCCTCCAGCAATTTGAGCATATATACTCAGTATGCAAAACAGGCTCTCAAACATCCAATACCACCAAACTCAAATCACCGAAGCTCTTTCTATTTCTAATTCTCTGTAGCTGTACTTGCTAGAATCGACAACGGATGCCAAAAAAAAGGCCCAGAAATATAAGAAAAGAACAGAGATGACTTGAGACGGATATTGACGGATATTATACAGTTGTAATTTGATGATTGACGGATATTATACAGTTGTAATTTGATATGCATAACTTAGTAAAGAAAGATTTGAGATCAAAAGGTTGATTGTTACTGACAATTCTTCGAGCCACGGCAATGAGAAAATTTTTTGAACTATCTACTTATTAAATAGGGAAATCAAGGCAGAAATCAAACTCTTGCTGTGTAGAACTGTGGATGTTCATGTCCTAATAAAAATCAATCTAAGCACAAACAATGACTCTCAAGTTCGGACGTGCTTGATCTCTATTCGTTTTATTAGATTCAAAGTCTTTAGAGAGTTTAAAGGGCGCAAAACAGGAAGGCAAAAACCACTTAAACACACTAATTCAAGCAGTTCCTAAATCCATCCTATATCCCAACGATCTTCTCCTAAGTCCTAAATCCTGATGATCTGTATTTACCTCTGTATTTACCTCATTGGACGATCTGTATTTACCTGGAGCTCCATTAATGGTTAGAAAATCACAGGCTACAAAATCGCAAGCTACCAAATCACACGAGCGTTCTCTCCGGAGGGAAACGAGGATGCCGAACAAGCTCACCAATCACAAGCGTCCAATCACACGAGAGAAGAACAAGAAATGCTCGCCGATAGATTTGCCCATAGATTTACAAGCTGACTGATTGTGGAGGAACTCGGATGCTTACTCGGATGCGGCAAGTGCGTGGACTCGGGCAGGCAATCGGAGGAGAGGTTTGGCTGGCGATCAATGGGGATCAATGGGAGGAGAGGTGCAGAGGAGAGGCGAGGGGATTGGAGGCTCGGAGGAGAGGTGCGACCAAGAAGAGGATGAATTTTAGGCGGGAAGCAACAGAAAACACAACAATTTTGTGAGGCCCCCAAGGAACTCCCCGTGCGCAGTGCCCCCTCCCCGGGTGACGGCGTCTTTTTTGACTGGAATTGATTTTCTTATGAAAAAAGGTTTACTGTTTTATCAATTCGAAAATACAATTCTAGTCTAGTATTAAAAAAAGAAAAAACTTTTTGCAATTGAATATAATTTTTTAAATGGTGGATCTTATCCGAAACAAGGGACTTGGCCTTAGTAGTAACAACACTGTCCACACAAAATGATATTCTTATTTACCTAATTCAAATTAAACATAATCCAAACAGTTATTAACACAAACATTGTAGTTAAAATTACTATAGGCATAATAATAATAATAATCTGCCGGGGGATGACTATTACATGATTTAGTCTATTTTAAATTTGAATTAGGTTTCTTAGGATGTTATTCCTGAACAACATGATGATTGCTTTTTAGGCCTACCGCGGAAGGGTTCTTCAATTCCACAGCAAAGTGCAAATTCAAATTCTCCACGTGCAAGCTCATTCCAATGACTCCAAGCATGTGCTATCCCCATCGTCACGTTTGTTCCAACATGAAAAAGAATCAAACGGAATTGAAGGAATTACCCCTCGAGCAGCGCAAATCTCCTTGGCCTTCTTCATGAGAGCCAGCGTGAGCTTCCTGTGTTGCTCTTTGACAGAATTAACGATAGTGTAGAGTTGTTGAATTCGTCAGGAATGGATCCAATAGATTATTATTACTCCCCATCTCCTGAAGGCAATCAAGTAAGAAATTTTCAAGCAAGATTCTTCTCATAATTGGGCACAAAGTCTCAAATTTCATAAGTTTGTACTAGGAACGTGAAGGATTACTTGGAATGGTCATTGTTGGACAACTTCGAGTGGGGCTCCGGCTACACCGTTCAGGGCTTGAAGCAACAATCCTAAAGCACTGCTCAATGGGTACTGAGTGGTCCTATGCCTGCCTTGTGGCGTAGAATCTCAGAGGCCCTTCAATTTGAGGTTTTTCCATATCCTATGTATTATCTTCTCTATTTCTTGATTTACTGGAATCAAACATAGAAAGTCAACTTGGTGGGAAGCTCCACTTTCCTTTTTTCTCTAGTTATACCACTATTGCATGAATTCTAAGAACTACGCGGTGTCCTTCCTCCCCTACTATTGGAGAGCAATGCACGTCTGTTTGATCACTGTGCTCCCATGGTTGATATGAATTGCATATTAGTGCTGTGATTCTCGTATTTGGAAGGGATCTGATCAAATACTGAAAACATTTGTTTCGCAGTGTGCTGGCCGATGGTTTGATGAAGGACAGACGAGCTATCTTGTGAATCTAGGGAAATATGTGTCGGCAATGGATACCAACTGCCAAACCTGTGAAGCTAACTCGACTGCTGGCACCAAAATGACAACTCAAGGGCTTCGTGAGAATGATTTGCTAAGTCCTTCAGCTCTTCTTGCCTGAGATGTTGGACTACTGGTGCAAGATAAGCCAGCGTTTTTCCGAACCACTCTGATCAGCTATATTACAAGTGTTTCCCTCAATTACAGGTTTGAATGCAACCGCCTGCAGTCATCAATAGTTAGCATCCATCTGAGTCGCAATACATAAGGAGAAGTTCTTCCTTTTGTCAAGGTTTAGATAGAACATCTCAATGCAATTACTTATCAATACTCTAATGAAAAGACAGCCGTTCAAGTGGTTAGCTATTAGCAGTCGCTGGTCAGCATTTATGGCTAATGGCCAGAAATACTCGCATCTTCATTAGCTTACCAAGGCATTGATTCTTAGAAATATTTAAGGGTCAGTTTGACTTCTTGTACAAACGATGGTAACCATCCCAAAAAGAAAGCACGATGATAGGGGCAGACCTGTAAGGCTCAAGGAGATAATATATAGAGAAGTATGGTTGCTGGGCGAAAACTCTTTTGGACTTTTTCTGAAGGAGCACTGCCATAAGAACGAGCTGGCAAATACAAGACTTATGGCCACCCAATGCCCTTAGGCAATTTTGAGCAGTATATGTGGGAAGAAACGAAGAAACGGAACGAGAGAGAAGCACGTATCTTGAGAAAACTGCTCAATCAGTCCTAAACTAAAACTAAACTCATTGCACTTCAATTTTAAACTTTTTAATTCTATTGATTGGCTGGAAGAACTCATTGGAATCTCATGCAATTTTTTTTGGATTATATTGACAAAGTTTGAAAGTTTAGAAAAAGTACTCCCACAATAGTACAGCTAACAAACAAACCAAAAACATAGCTATGCTTAATAGCTATGTTTAAAGGAGCATAATTTTTAGAGATGTCTAACTGGGAAAAGATCGCTATGAGACGAAATACCCAACATAAAGAGTCCAACGAAATACCCAACATAAAGAGACCAACGGGGGCCAAAAAATTAGAGCAACCAGAGTCAATATCCCATCAAGGAGTAAACGGACTTAGGCCATGAGGGGCTTCCACGAAACTCATAAAGTAATAGAGCAAGAGGTCCTAAGGCCCCTTATTTGCCCCTTATTTGCCTTGCTTATTATGTGTCTCTCATGCTTAGTACCGGGTCAAAATCGCCTTCATCAAATAGTTTAAAAGAGAACTGTGGACTATAATCCCACAAAATCCATCTAGCAGCATCTTGTACCCAATCCACACCATTTCTGTCCCTTGGTCTATAGGTTGATTCCATACAGCGTCTACTCTTCATGATAAAGATACAGGCCTAAGCCAAACCGAGCACATGCTCTACAGAAAGCTATTTCCTCCGCTGCAGCCACTGGGTCTGCAAGTTCACCATGGCTGCATGAAACCGTCCCAGTTGACTCTCGATATGCCTTATGCCTGCACAAACATGCATGGTTTGCAGATTAGAGATAACACTGCAGGATTATCATACGACAAGCATGCAGTTATCTGAACAAATGCATTTATGACTAAAAGAACAGATTTTTCTTTAACATTCAAAGCAGAATGGTGATATGGTTCAGAAATTCCAAAAGAAGGCGGCAAACAATCAAGAAAAATAAAGCCAATTATTGCCAGGGAAAAGTAAAGGATCACAAAAAGTTTCAAGCTTATAAACTACCTGATTGAAGGTTTCACCAGGCTTACAATCAACAGCCATGTCCATCCGAGCCACAAAGAAATGTTGATGAACTGGGGCATAGAGCCCAGGTGCAATGGTGGTGCCGTATTTTCGAGTTTCTCCAGGCTGCAATGCCCCAAGACTGAGAATACCGGTAAGTTTAACCTCCGCTTCAATATTTTCCCATCCTGCAACAACAAACAAAATGAAAATCATGTCAAATTAAATTCATTGACAAGATGAATGACACACCCTTTGACACCATGTAACTTAAAATAAAGCAAGTGGTGATCCAAGGAAACAAACACATCAATATCATCAGAGCTGTTAAAATCGAGCACTGTAAAGTTTTTGTGGCAGTCATTAATAACTTGCCTGATAGAAGTGCCAGAAAAATCCATACTCGTAGTTGGTCACTGTACAAATGAAAGACACTGTCAGCCTTCTGGATCTCCGGACTTCTGCTAAATCAGTTCTCCAGTCTTGATGCTTCCACAGGATCCCATGATCCTCTTCATGCAAACAAACACAGTTTTCAATTGTTTCTACACCTCCAGTAAAATTTATAAAATGTGCGTCAAAGTATTTTATGTAGCCCAAACAGTCGCAACCCTGCAACATTAAACTCAATATGAGAAAATCACTTCTACTTGCAATATTGTACTTGATAGATATTTGTAAACTTGCATGAAGACATAATTAGTTTTAGTTTTAGATCTCATGAAATTCTCCATCGACGAAGCCTCTTCAAAGAACTGCTTTTAACGTCTTGTCTCATTTCCTTTAAGAATTTTCCTCTTTGCTATGTAATATCATATATATATAAGAAAGTTATTAATTGACGTATGGGAGGACTTTACTTTCCCCCGAATTTTCCCTCTCTCTCTGTCTATGTTCATTATATATGTGGATTGATCGAATTCGTTAAGCCAAATTTACAGGCAGATCTGCATTGCGATTTCGCTCCAAGTTCCTTGAAATCATCAAGATTCTTCTGGAGGCGGAGCTTCACACGTCGCCGCAAGCTGGGACGCTCGAGATGACCTCCGCAAAGCCTGTGCCGGTGCAGCTGCAGGTGCGCTTATCAACTTCGAAATTCCTAGCTCCGTCGTTTCAGTAGCGAATCCCAGCCGGAGATTCCACCAGCCTTCTCCATGGCCGTCCTCCACGGGCCGGACCACCTCCGCTCCGTACCTTGCCTCGTGCTTATAGTTGAGACAGACGGCGCAGCATGTTAGGAAGGTTCAATGTGAGGTTCAATATGTTTTCGTAAAGGTAGAGACGGTGCTAAAGATTATCAACCGTAACAAAATACGAGGTTTATAAAAAATTTATTTGATCTTATTTTTTAATATTTTATTTGTTTTTCTCTCACGTCTCACCCTATTTGTTTTCTCACAACGAGAAATTAGCCGATACTCGTATTGAGCTTGATAACGCCATTGCCAATATCCTCTCAGGTGACACCCTAATCCTTCGTACCGTAGAGAAGGCCAAGGCATTGGTTAAGGATATTTCGCCACTGGATATAAAGGATCTCTAAAGACTGTTCGCCACATTCCCGGTCCGATACCAAGAGAAAAATGTGGAGGATCTTGGAGGAAAAGTTCGTAACAAAAGATGAAACGACCATCGACTTTGAATTCTGCCGTTGAAGATATTCTGATTTGTGTATTTATTTTAGCTTAAGTTTAGTTTAGTTTTTAATTCTCTTAGGAATTTAGTTTAGTTTTTAGTTTTTTATTTATTTATCTATTTTAGGTTATTTATCTCCTCTGTCTTCGCACTCCTCCTTCATGTCTCTTGCTATATATATAATATTGTTGCGTTATATCTCTTAGCTGGAAGAGAACATTTAAAGGCAGACTTTATGTTGCGTTCTCTCTCTTAGCTGCTTAATTCTTTTTTTTTTTTTGCCGGTGTTTATGTGTGTGCATCGGAAGCAGGGGTTAATGTGCATACATCGAATGAAGATAGTAGTACATCGTTACTTAAAAAGTGCCAATTGTCTTGTTAATAAGCATTGGACCGTGAAGATTGGCGATTTTGGCCTATCAAGGATGATGGTACACTCACCCATGAGAGATTCTTCATCTGCTGGAATACCAGAATGAATGGGTTCTGAACTTATACGCAATGAACCCTTCACTGAGCGATGTGATCTCTTCAGCCTTGGTGTGATAACGTGAGAGCTCCGCACAGTAAATAGACCATGGGATGGTGTGCGACCAGAGAGGGTGAGTGGGCTGTTACCGACTTTACTACCGCACGGTATGGATTGTTTTGATTTGAGAAGGAGTCACATCCGAAAATTGTAACTTCCGTACATGACTTGATCGGTTAGCTATAGCTGTGTAATATAACATTGAGAGTTTTATCAAGTGGAACTGGCATGGGGGCTCACAAATACTTGTGCATTTGAAGAGGAGATGACGAGAGGAAAGTGGGATTAGTTGTGATTGAAGAATAAAGGGAAAAAGGACTCGCTGCATGAGCGAAGAGGTGTTACCTTAGTTAATCGTTTATTTGAATTACGGTAACTGCCTCCATTTCAAGTGCTATTGCTTAATGGATTCAGATTTGCTGCAAAGAATAACGGACGCCAAATGCCTACTTGAAACGGACTCAAATGGTCTTGGTCTTCGAAATGCATACATTAACCGTACTGTATTTAGGTTTCGTCTTTGACTTCCGTGATTGGGGATGTGCGATGTAATGTGGGTCCTTCATACTGTCAGGTGGTATACGCAGTAGCTAATGAAGGATCCAGGTTGGATGTTCCCGAAGGTCCCCTCAGAAGGCTAATCACAGGTCCTCCTCGGTCCATGCTCCAATTTTGAGCTAACTTAAGAGTTTCATGTCGGTTTGCACCCTTGGAGTTTTTTTGGCAAAGTCTGATCTTCTGTTGATGTGCTCTTGTAGATTGCTGGGCGGAACCCCAAGAAAGGTCGAGCCGTGAGGAGATCCTCTCCCGGTTGCTTGACTGCCGCTGATCTCGCTGCTGCCGGAATTCGTCGGTTTTGTGCATAGAAAGAGTTTTGATGCCCTATGTTTTGGCTTTAACCTTGTAATCTGTAAAATGATTTTGCAAAATGAGCATAGAACGTCAAAGGGTTAATCATCCAGATCTCTCTGTGGTCCTTTGTTTTCGTCTTACGTTGGAGCAAAATTTCGTCTCTTAATTGATTTTGGGCCAGGTTTGGCCGGAAGTCGTCAAGTTTATATGGGAAAATAAGCAGAATCAGATTGAAGAATAGCGTAACAGGCGTATTTATGCTCAACTGAATAGTTGACAGGGGATCACAGCCTTGGCTAATAATCTATAGTTTATAATTGCCAGACGACGTTATCTTGGTCACATTAATCCATATAACTTGCGAAATTGACTTTCTATAGTTTAAAATGGCCTACTGAAAAAGATGAAAAAGAGAAAGGATGGCATCATCAACATGTTGCACGGCGCCCCCAATTTTTGTATGGAAGTTTTTCAAGCAGAAAACCAGTCACTCGAGTGGCTTTGGAAAGAAAATCTGATGTGGTTCCCGGCCCGAATCACTTACATATACTTTTTTGTGGCTTTGGAAAAATAAAAAATCTGATGTGGCTCCCAGCCCGGAATCACATACATATACTTTTTTGTACAAAAAAGTTTTGACGCTAAAATTATGGTCATCATCGTTTGAAACTTTATGTTAAATAGACAATACAATTCATTCAACACCCATTTTGAGATCTTAAATTTCAAGATCAAATTAATACCACTCGTGTTATCTATAGTGATGTTGACCTAACCAAAATTTGAAAAATGCGTAAAAGTTGCAAACAAACTAACTCTTCATCATGTGGTTTTACAGGTTCACGACTTTAGGCAGATTGAAAAGACCAAATTATTTCTCTTTGGAAAAAAACCGCTCAAAAATGCTAATACTTGAAACCCCTGTTGAAATCTTAATCCCAATAACTCACAATTAGACTTAAGGGTTAGCATGGTTCAAGTTGAGTCAATCCAGCATCTAACTCAGAAATCAATTCACATAGTGTTAGTCCCTAATTTTTGAGGTTGAGGATCCACTCTATTGAATTTAGAACCGAGGACCAAACTGACCATATGGGTTCTAGGGTCAACCTGAGACTAATTTTATTTTTTATTTTTATATATATTCCTTAAAAAGGACAAACATACTATTTCAATTTATATATTTATTAATAATGCGACCTTGAACAACCAAACTATGAGCATCAATACATAACAAACATAAATATAAGGTAACAACAATTTTTTTTTTTTTTTTTTTTTGGTAAGGTAAGAAATATAACAAAAAAATGTTTACACTCCAAATGCTAAAATTAACAAACCATGAAAATGAACACAAGAGGCAATGGAACATTAAAGAGGTGGTTCTTAATTGCCGGAATGGTGGTCTCTAAAGATGATGAAATCTTTCCCCATCAAATAGGTAGTTGCCCATCTGAAATTCTCCCCACAACCTCTGTTGCACCGGGGTAAATTGCATCCGGACGCCCAAAAGAAAGCAACGCTAGCCGTGACACGCGGTCAAAAAACAAGTGGTCAAGAGAGTCAGGCACATTCTTGCAAAACGCACAAGCAGCATTTCCAATAATACCATAGGCCAAAAGGAGGTCCTGAGTTGGAAGCCTACGTTTGGCCATGAGCCAAAGATTGAGTTGATATCGAGGCACTATGGCGTTGTCCCATACAAAGGAGTACTAGTGGACCCGCGTCCTCTTCTTCCTGATGGAGTTCCACGCCGATGCCATAGTGAATTGGCCCGAAGAGCTTTCTCGCCAACAGCAACGATCCGGGTCATTCGTCAGGGTCGGAAGAAGTTGCCCCCACGATTGAAGCACCAACCTAAGAGCTTGGCCAGCATCCGAGAAGAGGTCAAGCAACACAAGCTTGTCTAGAGAGCCCTGAGCTATAGATAAGAGAGTCTGAAAAGAACCGGTTCAAGGGCCCTCTAGGGTGCCAGTTGTCAAACCACAGAGAGGTTGTTTGGCCATCGCCAATTTTCCAGTAGAAGGCCATCCTGAAATTCCTTCTTAGGGTCAACAAGCTCTTCCAGGCCCAGGATCCAGATGTTGGCTTCCTAGCAACCCAAAAATTCTTGTTTTTTAAGAACGTGGAGTGGATCCATCTACACCATAGCGCTTCCTTGTCGGAGAACAAGATCCAAATATGCTTTAGCATGGAGGCTTTATTGCAATCTTGGAGCCTCCTAACACCTAGCCCTCCTTCATCCTTTGGAAGGCAAACGTCATCCCAAGCTACCTTGGCACCACCCCTGCCTAGGTCCGGACCTTTCCATAGGAATTGTCTAAATATTTTCTCTATCTGTTCCATCACAGCTGAAGGTAAAACAAATACACTAGCCCAGTAGGCTTGTATAGCATGAAGAACTGACCTGATAAGCTGAAGCCGACCAGCAATAGAGAGGAAGCGGTGGGTCCAAGGCGAACCCTTGCGGTGATGCGATTGACCGGGGTACAACGACCGCTTTATTGATTCTCGAAGTGATAATGGGAACCCCTGTGCACCGGGCGGCAGGCTTCCTTCTCGAAAGCCCAACTCCAATAGAATATTATTCCTTAGGGAGGGATTGCCACCCGCCAAGAAAATTTCACTCTTGCACGAGTTAGGACGAAGGCCACTCCAAGAGGAAAATATATTTAGAGCTTCCTTAAGGAGAGTCGCCGTAGGAAGGTGCGCCTCACAAAAAAGGAAGACATCATCTGCAAAGAAGAGATGTGAAAGACCCACTGCCTTGCACCTCTAGAAGAACTTGAAATCATGCCTCGAGGATTGCTTAAGAATGATCCCTGAGAGCACTTCCATGACCATAGTGAAAAGGTAAGGAGAGATGGGATCACCTTGGCGAAGACCTCGACCGCTCGCAAAAAACCCGTGGAGCTCTCCATTCAAAGCTATTGAGAATTTGGGAGTGCGAACACACGTCATAATTAGGCTAGTGATAGAGTGAGGGAAGCCAAAGGCCAACATCACATTCTCAAGGAAGCCCCAATCCACAGTATCATATGCTTTCCTGAAGTCCACCTTTATCGCACATTTAGGTAAATAAGGCTGAAGGTGGAAGCTAGAGAATAGCTCCTGAGCCAGTAATATATTGTCCCTAATTCGTCTACCTTTTATAAAAGCAGTCTGAAAATGGCCTATCGTGTTATTCAAAGCTAGGGCCACCCGATTAGCTAGCACCTTTGTAATACACTTGTAGATAGTGTTGCAGCAGGCGATAGGCCTGTAATCCTCCACAGAAGTGGTGTTGAGCACTTTCGGAACCATTACCAAGATGGTATTGTTAACCTCCCTCAAGAGTTTTCCGGAGTTGAAGAAATCCAACACTACAGTCGTTACTAAAGGACCTACCGTGTCCCAGTTTTCTTTGAAAAACTCCGCTGTGAAGCCATCTGGCCCAGGAGCCTTTCCCTTAGGCAAAGAGAAGATAGTGTTCCGAATCTCCATCTCTGTAACTGGTTGAGCAAGAAGAGCAGCCTGATCAGACGAAAGTGGATGTTGGATAACCTCCCTCAAGTCCTCTAACGGAGGTCTAATAATCTCCCCTTGCGGCATCAAGAGGTCCTCAAAGAATTCTACAAACCTTCGTTGCACCAGGCGTGGCTCCGTCAGTATGTTCCCCGAAGAGTCGAGGACGGAGAGGACTCTGTTCCTCAACTGTCTTTTGTTGACATATTGATGGAAGAATTTGGTATTTCGATCTCCCTCCCTAAGCCATCTGACCCTGGACTTTTGCCTGAAGAATGACTCCTCCGAGGCGCGCAACTCTGCAAAGATACATCTTTGGCTTTTCTCCATCTCAGCAAGGTCAGCAGAAAAGGGATTTAGCTGTAATTCTGCTTGAGTGGCCTCCATCATCTTCCGCGCATCAAGAGTTCTAGCAGATATATTAGAGAATGAATCTCTGTTGAGTTGCTTGAGTCGACATTTGAGAGCCTTGAGTTTAGAGACAAGCTTGTACATAGGGACACCATTCCCCGGCGCATTCCACACTTGTGTGACAATTTCATTGAACTCCGGGTGCTTCATCCAGAAGTCGAAGAACTTGAAGGGCTTCCTTCTATGAGTCGGATTAAGAATCTTCACCACCATAGGCGAGTGGTCCGAGATTCCAGGAGCAAGGAAGGAGGCTTCTGAGTAAGATAGATCCAAGCTCCACTTGGCATTCACTAGAACCCTGTCAATCTTCCTTGCTTTCCTAGAATGCCCTGAAGACGTAGTCCAAGTGTATCTAAACCCAACGAACCTCAAGTCTTCCAGCTCAGCTTGCTCCAAGCACTGTCTAAACTCATTAAAACAAGGGAGCCAATCTTCGGAGCCACCGACCCGGTCCGATGGATCCTTAATAGCATTGAAGTCCCCCAAGACAAGCCAAGGAGTGTCTCGAAGATGGTTGCTTTTCATGATGATGTCTTCCCACAGCGGTCTCCTCAGCGAAAAAGAGTGATCTCCATAAATAAAAGAAACACAGCAAGCCACCCCAGAGTCAAGGCTCTTAAGGTTCCCATGAATTGCCTGCTTGGTAAGAGAGAAGGTTTCAAACTTGACTCTCATGGGGTCCCATCCGACCCAAATTCTACCCCTGGGGAAAAAGTCATAGTTTGCAGTCCAACACCAACCTCTCAATAGAGCTTCGGATATGGAGTTAAAGCGATCCTGTGGCACCTTAGTTTCCACCAAACCAACACAGCACAAGTGGTTCGAAGTAATAAAATTACGAATCTCCGCTTGTCTAGTCGAATCAACCATACCTCTAATATTCCAGCAACCTATATACATATGTACAAAAGAGGAAAAGAGGAAGGGTTACCTCCTTCTCGGTGGCTTGCGACGGCTCGGAGTGGGAGCCACACGAGTCGGTGGAGGAGGTGGGTCTGGAGGAAGCACCAGGGGCTTATCCTGGGTATTCTCCTCCCTGTTTCTCGTTGGAGGAGCCTTCGGCGATAGACCTGGAGGGGCCTTCGGCGATTGACAAGGCGAGAGAAGATCTTCATCTGAGCTAAGGTGGTTGACAGACTCATTTAACTCCGCTCCACTCCCTAGGCCCGCATCTAGATGGCTAATAGGGTCTTCCTCCATTGTCGAGGTGTGGTCATCCACACTGATTAGTGCTTGAAACCCACTCTGAGCCCTCCGGGTAGAGGTTGATGGCAAGCTTTTAAGAGCGCCGATCGCTTGAGAGGTGGTTCCTCTTCACCGAGCTTGCGGATGGTCCAAACATGTCTCCTGGGGGGGAGATTTGTTCTTCTTTCCCTTGACTTGTTTCCATCCAAAATCAGCTTCATTCGGATCTACCACCAATCGGTGAAGTCTCGAGGGGCGGGCCTCCTTTGGTGGGGGGAGGGATGGTCTGAACTTGCTTCTGGCCTTGCACCGCCTTCCGACCATTCAAAGAGGCTGCACAATTGTGCCCAAAGGAGCCACACTTCAAGCATTCCGCTGGCTTCCACTCATACTCGATGGCAATCGACCGAACAACTCCGTTTAGTCTTACCTTGGTCAAGTAGAACCTTGGCTTGTTTACTTGAATCTCCACACAGACTCTTGCAAAAGAGATCCTTTGAGATTGCTCCGTGCGTTGATCAACAAATAACGGCTTGCCAATGGTGCTCGCGATGGCGCTAATTTTGGGGCCGTCCATAGGTCAAGAGGTAGGTTCTTCAAGCGAATCCACACTGGCACCGCGGTTTGTTTCTCCCTCTTCAACTCTAGGAGCGGCTTCCATTGTTGCAAAACAAGTGCAACTCTTGCAACCGTTATAGGTCCTTCTTCCAAAATCTTCCTTCTGAACTCGGGGTTAGGGATGCGGAAGAAAAAGAAACCCTGGTCATCGGCAAAAACCTCAACAAGCTTTGGTCCCCAACATAGCTTGAGCGAGTTCTCCGTGAGCTGGAACGACAAACTCTTTCCTACATAATATCCAACCAGACACTCATGCCATTTGGGATCCACCGCATCTAACATTTCTTCAGGAAGATCCACTACTGGGGTATCATCCTCAAACGAGGGAGGAACAAAGGTAAGGTCATACCCTCTCGCTGCAAGTTTTGCAACATTTGCCCACGTCCGGACAGCCGGGGCGTCTGGTTTCCTCGCTTGTTTTTGCGAGGCTTGGGGCCGTTTGGAAGCCGACCTCGCTCTACTTCGTCCTCTCGAGCGCCTATCCCGGCCTACATCTTTGGGACCACGGTTTGAGGTCTCTGCTAGTGCAGGAGCCTTGCCCGTGAGCATGGAGGCCCGGGCCTCCTTGTCTCGATTGAGGGGGTTAGACGTCCTCTCCGATTCATCTCTCAATTGTGCCGTATTACTCGGCTCACCACCCACAGCCATTGGAGCAGCCATAACATACCCAGCCAGGTAACAAGGCAAAATTTTACACTTGCTAAAATTAACAAACCATGAAAATGAACACAAGAGGCAAGGGAACATAAGCGAATGGTGAGGTGAGTGAACAAAGGCGAGCGAGCCAAATGAAGAGAGGGGAGTCACAAGATGAGTGGTGAGCAAGTGAAACTAGAGACGAGTGGTGAGCAAGATGAGCAAGTGAGATTGAGGCAAGTGAAGAGAGTTTCTTTTTTCTTTGTCGAATTAAAGTTGGGTTTCTTTCTACTTTCTAATTCACACGACAAACAAATTTACAAAGAAAATAGAGAAGGAGGCGCTAGAATTTAGAATAGATATAAAATATATTAGATATATTCTATATATATATACATATAAGGGTTGGTTCAGGTTGAACCAATCCGAAACTTGTAGAATTGAGAACTAACCTACACAATATAAGATCCAAGGGTTTCATGAGAAATGACCGATCCAACCTTCCTAAGAACTAGACGAAAACCGATTGAGTTGGGTTCGTCCAGGGTTCACCCTTAATTAAACCCCAATCTCCACCTCCCAACCTTTGTTGTTGACATTGGTTGCCGTGCCACCCCATCGCCTTCGAGCATTATTGCATCCCGAGTGTTGTCGCTGCCGCCGCCTCCTTGGCAGCCCCTCCCGTTTGTGGGAATTGCGATAAATTTGAAATTGGATAGTTGTGTCGCTGAGGGCGATTGGTTCCTCGAGTATTCAAAGAAAGCCTCACAAGCATTTAAATCATTGCCTAAAATAATTTTTACACTAGTAAATCGATTATTTAAATGTGATTTATATTATATGACAAATTTAACTTTTCTTTCATAAACATTGTTGATCTTATAACACGTGTTAAATAAATAAGAAGATCTTAGCGCATGATGAGATTATAAGTGCTTGTGTAGAACACTTATAATAACAACTGAAATTGTAGTAATTACAATAACAATAATAATTATCGAATTTTCAAATAATGTTGTTTTGGCAATGCACTGATGATTAAAAATAAAGTGAATGAGGCATTTGACCAGCAAAAAGTTCAAGCCCACCACATATTTCTGTAAAAGTGCTTACTTCGGTTCTTCCTTCGTATTACTTCTACTTCTGGGTAGATTCTTCTTGAGCTTTAATTGATATTTAGATTGAACAATGACTCCATAAAATATTCATTCTATTAAATAGGACTCACAAAATTATTAATCCAATGGTAATTTAAACAAATAATTCAGATGACGAATTCAAACATTACATGGAATTAACGTACTCAGATTTTTCCCCCAAATCCAATAGTACCTGCTCTGTACAAATACAGAGTGCCTTCTTCTCCTCTCTACTAATGAGATATTAAAGACGGATTTTGATATTTTATTCATAAATCTGAATCTAATCGGATATAGACAAAGTCTGGTTCTTAACAATAATTATCGGACATTGTCAAGCGATAATCTGATAATCACACCATTGGCAACGTCAGGCAAGATAAGGTGAGCATGTTTGTGAGCATTGATCCTGCCAGTGAATCAAAACTCAATTGAAAGTAACTAAAAACAATTAGAAAGTTAGCCAAATTAATTCTTCCACAGCAGAACAATATATCATCTAAGCAGACACATTTTAATTAAAGTAACACTGAAAAAGTTCTGGCTGAAAGTTGCAAACCCAATGCCCATATCTCACAAACATGTCGGGGGGTTAATTTGTTTTTGTTATACTTCAATATGTCGTTGGTTATAAAACTTCTCTTGATCTTTTAACTTAAATTGGGACTCTTTTTTATGTAATGTATAGTTTGCAGTTTAAAATTATATTATTTTGTTGTTGACCAAGCTCTCAGCAGTATAAATCTAGGGCACCCCTTTCTGAAATTTTATATTTCAACGAGACGCTACAAAGCATTGAACGGAAAACATCTTCATTATGATAATGCCAAAATCCTCGTTAAAACAATAAAAAAAAAAAAAGACGAGATCAAAATAGGTACCTTTGTTCTTTTTATTCTTGACTCTCAAGTAATTATCACTCTTAGGGAAGGTAACTAAAAAGAAAGAAAAAGAAAACCAAAGAACCCTCCATGAATTAGACCCAATAATGAGAGGCTTCTAAATGTTTTTGCCCAACAAAATGACCATAAACATTGACTTCCAGATTACCGACACTTTGATTCACTGGCCAGCGGCAAATGCCTCGACAGGGAAGCTCTTGGTAATCCCGGCGAGGCTCTTGAAGTGGACCTTCCTGGCCGGCGAGTCAGCAGTGATTTCTGACACCGGCGGCCACAGCATGAGCTCCTTGGCCTTCACACCCTTGAGCTTCTTGATCGTGCCTTTCTCGACGTAGCCCTTGACCTCGGTGTCGTAGCTCACCAGCTTGCTTATCATCTTGAACTGATGCTCAACCTTCTTTTGCTGAACAATCCACATGTACCCGGTGCTCTCCACAAACCCAACCTCCACCACATTGGCCAGTGGGAGGAGCCCCTGAGGGAGTTCAAATTTCTGTAGGAGAGAGATTGCCATTTTGAGCCCCTCCTCATGGCCCTTCTTCACGATGGCTCCTTCCTTCTCTGCCATCGTTCAACAGCTTCCTTCTCTTTGGTTGTTTCTTGTTTGAGAGTGAATGAGCTGAGACAATGTGGATGGCGAATTTATGCTACTAGTTTGATGAGGTGAGGCATGTGAGGCATGGAAAAGACAAGATTAGCAGAGGAAACCGAGGTGAAGTGTACATAGTAATCCTCGCTTGTTTGGTTTGTTTCGATCTTCGTCACTTTCCTTCTTTGTCCTAAAGCTTTTGCCTTCACAATTACCCATCATTTTAATCATGGTCATGAAAAAATCCGCTGTCCCTCTAAAACAGGACGATGAAATTTATGGACTGGATGGTGCTTTTTAAGTTAAACTAGTTCCCATGATTAGATGAATATATGCTAGTTAGTACTCGTAACATCTCACGAAATTATCATGTGCTTCACCATCCAGAGTGGCCTTATTTCCCCATTTGTCCTAGATGTTTCTTTGCGAATCTCTTTACCCTCACCGTTATCACTTAAAGCTGTACATGGCGTTCTGGAACATAAGTAATACAGTTAAAGCAGTTACTCAAACTAAGGTAACATCGTCACAAATCATGATCTATTTTTCCACCATTTGCGTTATCATGTTGCATAGAGGATGATTAACAGAAGAGTTAAGTAATAACAATCTCAGAACAAATATCTCGTAAAACAGTAGAGAGAGAATAGCATGTCCATAAGTAGTAGACTTCAGACTCATTTGATTCCACAATCTTCTATTGAAAACCACAAAAAAATTCCATTAAGCAATAGAAGAATGTCCACAGCTATCTAAACTTAATCGGCTTAGCTATTCACGTTGGGAGTTGGAGTATGGCATAGAATGACCAACCCAAGTTTTCTCCGTTGCTAGGACGTGGACTCTTGGAAAAGAATCGGTAGCTCCTGCAAATAAAATGCAGAATTTTTCACTATTTAATGTCATTGGACGTTCATATTATGCCCTACGCTGCAAATAGATTGATCCGGAGGCATCTTGTGTATTCTTCCTCCCCAGAACTGCAATTGAATTGACCGATCACAAAAGTGGTGCTGTGGTAGTTGCCTGAAAAAAATTTCGTACTTCTCCAGGCACAAATTTTACAATGAAAGCATGGATTTATATATCAGATCCTAAAGAAAAAGGTGCATGTTCCCATCTGATAAACATTCACCGTGATTATGCACGCACAGAACTATGTACGGCATGGTTGCAATGAAGAGCACCAAAAATTTCCGTCAGTCACTTTCAATTCAACAAAATAATTCAAAACAAGAGGCAGGCTACAGAACAAGTAGAAGTTTCATATCCAGTCTCCATCAAAGGCCAAATCAAACACTATAATAGCATATTAATTTGATAGGATTCTGGTACAAACTTGACAAACAACCAAATACATTGTGATTAACATGGGACCCAAGCAAATGAAGGATGTAAACAGAACGATCCACCCTGAACTTAGTATTAATTTTGAAAGTAGAAAAAGCACCACAAGGATCAAACTAATTTTCATCCATCATGACAGAGGGGAAACCTGCGGAAAAGCAACCCGACCAACCACAACCAATCAAGAGTACTCAGGACTTACAAGGACACAGTACACTAGAATAGGCTTATATCTCCAGCTGTGCATATTGCGAGCTCCATTGATTTTCATTGCAAGGCATATGATTCAAGGTTACACCTGTTTTACTGCAGGAAAAAATGCCAAATGGTGAGCATGAAGTGTGAACTAATACATGCCACAAAGCTGGATTCAATGGACGGCCTACCTCTCCTTCTTCCATACCAACTTTAGCCGAGCCACTTATCCTTCGTGCATCTTCTGTTACAAGATGGAAAACTGAAAATAAAGATCCAAAAGATGAATGCAAGGGGAAGTGGAGAGTAATTTAGGGTGCATTTAGTAATTATTCTGCTCTTGAGAACAATTTCCGCTTAGTAATGATTTGTTTATATTCTGTTTCCGAGAATAATTTTTATACATTTCAAGGCATATGGGAACTGCCCAAAATTCGTATTCCCGAAATAGAAATGCATTTGGTAGGACTCGTAAATTTTTCTTTTAATTTTTTATACTTTTATTATATTTTTCTTATTTTTCTCTTATTTTTCTTTTTATTTTATCTTTTCTCTTCTTCTTCCTCCTTCTGCCAGTGGCTGGTGACGATGGTGGCCAAGATTTGCTAGGCAAGGTTTGGCGAGCTCGCTAGAGCCTTGCCAAGCCAAGGTGAGGTCCGGTGAGTTTGCTTAAGGCTCGCCTAGCCATTGCGAGCCTAGGCCTCACCAAATCTGGACAAGGCCGAGCCTTGCCGGTAACCAAGTGAGCCTTGCCTAGCCCGATGAGGCTCGACCTCACCCAAGCGGCGAGAGGTTAGCCTTGCCAGGCTAGGTTAAGGTCAACCTCACGCCACATGGGCAAGGTTTAGTCTCATCGGTGGCCTAGTGAGGCTTGCGGTGGCCAAGTGAGGCTCCAATGAGCTTGTTAGATTTCACCCAATCAATTGCCAGCCCCCGCTAGTGGTGGTGGCCGACAATGGCCAATGACCGATTGTGGGGAAGAAAAAGAGAAAAAAAGAAAAATAAGTTTGGGTTTTGATTATGGAATTATTCTCGAAAACAAAGAAACAATTTACTTCTTGATTTTGTTTTATATCTATTTTTGGGAACCAAAACAAAATGGATTTTTATTTTTAAGAATAAAAAATTTACTAAACGTATTTCTATTCTAAATTTACTTTTGGGAACAAAAGAATAAAATAAGTTACTATTGGGCAAGTTACCAAATGCTGCCTTTTGAATTACTTTTATTCCAGAAGGCCACGTATAGCTCTAAGTGATAATTGTGAGGATAAAGAGACTCGCAAAGAAACATTTAGGACAATGGGGGCAATATGCCCACTCTGGACGGTGAAGTACATGATAATTTCGTGAGATATTACTTGTACTAACTATCATGTATGCATCTAATCATTGGAACTATTATAAATGGTTTTATTTCAAATACTAATCTGTACATTCAAAATAAATAAATGATTTTCCACAACGATTTTATATTCTAATGAGGGTTTTGCTATAACAAATTATATTACTTAACAAGTAAGTTAACAACAATGGATCAAAAGGAGCGAGGTTCGCTTAAATCAACTATTGTAACCTATATAGTTCGTGACAAACTCGCACCTACCCATGCTTATCTTTTTGTCCATTTACTTATGCAAAGCTAGTTTTCTTATATGATTAAAAATTTAAAAAAAAAAAAAAACACACCGTGTATTCTGGATCACCGTAACAAATGGAATATGGAAACAAATATGCTTTATATGTCTACGGAAACTCTTTCGATAAAAAATGTATCGTCTATCTGATGGAACTGGGATTCTAGTTTCTCTTCTCTCAAAATCATATTCACTCAATATTTCCGGTGCTCTTAGGAGCACTGGGATTCTATTTTCTCTTCATTCCAGGATTCTATTTTCTCTTCTCAGTATAATTCTCTATATGAGTTTTATGCTACATAAGCCCGTTGAGATCATTATGCTTTCAGAACAGAGATAATAGACCCCGCTTCCCCTTTAGGACCTACCTTAAAGACAATGGAGTGGAAAACATTAAAAAAAAAATATTAAATAAATTTTATTAACCAAATCGAATTAACAGTTTAATTTGCAGGGGTCCTGCCGCAGAGGGGGGTTGCGCGGGGTTATTAAGTGGGGTTGGTAATACTTGTCATGTAATATTTTTTTAAGTTTGGATAAATAAATGTAATGAAACAGCAAAGCGGATTTCAAATATAATATTTAAAAATCAATTTCCGCTCAAATCCACGGGAACTCCTTGACTTTGCTATATTAGGTAGCAACTGCTCGACTTAATTATATTCACAAGCATAAATACTTTTAACTTCATCATCACTACTGCAAATGGTATTAAAAAAATAATAATAACAAAATTACTCTTCACAGAGGTTCGCCGTTTCTACCCCCGGAGGTTTGCCGTCCATTTCGTTAGTGCGCAATTCAATCCGATTTAAATTTGATATAAATTTGTTGTGGAAAAACATTTATTTATTTTGTATGTATTGAGAAATTCATGAGGAATGACTTTCATTTGCTGTGGAGCCGGTGGAGGCCGGTCAAGATCCAAAATTAAAAAAATATAAAAAGTAAATCCTTTCAAAAAGAATCTTGTACTTTACCCACGTTTAGCTATCCCATGCCGTTTTCATTTTCATTTCTAAAATTTAATTGTGCCACGGGAGAAGATCTCCAATCATTCGCTTGGTTCACGGCTAAACATTGTAGGCTAAGCACAATTAATGAAAAGAATAAGCTTTTGTCACATATCCGAGGGTTACACTGATAGATCATAGCGATTCATTCCGATTAAGCTTCCAAATGATCCATAGGCACCTTTAGTGCTCAGCTTCAATAATTTAGTAATTATAGGCTATATTTTAGTTGCTGTAATCCCTACCTTAGTATCGCATCAAAAATACTATGGAGCAGAGACTAAAGAGCCATGACGAAATGATACATAGTGATACGGCGGATGGCTATTAAAGTGGAACAATACGTAGGAAAACTAAACTCAAGCAATAATAAGAAAACTAAGCCTAGGAAAACTAAACTAAACCAGCAAAGCTAGAGCAACAGAAAAATTTCTGAGAGGCTGTTCTTCTTAAGGGACTCTGAAGACCTAGGAAAACTAAACTAAAGGCAAAGCAGATACGTTTTCATGAGGGACAATGACACAGTCAATCCCTAAATTTTGACTTAATATGTAATTTGATCTCTAAATTTTTAATTTGTCCAATGTCATTAAGCTGATAAAGTCAAATTATAACCGTGAGTAGAGGAATTCTTCAAGCTGAAAGAAATCGAGATGAACAAAAGCAGTGCATGTGATCTGAATTTTTACAATAGGTGTCAGAACAATATTTGTTTGCATTGCTTATCCTTATTGTTCGGGAATATAGCATGCTTATGATTGGACAAAACTTTTTCATAGAATTAATAAGGATATACCTTGAGTTTTTAAAAATATTTCCTACCAGTGATTCCATCCGCCATTAATTTGCTTATGGTGACTTTTCATTATCTCCCTAATCCTCCTCATTGACGGAAGTCGGTAATTTAATACAGGCCGCTTTGAACCCTTAAGAATATTAGAAGGTGCGGCAAATTATTAATACAGGCCGCTTCTTCTGTAAATGACCTTCCTTTGAACCCTTAAGAATATTAGATGCTGCATCTTTTCCAAAAATAGCAGCCAAAAATGCAATTATTTGAATGGTCTTCCCAAGCCCCCTGCTCCAAAGAAAAGCACACGAAAATAAATGTAAACTGGCTATCTTGCCTAGATTGGTATTGCAAGCAAAACGAATTATGGCCAAAATTTAAAAAGTCGCTCATGCACACAAGCACAAATCTACCATAAAAGGCATGCCTAAGCTCACAAAATTGCTGACATCTGGCAAGACCAGAAACTATTTCAGAGTTCAAAATAAACACAAAGCTCTTCCGGTTTGCATGATTTAGTGCGGGCGCGCACACATGAGGTTTGTATGTCTCCCATCAATGTGGGAATCATCAAGATCTTAGACAATCTACAATCCATCACATCATCTGGGAGAGATATGAAATCCTTAATTGGATCTGTCAAAACAATTCACTTTAAAGACAATCAACTCAATATACCCCTTTTGTTCACACAATGTGACCAAGAATGAGAAGCAAGGAATTATTTTCTCCAAATAAGCAACATAGATAAGAGAAGCCACTTACATGTCATCACCAAGAATACCTCCACAATTTTTCTTGTACAAACCATACAAAAACTTGACGCCCTCCCTTTGATGCTCGAGCAACCTGCAATTGATGGATGAGGAACCTGCACGTTCATTCACTTCAACGTCAACTTTCTTTTCTTTTGTTAGGTTGGGGGGTGTTTGTTTGGAGCTAATTCCTAACCGTTAACTGCTTCATTTCTTCCTTTCAAATGAAAAAAGGAGCAAGTAAATAGGTACGCTCTGCTTGCATACTTCATAAGCCGGAGAATCACGTAAACAGAGCTGCCAATCGACCATTTTTTCGCCATTTTGCCCGAATTCTATTGAACAAGACGAAGTCTTTAATGCTTAAGCAATCGCTAATCCTCAAATCAATCGAGCCCGACAGTTCGATCACCCTCGCTTTCCTTTCAGAAGTCACAATTACTCGACCGTTTATATTTTCCCCAAACAACGTCAAACGCAAACACTTCACCTGAACGACCGGAGCTTCTCCTTCGGAAGACAAGACCAGTGGTTCGAACGGCCCGGTGTGATCAAACTGGAAGCTCGCCGACTTCAGCCTCCCGAACAGCACCCTCCTTTCTCCTCCTCCTCCTCCGCCTCTCCTCGCCCTCCGCACCTCCTTCCTTAAATCCAGCGCGGTCGCGGTCGAGGTCCTCCTTTGGCCGGACGTGCGGGGGACGCTCCTCCGAAGGGAAGGAGCCCTGGAGGCGCAGGAGCTGCTGCGAGAGGGACGACTTCGGAGTGTTTAAATAATAATAATAATAAAAGAGAGAGAGAGAGAGGGGTTAGTATCGGCATCAAACCCAAAATCTAGATCTAGGTTATAACAACACAATTCACCCATAAAATCACTTCGTAGAGTGTTTAAATAAAGCTCATTGAAAAATAACAGTAATTGCAATACAGTTGACCCACAAAACCCACCAATAAAATTTGCTTAACTTTAAATCAGTAGATTAAACCGATAATGCATTGATGGAAGAGGAAGTTCCATCTATACAACATGAAGAAGAAACTGGACTGTAAACCCGGGATGAAGAGGGTAGCAACAATGCTTCAGCACAATTGGAGGATCAAGAGATAGCAACGACAAGCAAATTAGAAAGAAATTGAGAACACAGGCAAAAGTCACTTTCTCGGGTTACTATTCACTGTGCTCTCTTCTTGGGCGATTTGTTCACTGTTCCTCTTGCTGCTCGAGCAGCTGAATTCGGACTTGCTGACTAGCGATTGAAGCTGGTTCTTGGTGGGAAGTGGCGCCTCCTACCCGTCCATAAAACCCACCGAAGATGCTCCTAGTACGTCCCTCCTTATAGACTCGCATGGCTCTTCTAGGTTAGGGTTCTTCCTACTTGGGTTGCTGCTGCGATTTCTTTGATTGGGATGGATTGGGAGTCGGATAGAACCCGTGTTGTGGATGAAGGGACTATCTCCTATTACTGTTGAAGGAGCCCCATCGACGGCTTTACCATTGAATAATCAGAACCTTGGTACTGTTCATTCTGGTATGGAGGAGCTGCGAGATTCCCGTGCATCTGCTGGTGTGCAAACCGTCCGTAGGGGAAGGTCCCGATTGGTGAAGCCTAAGGGCAGAGATGTTGCGAAGAATCCTTCGGGCAAGACTTGGGTGGCTGTTGCCAAAACAGTAGCCAAGGGCTACGACCTTGTCTATACGGCCCCGACCCTGGTTAACAACAAACCCCGCATTGAGATAACCGACCGAGACTTGGAAGCTGCGGACCCAAATATGCATGAATGCTTAATGGGTTACTTCCTTGGTCGCCGGATGCCATTTAAGGTGGTTGAGGAAGCAATGAAGAAGGTTTGGGGCCCGAATCTGGTGGATGTCATGTCGAATGGGAAAGGTTTATTTATGTTCCACATACCAGACATAGAGTTTCGTAGGAATTTACTTGAGGGTGGGCAGATTCGAGTTGCCGGTGTTCCCCTTGTTCTCTAGCAATGGACCCCGGGTCTTGAGCTGCGAAAGGAAACCCACCTTTCGGTGCCTGTGTGGGTCAGGCTTTCGAACATACCCTTCTCTTGCTGGTCTACCCAATTCATCGGGAAGATTGCTAGTGCACTCGGGAAACCGTTGTATGTCGACCAACGTACTGAGCAGGCGAAGAGCTTGTCTTTTGCACGGGTTTGTATTGAAATCACAGCTAATCAACCTGATTGTGAAGTTATTGAGACAGTACACAATGGTAACATATGTGAGATAGGTGTGGAGTTTGAATGGAAGCCCATTGCTTGTGCGGGTTGCGGAATCTTTGGCCATAAATGTGCTGCTAAAAATAGATCCGCTAGTCCTTCTGATGTTCGTGCTGCTGAATCTCGTCCTTCGGTAGAGACTGTGCCTCAAAACCAGGTTGATGGGGGAGTCATTGCTTCCTCTGTTGCTGCACCATCTGAAGTGTATTCGGAGTCTCGGGACTTGCCTCAGGAGAATCCTCCCCAGGCTATTGCAAATAAGGTAAGTGACCCAGGTACAACCTCGGATGGTTCCTCAGCTCACGCTATTGTTTTGGAGGTAGCGCTCCAAGCCAATTCTTCTTCTCCATCTCAACCTACTTCTGTGCCGAGTGATTCTGTGTGGCAGCAAATTAAAGGTAAGAAGAAGAAGAAGCAGAAGATTCAGGCCCTTGCGTTCTCTTTTGAACCCACCTCTCCTCCTATAGGTGGGCAGTCTCTTAAGTTGAAGGAAGCGGTGCCTACTGAGATTGTGCCTGTACAGAAGCCTCCCAAAGGTCCTTCGAAGCTCTCAGTAAAGGGCAGTCTTGTGTCTTCAAACCATGATGCTGATGACTCGTTACCAACTCCTATCATGCCCCTTGAGAACCCGGATGATGAAATCACTGGTTTTGCTTCGTCTAGCGATGAGGATGAGATCCCAAACAAGCCTCCCTCTCCTAGAGCTCTTTTAGGATCTGCTGGGTTTGGGATACAAGACCAACTTCTCCAGCTACATCCTGACTCGCCTGGATCAACGCTACCAGTGGTCCCGAAGGCGACTAAAGCTAGTCGCAAGTCCTCCAAGCGGAGGTAGTTCTCTTCTTTCCTTGGATCATGTTTTTTGGATTTTGGAATATCAGAGGGATGATGAACCCTGTTAGAAGGGCTGAGATTAGAAAGTTTGTTGCTTCTAATAGTCTTAGTTTTGTTGGCCTTTTTGAGACTAAAGTCCCTGAGCCGTTGTTTGTTTCTATTTCGTCTACCCTCCTGAGAGGCTGGAGCTGGCTCGCAAATTATGATCATTCTTCGCGTGGCAGAATCTGGATTGGATGGAACCCGGATTCCGTTAATTTTGAGTTGATTTCTCTAAATGACCAAGCTATCCATGGGCGTTTGAAGGGGATTTCTTCTAACTTTACGTGTTGCATCTCTGCTGTCTATGGGGAGCACACTTTTGTGCGTCGTAGGCCTCTGTGGGCTGACCTTATTCTTTGTGATGATTTATTTCAAGATACTGCTTGGCTCGTTGCGGGCGATTTCAATGCAATTAAGGATCCTATGGATCGCTTCGGGAGCTCTAATTCTTGGATTCCTTGCTTCGATGACTTTAGACTCTGCCTTGATCAAACGGAACTTGAGGACCTTAGGTACACGGGTCTTCGTTTTACCTGGTCCACTTCTTCGGGGTTAGGCAGGAAAATGCGGAAAATCGACCGGGTGCTAGTCAACACTAAATGGAGAATGGATTTCTCCTTTTCGGAGGCATCTTTTCTTAATCCCGGAATTTCAGACCACACCCCTATGGTAGTTAGGGTTGTTGATCCGAGTTCGAGAAGGAAGCCCTTTAAATATTTTGATTTCTGGGCTGATCACCCTAACTTCCGTGATTCAGTCCGTCAAGCATGGGACAGCCATGTTTGGGGGAGGCCCATGTATAAGCTGGTTTCCAAGATGAAGATCCTAAAGTGCCGCCTAAAAGCACTCAACCTTGAAGCCTTTTCAGACATCTCGATGAGGACTCTGGAAACAAGGGAGGCCTTGCGTTCTACCCAGCTTCTTTTGCACTCGGACCCCAATAATATCACTCTTGTTGAATTGGAGAAAGGCCAGCGTTGGACTTTTGTAGATCTTCGAGGCCAAGAAGAATCCTTCTATAAGTAGAAATCCAGAGTTAGATGGTTGAAAGAGGGTGATCGAAACACGAAATTCTTCCACAACTTTGTCAAAGCCAGACATCTAAACAACCGGATTCTCTCTGTTAAAGACAATTCAGGTTCGGTTGTTTCAGACCCCAACTTGGTGCCGCAAGTTTTTGTATCTTTTTTCTTGGATCTCCTTGCTCCGCATTCAGGTTTGACGAAGCCTACATTGCATGAATTGACATCACTTATTCGGAAGCCTCTTTCGAATGACCAGGTATGTTTGCTTACTTCACCGGTCTCGGATTCTGAGATTAAGAATACTTTGTTTTCGCTTGCTAAGGGCAAAGCCCCTGGCCCTGATGGGTTCCAGCCGAATTCCCTGACACTCCAAGGAATTGTCACCTTCAGAGAGGTTGGGGTTTTGACCCGTCAGTTTTCGTTAATCCTCCGATGTTTTGAGCTGTCGGGTGTGGCACTTTTCAGCGGTCTTCCCCTAGTGTGCGTGGAGGTTCGGTTGGAGTTGTTGTGCCTGTTGCTTTGTGTTTTCTTTTCCTGTACTGCCGTTTAGCTTGATTGCGGCCCCCTTCCACTCTTCCTGTTTTTTATGCAGCTAGAGTGAAAGTTTTTGGCGCCGTTTGTACTTTTGTCCTAAGCTCAGTAATATATTCTTACCATTACCAAAAAAAAAAAAAAAACGACAAGCAAATTAGAGGCCTTTGCTTCATTTCGGCAAATGATAATGTATTGATAGAGATGCTATAATTGACATAAAAGCATGATGGATGCAATTGAAAAAGTGTTGTTTGGCGTTTTGTATAGGTCTGCGATAAAGCTATCCATGCTCAATGTAACTAAATGTCTTGATCTATAAGCTAGACGTAAACACACGGTCAACCACTTTAAGGATACCTAGGGGGAAACTTATTCTAACTTATTCGCAAAAAGAATGTCGATAACCATTTTCTTCTTCACAAATTTTAGCATCACAGGATGTGAGATAAAATAGGCTCGACATCAAATCAAAAGTTCCTTATCAAGTGTATAGCATGCTACATCATTCAACTTGCTTTGCATCCATATGTTCATTGATGCTCAAAGGAAAATTTGGGTCTAGATAACGAGAGTATTGTTAATATTTGTAGGTTATTGATGCAGGCCACACAGTTCAAACTTTGAGAAATGGAAACTAATGTTTCATGACTTTCTGATGGTGCACCACCCCAACGGTTGGCTAATAAATTACTAAATCTAGATTTAGTTCGGGCTCTCGAATGCTTGTACCAATTTGCAATTTAGTTCAAATTCTTAACATGCAGATTAATTTTATTTAGACGTCACAATTATCAATTTTTTGTGGGTCAATTACATACTCAAGTAAAGTATCAAGTTAATTACTTTACTTCTACAAATTAGAGATTTAATAAGTTTGGAGACTTGATTATGCTAAATTACTCTAACACTATTTCGGCATCATTTCATTTTTGAAAAACATTTATGTAATCGGCTTGGATTAATTTTATCATAAATCACTAACATATAAGGAGTGATCATGTAGGTATGCAATTATTAAAAATAACAATAAAGGAAAACAACACAATAAATGAATTGCAGAAAAAATCAAGTATAACGATCATGTAATTTTTGGGTGTTGCTTTAATCCTAAGATGAAAATTGTCTATTTATTTAGGAATGAAATTTTAATTAATTTTTGGTTCTTCCACTTTTTAAATGAAGGCTAACTAGGATGCAACGCATGTAATGTAAACTTAAGCCTAAATGCAACTCTAGATTAAACTATTCTACATGACATGCAATTTTAATTAAACAAGCCTAACATGCAAATTATATGACATGCATATCATTTTTTCTGTTTTTTAATAAAAAAATTCGGAATAAAAAAAAACCCAAATTTAAACATGCAATCTATCTCAGAAGAGAATCTAATTTATCATAAGATGATTTTTTTGTATGTTTTTATTACTAGAATAAAATCCACTCTTTATGCTATCCGCCCTAGGAAATAATTAGATTAAATCCTATTTCAGTTAGGAAAGTCTAATCTAGATATATATGTAAACATGTATTCTTATCTATTAAGGAAAGTCTAATCTATTTCCGACTCTTATTTTATTCAATGATCTATCCTAACCTGCAATCTATTTAAATTAGGCAATATTTTCTAGAAATCTTATCTATCCTTTCATTATATCTCTCTCACATGGGTTAGCGAACTCCTAAACGGCGGATACTTTGATTAATATGTTATCTTCGTGCTGATTTGTAGAAAATTCTGTAATATACACCCTTATCTATAGATATGTACTTTTTAGTTTGTTGCTTTATTAGACACCCTTATATACACACACACACACACATAGATCTATGGGCTCTTCAACTCCATCCCCTTCGACCAAACAGAAGAAAGGACTCCGCACCCATCTCTTCCACCACCCCCATGGATCTCGCCAGTCGCCTCGAATTATGCTTCGATAGTCTTCGTTGGGATGATTTGACGAATGTTAAAATGCAATACAACCTGTCTGCCACGTGAGTATTACAATTCTTTAGCCTGATTTTTTTTTTTTTTGGGCTCTCATGTATGTCCTTTTATATCTCCAGCCAAGCCGAATGCCAGTACGCTGAAGCAAATGTAACTACGTCCCGGAATGATATGAACGAGATCATCGATTTGATCAAGATGCATGAGATCTTAGTTTTGCATACGGTGAGTCAAACAAAGGTATTCACCCGTTTACTGCCAGAACACTTTAATGATCGCGGTATCCTCAATCGTGTGGAAATCGGCAGTGTGGGCGACGACACCAGGAGGAAAATCCACGGTCTGCTGCTTAGGGCCGGACTCAAGAAGGGCGACGAGGACTTCTTCCACTTCCCGGCCTAATTATTAGCCAAATATATCAGTTCGTGCAAACTCCATGCGACTTGTTGTCACTGCACTTATCTCTTCACCGATGTAGATGTTTTTCGTTTCCCTGGTCGAATAGCTATGCTGCTTTTTTGTCCGTTTACAATATACAACACACACACTCACACACACACACACACACACACACACACACACACACACACACACATGTGTGTGTGTGTATATATATATATATATATATATATATATAATTTGGCTTTTACCGAGTTTGATGTATCTTGCCCCTACCCCAATCCCCCTGGTGCGGGTCTACTGTTATCCCTGGAGCTGTCCTCTGCATATTGCAATAGTTTAATAGTTACTTATCTAGCAATCTGTTGTTTTACATGCAATTTTCTTTTTTACAGACCACTCGAATGTGCTTTAACTTGATTTGGAGTATAATATGTAGGCAATCAAACTGAGATCCCTTAGTAATCAATGTTAAATAAAACATTATAATTTTTTCTTTTGAAGCTATCGAAGATTCATACGGTACTCTCATGAAAAATATGTTTTTAGTTTGAGTTCAAAGCGAAAATCTGAGTTTTGAAAATAAATAAATAAAGAGGGGAAATCTAATATCAAATTTCCGAAATCAAGACAAGCTGAATACGGTAACGTTCCTTTAGCGAGTTGGAGTAACCGAAGAAAGAAAATACAAAAAGGAAAGTCAAATTGGGTGGGGTTTCCTTTGACAGTTAAGGTGGGATCTTCGAGACATCCAAGTTGGACTTCTGGCGGTGGGTTTAATATAATATTCCCAAGATTTGTTAGTTAGATGCATTATAGATGTTGACGTGCGCCAGAGTGACTCATGGCTTGGCAGAGGGAAATTCGTGACAATTACGTCCTGGCGTCCTTCTCCGTGCGTGGAATCGAAGAAAAATGAGTGTTTTAGCCTATTAAATTCTTGTGTTAAGCATCTGTGTGTGGAAGCGAAGAAGAATACAAGTGTTTTAGCCTATTAAATTATTGTGTTAAGAATCTGTGGATAATTCTTTCGTGAAATTTTCTAGGCAGATTTTGAGCTAATTCTAGGGCGAAGTTCTCAATTCCCAAAAAAAAAGGCATACCTCCATAATTTGTTTTGTTTTTTTTTCATTTTTGGATTTGGACCTGTACACGATAATCAAATTTAGGCTGATTGTGGGGAAAATGTTTTAAAAACATAGTTTTTCTTTCAGATAATAACACAAATAGTTCCTCAAATTTGTTCATTTTGATCGTTTAATTCGTTTAATGCAATCCTTGAACTATTTCTAAATATCCGATCTAGTCCAAGAACTATCTATTTGTTCAATTTTGTCCCTTAATTGTTTATGAAAAAAGTCAAAAGTTTTTTTATTTTTACCAAAAAAAAAAAATCAAAAGTTTCCATAGTTACATAAGATCTTAGAATATATATTTTTTTTTATTTCAATCCATTTTCTACATTGATAGAGAGTATGGCTATATTTCTAAATTCTAATCAGACTTGTATCGAGATGATGTTCTTGTTATTTTAATTTTGCTAATTTATAGATTTGACAAAATTTAATTAAGAACACGCAAAACAAAAATAAAAAATAAAAATTTTAATTGCCCAATGGCCCACTTTGAACCAAAAAAGAGAAAAATATAAAGAACTAA
This sequence comes from Eucalyptus grandis, assembly GCF_016545825.1. NCBI lineage: Eukaryota > Viridiplantae > Streptophyta > Magnoliopsida > Myrtales > Myrtaceae > Eucalyptus > Eucalyptus grandis. The sequence goes on from NC_052612.1 coordinate 38,697,606, forward strand.
TAAAAAATCGTCCAAATGCTTCAAACGCTAACCGCAGGGAAACAAGTTTTCTTTATGTTTTCTATTTACTTTGTGAAAAATAAATTATTTGAAAAAAATTTCACAAAAAATGAGTGCTTGTATCCTTTAAAATAATTAGTCAATGGAAAATATTTTCACTATCGATAATAATTTACGTCCAAATATTTTCATGGATGAAGAAAATATTTTTTTTAATTCATTAATTATATGAATTTATACAAGAGATAATTTTTTAAAAAAGATCTTTCGTAATCATCCTTGCCAAAACTTGCTCGCAGCACTTGTATGCGAAGGCTCACGTGCCAGGTCATCACTAACTCACCGCCATCCTTTTCTGACAATTATCCTATGACGAACTTGACTACATTGGCGAATCTCACATACGGTTGTGTTGGCACCATGATAAAATTAAAATAATAATAATAATAATAATAATAATAATAATAATAATAATAATAATAATAATTAAAGAACATGTTCATTGTGGTATTATACTCTTTTTTCGATCTCGGCAAAATGGCATGCATGTGTCGTGAGCCAACTAATTCTAGTGTTCTCTACCCACACGACTTTAAGAAATTCATTCCCAATCTGCCTCGCTCGCATTCACACATGAAGTCTAGATAGAAACTATAGAGAAAAACTATAAATTCTTAGATCGTGTTTTGATTGTTGGGTGATAAAATGAGGGGAAGATCACAACGTACATCTCTCCCTTCATCTAAGTGTGGATGTACATCTTGCCATTTACCAATGACTTGCTTTAATTACAAAGAATACTCTAGAATACAAGTGCATGTTTCCCATATTGTCCCCGAGAATATTTTGTATATACGAAGTTTGCAAACCCTTAGAAGCTTCAAGACTTGTTTGGTTATCTTGGCCACTTTCTTGTCTATTGTTCCTTGAAACCTCTAGTCCATGACACATGCATGGCGGGATATTATACAGGATTGGTGAGGTACGATTCAACCAAGTCGAGATTGAGCACATGGTGCATCACACCCACGAGCAATGCACGATCCATTTGTAAGAGTTTTCTTAATATGGGTTATATTAATTGATATTGTAATTTACCGCTTTATGGGATTGGTTTAAGGTTAGATATAATGTTTTTAATTAGTCTAATATGAGGTTGGTTAGTGTGAACCAAATTGAGTCGGCCCATAATGAAAGGGCTTAGCTAAAAACTCTATAAATGCTCAAATCTCTCTTTTAACCCTAACACTCATAAATATCCCCACAAAGAAGCATTTCCTAAACACAAAGGGTGAGAGCTATCTCACTGAGCCAGTGATATAGAGGGTAATAGATGAGAAAAATCGGTATTCCTCAAAAAAGGTAGTCCAAATCATTTACATAAATTATTTACATGATATATATATATATATATATATATATATATATATGTTATTGGTTCTAGCTATAGAGATCTTGGACTTGCGCTTTTGGGTCTTATATGTGAAGCATTCCATTCAAAAACACCTGAAAAATGGTTTGCCAATTGATTACACTGCTAAAAAGATGATGGAAGCTTTTGTGACTTAAATTATGTTTTGTCTAATGTCGAGATTAGGACACATCTACAAGGACTCTTCAACATAAGGTATGATGGTTCTTATGAGGTTAGAAATTGCATTCTAAAGATGGTAGATTTGAAATCTAAAAATCATATTCACAAAGGAACTCATAAAATCATCGGTCATTTTGACAATCTAGATCTTAAGAAAACATTCTTCAAGGGATGATGACCATTACTTCTTTTTAAGAAGAAAGATCACATAAAGATAAAGTGTAGTAAATATATAAATATTTGGTTATCCAAGCATGAACCTGTAGATAATAATCTTTTGGCATTGTTTATGAATCCAATACTTATCAAAAGCCCCGTCCAATTCTTGGTGGTAGGATAGTGGTATAACAATTTTGTTGTGTTTACCATGCGTTGACTCATAAATCCAAGGAAGCCAAATCAAGATAAATCAAAACTCATCGTAGGAAACACTAATAAAGTCAACGTTGGAGATATCATTTTAATTCTAGATTTTGTTTTTAATTTGATATTGAGAAACATATTTTATGTACTTTCCTTGACATGTAACTTAATTTCCACATCCAATTCCTAAAAAAAAAAATGTTATTTTTATGTTCATTTATTCAAATAAGGTTGAGTATTACATTATGTTCAATAAATCGTATAGATTGTGTTTGACTCCCAATGATTGTTTTCAAAAGACTTATGCCCAATGAATAATCTCATGCATTAACGTTTTGGTTATATGTCTAGAAAAAAGAGCAAAAAAGCTAATAATGTTGATATCCTGTCTCATCTTAAAAGTTATTTAAAGACTTGCATAGACTAGTGTAAAAGTAAGATGACTAAGATAAAGAATAAAATTGCAGTCTGAAGTTCTGATATGTTAGATGTCATTCATATTAATCTTAGTGGATCTTATATGGTAATTTGTGTAGAATTTTCATTTCAATACAATCATTGACAACTATTTTTTTATGTACTTGATTAAGAAAAAGTCGGAATCTCGGACTAAAATCGAAAAACAAATAGGACAGATCTGAGTATTTTGATAAATATGGCAATACTGCATAGCTTAAAAAGTCATTTGTCAAATACTTGGAAGATTCTATGGTGGTAACTTGATTTGCTATACTTAAAAATCCTAAACAAAATTGTGTGGCTGAAAAGTGTAATCGCACCATAATGGACATAGTGATGAGTTAATTAGTAGAACTAATTTACCCGATTTTTTTGTGGGCTAATGCTTTGAAAGCAGCCTTTTCACATACAAAATCATATTTCTATCAAAATTGTTCCATTAATTCTCTTGGAGTGATGGACTTGACATAAACTTAGCTTAAACCATCTTTAGATTTGGGGTGTCATACAGAAGTGAGGTTATGTAATCCAACATTAAATAAGTTGGAATTCAGAACCACTTAGCATTAAATTATATCTTACCTAGATCATTCGAAGGGATATTGATTTTTATAACCCAATGAAGATATAAGAATTGTGGAATTATAAACAGTAAAATTTTTAGAGTTTGACGTAACTGTAGAGACTAATTACTCTCAAACTATTAAGGACAATAATATGGTGGAGTCAATTGTATCTTTGTCTTTGCTTATATAGATAATTGTGGAGTCTCTTGCATCACAAACTAAACTTGTTAAGATTTAGGATACTGCTCTTGAAATAGTTCCTAATGAAATTTCTCAAGTCTTTCATGTGCAAAATGAAATGATGGTAGCTCTATTGAAGAGATTAGTTAGGAAAAGATGATATATTTTGCCACCAAAATATGTAGTTTATCTGTGAGAGCATGACTACGATATCTACTACATGATTGATCTAATGACTTACACAAATGTTGTTTTTGTTTTTTTTTTTTTTTTTTTTTTTATCATCAATCAGGTCTATGGTTAGATGCAATAAAAAACAAGATGCAATCTTTAAAACATTATAATATTTGGGAATTTGTTAATTTGCCTGAATGTCACAAGCTTATCAGTTGCTAATGGTTGATCTAATGACTTATACAAATGTTGTTTTTTTTTAATCATCAATCAGGTCTATGGTTAGATGCTATAAAAGACAAGATGCAATCTATAAAACATTATAGTATTTGGGAATTTGTTAATTTGCCTGAATGTCACAAGCTTATCAGTTGCTTTCAAAGCATTAGCCCACAAAAGGCTGCTTTCAAAGCATTAGCCCACAAATATGGACTCTAAAGAAAGATTGAGGAATTTGAAGCCAAATTGATAGTTGAGGTTTCACTTTGAAAAAGAGGTGGATAGTGAACAAATATGTTTTTTTGTCACTTCTAAAGATTCTTTCAGAGTAAACATGACATTAGTAACTCATATCGGTATAGAGTTACGTCAAATGGATATTAAAACTATCTTCCCAAATGGATACCTTGATAATTAAATCTCTATAGTGCAACCCGAAGGTGTTGCAGTAGATGATTCAGATAAGCTTATGTGTAAACTGAAAAGTCTTATTTGTGATAAAGAGGGTAATAAATGAAAAGTTCTTGAGTTTGGATTGTCACTATTCCTCATAAAAAACGGTGGTCCAAATCAAGTGCATAAATATATTTACATGATTATATATATGTTATTGGTTCTAGCTATGGAGATCTTGGACTTGTGCTTTCGTGTCTTATATGTGAAGCGTTCCATTCAGAAACACTTGAAAAATGGTTTGCCAACTAACTGCATTGCTAAAAAGACAATGGAAGCTTTGGTGGCTTCAAATTATGTTTTGTCTAATGTCGAGATTATGACACATCTACAAGAACTCTTCAACATAAGGTATAATGGTTCTGATGAGATTAGAAATTGCATTATAAGGATGGTAGATTACAAATCTAAAAATCATACTCATAAAGGAACTCATAAAATCATCGGTCATTTTGACAATCTAGGTCTTAAGAAAACATTCTTCAAGGGATGATGACCATTACTTCTTTTTAAGAAGAAAGATCACATAAAGATAAAGTGTAGTAAATATATAAATATTTGGTTATCCAAGCATGAACATGCATATAATGATTTTTTGGCATTGTTTATGAATCCAATACTTATCAAAAGCACCATCCAATTCTTGGTAGCTGGATAGTGGTATAACAATTTTGTTGTGTTTTACCATACGTTGACTCATAAATCCAAGGAAGCCAAATCATTTTTCTTGAATTTTTATTAACTCTAATTTCCGTCGTGTAATTAGTAATTGCTGCTTACACGAGAGAACCACTCGAATATCTATTTAGTTGTCAATGTTGGACTATATTGGGAGGCTAGTTAATTTACAAAGCAAGTTCCTTTAATCTGAAAATTTCTTGAATGATAAATTTTAGGTAGGAATTCTAGACCGACCGTCCTAAGACAAATGTCACATGAATGCAAGACAAATGTAGTGTGAAATCGAAAATAAAATGGAATTTTCTTTTCCTATTCCTTGTTAGAAGAGCACAAGAGAAGTTGAATCACCACAACAATCGAATTTCATTGAGCACCAAATTCTTTTGTCCCAAAATCCAATTCCAAAAATATCAAAATTCAAAACTCAACCATTTTCCACTTCAATCCCTTTTTCACCTCATCACCCTCCCTCTCTTTCTAAATGGATTGAGTCTGGCTTCAATTGATTCTAGTCACGACCCCATTCATGACCATCATACTGTCGTCCCCATTCAACCCATGCTATGACCTCAATCATTTCTCGAGCCATAAGTGTAGTGACAGGGCCGCTCCGTAATGGACATGCAACGGTGACATCCAGGGGCACCTCCACAAGGCTTGTCGAGATATGCTTTTTCAAGTTTCGCAGGACGAGCTGGAGAGTGCTTGCACAAAATAGGAAGTACATAAGCTATAGCGCCCTCAGGAAGGATCTACTGATTGACAAGTCCTTTAAAATTAGGAGTTTCTCCTTCTTCTTTTTTCACACTTTCATTCATAAATTGGATATATATTTTATTTTATTGATAAATTGGATAAATCCCACTTGTGAATTTGGAGAATACTTGATTTCGCTTGGCTGTTGTTCCATTGTTGAATTTTAAATTTCCATATTTGTATTGGAGGATTTGTTATGTTAGGATCGTGATTGGTAGTGGCCTAAGACCGCTCGCCTCAAATGGACAAGTCTAAGCAACCCATTCCTTTCTTGGATCTAACAAATTTAACCCAAAAAAAAAAAAAAAAACGTAAGTATTGGCGTCAAGCCCAAATTCTAGATCTAGACGTTAGGAAGTTGAAAACCCAAACCAGATGATAACAATACACTTAACATATAGGATCACTCGACAGAGTGTTTAAACAAAGCTCATTGAAAAATAACGGTAATTACATTACGGTATTGGCCCACAAAACCCACCAATGGAACTTTAGACAAGTGGATTGACCATGAGTTTCCAGAGATGAAGTTTAAGTGAAGTTATGACGTGTGGCGATCATCTATTGACTCAAAACATGAAAGGAAAGTTGAAGATTGACTCAAGAAAGATCCATCAACCAAGAGAGTTCACAAAATAAAAAATATTTACATTCAGTGAGCATCGACATTAGTTATTAAGTCATGAGTCAGACTCCAAAAGAATTTATCGTCAATGTTTTCAATTGCTTAACTTTAAATTATTAGATTAAAATTAACCAATCTTGTTATCACGAGGATTAGCTTAGTTTTTCTATTGGTATGACTTCATTGTAATGAGACAAGGGGGGAAAGAGTCTTCCTCTTATAAGTTGGTTTAAGCTTACCATTGATATAAAAAGATGTGATTTGACCAGATCACATAAGCTATAGAAGCCTTCAGTAGATAGTAAACAAATACATGGAGAGGTTGGTAGCCAAATACAATATGGACTGGAAGAACAATTTGTTCATGTGAAACATAAAACAAGAAGAGAGTAAATGAGACGCAATGATTAGGGATGGCTAAAAGCACACCTTCTTTATCAATAATATACAATACATGATTATTTACAAGATATGCCTCATGCCTCTATAGACACTAACACCATAGACATAATATTCCTCAACAGGTCATGACATATGGTAGGAGTTTGCATGAGATACCATTCTTGATTGTCGAGTGAACTGTAGGATAAGAGCATATTTACTGTTTCAGTTTGAAGTATTACTATCTTTGTTAAACTCAATCAAGTCTAGGTGATAGTGCAAAAAGGGTGTCTTTTGTCTTCAAAATGGGGTGGGGGAACCTAGGCATGCTTTTTGGAGGAGGAGATAACAAAAGCAAAACCAAAAATTACGAGAGGAACAACAAATGAGCTAACTCAGCACTCTCGAATTGGTGTCCCTAAATTTACGTCTTCTGCAAATGACATAGCTTTAATAGAATTGAGGGAGTAACTCCAAAGCTCAAAGTACGAGACGTACTGGAAGAGGAAGTTTCATCAATACAACATGAAGAAGAAATTGAACGGTAAACCTGGGAGGAAGAGGGTAGCGACAATGCTTCAGCGCAAACGGATGATCAAGAAATAGCAATAACAAGCAAATTAGATACATTTGCTTCATTTCGGCAAATGATAATGTATTGATGATGTTATACTTGAGATCAAAGCATGATGGATGCAATTGAAAAAGTATTTCTAAGTTTGGCGCTCAATATAAGTCCGTGGTAAAGCTGTCTATTGTGAATGTAACCAAGTGTTACAAAGCTAAATATCTTGATCTATAAGCTAGACGTAAACACACGGTCAACCTCTATAATGATGCCTAAGGGGAAGCCTATTCTAACCTATTCACAAAAAGAATGTTGACAACCATTTTCTTCGTCACAAATTTTAGCATCATAGAATGTGAGATAAAACAGGTAAGACATCATAACAAAAGTTCCTTATCAAGTATATAGCATGCCACATCATTTAACTTGCATTGCATCCATATGTTCATTGACACTTAAAAGGAAAATTTGGGTCTAGATAACGAGTGTTGTTAATATCTTTAGGTTACTATGCAAGCTGCACAGTTCAAACTTTGAGAAATGGAAACCAATGTGTCACGCCGAATGCGCAACACCCTAGCGTTTTTTCTATATTATTAACTTGTTCCATATGATTGAACATTCTAGCGTTTTTCTCTATATTATCAACTTGTTCCATATGAATATGATTGATCATGGAGAAGTGAGAACGAGTGAAGTGATGCACAGAGTGAGAGAGACTCTGTACCCGACGTACTCTCTACAAATACTCTTCTTTTCTCTCTCGGGCTTTGGGAATGCAAGTACAAAACACAAAGCAAAACAAAACAGAAAAGAAGGAGCGAAAACCAAAAGTTCGAATCTGGAGTTTCCGTTCGCAAGAGGAGAAGAGACAAAACACCAACGTTGCGTGAAAACATAAATCTAAAAGGATTCTATATTAAGGCCTATATCATCAACGGAAGACATTAAGGATGCAATTCATCGTTGGATAGTGCTCTTTCTAGCGACTGTTCTATAGAGATGTAGAAAGAATTTGGGATTGAAGAACCTGGACATACATGACACAATATCAAAATCAAGTGATAAAGTTTCAAGATCTAGAATAGTAAGAATTGAAGATAGCAAAGCTAATTCAGAATAAACTAAGAAAGAGGAGGAGGCTGATGGTTGCAGATCTAGTGATTAAGGGGACGAGAGCAGACCTAGGTGGTGCACATACCAATTCTTAGATAGACCTTCCATACGTTTTAAATTTCATCAAGAATGAGAAAGTCCTCATCCTCCTTGATTAGGCAAAGTTCTTCATGCCCAAATCAAAAAGGACGAAGCCGAAGATAGACTAATTGACGTGGTAAATTCCATAAGAAAATGAGTTTTTTTATTTATTTATGGAATTTACCACGTCAATTAGTCTATCTTCTCTTGTCCTTCTCTATTTGGGCATTTCTCTTTTTGTCCATGCTGAGAACGTAAGAGAAGAAAACATGAAAGCCAAAAATAATAAAAAGAACAATAAGATTAAACATATTCTATTACTCACCTCTTTTTGATATTGTCTTTGAATTTGCGAAACTTCTTTTGCGCCTTCACAAAATCATTATAGCAATGCACGAGAAGAAAAGCATTATCTTTAGCAGCCATTGGAGTTGTCTAAGAAGAAAAGACAAATGAAGTAGATGGGGTGGTGGTGGAAGGGAAAGGATACACTTATATATAGAATAAAAACTTAAGAAGCATGCGAGAAGATTGCACCTCTCCATATCAAATAATTACCCTACAGTGGAACTCAACGGATTTTGCGTGACTTAGACCGTTCAAACTAGGTCAAAATCTACCCTTCTTCAAGTGGCTTAAAAAAGATTACACACGAAGGAAATGATGAAGCTGTGTTTAAAATAAAGTGAATTCTCCTCTTTGTTGGTGGCCCATGTTATGGTAACGATGTTGTGAATGGAGAGACGATATAATGGGACAAACCCCACTTTTGGGTAAAGGATTGAATTCTTTTTAACTTCTTGATCGAAAATTTCATTTATTTAATTTGGATTCTTCACCTTTTTTTGAAATTAAATTTTAATTCCCGGGTGGTTCAAATACTGAACTGACTTTCTGAAATCCTCCAAATAAACATAAGAGAGAAAAGTCAATTAAATGCAGAGCAAACAACAATGGTTTTGTAAGCTTGACTATTGATCGCACGACTTGAATGGCTAGAGAAAAGACTAGATCTTGACCGATCTCTCTGTCCTCGTCCCTTTAAACATGCTGCTTGAACATACCACTTACCAACCGAAAAGTGCTCTCTTGCTGGAAAAGGACGACCCCTTCTTTTCTTTTTGGACCGCGACTAATCTTTTTTTTTTACTTCTTTCTGTCCTTTCTTTCTTGCGTTTCTCCATTTTCATTACA